>NC_085844.1:89869329-90565162 GCF_035594765.1 Anolis carolinensis
TGCTATGTCACAAATAAGTGGGAGCAGAGGTATTGTGGGTTAGTTGAGAGATGTTGCAGGTCAGGCAGAAATAACAGCAACTACCAGATGTGAAATGCATACAACATTACATAAAAAGGAACTGAAAGAGGCCAGTGGCAGCATCTGTGAGTCCAAAACTAAAAAACAACTTTGAACTCTTTATGACTTCCAAAGCAGAAAACAATATATTTCTCTACATTCTAAGATACCTGAAATAAGAAGGCAAAATATTAATTCCAAAATGTAGGAACTTCAGAAGACTATACAAATGAAGGATCTCTATGATGCTCAAAATGTGAATGAGATAATAAACTTGAAAAGGGTATAGACAGACATGGTAACACAACATTTTGGAAGGCAGTGGAGTGTTCTTTGGGCCCATCATTGTGATGGCATAAGGCCAGTACAGAAAATTGTTTAGGGCATGATTCTTTGCTTACCAGTAAAGTGGTCTTCCATACATTCCTCACCATAAATGAAATCTAAAATTTCAGAACTTTCTTCTATCAATGATGACATAACAAAGGTAAGCATCACTAGACCATATAGTAAGTCACTTTATGAATTTTTATGCTTTTCTAGTGCAGCACTTTTGTTTTTTGATGGTTCAATGTATTGAAGCTTCATTTCATGCACAATCTATTTTCAAAATGTTGTATAAAATTACCATCAGTCTATGTGTCTAAGGATTCTATGAAACATTTCATGTTTATACTTGGGTCCCATCTCTAGAATACCTCAAGATGTTCATATACAAATACAGGTATTCCCAAATCTGCCCCAAAAAATCCAAAAATGTCTGATCCCAATCATTTTGGATAAGAAATAACCATCTTGTATACTCCGGCATCTATTTAACTATGACCACTAACAACAAACACATACTAGATGCAGTCATACCGTTTAAAGTTATTATGAAGATGTGGGAAGTTATGGAGGCTACTGCTCACTCTTTTTCTGAAGAATCCATGGCTTTCCATCCACCATGTTGCTAGGCAACAGCTTGAGGAAGTAACTGTCAACAGTCTTGAAGTAGTATAGAGACTCAGGATCTCTTCATACAAGCCGCCAGAATTGACATGCATCATGGTGAATTTGTTGGTATCTGGTGGGGGTGTTGGGAACCCATCACCCCACATTGCCCCACTCAACTATCACCACATCCCAAGGGGGGAAGAGTTGGCCACCCAACTTCCCCCCACTGTCTCAAAGGCAACATGGGAAGCCTTTCGTGTTGCTGCCATGGCGGCATGCACTGGATCTTCTAAAGCTTGACAGCAAAGATGAAGTACTTTGGCCACATCATGAGAAGACAGGAAAGCTTGGAGAAGATAATGATGCTGGGGAAAATGGAAGGAAAAAGGAAGAGGGGCTGACCAAGGGCAGGATGGATGGATGGTATCCATGAAGTGACTGGCTTGACCTTGAAGGAACTGGGGGTGGCCAAGGCTGACAGGGAGCTCTGGCGTGGGCTGGTCCATGAGGTCACGAAGAGTCGGAAGCGACTGAATGAATAAACAACAAAAAACAAAGTGAGCACTATTGTTGCTTTATGTGTTGGGGAAGAAGTTGGAAATCTCTTTATTGAGATTTCAACTGCCAAATGTGTTATTAAGAAGAAGAAGAAAAACAGAGAAAATGCATCAAATGAGTATTTTCTTTTTTGTCCAACCATACATTGCAGGGTGGAGTAGAATGAGGAGGCATGTCGTTCAAAGATCAATGGCTCTTCCATCCAAAACTACTTCATAAGCACAGACACAGAAAATTAATGAAAACTTCAGGGGAAAGAACATAATCCAGCCTGCTTAGCAGGAGGATATTACTAGCTCAAGTAGTACTAAACCACCTTTGCTTATGTGGCCCAAATCTTTGAGCCTAGACTCAAATTTAGTTGTGGTTTTCCATTACTGTGAGCCAGTGGCATTACTAGGGGACTGCGGGGGAATGTGGATTGCGCTTGGTGATACTGTCCGAGGAAGTGACACCAAAATAGCAAGGGGACACTTGGTTGCTATTACCAAAGACAGGTTGCTGCAGCTGGAGTGCCAACTGGTGCAAAGCTTCCCCACCATCTCTGTCACTGGTGTGCTCCATATGTCTATCTGTCTCACTGCCCATAACAACAGAATGGCTTAGCCCCACTTCAATTTCCTTTTCCTCCCTTGCTCTTTTTTCAGTAGCAGCTCCTGCTACTAACTCATATGAAGAATTCTGGCTACGTTTGCCACCTGGTGCTCAAGACTTGACCAGCTCTGTTTGCGAGAAAGAGTCAAACAAGTGTGAGGAGCAGGAGAAGGATGAAGGAGAAGGGACTGGGAGAGAGAAAAGAAAGAAGTCAGAAAGTCCAAACAAGATGCACATGGATTGGGTGTCTGCACATGGCTGTATTGTACTAGTCATAGAAAATCCCAGGAGGGTTGGAGGGTGAACGACTGAAAGGAAAACAAGAATTGCAGGCAAAGAGGAAAGCATACCGGAGGTGGGAGTAGTGGTGGGCATAGCTACCAACTATGGGATGGAGATTTTCCTGGTAGCAAAGCTGAGCCCAGGTTTAAGGGAAGAATGGAGGTATAAAAGTCTGTATAAATTTTGCAAAGAAAAGATGGATCAGAGTGTTATGAGAATGGGAAGGGGGCTTCTGTATTTATTTGGGTGAAGAAGACCATAGACAACTCACATGAAACCAGAAAATGGGCTGATGACACCTGAGAGGAGGACGGTTAAGGTAAGACATGGGGGAATTAGGAAGGGATAGAAAAATAGATAACTGCACATGATTGAGGCACTTTCTACATTGCCCTATATCCCAAGTAATTTATTTATCCCAGATTATCAGGCAGTGGAGACTCATGTAATCTAGTTCAAAACTGATAATCTGGGATATGATCCTGGGATATAGAACAGTGTAGAAGGGGCCTGAGAGGAACTTCCCCAATCCTATTCTTTTTAAAACAGAATCTATAGAGGGAATGGTAGTTTATATGGCGGTTTTATGGTATTTTAGGTACAATAAGGTCCGGTATGGGAGGAGATCCATAGGGATGCTGCCACTGTTGTGAGCTAACACAAGGGCTGGAATCCTATTGGTGACATGTGTGCACTGAATCTAGGTTTACATTGTCTTGCTTTAGGTTCAGTGCAAGGGAATCTTCAGCACTCAGAAGAGATAATTGGATTGCACCTCCTCTTCACTGCAGAGATAACAGCATTCTGCAAAGCTAAATGGCTGCCTTCCTGGAAAATGGAAAGGACACAAAGCTGAACGTGATCTTGTGGAACATTGTGCTCTATAAACTTGAAATTAGATTTTAGGGATTTTACATGCTTTAACTTTCAATGGGCTGTTCAAAAACTGTTTGCTAGAGAAAAAAAAGGTGTTTCTGGCAGAGGTGAAATAACTGCTGCTGGTTAGTTGACGTTGAAACAAAATATTTCTTCTCAGTTCTCGAAACACCCTAGAGACATACGTACAGTAGCTATGATGAGCATGTGTGCATTAAAATTTACTGTTATGTAATTCCTGTCTTTCAGTGATATTAAAGCGGACTTGATCCATCAGTGGTTCCAGTGGTTTGCTGCAACATCCCCATTATATTGTGGTTCTCTTATTTCACAACAAGATTAAATGTAGATCAGCAATAAATGCACATTATGCTGTGGGAAAGAAAGAAAGGAATAATCTCACAAATGTCAATGTTCTGTTCTCTCTCTCTGGCCCCATCTACACTGCCATACAACTGCATTGGACTGGATTATATGATGCAGTGTAATGCATTTAAACTGCATGATGAAATCGCATTATATGGCAGTGTAGATGAGACCTCAGGCTCTGTCTTTACTGAAAGAGAATTTCAGAAGAAAACTTAGACTAGGGACCTCATCAGATGGGGTGAATTCAGTATCCTAGGATGCTTTCACCCCGTTTAAAGAACAGAGCCCCATGCTGGACATCATAAGACATTGTGTGACTTTCGGTGGAGGCCCTGGCCCCAACCAGGGTAAAAGCATTGCTGTACATTTTCACCCCAATACGGGAGGCTTACCCATGTTGTACTGGCTCCAATGGAGCCAACACAGGGCCTCGCTGGGATGGTGGCGCATTCCCCTTGTGATGCGGAAAGCGTTGTCGATGTATACAGGGTGACAGATTTTCCCTGCTGCTCCTTCTTTCCTCCTGGATGCCAGGCGAAGCCAGAGAGAATTGTAAATGTTCTTCCCTAAATAATAAATCCCAGGTTTCCACAGGATGGAATTAAGGCAGTTAAAGTGGAATTATGCTGCTATTTTGGTACAATGTGAAACGACCTCTAATCTTTTAAGAAATGGACAAACTATCTTCAAATATTGATGTTGAGAAATCACAGTTGCTCATTTTAGCACACTATAGCTACCAGAGATCTAACTGGACCTAGAATCAGAATGCACATTTTTACTTAGATATCACGCCATGTCTTTGCCATTGCTTTAATTTCGCATTCATGAACAACTTAGCAATGTTAAGATATGCAGTAACATAAAACTTCTGTCATCATAAT
Source organism: Anolis carolinensis (assembly GCF_035594765.1). NCBI lineage: Eukaryota > Metazoa > Chordata > Lepidosauria > Squamata > Anolidae > Anolis > Anolis carolinensis. Next base: position 89,873,889 of record NC_085844.1, read on the forward strand.
TTTTTTTATATTTCCATAGTAATAACTTGAAATTTCATCACAGAAAAATGTAAAAGGAACAGAAAGCTGAAAGAATGATGAGTGACATTAGCAATTACTTGAAATAAAGAAAAGTAGGAAAATTTAAGAATTGACCAACACTTCATTCTCTGTCCATCTTGAAGTAATCACAAAATTAGAGCCTTAGGACTGGGAAGATACAGGAACAAGCAAAAGAAAGAATCTGGGAGACATTTAAGCACAATATTGAGACAGCAATGTTGATTATTGTACTAAGGCAAAGTTTTATAAGCTTAAAAAGTGGTATTCAGCAAATGAAGATGTAATGATTGATTTAGATAGAGGCTTAATTTTATGTTTGATCTGAAAATGATCCAGGTTCTTCAGGACTCTGGTAAATAAATTCCAAGTGCTTAGATCTCCATATTCTGCTAAATGTATCTCTTAAAATCCATTTCTCTCTCTTGGATTTCATCCAGTTTCCAGCTGCTGGAAGAATGAAGAAAAAAACAGGAAATTATTGGATAGGAATTTCTGGAAGAGATAATGTTGCCATTTATCTTAGCTGACCATAACGTTTTATGCCATTACAGCCACGACTGCTGAATTCAGAATGGGATACCCATGTAAACAGCACAAAGGAGGCCACTGATTCCCCTCCTTCCTAATCATGTGGGTGTTCAATTATAACATCAACAGAGGCCAACCAATCACCCCTTCATAGGCATGTCTGCTCATGTCAGAACAGGGTACCCATAAAATCATGAAGAGGAAGGATGGCTTTCATATAGCTCCATATCCAGATAGGAGCAGCAGCACCATGGCAGCACAGAGGATGTAAGGTGCCCATCAACATAGAGGAGTGGTTGCTCTCCCCAGTTATGTAAACGATATACTGAATTTGGTACATATGCACCAGATTCATGGCTGCTCCAGGATTAATTGACACTAAGCTAAACCGCTCGATATAAATCACCTGTCAACCTCAAGAATTTCATATGATTTTCATAGACAATACTCATAGATGCTTTTGCTAGTTTCTGCCTCTGATATAAGGCCTACAACATCTGGTACTCAAGAGAGTTGATCTTGCTTAGCTTCAAAGAGGCTCTGGTGCCTTATGAGCATTAGGCCCTACTATCTCAAAAGCAGCAATAAGTAAATTCAGAATTTTTCTTCCAGTGTGTAAAACCTTTAAAAGTTACACAATTAAGGACTTATTATTATTTGGGAAATTAAAATCTCTCTGTGTGTGTGTAGAAAAAACCATTTTCTGTAGGGAGAACAAAATTTCTGCATGAAAAATAGTATTTCCATTTACAAATATCATTTGTGTGTAAAATGCTTTTTACTTGCAGGAAATTCTATTTTGTATGCAAATCAACGATGGGTGGATTTTATGTGTAATAAATCTCTAGTTATAGCATTTTCTGTATGCGATACAGGGATTAATGTATTGAAATATTATTTTCCATGCAGAAAATACTGTTTCATGAGCAAAAAAAGGGGGGAGTTTCATGCAAAATAGCCACATGCACATTTTATACAGAATAAATCTCAAACTCTCATCAGTCCAGGATTCTTCTTGTCAGGGTTTCTGATCACTAAAAACACATGATTTTGACCCTATTTCATATATTTCTAATCTAAACAGAAGATAGGCTGTTTTATTGGGTAATTACTTATTTTGTTTTTCTGTGAATACTTGTACTGGGACCATTGTGTCCCTATTACATTTTTGCAAGTCTCATATTGCTTTGTTTGTATGACTGAGTGGGGATTCAAAACCTGGTCTCCAGAGTTGAAATCCAATGCTCAAATAATTATACCATGCTAACTCAAAATGATCCTACCTGTGTTTATTGTGATAAGGATTTAGCAAAAACATGGTGTGAATTCTCTATAACTGAACCAGTAGATACTTACTCATCTATATGCATCTTGGATACACCCATGGTCCTTTTACACATTGTTTTCTAAAAGGTGATGATGACGGATCCTTATGAAATCCTGCTTTACACTCAAATTCCATCCAGTAATCAGATGCTGTCATGGATGTTGATTTAGTTATATATTTCAGTTGTATATTGTTGTCATCCATATCACTTTCATCTGCTCTACATGTTTCTGAACACAAATAGAAAAACAATTATTTTTAAATTATTATGGTCTTGGATTCAATACACAACTCATTTTAGCTGACTGTGAATGCTTCTATACTGACATTATATTGCAGCTTGGAACCAGTTTGGAATGAATCAGTATAACTGCTTGGATAATCAAATTGTCAGGTCTGGTTTGAGTCCAGGAAGGTGATTATATTAAATATGGAACCTGTTCCCAATCCACTTTGAGTATCCTCCCCCATTTCCAGAGAGATGCACATCCATGTCCCAAAAGCATATGGGGTAAAGGAGGTGGGGTCAGTTAGCATTTTTGGCAGTCCCTATTCTGGATTTTAAAATACTCTTCAGCACAGGCAGTTGTCTACAAAGTGCTCCACATTTTGTGGGGTCAATTTTGCCCTGGATCTGGGATAAACTGGCATCTGCTGCATCACATTTTTTGATTGAACTTAGACTTTCCTGAATTTTTTTTTTAGATACATGCTGTAGCCACATTGGTGGTGTGCAGTTTGTGGCCATCACAGCCTCAAGATAGCTTCAAGCTACATAATACCATCAGAGCAGAAGTGCCCTGACGGTCAGTTCTAACAAGTTTATTCATTGGGGCCAAATGGAAATGAGGATGCTTACTGGTCAGAGTCGCTTATCATTTTCTGTAATTATTAGTTTTTCAGAAAAATGCCTGAATCCAGTGCTCCTTATATACAATGTCATGATAAAATGGTATCTCTTATATAAAATGGCAAAATAAAGGTTTGGGGGGGGGGGGGGGGTGGGATGTTTAAAAATATGTTCAAGCTATGAACAGTTGAATTTCTGGACATAGAATTCATTGGTACAGAGCTATTGAGTCCAGATTTTGAAAATTTCAACTTCAGTGTCAACTTGCAACATTGTGACAATATGTTTTGATGACATGTTGTCAATTTGACTTTCAGGTAAGAGAAATAGTGATTAGCAATTAAAGTAAACCATCTCAGAGATTAAGATCATCTGGGGAGGCCCTGCATTCGGTCCCGCCTCCTTTGCAAGGAAAACTGGTGGGAACAAGGGACAGGGCCTCCTCAGTGGTGGCCCCTCGGCTATCCCTCCCTAGTGACATTAGATCAGCCCACTCCTTCCAAGCCTTCAGAAGAAAGGTAAAAACTTGGCTGTGGGATCAGGCTTTCGGAGAATAGTGCAGAACAATTAATAGATTTGGATTGTTTGGAATAACTATGGAACGGCTTGGACTATGACTATGGATGGCATGATTTTAATATGGAATGGAATGTTTTAAAATGTTTAATATGTTTTAATTTTAATCTAATTTAATTTTAATTTTTTTGGAATTGTATGTGTTTTAAGGCATTAAATAATTGCCTCTATATAAGCCGCCTTGAGTCCCCTTTGGGTGGAGAAAAAAGGTGGGGTATAAATAAAGCAAATAAATAAATAAATAAATAAATAATAAAGTCATTGTTTGCTTCTAGCCTTTCTCCTAATATTATCCCAGTAGCGAAGAGAGACATCCTATCTACATAGATGATCTCTCTATGCACAGGATTCCTTTTTTTCAGGTGTTCATGCTTAGTATGGGGACCTTGATTGATTAGGAAAACAATGTGAATTGTGGGAGGCAGTAACCTGAATTGGGGGCAGGCAGGCTGTCCCATGTCAAAGAACTAAAAAACTAAGCCCTGATTTAATTCAAAACTAAGTTTACACAATACAAATTTGCCTTCCTTTGTATCAGTCATGAAGCTACTACTACTGCTACTTAATTTGGTCCTAGGAAGAAATCAGGAATAGAAGTTAAATGAAGATAGGAGTAGCCGCTTCGAACCATATCAAATGAAAATTTACCCAAAGTACACATGTGACTGAGGAGTGCCCCCAGTGCACAGCTTTTGCTTCAATTAGTGTTTGATACAAAAACTTGTTTCTATTTCTATGAATTAATATGATCCAACATTTTATATTTTTTCTATCCTACTGTAACCCTAACCAGGACATGCATTAACACTGCACAGCTTGCTTCAAGCTGGGTTCACAGAGGCTATAGTGCAATCACAAGGAACCAATACTACCTGCCCAATGATGTCTCCAACAACATCCATATATATGCTTTAAAATCATACTAAGTGTTGCCTTTTAGTAGAAAGTAATGTTCTAGTGATAGTCAGACCTAACTTTAACCTTTTACACCAAGTGATCTGGCCTCATCAAACAGGATATTACAGAAAACAACCATGCCTATCTTACATTTTTTCCAGGGTCCCCCTTCACTTGTACAGAATAGTCAGATTTATAGATTTTACACTTACGCACACATCTGGGCACGCCTCTCCAGTGACCATTTGAACACCTTGCAACTGGAGTGCCTTCCATTACATACAATCTATAGCACTGGTATATCACGTTTGCACCTGAAAAGTATTCTTGTGCTCGGCGAGCAATAAGCATTGCATTATCAATAGCTGGTGGCGGCCCACATTTTGCTGGAATCTCTATAATGGAAACATCAAAGAATATGATTATAATAATGATGGCCAAATGGAACATCTTCGGTGGGGACCAAGACCTCTGTCTTTGTCATTACTAGAGTCTTTGCAGTTTCTAAGCATACAATTATATCACAATTTAAATGTGCAAACTATTGATCAGTGTGACATTACTAGATAAAGGTTACCTTCCCGCCAGAGCAGTACCTATTGATTTACTCACATTTGCATGTTCTCGAACTGCTATGTTGGCAGAAGCTGGGGCTAACAGCAGGAGCTCACCCCTCTCCCTGGATTCACACCACCAACCTTTCAATTAGAAAGTTCAGCAGCTCAGTGGTTTAACCCACTGCGCCACAGGGGGTTCCATACCTTACCTAACATTAATAAAATTCTAAATGTATCTAAAATACAAGGCAACAATATATTTCCTCCCAAGCAGCATTAGGTTTGAACTGGGCTTTTTGGGGGGATGGGGGTGGACTGGATGTAATTCAGGGAGTGATAGGCAAGACCACTATGTTGTGTGGAAATTTTGGCCATATTTGAGGTCATTGGGGACAAAAAACCCACACAAATGCCAATGGAAAAAATAATTTAGAACAGCTGGTCTGGGGACTTTGGGACCACAAAATACTTTCCTTATTTCTGCTGTAATGTCATTCACATCATATGGATTTGTGAACAAAATTATTTCATTTTAAGCTTTTGAAGTTTAATCTCACCTGGATCAGTCAAGAGATTCACCAAATCCTCATGAACAACTTGTTGCTGAAGGTATACTGGGGCTGAAAAAAAAGGAAAAAAGGAGAATGAGGATAAGGAATAACTCAATATTGCTTAACTTCTCAAAGGAGGAAACAGCTTAACTTTATTATTATTTTTTGTTTTTGGTAAAATATTTCCTCATTTTCAGTATCTATCATTCGTTAGTCACATGTTCCCCCTTGCCTAAGATAAGCAGAATTAATTGAGCTTGACCATTGAACTTCCCGTTAAGGACACAGATTTCTTCATCTAGCAATCTTTAGATTCTCTACTGCAATTCTATGGAAAACATCTGGTAGAAGTTGACCACAGAATCATGCTGGAAGACTTAGAGATTCTAGAAATAAGGCTCGAATAAGGATATAAGAAATGAGCATCAGTTTTGCATCATCAGCATAAAGAAGGATGAAAACATTTGTTCAGTCATTCTTTAGTGGATGGGATGATAAAAGTTAAAACAAAAACAACAAAAGTTTTATTTTTAGCTAAGAGGAAGACCAGGTTCTCATGGTCTATAGTGAATAAGAGAACTGAACAGGTAGAATCATATAAATATTTGTACATGTGGTTTCATTACACTGCATGTTACAGATTCCAGAAGCAAAATATTAAATCCAAACAGAACAAAATTTGGAAGCAATGACCCACTTTCTTTTCATTACCATAGGAAAATTTATTTCAGCAGATAATCTGAAAGAAATCAGTTGGCCAAGTTTGGTTCAATTTCATTGTTGGTGGAGTTCAAAATGATCTTTGATTGTAGGTAAACTATAAATCTAAGCAACTACAACTCCCAAATGACAAAACCAACCCAGGAACCCCACCAGTATTCAAATTTGGGCATATCAAGTATTTGTGCCAAATTTGGTCCAGATCCATAGTCATTTGGGTTCACAGTGCTCTCTGGATGTAAGTGAACTACATCTCCCCTAAATCACTGTCAATTCTTCCCAAACACTTCCAATGTTTTCTGTTAGTCATGGGGGTTCTGTGTGGAAATTTTGGTCCAGGTCCGTCATTCATGGGGGTCTCAGTGGTCTATGGAAGTCAGAGCTGAAGCGATTGAAAGTACTGCAGATTCCATCATCCATTGTTCATAATCCCCCAAACATATTGTTTTTCTAATTAATCACTATGCTTTAATTATGTTCAATTTGTAACAATGAAAATACATCCTGCATATAAGATATTTACATTATGATTCATAACAGTAGCAAAATTACAGTTCTGAAGTACAGAACTAATTACAGGGAGCATACAACACTTCTGCTAAAGCAGTTCCACTGGCTGCCAATAAGCTACCAGTCCCAATTCAAGGTGCAGGTGATGACCTATAAAGCCCTATATGGCTTGGGCCCAGCCTACCTCTGTGATCACATCTCCCCCTATGAACCAGTGCATGCTCTAAGATTTCCGGGGAGGCCCTCCTCCCACTCCCACCGCCGTCACAAGCATGGTTGGTGAGGACGAGGGAGGGGGCCTTCTTGGTGGTGGCTCCCTGGCTCTGGAATGCCCTTCCCAGAGAGATCAGACTAGCCCCCACTCTATCCTCGTTTCATAAGGATCTGAAAACCTGGTGGTATCAGCAGATCTTTGAGTGGAACTCCCTTAGTTTTCCCAGCTATGCTCTCACTTAGCACTTTACCCACTTTCCTGCCTACTCTGTACTGTAGCACCTGACATGTCTAGCATCTTATAGTTGGCCACACCAAAGCTAAATCCTGGACATGGTATCTGGGTTTACTGATGGAGTTTTTGTTATTAAGGGTTAATTCCTTCTTAACTGATTATATGATTATAAGATCAGCCCGCTCCCTTTTGGCCTTCAGAAGGAAAGTAAAGACTTGGCTCTGGGATCAAGCTTTTGGATAACCGTGCAGTGCAATAATGGATGTCTAATATGTATAATGACCTCGGAATGCTTTTAGACCATGATTTTTTGGATGGCGTGATTTTCACCTGTTTGTAATGTGTTAAATTTTTATGTTTTAAATATTTACTATTTTAACCTTTAATTTTATATATGTTTTGGTGCATCGAATTGTGCCATGTGTAAGCCACCTTGGGCAAATAAATAAATACATTTATGTTCATGTGGTATTATGTCCTAATTGCTGTATGGTTTTAACTTGTATGTTCTCTGTTGGACTGGAAATCAATCTGAGTCCCTTGAGGAGATAGAGAGGTATATAAATAAAGTTTTATTATTTTATTATTATTAAGTAGCAATTAAAATAATTTTATGGTTGGGGATCACCACAACATGAGGAGCTGTATTAAAGGGTTGCAGCCTTAGGAAGGTTGAGAACCACTGCCCTAAAGATTCTATTGTATTTAACCCTTTTATAAATTGTATCTATTTTTTATGATTTTCTGGGTAACTTGTATGCTTTGACTTTAGACTATATCTATTTCTTACATAAATATAATAATAGTATATAATAATAATAAAAACTTTGTTTTCCACCCTATCTCCCCAAGGGGACTCAGGGCGAATTCCAATAAACAACAGTAAAAACATTCAATGTAAAATTACCTTATCAAATGTATGAAGATGTAACCCAGAGATAATCAACCTCCTGTGACCCTACTGAGATAATCCCCTGTGAACAGGAAAGCTGGACAAACCACTCTGGCCATTTCGCAAGCCAAGTAACCACCAGGTCCATAGCCCATATATATGTAAAAATAGGAGACTTCCTGTGCCAGTTCAGAGAAGGCCAAAACTGTTTGTATAGCTGTATGGTCTACCCAAGGCCGAGAGATTGTTGCCCACAGAAACAGACTTATGTTAACTCTTTTATTTAACAACCAAGCCCCTAATGGCCCAGGATCATCACTTTTGTTCCAGGAGTCTCGTACCTTTGTTTTTTGAAGATCACATCTTTGCTCAACGAGTAGCAGCAAAAATGAGATATGAACATATGACCTACTGACAGACCCCACCTGGACATGGAAAGTGCCTTAAATGTATATTTAAATGTATAATTATGTATATTTTAATGTATATTTTTAATTTTATTGTAATTTTTAATCTTGATGGATTTTTAGATTTGATGAAAACTGTTTTTTGATGTGTATGTTTATATTGTAAGCCGCCCTGAGTCCCCTGATGGGTGAGAAGTGTGGGGTTGAAGTGATGTAATAAAATAAATAAATAAATAAATAAAATTGAATATTTGAAATAATTAAAAGCTTGTTAACATTTCTTTAACATTGTTTTTCTGGATTATGCCTCCTTTCAGGCCAGCATCACACCTGATGATTGGTCCCTCACCAAGCCAATCCCCAGCCATCATTTCCCCGCCAAAGGGAATCCCTGCCTCACAGTGGCAATGTCAAAAAAAACTCCCAACCAATCAGGATGCAGTTCCAGATGGGCCCCATTTTCAACCTATCAGGGAAGGGAGTAGAAGGTATGAATAGCTGTCAAACAGTATAAGAAGTCTTGCTTTTCTCTGTACGTTTAAGCTTATACATTTTGAGGCATCATGTTGTACTTGCAACCCTTTTAGCCTAATTGTATTAAACTTCTGACTTGTCTTCAACCTGGTAAGTTGTTTTTCTGTCCTGGCCCTTTTTGTGTAGCATACACTCACCAAGCATGGATCCTCTTATCCACTATCCAAGCTAAATCACTACAATATCAGTATTCCATGAAGTTGACAATATTTCAACAGAACTCCATTTAAATGGTTAACACACGATTCTACTAATCATTCTTCCAAAGGTCAGATACCATTTCAATTTCCATTATATTAATTATTTCCTCTTGGCCATTGCATAGAACCGACATTTTTGATTCTAGAAAAAAATTGACGATAAAGTATCCTTTGGGGAAGCTACCTAGGCCACAATCCAATAGGGTGCTTCTCCAAATCAACACTGTTTTGACAACTGGAAACAGGAGGCAAGCAATCCTTTTTCTGTGCTGCATGCTCTCATATAACCTAGGGAAATGCTCAAGATTTCTTGGGGCAACTCTCAGAAGATTTTCAAAGCCATTAAGGTTGCAGAGGGAGAGAGGATGGAAATTGTTTTAAACAAGGGATGCATCTATATTGCAGAATTAACGCAGTTTGGCACCAATTTAACTGTCATGGACCCATAAGAGTTTATTTTGGTGATGCATCATCATTCTTTGGCATAGAAGGCTAAAACTAAAGCTCCCATGATACCATAGCACATTGTATGATTTCTCAAAGAGTCCCAGTAAAAGATGGTATCTGCACATTATTAACACATTGCCGGGTATTATTACTGATTTCAAGTTCAAAAACTACTTACCTTTCTGTGCTGAACAACTGATCCATAGCAACAACAGAATCGTGGAGCCCAGCAAATATAATGCCATTTCAGAACTTCACCAAAGACTTCTCACTGTGTCCCCAATGGCTTCTCCCTGGTTAGCCCTAACCCTCTGTTGGGTAGACTCTAGTTTTTCTATCTATTCCAAGGAATTGCCTTGTTCATGACTTTTCTTCTACAGTCATGCCCTTGTTAACTCAATTGCAACACACAGACACACACAAAACCTTCTATTTAGGGACAGGGAATTGTGCAAACAGTGCTTACCCAAGCAATCTTTGCCCTTGTTTTTCACAAATGGTTCTGCTATTTCCCTTTGCTTTCAAGTTCTCACATTTTACATATCATCTAACAAATCAAAGCATCAGCACTTTTTAGCTATCACAGATCGAAATTGCCTAAAGAAATAAATTTTCCCCCTGACAACACCTCTTTATGGAGTTCCAAGGAAGCTTTTCTTCCATCATTCTCCTGACCTTTTCAAAGATTTTAGACATCTTTTTTCATATAATTGTAACATTCCTTTGTCTCCCCACAGCTCCTTCCATCTTTTTTCTTGCTGAGGAGAATCCAAGAAGGCAGAGGAGGGCAAAAGTGCAGGTCATAGGCCATATGTGGCGCTGGCTTCTTCTGCCAGAATTCTACCCACCCACATTTAATGCAGTGTGGGGTTTGCATAAGCCTGCGTGTGTCCACATAATGCACACAGGCTGATGCAAGTTAATACAGAAAAAGTCACTTAATGTGATTGCACTCTTGGTTAAAAATACAGAGGCGATGGTCCCCGCTGTTGCTGCCTTCGCCTCCCTCCTCGGCGAATGTGGAAGGCCTCAACTGAGGACTTGCGAGACCTTGTGAGAAGAGCTAGGCCTCAGTTGAGGCCTTTCGCATTCACCAAGGATGGAGGCGGCAATGGCCAGGACCACTGCCTCCCTCCTCGTCAAAGGCCTCAACTGAGGCCTAGCTGAGAAGAGCTAGGCCTCAGTTGAGGCCTTCACCAAGGAGGGAGGCGATGGTCCCCACCGCCGCCTCCCTCCTCGGTGAACGCGGAAGGCCTTGCGAGAAGAGCTAGGCCTCAGTTGAGGTCTTCACCTCAGAAGGAGGTGATGGTCCTCGCCGCCCCCATCGATGACGATGAAGGAGATATGTGCGCGGCCTTGGGGGGCGTGGCCACTAAGTTTGCTTACAAGGTGAAATTAACTAGGGCCGCCCCTGCCCCAAAACAACCTCTTTTTCTGAAAACAATCTTTCTGTGCTTCCCTCTTCTGTACTCCCCCTTCCATCTCTTTCAGGTCAACCTGATCTCTTTCACCTCTCACACACTTCTTTTCCTGGAGCTTAGCAGCGCTTATCTCTTTCCAAATTCTTTAGCTCCTTTTCACTCTCTACTCACTCCTTCCTCCCCACTTTGTAACCCATTCTTAAACTCTCTTCTTGTGCAATTCACTTTTAAAATCTTAGCTCAATCAGAACACATGCCTGTTTTGTTAGCTGGAATATATCTGTATACCCAAACTAAAAAAATATATAGTATTTGATTTTTAAAAAATCAGTAAAAAAAAATGAAATATCACTATTTAAATCAAAATCTCTTTGCAGCATGTTAATATACCTTAACAGCCAAGGTTCTGTTCCATAAAATCCTGGGATTGGCAGTCTGGGTTTTTTCGTTTTTTATTTAGAATACTCCACCAGAAGCTTCTAGTGTCTCACTAAACTATGTCAAGAACTATATTGTCTGAATGAGATAAAAGTAGTCTTCAGATGAAAGCTTCCCTCCTTTGTCCTATTCCAGACTGCATTATATTATGGAGAGAGATACCCCCAGAAAGAAGTAAGCAGGTGTGAACTTTTGTATTTATATATCGTATACTCATATGATATAACTATATAATACAACCATATATAAAATGACACAATCATATGATGTAAATATATCATTTGCATATTATAATAGATATCTTGTCTATATGTTTCTATATGTGATGCAAGTGCAATAATTAGGAAAACACACCCTATTGAGGAACTGACATATTTTTCAAAAATATACATTTTACTGGTACATTTGGCTAATTATTTCAGCAGTCTTGAAAAACACTTTAAAGCTTTTAAAATCTGAATTTTGATAGTACTGTAAGAAGGAAGATTACTTAGTAGGAAGCAGTATTTATGGAAAGGTGAGACACACCTGGCATTTCATTATTTAATATGATTCTACCATCAATTTGAAATGAAAAGAGTAGACAAAATGGGATGGTGATTGTATCTGTTCACATGAATCCAAACCCACAGAATTGGGAAAATTGGGTTAGCTGAGGTTTTTTTCTAATGTTGAACGTTAGCTGATATGTCTCCTTACTAAATACCTTTGCTAATAAAGACAAATGAATATAAATTTCAATAATCTGGCATTTAGGGAAATGTAAGGTAGAGCAAATAGACTGTGGGTTTGTGCTTTGGGAAATTAAGCTAGCCCCCACCCTCCAATGTTTTCAGTCCAACCTAAAAACTTGGCTCTTTAACCAAGCTTTACAATAGGTATAGGGCCCAAAAGGTTTAAATTGTAGACCTACTGGTTTTCACTGAAAGCACTTTATATGACTGGTTGGTTGTTATTCATTTTATGTCTATAATTACTGTAATGTTTTATTGATGTCTGTTTTAAGGTTGATTGATTTTATTGTAGTATTGTTTTATGTATTGATGATGTAAATTGTGTTTTTCTTTGATACTGATATATCTGTATTTATTACACCATATGTATTGTTACATTATGAGTGCTTGTAAGGCACACCAAGTCCCTTCGGCAGGGTAGAAATAAAGTTGTTTATTATTATTATTATTATTATTATTATTATTATTATTATTATTATTATTATATTTACTACAGTAGAGTCTCACTTCTCCAACAGAACATTGGATAAGTGAATATGTTGGATAATAAGGAGGAATTAAGGAAAGGCCTATTAAACAACAAATTAGATTATAATTTTACAAATTAAGCAGCAAAACATCATGTTTTATAATAAATTTGACAGAAAAAGTAGTTCAATACGCAGTAATGCTATGTAATAATTACTGTATTTATGAATTTAGCACCAAAACATCACAATGTATTGAAAACATTGACTACAAAAACATTGACTACTAAAAGACAGACTGCGTTGGATAATCCAGAATGTTGGATAAGCGAATGTTGGATAAGTGAGACTCTACTATATTATTATTACTATTATTATTTTGTACTTTAACAAATATTCAAATGATGTTCTAAATTGAGGTGCTCAGCTATCCCAGACATCTTGGGTGACCAAAGTGGTCTGTGACAGTCAACATCAAAACCAAAATTCACATTGGCAACCATCTTGCGATATGGAAAGCATCATCCAGGCATCCTTTTCTCCATTGTTTTATCACCTAAAAATAGCAAAATAAAACTAATGTAATCAAAAGAAAAGACAATCCTGCCAAACAGCCTTACTTCCAAATTTTAATTTTGAGTACAAATATGATCCACACAGAGATTGTAATGACACCACAACATCATTCAGCTATCTAAGAAAGGACAGCAGTTTTTTTTATCGTGTCCGAAGGGAATTGAGAACAGACTGCAAGTCACTTCTGGTGTGAGAGAATCGGTTGTCTACAAAGATTTTGCCCAGGGGAGGCTTCTATCATGTCCCCGCATGGGAAGCTAGGGGTGACTGATGGGAGCTCACCCCATTTTGTAGATTCGAACTGCCACCTTCAGCAGTTCAGCCAGCACAACGGGTTAACCCATTGTGCCACTGCAGCTCCTTGGACAGTGGTAAGGGCTATAAACAACAGCAAATAGTCTATACAGTACACAGAAACCGTTGTATGAGAGATTTATGACTTGAATGAACCCCTAGTCAAAATCTTGAAAATAAAGAGCTAGCAATTAAAGTGGAATGTTTATACATTAGCCGAATTTCCCCCTAACATACTATGGACCTCTTCACATGAGGCAAAAACGACCTGTTTTGCTGCTTTATTTTGTGGCTTGGACGAGGCTTGCCATGCGCCATCACATGACACATGGCAGGCCCTGCCCACTTTCCTCCCAAAGTGAAGGCAAACCACCGAAAAACACTTTGTTCTCCATCATGGGGAGAAAAGTGTTGTTCCCAAATACCCGTGTGATGGCAACACATGTTTCTGCCCTTTCTACCATCTGGTGAGGGGAGAAGGTAGGGCAAGTGGGGGCACTAGGAGCTGCCCTGCGTGCCTTCACTTTTGTCAGAAAAATGACACGGCTCGAAAGTGACAAGTCTTGAATCCTATAGTCAGTTCCAACTAGAGTAAACCCATAGAATCAATTGGATGTAACTATGCATTAATTCAACAATTGATACACTGGGTTTATTCTAGTTAAGACTGATCAGTAGGATTTAGGTTATCTGAAAGTGTTCTCTTACAAAACTTCATTTCTTAAAGCCCCTTTGCATTACACAGTTATAGCTTTAAGATTCCTTTTTAATTGCTATAACAGCATCCTATGGAATCCTGGGAAATACAGTTTGGTGAGGCACTAGAGATGTCTCTGAAGTTACTTTCCATTCTTTGCAAATGATTTAGTACATTACCCTCTTATCCGAATGCAATGTGGATACAGCAGGTGCCCATTCTGACACTGTACTCTGAAATCAGACTCTGAAGTTGATGGTGATCTCAAGTGGAATCGTTTGCACACAAACTCAACAAATTCTCCATGCAGAAAATAAGGCCTGTTGTCAAAACTCCATCTCAGATCCAAATTATTGTTTGCCATCTCTTCCTGTGATAAGGTACATGGTTCTTTAAAAATAATAATGTAATGTTAATATTTTCTGATGATAGCATTCAATTCAGCAGTAAAACTCCCTAATTAAAGGTGATATGGTTAATATATTACAATCATTGATCATTTACATGTTCAGTTCTGTGAGATGGTTAGGAAAAATAATATTTATATAATGTAATTAGATAATGGCCTGAATGCGGAGCCTCTGGTGGCCTCTGGTTGCCTAGGGAATAAAAGCCTCGTAACTTGAAGGTTGGGTTGCTGACCTGAAAGCTGCCAGGTTCGAATCCCGCCCGGGGAGAGCGTGGATGAGCTCCCTCTTTCAGCTCCAGCTCCATGCGGGGACATGAGAGAAGCCTCCCACAAGGATGGTAAAACATCAAAAACATCCGGGCGTCCCCTGGGCAACGTCCTTGCAGACGGCCAATTCTCTTACTCCAGAAGCAACTCCGGTTGCTCCTGACACACAAAAAAAATGGCCTGAATTACAAAACTGGCAATGAACCAGGTTAGCACTGATAGTTCCTTAACAAATCCTAAAAAACACTGGACAATACCTATGCAACTGGGTGGGGTAGTCCACTGGCCTCTTGAACAGGACACTGTTCTCGAACCTTGCAAAAAATGGTATTCATGGCAATTGTATTCTACTGAAGAACCTGGGATATAGTTTGTTGCTGGTGAACCCATGACAACTCCATTTTCTATGGAAGGTGGAGAGCCACAGTTTTCATTTCTACCTACAAAAAAGGCAAAAATACAATAAAGAGAAATGAGATGAAAATATCTTAGAATCATAGAACCATAGAAACACAGAGTTGGAAGAGTCTACAAGGGCCATCCAGTTCAGCCCCCTACCTTACTGGAATACACCATCAAAATACTTTCAACAGGTGGCCACCCAGCCTCTGTTTAAGAACCTCCAAAGAAGGAGACTGCCACACTACCAAACAGCTCTTACAATGGGAAAATTCTTCCTAATGTTTAGGTAAAATTGCATTTTCTTTAGTTTGGATCCATTGCTCCATGACCTAGTATCTTGAGTAGCAGAAAACAAGCAGGCTATATCTTCAATATGACATCCTTTCATGCACGGCCTCTTCCAACTGGCCACTAGAATAGCCATGCATTGTGGCGAATCTGGCGACTGCTGTCGGGGGCATGGGGAACCCATCGCCCCAGGCCCTGCATCACCCGGCTTACTGGCAGGACAATCATGCTTCTCCCATCAACCCAAGGCAACATGGGAAGCCTCCCATGTTTTTAGATAGAATGATGGCGCTTGTGGGGGAGGCACCTCATCAGACAGGGAAGACTCAGCTGCATGCTCTGCTTTTCCTCTCCTTTAAGCATGGAGATCCATCAGAAGTAGTAGTGTGTTGTGTAGTGGGAGCCAGCAGACTCCATGCTTAAAGGGGCAGCAAAGTGGACAATGCCTCCGATTTGTCCCCCTCAAAGTATATGAGGTACATGGTTTTCAAATGACCAACAAAAAGCAATTAATCTGTTTTATTGTATTTATATGTTTCAACTGTTTTATTGCTAAAACTGTTGTATTTGTTTATCTGTATGTGTGATGCGGCATTGAATTTGCCAATAACTGTAAGCTGCTCTGAGTCCCCTTCAGAGTGAGAAGAGCAGGGACTCCACTGGGAGGAAAATCCCTAAACTGAAGTTCTATGGTATGCGCTGTGTGTCATATAGAAACATTCAAGGGGATAGCTGTTGTGACTTTTTAAAAAAAGTTTTTTGTCAAAAAAAATTTAAATTCCACAAAAATTAGTAGATGTGCAAGTGTTTCTGAAACTTGGGGTGGGGAATTATGTCCTGGTTATCTTGTGTCCTTGTAGAAAAAAACAAGCAGATATCTCTTGTAGGTTTTTTTTAAAATGTTGTTCTTAAAATCTTTAAATATTACCCAAAAATCAGTGGATGAGTGAAATGTTCTGAAACTTGGTGGTGTGGCATAACAGTGGTAAATGTATTCTACAGTTGTAGCAAGTTTAATGTTGATAGCTCTAACAATGAGAAAGAAAGGGGTCCCTGAAGTTTCCCCATTGACACAATTACTTAACGAAAAAGTAATGGAAAAGTTTGTTACGTTGTTATAGCTCCAATATGGCTCCCTTGCGATATTTTAGAAATGATTTGCCACTGCCCCTAATTTAGTAATGAATACTGGAACATTTTTTTCATTGATCGCATAGTCCTATTAGCTATACTAAGCATTATCTGACCAACATATTAAGGGTTAACTCTTCTATTTATAGAATGCCACAAAAACATCTGAAGAACTTAATATTTTACCTTTCAAAATACACTTAGGATATTTCAGTTCTCCATCATTGCACTGTACCATCAACTGGGATTCCCTGGTTGTTAAGGGCAGAACATATCCTGGTTTACACGTGAATTCAATAATGTTACCATGTAAGAAATACAGTTCTCCTTCCAGCCTCCATTTCATTTCTATATTATAATTGTCAAAGGTTTCATCATTAATCAAACATGGTTCTGAAAAACAAAGATTAATAATTAAGTAGTGGAGTGGTTTAAACTATGGACTATGACTATGGTCACAGTTTGAATTGTCACTCAGCCATTGAAAGTCACTTGCGCCAATTACACTCTTTACAGGAATGCAATGGAAAAACTCTTCTGAATAAATCTTGCCAAGAAAACTCCATGATAGATTTGCCTTAGGGACACCATAGGTTTGAAACTATTTTAAGATACTCAATAACAACCTCTCATACTGTGCTGCCATAGGTGTATTGTATTGTACGCAAGATTATTTGCATGTTGAAACAAAGCATGTCATTCATCTGTCCTGCTCTGAGAACTGCTACATAGGATAACAAGGGGCTACAATGGCTCATGGCTCTATCTTCCCACATAATGTATGAACAGGATTAGATGCTCCCCACACAAATCGGGAGAAGGCTTCTATGTCCTACTCATTTTGCTATGGATGTAATGGATGTTTAGAATATACACATTAAAATGGTGTGAGTTCTACGTGATTTTTGTCCCAATTTTATGGAAGGGCTGAGGGCTATGAACATGCTTATAATTTATAAGAACATTTCTCCCACTGAATGTTGCAGCCATTGAAACAGTTGTTGGATGCTTAGGGAGTCTCTACAAAAGCTCATATTGTATCATTATGGCAGAAACCATTGTCTGTCCCCGCCTCCACTTTCTATAACAATGTAATTCCATAACTGTAATTCAACATTCTTCTATGAATGTCTGGCATCTTACTTGCAATTAAATTCAAAATTACACAAGTTACCTGATAAAACATGGTAATTTTTTTGTAGTTGAGACTCATTACACTAAAAGGGATTCATTAAAACAGCAGAGGACAATGATATCCATAAACCTGTGTATGATAATTTACTGCAAAATTAAAAATGGCTGTTAATAGTCTAAACATAATTGTAATGTATTTCACCTGAATGGAGAAGGCAGTTACAAGATGTCCTATGTGATTGATGAATCTACTAGATCAGGTGTGGGCAAACTTCAGGCCTCCAGGTGTTTTGGACTGCAACTCCTGCAATTGTGGGAGTTGAAGTCCAAACCATCTAGAGGGCCGAAGTTTGCCCATGCCTTTACTAGATGCACAAGTTCAAATTCCTAATCCTCCCTCTTTAAAAGGGGATCTATTGTATTGATTTTTCTCTAAAGCCCCATCTACATTGACTATGCAGTTTGAAGCTAAATCAGAACTGACTCTTCTGATATCTGGCAAAACCTTCAGTTATGGCACCATCCCCCTTTAAAAGGGGATCTATTGTATTGATTTTTTCTAAAGCCCCATCTACATTGACCATGCAGTTCGAAGCTAGTGTCAAACTGTAGTGGCCAGGCAACAATCTCCCACAAGAACATATGATATAATAATAATAATAATAATAATAATAATAATAATAATAATAATAATAATAATAATAAAACTTTACTTATACCCCGCCACCATCTCCCCAAAGGGACTCGGGGCGGCTTACATGGGGCCCTGCCCAGGACAATACAATATAAAACAAAATAAAAACAACATATCAAAATACAATTAACCAAAACAACTGATAAAATATACAGTATAACACAAAATTAAGAAGCAATCTAACAGGGGCGAGCCGCATGAACACTAAATTAAAAACTCGGGGTGAGAAAGGGATCAAACAGAAAACCTCAGGGGACAGGGACATCAGATAGTAAAACAGTCTAGAGGATCAATGTTGAGGGGAGTAACAAAAGAGCAGTTACTCTCCGAAGGCACATCGGAATAGCCATGTTTTTAACTCTTTCCTAAAGGCTAAAAGAGTGGGGGCTTGCCTAATTTCACTGGGCAGTGAGTTCCACAAACGGGGGCCACAGCAGAGAAGGCCCTCTCCCTTGTTCCCACAAGGCAGGCCTGAGATATAGGCAGTGGCGACAGGAGAGCCTCCCCTGATGAACGGAGAGATCGGGCAGGTTTATGGTAGGAGATACGGTCACGAAGGTAGGAGGGTCCCAAACCGTTTAGGGCTTTATAAATGATGGTCTGCACCTTGAATTGGGACCGGAAGGTGAACGGCAGCCAGTGGAGCTCCTTAAACATGGGAGTAGATCTCTCTCTGTAACTCGCTCCCGTTATTAATCTGGCAGCCGAGCGCTGGACCAATTGTAGCTTCCGGGCCGTCTTCGAGGAAAGCCCCACAAAGAGTGCATTACAGTAGTCCAGTCTAGAGGTGACTAAGGCATGGACCACCGTGGTCAAGTCAGACTTCACGAGGTATGGTCGCAGTTGGGGCACAAGTTTGAGTTGTGCGAAGGCCCTCCCGGCCACCGCCGACACCTGTGCATCAAGCGTCAGCGCTGAGTCCAGGAGGACCCCCAAACTGCGGACCTGTGAAAGAAGGCTTTTAATGTTCATCAGCGCTTCATGGTTTGTGTAATTAATGCTTGAGCCTCAAACTGGTTCTAAGAATTCCTATGTAGCCTCCTGCAAAGTAGGAGCCCCCGATGGCGTAGTGGACTAAAGCCTTGTGACTTGAAGGTTGGATTGCTGACCTGTAAGCGGCCAGGTTCAAATCCCACCTGGGGAGAGTGCTGATGAGCTCCCTCTATCAGCTCCAGCTCCCTGCAGGGACATGAGAGAAGCCTCCCACAAAGATGGTAAAAACATCAAAACATCCGGGCATCCCCTGGGCAACGTCCTTGCAGACGGCCAATTCTCTCACTCCAGAAGCGACTCAAGTTGCTCCTGACACGAAAAAAAAAACCTGCAAAGTGAAACCACTTTCTTATAATAATAATAATAATAAAAAAACTGTATTTATATACCGCCCTATCTCCTGGATGGGACTCAGGGCGGTTTACAGTCATAAAAGCAACACAACATTACATAACGACATAACACACATTATTAAACAAGGTAAAATAATACAATTATAACAATAAATCACACTTACATGACCAGATCAAGGGGGCGGGAACCATAAACCCAATATATTAAAATGTATCATTTTAGGCTAGGGAAATTTTGTGCAAAATATTCAGGCCCAGAAATCGGCAGTATTCCAATGTAATTACTCAAAAACCTGCCGACACCACCAGGTCTTCAGTTCCTTACGGAAATAGGATAATGTAGGGGATTGCCTGATTTCTTTTGGCAGTGCATTCCAGAGCCGGGGGGCCACTGCCAAGAAGGCTAGTTCCCTTGTCCCCACCAGCCGCACTTGAGACGGTGGTGGGAGCGCGAGAAGAGCCTCCCCGGATGATCTCAAGGTCCGCATTGGCTCATAGGGGGAGATGCGATCACGGAGATAGGTAGGGCCCGAGCCGTATTTCTTCTTTACTTGCTTGAAATTGCACTAAATGGGCAGTGTAGATGTGGACCTAAGACTTACTTAAACAAATTGGAGGGTTTGTCCAACTTCCCTGAATGCAGTGAACTGTATTAGGTCCTTTCATCAGATGCAATTGGAAACATCTGTATTCCACAAAAGAACCACTTCTGTAGCTCATCAACACTGGTTCAATTGTATTAGTGATGACACTGTTTTCAACTATAGGAGGGGAACTGCAGCTCCCATCATTTGCAAGATCACCATCCATACTTGCTCTCCTGTCCACCTCTGAGGGGAGGAAACAGAAAACAAACATTATTTAATGATATTCATGTTATCACCTAATCATATAAACGGTGCTGTCCAGTTGAGTGTTCTTTTGCATTTTTGCAGGTCACTCCTTTATTCTGCGAAATGCATTAGGATTAAATCATGTCAGATTCTGCAAAATAGCTGGAACAATTCCATTTTCACTAACATAAATTTCCTGGATAGAAATAAAGCTAATGAAGATAATTTCCAATGAAGATAATTTCGTATAGATTTTCCAACCTAAACAACCCATCTTTCCAGAAGGGTTCTTTAAGGCTACAAAGGCAACTGCCCCTTTTCCATCTTAAGGAGATCATAACAGGGAGTGAACATCACCTGCTGAAGCATAATCTACCAACCTAAGGTTCTTAAATGTTCTCCTCCATTTTCTGGAAAATATAAAGTTTCCATATTTAAGAAATAGTAGTAATTGAATGATTTGATTTTTGTAAATTCTAATATTAGGGCAGATCACTTTCCAAAATGGAAAGGGGCTACAATGAACCACATTATCTACAATAAGATACATCTCCAGAAGTTTGTCACCATCGATAACATTAGGAACAGCTACTGATTTCACTGTCAGAGCTGTCTATAGTCTCTTCTACGCTGCTCCATGTCCCAAGATCTGATTCCAGATTATCTGCTTTAAACTGGATTATATGAGTCTCCACTACCAGATAACCTGTGATAAGAAGATAATCTGGGATTAAATCCTGGGATATACGGATAGTGTGGAAGGGGGCCTTAGAAACATAAAAATAATATGATTCTTTAGACAAAGAAGCCATTGTTCTACTGGTAGTGCTTCCAAGCATGGTTTTCCAGAGCGGGAGGGGAGAAGAGAGAAAAATTATGCATTTTTTTGTTTCATGGATGGTGATGTGATAACAAATAGTCAACTCACCATCTTGCTGCTTCTCATCTATCCATTTCATCAAATCCATTTCTCTTTGGCTACCGTATGAATTAGAAACACACACACACACACACACACACACACACACATATATATATATTATATATATGCGCCAATTAATTTAACAAACTGTACATGCTTGTGTATAAATCAACCTCATTCAAGTGCAGTTTGCGGGGCAAAATTATAGATTTTTAAGTGCCCCATGAATAATTTTAGGGTCAATTCCACGGTCACCATTTTTCCATCCTTGAACTCAAAACAGTCAGAAGCAGTGCTGTGGTAGAGACAGTAGAGGGGGTCAGGTCCTGCTTTTAGTTTCTCTCAGGACAGACTAAGCTCTTCCTTTTACCACGCACACTTACACACACGTTCTTTTTTATAAGAGTTAAAGTACAGTACTTACTAGGGGTATGCACAATATTGTTATGGTGCTTCAGATTTGGGCGATTCAGGGGATTTGACTATCAAATTTCATAAAACAAGACTGTCTTTTTTTTGGGGGGGGGGGCAGCCAAAGCCTTAGCAGATACTAGAGGCAAATGAGAACTCACTTTCCCAGCAGCACCTTGTGCGGCGTAGGCTTTGAAGGAGACTCTGGGAAGTGTTTCTCCCTTTCTCAGCCAATCAGAGGCCTGGCTGACTGTGTCCATTCTCCTCCCCTCTTGTGGCATGTGTTTGGGACTTCAATTCCCGGAGTTCCCTCTTATGGTTTTTTTTTTAATATTATAGCAAATTTTTTACAAAATTCCCAAAAATTAGTGGATTAGTGAAACGTTCTGAAACTTGGCATGCTTGCAGTCATTAATGTGGCCTGCAAGTGATTTGAGTTTCATGCTGATAGGCCTAAAACTGATGGAGAAATGAATCACTAAATTTTCCCCATTGGCACCATTACACCAAATCTTTCTGGAATGAAAACAAAAACCCCTCTCCTGATTTCGAGAACTTCTCAGTAAATAGAATGGAGGTGGGAGGCGGGGGGAGAGAGAACAGGACCAAAAATGGCACAGGTTTTTGCTGAGTCACACACCCCTAGTACTTACATTGTCCTTTGGATATCTAGGCTTTTGGGTCAACGTTTTTGACTAATTTTTTTTCTTATACAGTCTCTCTTGGCATTACAATAGAAATTTTGAAAGAAAATACATCTCAATATACCAACTGAAATATGCTACAGAACCTTTTAATTTCAGATGTTTTATTAGACAACTGACCACTACATTTGGGTGGTGAAGTCCACTTGCCATCCTCACATCGAATTTCTGCAGCTCCTCTGATTTCAAATGGCTGCTCACACTCCAAATGCAGTATATCTCCATGGTGGTAGGTTCTTAAATTATCTAATAATTTAACATTGGGTGGTTGGGGTGGAGGAGGACACTTGTTTCTTATTTCTGGTAAAAAGAAAGAGGAAAAGCACTCATGTTCTGATTCGTTATGTGACCTTTATAATACAATCATTTTGAAATCATTAACTGATTTACAGTATCTTGATGAAATCAGTTTTGGACTCACTGGGAAGAGAGAGAAATTCTAGTGAAATCTCCCAGTCTTGGCTTCATAATGACTGTAAAAGAATTACCTTCGCATACCGGAGGCTGTGGGTACCAGCCAAAGTAATAGCACTGAATTAGTTCGGCTCCTTTTAAAGAATAGCCTTCCAGGCAGAAAAACTGAACAACATCTCCTTCTTCATATCTCCCTTTCCTGGGATGAAGTCTGATGTGCTGTATAGGATTTACAAATGAACATCCCAATTCTAAAAAGGAATGCAACACAAGCATAAAAATGAGGAAGTGTTCCATTTTAAAAAAAAATCAAGTGCATAGTACAATCCTTGCTTCAACAAAAGCAAAGACTAAACAAAACAAGACAGGACAGGACAGGACAGGACAGGACAGTCAAAAATGAAAAGTGTGTCAATCAACCTACTGATACACATGGGAGAAAGGGACCAGCCTTGTGGAAGACACTGCACCTCCTCTGTTGAGTTGCCTCCAGTAGTAAGATATCCTTCATCACAGCTATATTTCAGTTTTTCATTAAGACTGAACTGTCTCTGGACGGTATGGTAGTGTCCATGAAGGAGGTCTGATGATGAACAAGTTCCTTTAAACAAAGACAGAAATGGCTGAATGTATTCTGTGAAAGGGAAGATAATGAGCAAAAGACCCGAGAAGATAAAAAAGCAAACAGTTGCATGCATATACATTATAAAGGGGTGTGGAATAATTTCATCTGTTGGTTTTCTACTGTAACATCAGACCTTGAAGGATTCAGAGGGGAACTGATAGGTGAATATGCAGACAAGACATACCGTGTCTTTATAGAGAAATTCAAGGGAATAGCTCTTGTTTTTTCAAAAAAAAAAGTTATTAGGAAAAAAAATTAGTTCCCAAAAATTAGTTTCCCTGAAACTTGGGGGCCTTACATTGGTAAATGTATCCTAAAAGTGTAGCAAGTTTCAGCCTGATAGCCATAAAAATTACAGAGAAATGAGCCCCAGAAGTGGTGCAAATGGGCGGATTAATGAAACAAAATATTAACAATTTTTTGGTATTTTGAATTCGAAACAATATGGACCCCTCAAGATCGTTTAGAAACAGAAAACAATTCAGAGGGTATACTAAATTCGTATTTCAAAACAAAACAGATTTTTGGCATTTTGCACACCTCTAGTGACCATACCTACAGTTCAAAAAGATCTGGATGTCCACAACTGCTTCACAAAACCTACCATAGTATTATTGATACCCATGCAATCTGTCAGTTACTGAAGAAATTTCATCAGTCTAGTTAGACTTCAGACATCTGTGTTAGACAGATCTCTTTCATCGACATCTCTAAACAGATCAATTTGTCCCCCATGAAAATTGTGGTGAAGGCAGATGTGAATATCAAAGGTTTTAGGAGTCTTCTCATGATTTGGAGGTGAAGGTACATTTCATGAAATAGTAATGGGTTCTTTCTGTCCAATGAAAAAAGTTTAGCTGATGCTGGGAGCAGCAGCCTGATGGGCTGCCATGTATAAATGCCTTCACAGGGAACAAGTTTGGATGGGAGAACTTCATTTAGTTTGCATTTTAAAATAAAATGGCTTACTTAGCAGTTCCTGATGTGGATTGCGATTAGTATTTGAATTGCACTTGTTGGAGATAGCAAACCTCCTCTATCTAATGTTTTATTTCCTGAAGTGTATGTCTTATTTGGTTTGAGGTTTCTTACCTCTATGTACTTGAGGCAGTGGGAGGGACTGCAGACCATATAATTGGTTTAGTGACTGTTTAGAATGCAGTTTAGAAAGGATGACAGTTGAGAAATGACAATTGATACTTGAGTCTGTTTGAGTACAGAACTCAATGTTAGAAGTTAAGATGACAGTTGAGGCTTGGGTCTGTTTGAGTACAGAAGCCAGTGTAGGAAGCTAGAAGTCAGTTGAGGCTTGAGTTCCTTGGAAGTAGACTGTTATTAAAGAAAGCTGTACAAAGCAATATAGTTTTGAAGACACTGATGAAGATTATAAGTTAAAGATACAAACTGAAATGTTTTAAAGCTTAACCTGACAAGAAATATACCTGTATATCTAAATGCATGAAGTTGTGAGTAAAACAAACATGTTATTTTAAAGAAAACAAACATGTTATTTTAAAGAAGTCTACTGGAATCTTTGTCTGCTGAGAACATCAAATAGAAACAAGATATTTATGCACCCAGTGATCTTCCATTACCCAATAAACTAAAGGAATGCTCCTGAAACTCTGCTACCCAATAGGTTAAAATCCTAACAGATCATAATCCAATAGTCCAATAGCACTCCTCTCTAAATTGTAAAAGGCAGTCCTCAACTCAGATGTTATACAAAAATATGCACATTATGGAAAAGAACATACAACAAATCATTCAGCTTTTAGAAAAAGAAAAAGAAAATCAAACTGGATTAGTCTTATGGCTGATGGCATATGAAACTGACAGGAAGCAAAAAAAAAAAGGTGTACCAGTGTTCCCAAGGCCCATCTTATTAAGCATCAAAACAATTTAGGACCATAATGATTTTCTGTTGTAGTGAAGTTACCAAGTTACCCAGTTACAATGGTTCATTAATAATAAGAAGTATTACATCCAAGACGTTATATAAACTCTCTGGAACTCCCTTCCACTGGAGGCTAAACTGGCCTCCTCTCTCTGCTTTCCTTTTGCTGGCAGGCAAATACTTTCCTATTCAGGCAAGCTTTTAACATGTAGGAGGAAGAGCTTTATATGGGCCTCCATTTTTTAATCTTGTATGTTTTTAAAAAGTGCTTTGTGCTTTTTATCTTTTAATTTATTTTTGACTTTTTAAAAATTGTATTATGAATGTGTAACAGCCTTGAGTCTTACTATGGGATAAAGGTATCATACACATGCAACAAATAATAAAATAAATATATTTATGGTTTGACCCACTAGGAGGGAGAACTCAAAAAAAGAGGCTGTTCTCGTTCAGATTAGAGGGGAACTCCTTTTCATTTGAACAAGTCACTAGGATTTCATGTATGCATTAAGAGAGAGATAGCTTTCTCAAAGTGGAATTTCTATTATATATTTCTTTTCTCGGTTTCTTTCATTTGGGGCTTTACAGTTTACTCTAAATAAAAGAACGACTCTCCAAACAAGTATTACGTTGGGACCTCACTGGGTGCATGGAATGTTTAGATATGTTATTGACTTAAACTAGTTTTGTTTACAATATTCATTTATAATTGGCACTACAGACTACAGCAATAGGTACATTGGCACTCTCCTTCTGGGCTGTAGCACTCATTTTGTTGATGTGCAGTAAGCTGCTTTTCAGCAGCTCCCTCCTGTGGCAGTTTTGAAATACTTGGAAACAAAAAGCTGCCTATTTAACAACCCTCTGATATTCCCAAAACATTAATATTAGCTCTGTTCCATACAGCAAACTATTCTGAAGTTGTAGTGGATGGGATGGAACTTTCTTCTAGGTATAAACTTACACACACCAATGCAGAAATATCTTTTAATGTAATATAAGACATTAATAGGTATAAGTCTTCAGCCTTAACATGCGGTATTATATAGAATCATAGAATCATAGAATAGTAGAGTTGGAAGAGACCACATGGGCCATCTAGTCCAACCCCCTGCTAAGAAGCAGGAAATCGCATTCAAAGCACCCTCGACAGATGGCCATCCAGCCTCTGCTTAAAAGCCTCCAAGGAAGGAGCCTCCACCACGGCCCCGGGGAGAGAGTTCCACTGTCGAACAGCTCTCACAGTGAGGAAGTTCTTCCTGATGTTCAGGTGGAATCTCCTTTCCTGTAGTTTGAAGCCATTGTTCCGTGTCCTAGTCTGCAGGGCAGCAGAAAACAAGCTTTCTCCCTCCTCCCTATGACTTCCCCTCACGTATTTGTACATGGCCATCATGTCTCCTCTCAGCCTTCTCTTCTGCAGGCTAAACATGCCCAGCTCTTTAAGCCGCTCCTCATAGGGCTTGTTCTCCAGACCCTTAATCATTTTAGTCGCCCTCCTCTGGACGCTTTCCAGCTTGTCAACATCTCCCTTCAACTGTGGTGCCCAAAATTGGACACAGTATTCCAGGTGTGGTCTGACCAAGGCAGAATAGAGGGGGAGCATAACTTCCCTGGATCTAGACGCTATTCCCCTATTGATGCAGGCCAGGATCCCGTTGGCTTTTTTAGCAGCCGCATCACATTGTTGGCTCATGTTTAACTTGTTGTCCACGAGGACTCCAAGGTCTTTTTCGCACACACTGCTGTCAAGCCAGGCGTCCCCCATTCTGTATCTTTGATTTCCATTTTTTCTGCCGAAGTGAAGTATCTTGCATTTGTCCCTGTTGAACTTCATTTTGTTAGTTTTGGCCCATCTCTCTAGTCTGTCAAGATCGTTTTGAATTCTGCTCCTGTCTTCTGGAGTGTTAGCTATCCCTCCCAGTTTTGTGTCGTCTGCAAACTTGATGATCGTGCCTTCTAACCCTTCGTCTAAGTCGTTAATAAAGATGTTGAACAGAACCGGGCCCAGGACGGAGCCCTGCGGCACTCCACTTGTCACTTCTTTCCATGATGAAGACGACACATTGGTGAGCACCCTTTGGGTTCGTTCGCTTAGCCAATTACAGATCCACCTAACCGTAGTTTTGTCTAGCCCACATTTTACTAGTTTGTTTGCCAGAAGGTCGTGGGGGACTTTGTCGAAGGCCTTACTGAAATCCAGGTACGCTACATCCACAGCATTCCCTGTATCGACCCAACTCGTAACTCTATCGAAAAAAGAGATCAGATTAGTCTGGCATGACTTGTTTTTGGTAAATCCGTGTTGACTATTAGCAATGACCGCATTTGTTTCTAAGTGTTCGCAGACCACTTCCTTAATGATCTTTTCCAGAATTTTGCCTGGTATTGATGTGAGGCTGACCGGACGGTAATTGTTTGGGTCGTTCTTTTTTCCCTTCTTGAAGATAGGGACCACATTCGCCCTCCTCCAATCTGCTGGGACTTCTCCCGTTCTCCAAGAACTCTCGAAGATAATTGCCAGTGGTTCTGAAATAACTTCTGCTAGTTCCTTCAGTACTCTTGGGTGTAGCTGATCTGGCCCTGGGGACTTGAATTCGTTTAGAGAGGCCAAGTGTTCCTGGACAACTTGTTTCCCTATTTGGGGTTGGATTTCCCCCAATCCTTCGTCCATTCCGTGTTGCTGAGGTTGAAGATGGCTTTCTTTTTCTGAGAAGACCGAGGCAAAGAAGGCATTAAGTAGTTCTGCCTTTTCCCTGTCCCCTGTCGCCATCACCCCATCTTCTCCTTGCAATGGCCCTATCGCCTCCTTTTTCTTCCTTTTTCTACCAACGTAAGCAAAAAAGCCTTTTTTGTTGTTTTTTATGTCCCTGGCAAGCCTGAGCTCATTTTGCGCTTTAGCCTTGCGAACCTTTTCCCTACAGGTGTTGGCTATACGTTTGAATTCTTCTTTGGTGATTTCTCCCCTTTTCCACTTCTTGTGCATGTCACTTTTGAGCTTTAGCTCAGTTAGAAGTTCTTTGGACATCCATTCTGGCTTCTTTGCACTTGTCTTATTTTTCTTCTTTGTTGGCACTGTTTGCATTTGCGCCTTGAGTATTTCACTTTTGAAAAACTCCCATCCATCCTTAACTCCCTTGTTTTTTAATATCGGTGTCCATGGAATGCCGCTCAGTAATTCCTTCATTTTTTGGAAGTCAGCTCTCTTAAAGTCCAGAATGCGTGTTTGACTTGTCTTAGTTTCAGCATTCCTTTTTATTGCAAACTGCAGGAGCACATGGTCACTTGCCCCTAAGGATCCAACCACTTCAACTGTATTGATCAGGTCTTCCACATTTGTTAAGATTAGATCAAGAGTTGCTGATCCCCTTGTTGCCTCTTCTACCTTCTGGACCATAAAATTATCTGCAAGGCAAGTGAGGAATTTGTTGGACTTTGTACTCTTGGCTGAGTTTGTTTTCCAGCAGATATCGGGATAATTGAAATCGCCCATGACTACTATATCTCTTCTTTGTGCCTGTTTGGTCAGCTGTTGACAGAAGGCTTCATCAAGTCCTTCATCCTGACTCGGAGGTCTGTAGTAGACACCCACGACAAGATCTTTTTGAGTCCCGGTTCCCTTGATTCTTATCCAGATGCTTTCAAGCTGGTTTCCCGGATTACAGTCTTGCATTTCTTCTGCAACGTAACTGTTTTTGACATATAAAGCTACTCCCCCTCCTCTCCCCTTTGTTCTATTTCTGTGAAAGAGGTTATAGCCCTCAATGGTTAAATTCCAGTGATGGGAGTCATCCCACCAGGTTTCAGTGATGCCTATGACATCGTATGTGTGGTGCTGTGCTAGGAGTTGGAGTTCGTCTTGCTTATTTCCCATGCTCTGAGCATTAGTGTAAAGACATGTAAGCCCCTGTGACCTCCCCTTGAACTGTTTATTTGGGATTATTGTGCTCTCTGTACTTGGTCCTTGCTGTGTTTGTGCAGCCCTCCGTTTAGCCTTTCGATGGTTCCCTGTGGTCGTGGGTAATATAGTGTTCGCCAGGCTGTTGCTCCCCTCCCCCAGTGGATCTAGTTTAAAGTGCGCCTGATGAGGTTTGTGAGTCTGTGTGCAAAAAGATGTTTTCCTACTTGTGTGAGATGCACCCCATCGCTTGCTCGTAGTCCATCCTCTTGGAAGAGTAGACCATGGTCAAGGAAGCCAAAATGCTCCTCTTGACACCATTTTCTGAGCCAGTTATTGACCTGTACTATTTTTCCGGCCCTTGTAGAGCCGTGTCCTACAACAGGGAGGAGGGATGAAAAGATCACATGTACATTATACAGTTTTAGCTTTGTTCCCAGAGCTCGAAAATCATTTGTGATCTTTTGAAAAGTATGCCTAGCGGTGTCATTGGTACCTACATGAATCAGCATAAGGTGGGGAGGGTGATGGGGCTTTAGGAGCCTGCTGAGTCTCTGAGTGATATGGTGTATTTTTGCCCCCGGGAGGCAGCATGTTTCTCGAGCCATCCCATCCGGTCTGGAAATGATGGCTTCCGTTCCTCTAAGGAGGGAGTCACCTACTACCAAGACCTGTTTCCTTTGAGGATTGACAGGGTCCCTTTTGTGCAAGACAGTGTGTATGTCCCCTGAAGAGTGGTCCTGTTGAAGTGAATCATGTAGGTGTAAAGTGTTGTCCTCCCCCTCAACATCCCCAGTGCATTCATCAATGACAATCCATTGAGATACATCCGAGAGCCCATTACTCTCCCAAGGATGTTCCTGTTGCTCCTGGTCTATGATTGGGGATGGAGCATTTGCATGATTACATAAGTGTGACTGTGGTGATGCACTGTCCCCGTCAGGGCTATCCCCTGCGCATTGATCCAGGGTGGTCCACTGAGTGGTATCTAAGAAACTGTGGTCCTCCACAAGATGTGTTTCCTGATTGTATGTTAATGATGTAAGAATTTCAAATCTGTTGTGTAAATGCAGCTGAGCAGAGGAGTTCTGCGGAGGCTGCCTGGTCCTACGTCTCCTTCTATGGGTGACCTCCTTCCAAGCCTGAGGGTTGTCTACCTTTGAGTTGATCTCCCCATAAGGTTCCTGATCATGGTCTTGGTGGTGTTGGTGTGATGCAGGCTGCTGATCTACAGCAGCGTGTTGTGCAGTGTCCAAGAAGAGCTCGAGTGCCTGAATGTCCTTAAGGGTCTTAATACGGTGCTCGAGCTGTTGGATCCTCTGCTCCATCAGAGTCATCTGTTTGCATTTGGAGCAGATGTAGTTGTCTAGTTTTTGTGTGAAAAAGCGGAACATGCCACAGCTGGTGCATGTGATGGGAATGTTTTGCTTTTGTTTTTTGCTTTTGCTTTTGTTGCATCTCTTGGTGAGCGTGGTGGCCAAGTGGGATCTTTGTACAGTTAAGTAATATGCACGCACTTTATGTGCAAACTGCAACAAACCACCTCTTTGTGTATTTGTTTATGTTGCTTTGTTTCCTGTATGTACTGCAAAGGATAGTTAGTAAAGGTGCCTTTTTCACTGGCAAATAAAGCTTTCCCAGAAACTCAATTAACAGGGGACAATGCCTGCTGTCAATCAACTTAAGTACCTGGCTCTCTTTCAACACAACAGTCACACAACAGTTAGACTTTGACCACAGAAGCCAAGCCCACACTCAGTTTAAAATCTTAGCCAAATCTTAGCCAAATCCTACCTGAAGCCAGGGAGCAAAAATGTCCTCCTGCTGCCTCTGCTTCTGCGAGAACCAGAAGCAGAGGCAGGTTTATATGTAGGTTTAACAATACCATATCTCCATATTGCATTGGAAGATACTTCTGTGAAGGTATATATAAGATTGTGCTGTTAGTCTCTTTTCTAATGCAGATATATCGAGATATTTACATCAAAGAAAATAAAAATAACATTGATCTAAAAAGAGTGGTTAATCCCCACTGAAATACAGTTGTTGAATCAATTGCATTCGATTGTGTTTAATTGCCCTTCAACATCTGATATGATGGGTAAACTCTAGTTAGCTCAACCAATAGGATCACAGCTATCACTTTTAAGTGAATCTTTTTCAAATGGCATTAGGACAGATGCAAAATTAGACATAAGTATACAATTTGAACCTAATTTGGGGGGGGGGGGGCTGAAATTGTATCTGACTCAAAGATAGTAAGTGGTCTGTTCTTAGATGATGTGTCTCAGTTTTAAGGAAAGGTTACATAAAAGAAATAGGATGGGTTTTTGAAATTAATGTTAACAGATGAATGAAAATAATATTTACATAAGAAGTCAAGTGGTTATATTAAGAGAAGATGGGGATATAAGGAAAGAGAAGAACATTTCACTGATGTGATGCTAAATGACTGGTAAATGAGAAAAGGATAACAGTAACCTGATGGAAGTAATTGAAATAGTTTTAGGGATAAACAGGTACTTAACTTAAAGCCCTAGTAAAAGGTAAAGGTTTCCCCTGACATTAAGTCCAGCCATGTCTGACTCTGGGGGTTGGTGCTCATCTCAATTTCTGAGCCAAAGAGCCAGCATTGTCCGTTGACACCGCCAAGGTCATGTCGCTGGCATGACTGCATGAAGCGCCGTTACTTTCCCACCAGAGCAGTACCTATTGATCTACTCACATTGACATGTTTTCAAACTGCTAGGTTGGCAGAAGCTGGAGCTAATAGCGGGCGCTCATTCCGCTCCCGGGATTTGAACCTGGAACCTTTCAGTCTGCAAGTTCAGCAGCTCAGTGCTTTAAGACACTTTGCCACCGGGGCGCCTGTACTTAAAGCACTATTTTATTAATAATAGAGCTGTACTTCAGTATTTTTACTAGTTATGAATAATCTCATGGTACATGAGCCCCCAGTGGCACAGTGGGTTAAACCGCTGAGCTGCTGAACTTGCTGATTGAAAGGTTGGCAGTTTGAATCCGGGGAGCGGGGTGAGCTCCCGCTGTTAGCCCCAGCTTCTGCAGTTCGAAAACATGCAAATGTGAGTAGATCAATAGGTACCGCGCCAGCGGGAAGGCAACGGCACTCCATGCAGTCATACTGGCCACATGACCTTGGAGGTGTCTACGGACAAGGTTTCTCTTCAGTTTAGAAATGGAGATGAGCACCAATCCCCAGAGTTGGACATGACTTAATGTCAGGGGAAAGCCTTTACCTTTACCTTTACAAAGTTTTAAATATTCAGTTGGATAATGTCTAGATTTTTTTTCTTTATGTATTATTGAACTGTGGCACTGATCATCAATACTTTTATTCCATCTGAAGGAGGGTGATGAAAAATGTATAGGGGAAGCATTTAAATGGATGAATTAAATTGATTTTTAATTAATCCATTGCTGCTGTTTTCTGCTTCTTTCTATTCCTTTTTGTATCTATATGTTCTGTTGTTTGTGTCTACATTTATGTGTCTGTTCATGTTCTCTTTGTTTCTTTTTATAGTTTGTATTGTATTATTTATAATGGGAAATGGTAAGGAAACTATTTTATAAATCTTGATAAATGTTTGGCAATGATGTTGGCTAGTGGCTACTCAGTGAATTCTGTACCATACATCATTTTTGTAAACATGGACAGTAGGGCTGTGCAATCAATGAAAAAATGTTTCAAAACTCTTTACTAATTAGGGGGCATCTGTGTTTCGTTTCTAAAGTATCATTAGTGAAAATTTCATTGCTATAGCGAGAGTAACGAAATTTTGTTAATTTTTCGTTATAATAATTACGCAAGTGGGAAACTTCAGAGGCTCCTTTCTTTCTCATTTTACAGCTATTGGGGCAAAACTTGTTACAATGGTAGAACACATTTACCACTCTTAGCCAACCAGATTTCTGAATGCTTAACTTATCCACAGACTTTTGGGAAATTTTAAATGTTTTTATAAACAACATTAAAAAAAACTACAAGAGCTATCTCCTTGATTTTTCTATACAATGACAAAAGATAACAGGGGATCATTTCCCACAACTTTTACAAATATTCGCACATCTACTGATTTTGGGGAATTGTTAAAGTTTTGACAAAAACATTTTTTAATTTAAGAAAAAAAACCACAGCAGTCTGTCGTATTAACCAACAGAACTTTCATTTAAGAATTTCTTCCTAGCATAGCACAGAGGTTTACTTACTAGAAGTATCAGTCAGTCCTCCTCTTTGCAGATTCAACAATTTATTGGAACTCTGGCTGGCTGCTGCTACGGAGAGACAAATCTCTCCCCTATCCTGATTGGGGCTTTTTGATGCCGAGCAGAATTCTGGGAAATGTAGTTTAGGGCAAGGCCTTTTGAATTCTCTAGCATAGGGCTCCTTGCCTTGCCAAACTACATTTCCCAGAATTCTGTGCTTTCTTAGTCTCTTTACCAGCGAAATCTGCTTTCTCCTTGCTGTTTCCCTCTCCTAATGTTTTTGGCACAGGCCATGCCTATGTGTCAGATATCGCATCATAAGTATGAATTTAATGAATTTGATCTGACTTGTGAGGACTAACAAAAATTTTGCAGAGTCCTAATGGACATATATAATTTTAATATTTTAAAAGCCACAGGACAATATTAGTATTTCCGGGACAAATCGGGAGTTCAAAAGATTTTCTTGAGAATTCAGTTTTCAAAACTAGACTTTTCCCCTTCCTAATTACATGCTTTCAGACTGACTACAAATAGCCAAAGTAAAACAGTTTGCTTGTCCACACTCTAAAATCTATTCAAATTATCTCTTTCAAACAACCAGCAAGTATATTTGAAGTTCCTCAGTACCTGTAAAAACAAAATCACAAATCTTATTCACAATTTTAATGGAGGGTGGATGCCTAAAGCCATACCAGTTTCTTTGATGCATTGTGGCTGGGTTGACCATCCATCTTGTAGACACTGCACAGTTTTATCTTTGCTGCCATCGGGAGTCCAATAACCTGAATCACAAGTGTACTGCAGGCTCTCCCATATTGCATAGGACAGTTTTGTGTCAGAAAAAACACCATTAGTCAAGGGAGGTTTCACACATTTTTCTAATTGATTGCACATGTTGAATAAAAACAAAGGGAAAATATTGTTATCCATTTGTCAACTTGCTAACACGACAGCGGCACATATTGATAGAAGTCATTTGTCCAATCATTTCTCTCAAAGAAGCATTTTACCCATGAGCATGAAGATACTGCAATAAATGAACATTAATTCTGTCATAAGTTCCAGTTTGCAGGGAAAGCATAAAAACATAAGAAAAGTTTTTTAAACTGATAAAAACTTTGTTTTTCCAGCTCATATTGCAGCACATTTTGCTATAGTTTTTCAATGAATATCCCAAAGAATCTCAACCAATTCAACATAGTTTGTGGCATAGAAAATGCAATTTCTGGAGTATAACAACTACAGTAGAGTCTCACTTATGCAACATTTACTTATCCAATATTCTGGATTATCCAACGCAGTCTGCCTCCTGCCCAGATCCATAGCTGTTTCTCTAGGCAGCAAGGACTAAACTTTTAACGGATTTAATTTCCGACAATGTTGTTACTTTAAGTTCATTTTATGCAATTCTATCTTTATTTGTAGTCAATTTGTTAGTAGCCAATGTTTTTGTAGTCAATGTTTTCAATACATTGCAATTTCTGTTGCTAAATTCATAAATACAGTAATTACTACATAACATTGCCATGTATTGAACTGCTTTTTCTGTCAAATTTGTTGTAAAACATGATGTTTTGGTGCTTAATTTGTAAAATCATAATGTAATTTGACATTTAATAGGTTTTCCTTATTACCTCCTTATTATCCAACATTTTCACTTATCCAATGTTCTGTTGGCCTGTTTATGTTGGATAAGTGAGACTCTACTGTACTTTCAAAGTAAGTACTGCATAACAAAACAGGAAATAACACTTTCAAACTGAGAACAGAAAATGTTCCTTTTTTGTTACATAGTATGATGAGAGTTATATTGTATTTGAAAGTTACAAGTTTAAAGTAACTTTGTTACTTCTTCAGGACTCTTAATACACTTTAAAAGTAAAAAGATCACATTTCAAGAGTCACATACATTAAAGAACAGTTGCTAAGGCATACTTTGTTAAGGTAGTGTTACTGTTGAAGGGAAATGTTTGAGACATTTTGACTTTTATTTTGGGGCAGGAATTTCATGTCATTCTTTAATGGTTTCTAAAGGGACTTTTTCTAATCAAAAAGCAAAGAAAAGTAATACAAAAGCAAGGAGCAATATCAAAAGTAACAAAATGAGTTATTTTTTAAATGCTGCATGAGTAATGAGCCAGGCTAACCCTCAAGCATAAAAATGGCATCATCTACACAACCATATAAAATCCAAATCATCTCCTTTGAACTGGATTATATGAGTTTACACTGCCATAAAATCCAGTTCAAAACCGATAATCTGGATTTTACATGGCAGTGTAGATGGGGCCATTTTTTATCATGTCAGAAGTGACTTGAGAGCATACTGCAAGTCGCTTCTGGTGTGAGAAAATCAGCTGTCTACAGAGACGTTGCCTAGGTGATGCCCAGATATGTTACTGGGAAGCTTCCTCTCATGTCCCCGCAAGCTAGAGCTGACAGACAGAAGCTCACCTTGTTTCGCGAATTCGAACCAGCAACCTTTAGGTCAGCAGTTCACAAGGATTTAACTTATTGCACCACCATGGCTCCTTTGATGGGGCCAATGAGGTATGGGAATGAACTACTTTTTGAAAGTAGCTTTCTGAGTTCTGTATAAACACTTGTCTCTTCTTAGTCTTCCTTTTCTTCCTACTCAAGTGGGATCATTTTAATCTTCAGATTCTCTATATAACTATTGTAGCTGGCTTCTCATTTCATCTGCAGATTTTAATGTGGACGAACAGTTCACATTAGTATCTGCAGATGAAATGAGAAGCCAGCTACAATAGCTAGATCTCCCTGTACTTATCAAAACATGCACCAAATTCTGTAGTTACTGTGTACACCACTTGCTGGTGCCCACAAATATTATATGCAATACATACCCTTTTTTACCAAAAGTATACTTACATGACTGGGAAACTTGGCTTTGATTTTCTGAAATACACATTTTTATACTGTCTAAACTGCTGTATACTTTAACTTGGCAAATTAAGGAAAATAAAATAGTATGAAAATAGCTTGCTCAAAACTTGGTCTCTTGCATGGCCTTCATCTGTTCAATACTGTATGTCTCCAAGCCCTTTCCAATCTATAACAACCCTAAGGTGACTTTATCACATGGTTTTCTTACCGGTAGCAAACATTGTTCAGAAAATGTTTGCCATTGCCTTCTCCTGAGTCTGAGAGTCTGGCTTACCAAATTGCACCAGCTGGATTTAATGGCCAAGCAAAGACGTGAACCATTGTCACCAGAATCATACTTTGATGCTCAAATCACTATTCTAGACTGATTTGTCTGTATGTAGTATAAAATAAACGTATCCTACTATATAACTCCATGAAATAAAGGAAGGCATATAGTATCTATGGGTTTCCCTGTAATATTCTTGAATCCTGAAAGATCCTCTTAGACAATGACATGGACTTACTATAGCATTTGGGGACTGGTGTCCAGCCTCTTGATGTGCAGTTTGTACTTCCAACTTGACTACCACTCTCGGTTGAATAACCAGCCAAACATGAATAAGAAAGCTTTTCACCTTTCTTCATTGGAAAGTAATAATTTCTAAAGCTATAGTAATATGGGGCAATTCTTCCATTTTCTGTGTTGGGCAAGTCACAAAGCTCCTCTAGAAAAAAAGAAGTTATAGTCAATGGAAAATATTGCTCTAGAACACAAACATTATTTCAGAAACAATGTAAATTGAATACTAGTTCACTAACTTATCAGTAAACAAGGCCAATGTGCCAGAAACTTGAAACTTGGCAAGTAGTTATCAATAGTGGAAAACTATCTTTAGGAATGGCATTTATTGTGTTGTCGAAGGCTTTCATGCCAGAATCACTGGGTTGTATGGTCGTATTCTAGTAGCATTCTCTCCTGGCATTTTGCTTGCATCTGTGTCAAACATCCTCAGAGGTTTGTTGAGAGCACTGTTGGAAGTGAGGCAAGTGGGGTGGATATATATATCTGTGGAATGTCCAGGGTGGGAGAAAGAACCCTTGTCTGTTTGAAGCAAGGGTAAATGATGCAATTAGCAAGCTTGATTAGCATCGAGTAGTCTTGCAGTTGTAAAGTCAATCAGTGAGAGTATTTGTTGGCTGTTGTTGCCTGAAGGCATCCTTTGTCTGGGAGATGTTAACTGGCATTTGATTGTTTGCTGTCTGGAATCCCCGTTTCTGAATAGTGTTCTTTATTTATTGTCTTGATTCTGGTATTTTTTTTTCATACTGGTAACCAGATTTTGTTCATTTTCATCGTTTCCTCCTTTCTGTTCTCCCACCTTGGACATTCCACAGATATATATACATTCCACACTTACCTCATTTTCAACAGACCTATAAATAAACCTCTGAGAGTGCTTGCCACAAATGCAGGCAAAAGAGAGAATGCAACTGGAGCATGGTCATACAGCCTGAAAAACTCACAACAACCCATGGCATGAAGCATCTGGCAAAGTGTGTTAAAGCACTGAGCTGCTGAACTTGCAGACCGAAAGGTCCCAGGTTCAAATCGTGGGAGCGGAGTGAGCGCCTGCTGTTGCTCCAGCTTCTGCCAACCTAGCAGTTCAAAAACATGCCAATGTGAGTAGATCAATAGGTACCGCTCCGGCAGGAAGGTAACGACGCTCCATGCAGTCATGCCGGCCCCATGACCTTGGAGATGTCTACGGACAACGCCGGCTCTTTGGCTTAGAAATGGAGATGAGCACCAACCCCCAGAATCCAGATATGACTGGACTTAACGTCAGGGGAAACCTTTACCTAATATTTTTTTCTCTATTTTGAGAGATAAATAGATAGGGATATTTTAGATAACATGTGTATACAGCTGTAGTCAGCACACACGGCAGAACTCATTTTGTGTATTTCATACGTGATGCTTTAATTGTTTTATTGCTATTGATGTTTTACTGGTATAATTGTTTTATAGTCGTGCTATTGATATTGATTGTCTTATCGGGCTGGGCCCCATGTAAGCTGCCCCGCGTCCCTTCGGGGAGATGGGGCGGGGTATAAAAATAAAGTTGTTGTTGTTATTATTATTATTATTATGCACATCTGATGGGCAGAGCATGGAAAAATTATATTTTCAAACAATTCCAAGAACCTTCAAGTCAATACAGCTATTGCTGAGGGTATAAGGGGTTTTAGTATCATTCTGCAGTACCCCTGCAGCATTAGATTTTGTGCAGTGCAAGATTAAATTTAAGATTTCAACTTTCTCTACTTAAACCTTTATCTAAATTTTTTAAAATAAAAATAAAATCTTAAAATATCCATAATTTCCATATAGTTATAATCAGTTCCCAAACCTGTTAATGTCTGTGAGATGCTAAAACATGCACTTTATGGAACAAAGCAAATATAACAACGAAAGACAAACACAATTCTATGGCAGTGGCCTATGCTGGAAAATACTGACCTGCCTCAGTATACACTGTTTCAAGAGTTGCAAAACACTTGAGAATTTGGTTCTATACACTGCAGATATCAAAATATGTTGGGTCGTCTTACTGGGATGGGACTGGGAGACACTGTTTTACAGTGGTTCTGGTCCATCCTGGATGGATGAACCCAGAAGGTGGTGCTGGGGGACTCCTGTTCGAACCCCCAGCCATTGACATGTGGGGTTCCTCGGGGTTCCATTTTATCTCCCATACCTTTTAACCTATACATGAAACCACTGGGAGAAGTCATCCAGAGTTTTGGAGTTTGGTGCCACCTATATGCAGAAGACACCAACTCTACTACTCTTTTCTATCTAAAGCCAAGGAAGCTGTCCTGACCCTAAACCAGTGTCTGTCATCAGTAATGGACTGGATGAGGGCAAACAAATTGAAATTTAACCCACACAAGACAGAGGTACTCCTGGTGAGTCGGAAAGCAGATCAAGGAATAGGGATTCAGTCTGTGCTGGATGGGGTTACATTCCCCTGAAAACACAGGTTTGCAGTTTGGGGGTCCTCCTTTGACTCGTCACTAAACCTCAAGGACCAGGTATCGGTGGTGGCCAGGAGGGCCTTTGCACAATTAAAACATGTGTGCCAATTGTGCCTGTTCTTTGAGAAGCCAGATATGACTATAGTTTACATGCCTTAGTTACACCCCATCTGGATTACTGTAATGTGCTCTATAGGAGGCTACATCTGAAGAGTGCTTGAAAACTTCAGCTGGTCCAAATAGCTGCAGCCAGGTTGCTCACTGGGGCTGGCTTTTGGGCACAATTCAAAGTACTGATTGTGACCTTTAAAGCCCTAGATCAGGGGTCCCCAAACTACGGCCCATGCGGCCCATTGAAGCCATTTATCCGGCCCCCATGGCACAAAGGCAGAAAGGGGTTGAGCTAAATGGCCCAAGGGGTCTCTTCCAACCCTCTTTTTTATTATTATTATTATTATTATTATTATTATTATTATTATTATTATTATTATTATTAACAACATTGAGGCTGGGAGGCCATCTGTCAGGGGTGCTTTGCTTGTGCTTTTGGTCCACAAAGGCAGAAGGGGGTTGGGCTAAATGGCCCAAGGGGTCTCTTCCAACTCTCTTTATTATTATTATTATTATTATTATTATTATTATTATTATTATTATTAACAACATTGAGACTGGGAGGCCATCTGTCAGGGGTGCTTTGCTTGTGCTTTTGGTCCACAAAGGCAGAAGGGGGTTAGGCTAAATGACCCAAGGGGTCTCTTCCAACCCTTATTATTATTATTATTATTATTAACATTGAGGCTGGGAGGCCATCTGTCAGGAGTGCTTTGCTTGTGCTTTTGGTCCACAAAGGCAGAAGAGGGTTGGGCTTATTATTATTATTATTATTATTATTATTATTATTATTATTATTAACATTGAGGCTGGGTAGCCATTTGCCAGGGGTACTTTACTTGTGCTTTTGGTGCACAAAGGCCAGAAGGAGGTTGGGCTAATTATTATTATTATTATTATTATTATTATTGCTTGCTGGCCACCTGGCCAACTATAGTCCGGCCCTCCAATGGTCTGAGGGATTGTGAACTGGCCCCCAGTTTTAAAAGTTTGGGGACCCCTGCCCTAGATGGTCCAGATCCAGGCTACTGATTGACCACCCCTTGTACAAACCTGCCCGGGCCCTGAGATCTTCAGGAGAGACCCTTCTCTCGGTCCCACCTCCATCGCAAGCCCAAGCCCCGTTGGTGGGAACAAAAGAGCGGGCCTTCCTTCTTGGTGGCTGCCCCTCGACTCAGGAGCTCCCTTCCCAGGGAAGCCAAAAGGGTCCCCTCCCTGCTGTCCTTCCAGCGGCAGTCTAAAACCTTTTTATTCAAACAGGCATTTAAATGATGTTTTTAAGATCATGTCAGGGGCTGCTATAATTTTATATGCTTATATG
This sequence comes from Anolis carolinensis, assembly GCF_035594765.1. NCBI lineage: Eukaryota > Metazoa > Chordata > Lepidosauria > Squamata > Anolidae > Anolis > Anolis carolinensis. The sequence continues at coordinate 89,914,961 of NC_085844.1, forward strand.
GATTGTTTTTAATATTAATATTTCATACTGTTTTAATATTTGTATATTTTAAGTTGTATTGAAATGTCTTTTAATTGTGAGCTGCTTTGAGTCCCGTATGGAGAGAGAAAATGGAATAAAAATAAAAATAAATAAATAAATAAATATTAGTAAGAGAGGATTCCACAACCTGACTATATTGGAAAAGGAAACAAAAAGAAAACATGACCAGTGGAGTACAGTGCTAAATAGAAACTACCATTTTAAAAGATTTGCTAAAATTTCTGTGTTTTCTTGGGAAAGTTTGTGTAGTTTGAATACTACTCTGATGTGTTGCTAAAATGCAATCCTTAACAGTGTTGAAAAGTTAACCGGAAAATGTTTTTTTCCTCTGTAAAATAATTTCCTATACTTGCTCCAGATGAAAATAACAGCACATTTGCAATATCAATTAATTTTTAGCAATGGCAAAGCAGTATCCTAAGAAAACTCTATAGAAGAGGCAATCCTTTAACTTTCTTTGTAGATTATCTTATGCATGGTAAACATACCTTTCCATTGTAAACAGACCCTTCACCTACTTTGGTATCTGCTTTGAAAACAAGCACTGAGGACACACATACAGTGGAGTCTCACTTATCCAACTCGCTTATCCAACCTTCTGGATTATCCAACGCATTTTTGTAGTTAATGTTGTCAATACATTGTGATATTTTAGTGCTAAATTGATAAATACAGTAATTACTACATAGCATTACTGCATATTGAACTACTTTTTCTGTCAAATTTGTTGTATAACATAATGTTTTGGTGCTTCATTTGTAAAATCATAACCTAATTTGATGTTTAATAGGCTTTTCCTTAATCCCTCCTTATTATCCAACATATTTGCTTATCCAACGTTCTGCCGGCCCGTTTATGTTGGATAAGTGAGACTCTACTTACTTTGATAAATCCTAAAGGATGTCAAATTTATACTAAAAGGAGGGATAGAAGAATCTAGTATCTTGTGAAGTTGGGCCAAGGAGAAATGTTTTTAAAACGTATGTTTCTAAGGTAGCAATCTTCCTTCAAAGCTACAACCTTTATTTGTTCTTAAGAGGTAACATTCCTATTCTCATTTATTAATGCTACAAGGTTAAATAGCACATATTAATTATCTGCAGTATGTTAGTTGTAAATTAAGACCTGTAGCTGGTCAAAAGTGTTTTCTAGAAATGGTTACATTATAGTTAGATAATATTATAGTTTGATATAGTCAGCTAGTTCATGCATTGGACTGAACTACAAGAGCCAGGGAATCATTCGTTGCTTAAATGCTGTCCAAAAATATTCTATAGAGGGGAAAGTTGGAACACACTCGCTAACAAAAGGGTTACAAATTTTTCCTATTAAACATACAAATAATTAAAAATCCAGAAAAAATTATTGGAAATATCCCAATATCAAAACTAGAACAAGACACCTTTAAGAGAACTATAATAGCTTGAACTTCATAGATTATGTTCCACTTTGTCAGATATATGGTATATACATTTCAGGTCTCTTTCTGCAACATACTCAAAGTTAGGTTATGGAACTGATTGGGAGATATAAGGAACATGTGAATTATCCAGTAAATATTGAATAAGAGTTGAGATATACTATCTGTGAGTCAACAATCACTTCAATTGAAATCAAAACATGTTTAGCAAATTTCCAGGTTTTTTGGGTACATTAGAAATCTCAAAATACTTTTACCTTCTGTAAGGATTTCTCCCGAGGCGACCAATAAAAATAGAAAAATCCAGCTTTTATATCCCATTCTGCAAGCAGCTTGTATTACACCAACTCTGCTGGTTTACTCAGCTTCAGAAGGAACTTCAGTTAATCATTGACAAGAATGAGTCTTTTGCTTTCTTCCATAGTATTAACATGTATTCTGAGCTCCAATAAAACGCCTAAAATTCTGGAATGCCATTCTAAGTTGCACTAACAGTCAACCAAAGCATAAGTTAATTCTCATCCATGCAATAGGTGGGTAGAATCCTGATGCCTTTACCTAATTGGATTTAATAGATAAGTTATGATAATGTTTGAAAAAACATAGTCATAATAATTAATAAAAAAAATAAGCAGCCACAGAAATGCACTTAAGAGGCCTAAAGTAAAAATATAGGCTGGTTGACAAATTTAAATAGCCTGGAATCTGCTTAAACGAATAGAGAGATAATTGGGTCACAAATGGCCAATGGCAGCTTTTTAATCAATGAAAAAATGAGCAATAACTACTAAAATTAGCCATCACAATATGTGCCATACATATTTTAACTATGGCACACAATTTTGAACTTCCAACAAAAAAAATGAACTGTTTGAAATCTGGATTTATATAGATTGCTAAGAATTTCCTGGATTGAGGTATTACAGAAAGAGCATAAAGTATCTTAATATGCTTAATGATGAAAATATTTTCATCATATGAGATATAGAAATCACATTGTTACAGCGAATTGTCCAAGTAAAACAAATTAGAAGTGTTGGGAGTACAACACTGTAGTTTATGAATAAATAGTAGTATTGATCATGTCTGATATTTATTCAGTTTTCACTTCCTTTGTAAGATCTGCATCCAGCAGCCAAACACAGTGGCCTCATCCATTGATCACATTATAGGAAAATGTGGGTTTCCATTTCCATATTCTTTTTTTGTGTGAATCAAAATGTTGTCTTATCCTGCTCGGTTTCCAGGTATTTCCCATCAATAGCCACAATTTATTTTTTAACTGAATATACAGTAGAGTCTCGATTATCCAACATAAACGGGCCGGCAGAATGTTGGATAAACAAAAATGTTGGATAATAAGGAGAGATTAAGGAAAAGCCTATCAAATTACATTAGGATTTTACAAATTAAGCACCAAAATATCATGTTTTACAACAAATGGACAGAAAAAGCAGTTCAATACACGGAAGCATTATGTAATAATTATTGTATTTACGAATTTAGCACCAAAACATCACAATGTATTGAAAATATTGACTGCAAAAACATTGGCAACTATCAAATGACTACAAATAACGATAGAATTGCATAAAATGAATGTAGTCACATTGTCAGAAATTAAATGCGTAAAAAGTTCAGTCCTTGCTGCCTAAAGAGCTGTGGAGCCAGGCAGGAGGCAGGCTGCATTAGATAATCCAGAACGTTGGATAAGCGAATGTTGGATAAGTGAGACTCTACTGTAACACTTTTTCTAGTTCTAATTTGAATCCCAAATCCATGTGCTAACCTATTTTTATATTTGTTTTTTATTCACCTTGGGCTACTGCCTTGTTTCCAGATGTCCCCTTTTCATGGTTTCAATGTTTGGCTCCTAATCAGGCTTTTGTGCTTTGTTTTGGAATAATAGGAAAAGGAACCCGGAAGTGTAATGTCCAAGGCTTTCACAGCCGGAATCACTGGAGCATTGTGTGGTTTCTGGGCTGAATGACCATTTTCTAGCAGCATTTTGTTCTGACGTTTCACCTCCATCTGTGGATGGCACTTTCAGAGGATCTGATGGTGGTAAAGCAAATGGAATATATATATACCTGTGACACATCCAGGATGCCAATGTCTATTAAACAAGTGTGAAGGGTGCATTTAGCAAGCCTGATTTGTGAGTGTTTGAGTGGGATCCATCCATTAGCATGTGAGTAGCTGTGTTTGGTGGTCTCTGTGTAGACTTGTCCACAGCTACACGGTATGCAATAGATTCTTGCAGTGGTTAGAGGATCCCTCTTATCCAGTACTGACTATAGTATTTGTTGAATTTTCTTGGTGGTGGCCCATACATGAATCAAAGAACATGAAAGGCACTGCAGACTACTTCAGCCAGAGCAGAACCCATGACAAATCAAGCTGGGTACAGAATATTATTTGAAAACACAGGCATTCTGGACTACTTGGACAACCACTTTGTCAGACTACACAGAGAAACCACTGAAATCCACAAGCACATGGACAATTTCAACAGAAAGGAAGAATCTATCAAAATGAACAAAACTTGGCTGCCTGAATTGAAAAGCACTAGAATCAAGACAGTGAATAAGGAACATCATCCAGACACTCCATACAGTAAGCAATTAAGGGCTTACCCAGACAAAGGATGCCTCCTGGAAACAAACAATTTAAAGAGAACAAAGGCCAGGCTACTTCCAAGCTTGCTAACTGCACCCTTCGCACTAGTTTAACAGACAACGGTTCTTTCCTCCCACTCTAGACATTCCGCAAGTATGTATACTCCACTTATTTATTTATTACTGATATTTCTACCCCGCCCTTCTCCCCGAGGGGACTCAGGGCGGTTTAACCACCATCAGATACTCTGAAGATGCCAGCCACAGATGCAGGCGAAACATCAGGAGAAAATGCTGCTAGAACACTGCCATGCAGCCCGGAAACCACACACTTCTAACATAGAACTCTTTCAGTGGCACAGAAAATGCTGTCCAATATTGCTACCAATATGGCTATTCTCCTGACAAGAAACTGAGAAACTGTTCCAGATGAAGACAATGTGGGGTCTCTTAGATTTGGTATGTGCTGCGATCCCTGTGCTTTATTTAAAGGCAGTGCTATAGCAACCTATCTCCTAACCATACTTCTGAAAGGAAATGTTTATCTCAACTTTCTAAACTAGGGATGTCAAAACTAATTTTTATCAAGGGCTATATCAGCCTTATGGATGTCTTCAAAGAGCTGTAGAATCCATGGACAGAGAACGTGTGAATAGAGAGGGCCATAAGTGCTATTTCCCAATCTTTTTATTCAATGAGAAGTTGCCCCCCAGAAAAAAGTATTTATGTTGTAATGCCCTACAGTTGTTTTAAAATATGAAAAGAAGCAAAAAGGAACTGCTTGGTTTGTTGACATTATTAGAAACATATTTTTTACAAAATTCAGAAATACAGTAGAATCTCACTCATCCAACATTCGCTTATCCAACGTTCTGGATTATCCAACGCATTTTTGTAGTCAATGTTTTCAATACATCATGATATTTTGGTGCTAAATTTGTAAATACAGTAATTACTACATAGCATGACTGAGTATTGAACTCATCCCGGTGAATGAGTGAGCAAGGGAGGGTGGGTGAGAGTGAGGGTAGGTGGCAGCGGTGACAGGAGGCTGGAAGAGGCGGCCAGGCTCCTTCTATCGCCGCTCCACGCCGGGAAATGTGGAGGACTCGGAAGAGGGGGCTGGCTGCCTCTTCCAGGCTCTTGCCGCCACTCCCGCTCGCCCTCACTCTCACTCTCTCACCCACCCTGCCTTGCTCGCTCATTCACCGGTCCGGTGTGGTTTTCCTTCTTCCCTGGCTGCAGGAGCAGAGGCAGGCAGAGCAACATGGTGGGCACAAAGCAAGGGGGCAGCAGCAATGGGGGTAAATAAAGAAATAAATTTCCTGCGAACCAGCGAGTCCGCAATAAGCAAACCGCGAAGTAGCGGGGGAAGACTGTATGTACTAAGTAGTGCCCCATTACTTCCTTCAAGAATTGGTTGGATGTACATTTGAACACACACGTACACACATACATGCACATACCAAGGCATTTACGTTCTAGAGCAACATATCTAGATAAATTCAACTGAAATAATTGTTTTCATGAAGTTTGCTGCTAGGTGGTAATCCACTTGTTTAATGATACTGGCAAGGAAAAGAGATGTTAACAACAAGATCATAATTGTTGACATCGTCCAGATGTCAACAATCAAGACACAACAATAAAGGTAAAGATAAACAATAAAGATGTCAACAATAAAGGCACACACAAGATATATACTAGAGTTATATATCAATGACATATTCCTTTCAAAGCATGTTCTCATATGGAAAGATACAGATGTTACAAGATTTTTCCAATGTTTTCCATTGAACACTTGCCAGGTATGTATGTAAATCAGTATCCCATGCTTTCTTGAAGCTCTCAGGGCCTGGATATGTTGATTCGATTGAAAGATTTTTGAGATTCACTCTTTAATTTGGGGAATTTGGTATTTCACATTTTGTTATAGGACACAGTATGTGTGTTTTTATGTCTGCTCTGGAGAAATGTAGAGAATTTTATGTATTTTGATTCACATATTTTGCTTGCCAGACCTAAGTTTACCTTTTGAGTAGAAATCACGTATCCTATATAGTTCCCAGTTTTAAAAATAATTTTCTCTTGAAAAAAATAAAGGATGGCATGCAGTTGGAATCAATGGTCAACATAATTTTGTCTCCTTTATTACATATCTTGAACTGGTTCAAAAAGAAAGGTTTAAGTGTATTTACAGAAAATGAATCCTCTTATCCACAGTGTAAGTTAGCCTACTCTTAACAATCCCTTTTCACTATATTTTGATGAGTACAATCCTGTATAAACAATTGTAATGTCTTTTAAAAAAGATTATTAAGCTTTAGTTGTAAGAAATTCCAAGATTGTCCATCACCATTTTGATAGCTTGTAGTGGATCAACAATCTCTTGAAAGTTATCTTTCCTCAAAATCCAGGCTGGCCTGTAGGGTGAAGAAAATGCTATAATTATCAAAAACATTTTTAGTAAAAAAAAAAAATTAAACCCACACAAGTAGGACTAGGAATTTTTACCTTAAGACTACTTTTTTTCTTGATGGGATGACTGGCTCAGAGCAATGTCCGTTGTATGCAGCTGCTTTTTGTCTGGCAAGATTCCTCTGGGCATCCATTTGATGTTTGCGGGCTATAAGTCTGTACAGGCTCTGAAGGCGAGCAAGTACACGAGGGTTACTTCGAATCTCCTGAAAAACCAAGCCACCATTTTATTGTTAAAAAATGATCATTTCTTCTGTTGAACAAACCTCAAATCTATAGTTTTCAGGGATGGTTGATATTTATTCAGATTTCACTGCATTCACGTTATTTACACTCAACCATTTTGCTGAGGTGAGAGGTAAAATACCCCATGAAAGCAGAAAAATACAAATAACAAAGTACCCCCTTTTAAAAAAACTAGAGAGAACACTAATCTAGGACTGGATCTCCTCTGCCATATAATGCAGTTTCAGAATGCAGATTAACTGCAATGAACTGCATTGCACGAGTTTACACTGCCAGTGCACAGTTCAATGCAATTAGTCTGTATTCTAAAACTGCATATGGCAGGAATCTCTAGGTCCTCCAGCATGATGATAGTCAACATCTGCCCAACTGGAGGACTTAAGAGATTTTAGGTAGAACATCTGAAACAAATTCTCAAGTGGTTAGGGCTCACTTTTCCTAACACGTTGCATACTGTATTAAGACAGGGATCCTAAAACTCACATAGGTTGCCACATCCAGGGTCCAAACCCCAAGACCTTTGTCTTGCTTTTTTAAAAAATAGCTTCAACAGAGAAAAGCAGTAAAGGCACATACGGTGCGGACCTCTTTACAGAAAGCTTATCCTGGAGTAAACCCAACCTGCATCTGGACGATGTCAACAATTGTGATCCTGTTGTTAACATCTCTTCTCCTTCTCAATGTCATTAAACAAGTGGATTACCACCTGGCAGCAAACTTCATGAAAACAATGATTTCAGTTGAATTTATCTATATATGTTGCTCTTGAAAGTAAATGCCTTGGTTGCCTAGGATACTCTTTGCTAAAAAGGGGATGGAGACTGACTTTGTTCCTCTTGATTCACTTTGATCTCTCAATGTATTCAATGATGTTGGCCTCAGGGCGGGATATCTTGACAGACTGAAGGTGTTGCAGTTATACTCTTCCTACTTCAACCCGACTGTACTCTGGGAAGATTAAACTCCTCTGATTCTTGGTAGATATGAAGACTCCACAGGGCTGTATTTCACACCTCAAGCTGTTTTGTATGAAACCACTGGGAAAGAGTTCCCAGGGGCAAAGAGTGAGCTAACAACAAAAGTCAATGATACAGTTCTCATTTTAATACAACCTAGGTGGGCCAGTGGACGTTTCGAACCAGTGACTTGGTGCTGAAGTAATTTCTAGATAGGGATAGAAAGCCGCTAAGCTGAGATACATGTCCATACATACATACATACACTTCTAGCAGAGTGATTTAGATTTAGAATAATTATCCATGCTTCTGAATGTGTATCTGGCATGAATCCTAACTCTTTTAAAACTGAGATCTATGAGGATCAGAACCGATTTGAATTAACAAATTAATATTTCAGCATAAATGAGGTAAAAGTGAAAGATCACTAACACTATATAACAAAATTTGAAAAAAAATGTTCCTGGTATGCAAGTGTTATAGTAGAGTCTCGATTATCTGTCTTAAACTGGAGGGCAGTTTGACGGATAATTGAAACTGTCGGATAATAGGGAGGGTGGCAGAAGAAGGAGCCTCTTCCCCTGTTGCTGGAGAAGAGGCTCCTCCTCCTCCTCTTCTTCCGAGGAAGAAGAGGAGGATTGCAAGGAACGGGGAGGGGCACCTTCCAAGCCTCGCTTGTCCTCTTCCTCCGGTTGAGACTTTCAGATATTTATTGAAAACTTATAGCAAAATGTGCTGTAAGATGTCCCGCAAAAACAAAACTTTGGCAGTTTAATAAACTTTTCCCATGTTACTGATAGAACCAATTGGGAAATGACATTTGGAACCCATGAACAAAAGTCATTTTACATAGTGTTATAGAAATCTGCAAATATAATTCTCAACAACACACTTCCTAAGAAAATCCAGAATCTATCCAAGAATCTAGAAATCAGTAAGAAATCATTGAAAAATATGACATGTGTTAAGTAGAAACATAACATAGGATACAGTATATCTGATTGACAGAATTTGTGGTATTCAATCTGTTCTAGAAAGAGTTGGACCCCCCCCCCCCCAAACTTTTAAGGATCATATTCTATGCAGCATTGACAATGGAACCATCAGTGGCCACGATGGTGCCAAAGCACTTTTTACCAGATTAAGCTTTTAACCATATCAATCATGTATGGTGGCAATTGCAATGTTAAGTCTCTTGTCCTAGTCATTAAAAAAAGGAGGATACAAAGGGGATGAAAGGATTAAAACTTACAGAAGCTCTTTTTGGATCTTCTAAAAGAAGAGCAAACAGGCAGCATGTCTTGGTAAAAATGCTTCCACACTTTTCTGAAATTCTGTCACCAGCTCGCTCTCTGTACATTTGGAGCAAGTCCAACAGAGTTTCCACACATCTTTCCACAGCGTAAACGGTGTCAATTGTCTTGTTATACTAGAAGAGAAGACCACACTTAATTGCACCTTCTAGCACAGTAACTTTGAGCAAAGCTGTCCAAACCGTACTTGGAATCAATAAAGCTACTGACAGCAAAAATATAGATATCAATGATGTGTACATACTTAAGGTATGTGTTATTGATTTTTCTTCCCTATAGTACTATTAATGTCAAAGCTAATCTTTTGGAAAATCTGTTAGTTAGTTATATATTATATGTGTGTGGTATTTGTCTCATATGTTTCATTCGTGTTTCTGTTTCATATAGTCCATTCGGATGGCACAAAACAGAAAGGCCCCCATTAAACACAAACTGCCTCGAAATGAAAGGCAGGCGGGAACCAATAGGCTCCAAGCCTGCCTTTCAGATTGATCAGCTACAGGTCCTGCAACACCCAGGTGTGTAGGCCCAAAGCCTGCACCCGTAGGCCTGGGAGGCTTTGGGCCTACACAGCCGGCCCTCACATGGCCTGCAACCAATTGCAGAGTAAGGAGCGATCCTTGCTTGACAATCAGTTGGGCCTTGCAGGGCCTACAGCCGATTGCCGAATAAAGATCACTCTTTACTCGGCAATCGGCTGTAGGTCTTGTGAGTCCCGGCTATGCATGGCCCAAAGCCTGCACCCATAGACCTGGGCGCCTGGGCCTACAGGTGCAGGCTTTGGGCCTACCTGCACAGGCCCGGCCTGGGGGGGGGGGGGGGGGTTGAGGTTGGGGTGGCTGGGTCGTCCTGTGCCTCCCCCCCCCCCTTCACCCAGCTTCTTACCGGGCATTTGAGCGCCGCTGGCTGTGGCCTTGGCCAGTGCTTCCCTCCCCCGCTCCGAAAACAAAACAAAACAAAAACAAAACAAATGTCTGACCTCCCACTGTCGGGAAGTCAGATGAAGACGAATCAGGGCCCCAACGAAAGCCGGGATATGAAACAGAACAAAGTACGTCCTGAAAGCCCATCTCTATTTTTATATATATATATATATATATATATATATATATATATATATGCGCATTATATAAAAATAAAATCAACATGGTGCACTTTTCAAATGAAAACTCTAAGTCAAGTCTCAATCCATTTAGATAAAACCACATTACTGTTCATTTCCCCAACAAATTCCCTCTAACCCCATTATGTTAGATCTTCATCTACATTGTTTGATGTACACAATTAAAACTGACTGAATGCATTTTGGGGGTTAAAAAAGAGCTTCCCCAATTAATATAACATGGACTAAAATTTCAATTGCAACATGCTAAAGGAGGACAATGTTCTATTCTAAGCCAACAGACATAAACTTTTAAAATACAAATTTGTTTACCAACACTCCGCCCCACAAAATTTTGACATTCATAAATACCTTTGATAAATTGAGCAGGACTTGAACAGAGTATCTGATGACATCCATGCAAGGAACACTCCGATTGCAACTTTGTATCAAAGTAAAAATAGTGGAAACTGCTTCAGTCTGTGCCATGCTTTCACAACACACAGGAGATAGCCTAGTTACAACCTCTGGAGAATAAAAGAGGAACCATAGTAATATATCTTTCCAAACACTAACAGGTAGCCCAAGTGCATGTAGAAAGGTGAAACCACCAATAAGTCCTCACTGATTGATGGTTCCTATTCATTTCTTCTAGTCGTATTCTCCAGAACAGTGGTCCCCAACCTTTTTGCCTTCGGATGTTTTGGACTTCAGCTCCCAGTTCCCAACAGCTGGCAAGCTGGGTGGGATTTTTGGGAACTGAAGTCCAAAATACCTGGAAGCCCCAAGGTTGGGAACCACTGCTCTAGAATCATGAAAAGGCAAGAGGATTCACAGACCAGGCCCACTTCTGTTACTGTGTTTCCTGTCACACATCTTTTAAAGAGCTCCTTGTGCTTCAATAATAACCTATTGTTATCATGTAGACACCATAATCAATTTGGAGCCAAGTAACTTTTATTTCAAAACATGTATTCCTGCCTCTTTTTATTTCATCCATTTGTACATGCAAAGAAGTCTGACAATTTGTATAATGATTTATCACAGATTGTTAAAAAGGAATTACTAACCCAGATCGTTTAAAGCTGCCAGAATTTGAGAAAAATGTTTATATTTGAGGAGGTGATGAACAGCCAGTGTAGTTCTGTTACATAGCTTTTTCTCCTCTTTGCTTTCTTTGTTGGCAATCACCAAGCTATCTCGCAGAGCTCGGGTTTCTGCAGTATCCGTCTTCTTCCTCCATGAGTACCCTCTCCACAATGCCTTATGATAAAAGGAGACTTAATATTAGGGGACAAAAGAGGAGACAGTCACAATATTTGTCAGTGAATCAAGAGCAAAAACATGTACTTCCCAAGATCCATCCTGTATAACTTTTCATCCAATTCCAAGGTTATGCTATTCATAACATCTGAGAAGAGGTGGGTGGGACAGACTTGTTTATTCATGCAACATTTCAAATTGTGATTTCTAGTATGGTGAATGTAATTCACAGGACACTACGCCCTGAAACACAGAGTTCTTTTCAAATTAGTCAATCTTACTGTGATAGCAAAGTACCTAAAGAAAATTAGGACCTGGCCTGATCATTTTACTTTAACCCTCTATTTCAGTGATTCCCAAAATGGGCACTACCGCCCCCCCCCCCCCCCGGTGGGCGCTGGAGCTATCCAGGGGGTGGTGATGGATCAGGGGTGGGGCCAGGGCCCCTTCCCAAGTGCTGGAGACAGGGCTGAGCACCTAAGGCGCCTGTTAGGACACAGGGAGCAGAGCTAGAGGAGTGGGCGTGGCTTCTTCCCAAGAGCCTGAGACAGGGCTGAGAATCTATACCTCTCCTGAGAGGTCTTTTAGGGCTAAAGGGCGGGCTAGGGGTGTGGGCAGGGCCTCTTCCCAAGAGCACGAGACAGGTCTGAGCCTCTGTATACCTCCCCTGGGGCTCTTGTTAGAACATGGGGGCGGGGTATAGAGGTTCACCCCGTCAGGCACTTGGGAAGAGGCCCCGTCCCCTCCTTTAGCCATGCCCCCTGTGTCCAGGATAGGGATAGCAGCTCAGCCCTGCCTTAGAGCTCGTAACTCCACCCATCCCAGTACTGGCCGCCCATTTGTAGCCCCGCCCACCTCCCCCTCCCAGCCCTGCATCTTGGACTAGGGGAGAGGCTCAGCCCTGCCCTCTTGAGCAGGAGCCATGCCCACCCCTCTAAGCCACGCCCCCTTCCAGGGGGCGCTGAGTCTTATTTTTTTTGGAAAGGGGGCAGCAGGCCAAATAAGTTTGGGAACCACTGCTCTATTTGATGAAAACTGACATGCACACAATTCAATATCTCGAGTTTGTTAGGCCTGGCATCTACTGGCACAGGATCCATTATCATGAGCATATATCTATATATATAAAAAGGTAATGAAATTTCGGCCTAGGACAAAACAACAAAACTACACATCCCAGAAACACTAAACTTGGCAGCACAACCCCTCATCCATGCCTCTACGTTCATACAACAAAAAGAAAAATAAAGTCCTAATTAGAGGGAGAGGAATAATTGTTTTTATCCATATATATATATACACACACAATATAATTTTATCCATATATATATACACACATATAATTAACAATAATATATAATAATTATAACATTGTATATACATATAATATTCACAGAAGGAAGTATGATATAATACTAATACAATATAATAATATTAATTATATATTATATTTTACATGTAATATTACTAATATTACAATATATTGATACAGTACAATATAGTAATTTATTACCAGTATTGTACTATGCTAATATAATATTGTATGTAAATTTAATTTGTAAGCCGCTCTGAGTCCCCTTCAGGGTGAAAAGGGCAGCATATAAATGTAGCAAATAAAATAAATATCCAATTGCTGCCAGTTAGAAGGCTAAGCTCCACCCACTTGGTCTGCTGCCAGTTAGAAGGCTAAGCTCCACCCACTTGGTCTCCTAGCAACCCACTCAGCCCAGGGCCACTTCAATCACTCTTCCACACTGCCTATAAAATAGATTATCTGATTTCAACTGGATTATATGGCAGTGTAGACTTAAGATGAGCCCCAACCCCCAGAGTCAGACATGACTGGACTTAACGTCAGGGGAAAACCTTTACCCTTTACCTTAACTACCACAAATTCCTCAATTCTTTATTTCCCATACCACCAGACTTCGCCACAGCAACGCGTGGCCGGGCACAGCTAGTGGTATATAATACAGCTGCACTTTTTGGAGAAAGGATGAGATACAGATACTCTATTGCTAATACTGACAGGCAACAAATACAAACATTCAAATACTTTTTTTAGCTTTACGAAACATTACAGTGCTTTGAAGTTGTTTATTTACCTGAAATTTGGTTATTCCATTGTCCAGTGTTGCTTGCCTCGTGTCTTTGTTAATTGCACATGTAGATTTATTTTTGTAGTTCATCCATCTCCTCACCATTCTCTGGATTTTAATAATTTTTTCACGATACTTTAGATACTTCCTTCTCTGCATTTTGGTCCGATACCACCGCTATTTATAGACAGATTGAGCCCAAAAAAGAATATGTATTAAAGATACATGTCAAAAGAATTCAGTTGAATCTACTCATGTCTGAAGCTTAAGCAACATGACTCGAAACAAAGCTCAGAATGGACTAAATGAATTTCAATACAAAGCCCTAAACTAACCTGAATATACAAAACAGAAGAAAGTTGCATTTGTGCTCGTTTTGACTGAAGATGAATTCTGTAAGCCCTCTGAATTCTAATAGCAGCAAGATGATGAGATGCAGCAGTTGTAAAATTGTGAAGTCTGCACTGGCTCTGTTACAAAAGTGAAAGAAAAGAAACTAGTATTCAAACCAAGGAGAAAGCTTCAGCACATCTAATCTTTGGACTCAGATACAAGGCAGTCCCCAAGTTACAGACATTCAAGTTACATACAACACAGTTAAAAACAAGGGTGTGACAACAGGAAGGGAAAGAAATCTACCCCTCAGAAGGGAAATTCACACTCTTGAGTTATCATGGGAAACAGTTGTCTCCACTGAAGCTTTATCACCAATCCTTGTTTCTGCAACAAGCCAAATTTGTCAAAATCTAATTATCACAGAAACAGAAAGTGAGGTGAAATCTTCTGACTGGGGGCAGACAGCAAAGCAAATACCACAAGGGTGTTAACTCTTCCCTATGCTATCCAAAGCTATATATATAGGGTTGGAATTATACTTAAGAAATTACTTACATACAAATTCAATTTAAGAACAAACCTACATAACTTTGTCTGTAATTCAGAGACTGCCTGTAAAAGAAAAGCAGAAACATGTTGATGCTCACGGATTCAGCTGCTCATTTGACCCTTTCAAAACACACTAAAAATGACAGATTGCAACACCAGCACTTTTTACTTATCATTTTACTTCAAGGACACATGTAATGTGACACTCCTGTCAATAGAATGAGAGTAAGGAAATGAATAACATTTGGGTAAAGTTGGTCCAAAATTTAATAGCTAAATTCCTGACTAAATAACTTGGATGTAGGCCAGCATTGTGTAATGGTTTGAGCATCGGTCTATGATGCCAAAGACGAGGATTCAAATTCTCCTTCGGCCATGAAACCCACTAGATGACCTTAGGTTAGTCACACTCTCCTAGACTTAGAGGAAGGCAATGGCAAACCAATTCTGAAAAAATATGGCACAAAAGCTCTGGAGATACATTCATCTTAGTATCATGATAGGTGAGAAACAACTTGAAGGGACAATAAAGCAATGTTACACAAAATCCAAAGCAAATGCATTGATTCCCTGTTTACAGAACACAGCCTTACTCAAAGTCCACATTATTCAGTACTGCTGACTTGAACTGCCAGTGGCTCTTGAGGGTTTAGACAGAAAAGGTATTTGTCCAAGGTACATCAATAGCCAATTCATAGTGCTGATGATGACCTTTGAAGTCCTAAATGGCAAGCTGCCCAAGTATCAGGGGAACACATCCAATATCATCCTGAGGCTTTTACAGGAAGCTGTTTGTGGTTTTTTGTTAGAAAAATGTGCTACACCTCTATAGGAGAAGGAACTGTATTGCAACTGCAAAAACATCTAAAACCTAATGATAATTCTGTATCCTTTCAGTACCATTTCTTGCCTAGGTATTTTAAAGAGGATTTAAGAGAAAGCTTAATTAAACCCCACTTTACATTATTTTTGCTTCAACTGACTGCATTTTTGTGTGTGGTTACCACCAAGTTTTTCAGCCCTTTTTATTAGCTGAAAAAGCCTCCCTCAGCTTATAATAGGGTTATATTATTATACAATGGCCTGGAAGCCATTGCTTGTAATATATATCTTTTCCTTTCCTCTTACCCTCCCATATCAGTGTGTTTACTTTTTTAAAGCCTCCCTTGCTCTCAATCAAGGGAATGTTTTGAAAAGGGAAAGGAGGGAGAGAGAGGCCTTGCAAGTTAAGAAAATATATATATATATAATATATCATTAATCTTATAAAAGCATACTCCCTGAAATATTTGTTTATCTCTCCTACAGATATAGTATAAGCATTTCCCTCTGCAAGCGTTTGCAGTCCCTATGCAACTATACTGTATATCTTTATCTATCTACATTAATTTCATATGTGAATTTTCCTCTTATATGTTTGCAGGTCTTTGCAAATCCTATATACATATAGATATTTAGAGATTTCCATGTACCTGCATATCTGTATCTATATTTATACATATTTTATATATTAAATTCCCCTTGTTTGCAAGTCTCTGCAAATCCTATATAGATATAATTATCTCTATATAGAGATGTTTAAATAGATATAATATTTGCAAGCCCTATATATCTATATTTCTAAGGGGGAAATGCACGCATAAATATGTACAGACATGTCTAGACATATATGAATATATATAGGGCTTACAAATACTGCAGGGGAAATGCACACACACACACACAGATGTCTGGATAGATATAAACTAGATATATAGGGCTTGCAAATATTGCAGGAGGGAAATGTACATATAGAGAGAGGATTTGCAAACATTTGAGGGGGAAATGCATATGTAAAATTAGTATATATACAGATCTATATCTAGCTCAGAGCCCCCGGTGCTGCAGCATGTTAAAGTGATGAGCTGCTGAACTTGTGTACTGAAAGGTCGCAGGTTCGAATCCAGGAAGCGCAATGAGCACCTGCTGTTAGCCCCAGATTCTGCCAACCTAGCAGTTTGAAAACATGCAAATGTGAGTAGATCAATAGATATCGCTCTGGCAGGAAAGTAATGGTGCTCCATGCAGTCATGATGACCACATGACCTTGGAGATGTCTACGGATGCCAGCTCTTCGGCTTAGAAATGAAGATGAGCACCAACCTCCGGAGTCAGACATAACTGGACTTAATGCCTTTACCTTTAACTATCTAGCTCTGCATTGTTTATGTAGGCATTGAAGGTTTTCCTGTACTGTGTTGAAGTTGGCCTGAGTCCCCATGGGGAGATAGGGGGGAAATAAGTGAAGTTTTATTATTATGTTATTGTTGATACCATGTGTTTTTTTACCCTACTTTTCCACTTACTGAGCTAGTTTACTGTTTTTCCTTGAAATACAGTAAATATTCAAAACCATGAAACCTACTGATGCCTCAATTAATGTAATTTTATTGGTATCTATTTTTATTTTTAAATTTATCAGTAGGTGCTGCATTTTTCACCCGGGGCTTATACTCAAGACAGTATGTTTTTCCAGTTTCTTATGGTAAAATTAGGTGCCTCAGTTTATATTTGGGTCAGCTTATACTTGTGTATATATGGTATATTAAACTAGCTTTCTACTTTTATGTCCACTGGCCTAAGATGACCTTTGCTGATGAAACAAGACTTTTTTTTAAAAAAAACCACAGTATTTATAATATCGATTAATACTAGAAATACAGAATTGGAAACAGTCTCAATTTTTAAAGGTGGCAAATGTGGGACCTTCTCAATAATACCAAAATATTTCAGTTCTTTAATCCACCCTAGAATTATTTCTATTTAAGATTTAAACATTTAGAAAATAATACATTGTATCTTCCAACAAAACATTTCTAAAGCAAGAAACAAAACTTCATTAAATATAATCACGATATTCCTGTCCTTCATTTCCCAAGTAAACTTAATGTAGTGGATAGTCACCCTTTTATACTGTTTCCTAGTACTGTGTCCTCTATATGCAGCCTGAATTAGTACTACAGCTGTCTTCACTGCTAGGAATCTTTGTTGACTTTTTCTTGCTGCTATAGTTGCTCTCCATTTTCTCTGGATTACAATCGCGGCAGCTTTCATCCTCAAAAACCTACAAGGAAACCAGAACATGAATAATGAATTTCTTCAATACGAGCTTTATCTTCCCCAAAATTATAATAAATAATATTTAAAGACATTTGTGCAGCATGCTATACATTACCATATCCTCTGTTGCTTAGTTCTGTGGTAACCTTGAATCACAATGGTAGCTCTTTCAACAGCTTCACATTCCTTTGTTGTTCTGTGTCTGTGGAAACACAGTTGTGCAACCACATCTGGATTCTGTGTTGTCATTTCTTTGACCAACCGTCTAGCTTTATACCCCCGAAACAAAGCCTAATGGAATAATGTTTGGAAAGCATTACTATTGTTTTAAGCTATGTTCAAATCAGCTGTTTTCTTTGCAGATGATATCCTAACCAACATAATCTTTTAAAATGCAACAGGTATTTATGAAAGTGTTAAACTTTTTATATGTTTTTAATTATACTGCTTTTTAAAGTGTGCCATTTGGTCTCAAACTTGGCAGGCAGAAATAGGATGATATTAATAGATTCTTGTTATCATATAAATCAGTCTTTCAAATATAAATCTTTTATAGATTAAGTATCTCCAATGACAGTATAATTAGGAAGAGATCATAACTAGTTTGTAAGGTAATCAATTGAAGAGAAAACTATCACACTTCTATTATGGTAGGATCATTCCCAGGCTAAAAAAAAATGGTTTTCTTAGTTAAAATTCTGAAAATTTTGCATTTACTTCAGTAATATTCCAAAATGTTTCTGAGGAATTATTCTGTAGAGAAAAGCATGTCTTCCTTTCTCTTTCAGTCTTTGTGAGACTGATGGATTTTCCCCAAATAATAATTCCTCCACAAAACTTCCATGTCCAGTGTAGGATGAATGCTATGAAGGAATATTCATTTTCCTCCACAGCAAAGAGAAATCCCTCTAATTATTTGTCCTCACAGGTGAGGATAATATAGGATGTGTTTATACTGTTGAATTAATTAGTTTGACACAGCTTTAGCTGCAATGACTCAGTTCTATTAAATTCTGAGATTTGAATTTTGATGAAACACCAATAAACTTTGGCCCTCACAAAGTTAACAACCTTATAAAACTACAGCTCTCATAATTCCAAAGCATTGAGCCATGGTAATTAAAGTTATGTGAATATTTATACTGTATCCCTGCATCCAAAGTAAAGTATTTGAATCCATACTCTTTACCTGAATTTTTATTATACTTCTTTTCATTCTGTGAAGCCTTTGGCGTTCAAGGAAACCCCGGATAGCAGCTTGCAGAACTATGATATTCTTCAGAGTTTGTAGATAAGCTGCCCTCTCATATTTCATAGTCAAGTAAGATTGGTAATACTGTTGTATTAAAAGTGTAGCCTCCCAATGTTTCTGGTACTGTTCTCTGTAATGTACTGTATGCATCCTCCGCAATATCAGAGCTTCAGTGGAAAGCTGATCTTTTTGTGTAGCCATATAGAAAGATTGAATCATTGCAGCACGTGTTCTCTTTGCCTTTTTGCGTCCTACTGCTCCACGATAGGCAGACTGGATAGTTATCACAGCCCAGCATATCGACTTGTAATGTTTGCGCTGAATGTGCATGCGATAAAAAGACTGGATGACAATGGCCGAATCATGCATGGCTTTCAGCTCTTGTCGTGTTCTCAAACCTCTGTAAGCAGCTTGAAGAACTATAGCAGATCTCCGAATAGCCAGGTATGCTTTTTGCTGATGTTTCCTTTTTAAGTAAGAGCGGTAGTAATTCTGTATGGTGACAGCTGCCTTTCTCAGCCTCTGGTACAAGAGTCTAGTTCTATGCATTCTGAATGAAGCCTGAATCACTCTTGCTGCGAAATGCATGAGCTGAGCTTCCTTCCTTACTCTAAAACCTCTATAGAAAGACTGGATGCAAACTGCTGCGCGAACAGAATTGTATTCTTGGGTCTGTCTCCTTGCTAAAATCAATGTTCTGTATTGTCTCTGAAGGAGTATAGTAGTTGCTCTTAGAGTGAGGTACTTTCTACGTTCTCGCTGCATTTTAAAACTTCGCTGAAGTACAAGAGCAGCTTGTTGTTGCCTTTTTTGATGCTGTCTGGCCTTCATCCTGCGAAAAGCTTTCTGGATGCAAATGATAGCTCTCTTAACACATAAATATTGCTGGATTGCTATTTTGCTGAGTTTATTGGCTCTGACTCTTCTCTGAATAACTCTGGCTGCCCACTGCAGTTTTCTGTAGTAACACTGTTGTGTATACTTTCGGTAATTACTCTGTATAATTGTTGCAGCATTGTGCTGCTTCTTCAAGAGAAGTCGTGATTTCATACCTCTGTAGACAGCTTGAAGGACTAAAACAGACTGCTGCTGTTTTAAGTACAGTTCTCTTGAGTGTTTAGCCTTCCTGTATGCTCTATAATGCTGTTGTATTGTAATACAAACGAGCCTCAGATTTTGATACCGAGTGTAAGATAGGTGCATTCTAAAAGCTGCCTGGATAATTGTAGCAGCTGCATGCATTTGTTTCACTAAATTCCTGGCTTGCTGACCTCGGAAGGCAGACTGTATTATGATGACAGCTTTACGGAGACAGAGATACTCTTTGTATTGTTGTTTTGACAGCAGCATGGCTCTGAATCTCCTCTGAATTGTCACAATGGCAGTCTTAAGAGAAAGGTAATGTTGCCTCTGTAGAAAAGTTCTAAATTTCCTTTGAATAACAATGGCAGCCATATGCATTCTTTTCAATTGAAGCCTTACTTTCATGCCTCGAAATCCCGACTGGATTCGAAGGATAGACATTTTCACTTGCATGTATTTCTGCACCTCAGCATTTCGATCTTTGCAACCACGATACCACTGCTGAATCAGTTTTGCTGCTGCAATCAACTTTTGGAAAGATTTCCGTTGCCTATACATTCGATAAAATGACTGAAGGGAAGTAGCAGCATGGTGCAGATTTTTGAGCTCCTGTCTAACTTTCATGCTTCTGTAGGCTGCCTGAAGGATAATACAAGACTTCCTTAACTCCAGATATTTCTCCCGTTCTTTTTTTCCTGTGCAAAAAGCTCTGTATCTTCTCTGAATTACAGTAGCTGACAGTTTCATGGCTGAATACTTAACATGACACTGATGCATCCTGAACATAGCTTGGATACAAACCGCTGCTTGATGTAGGCGTTTCAGCTTTTGCCTTGCTCTCACACCTCTGTAAATTGCTTGGATTTTAATAGTTGCTTCCTTCAGGGTAAGGTATTCATCCCTTTGTCTGTGAGCCTGAACAACACCCCGGTGCCTCCTCTGAATTGTGATAGCAGCTTCTCTCAAACATTTAAAGTTTCGATGAGCGACATGTGTCGTGTAGAAGCACTGGATGATTCCTGCAGCCTGGTGTTGTTTTTGTATTTGTCTCCTGACAAGACTCCCTCTCCAAGCTGCTTGAAGCTGAATGACCTTGTTACGGAGCAACACATATTCCTGCTGTTGCTTTTTGCTTGACATTTTGGCCCTGTAATGTTGCTGGAGTGTGATAACAGCATTTCTCAAGATCCTGTATCTTTTCAGGGCCCTGTGCCTCCTAAATGTAGACTGCATGATGACTGCAGCAGCATGCTGCTCTTTCAACCATTTTCTGACTTGCCAGCCACGTACTACTGCCTGCAACAAAGTCACAGCTGCTTTAGTCTTCAGAAACTGCCTTCTGGTTTTAGAGGCCCTATACCCTTTCTGAATCACACAGGAAGCGTGAATCAAGGCTTGGTATTTGATTCTAGCAGTGTAAGCCCTGAACGCAGCCTGAATCTTCACAGCAGCCATATTTTGGTGTCGAAGCATCTTACGTAGTCTATAACCCCTATAGACTGCTTGCAAACAAACAGCTGCCTTTGTAGCTTCTACGAATTTCCATCTCAGAGGGGTTTTCTTTCTGTAGGCACGGTAGCATCTCTGAATAACTACAGAAGCACTCGACATCATCAGGAAGAGTTTCCTTTGTTTTTTCATTCTGTACCAAGCTTGAAGGACAATAGCAGCTTCATGCTGTTTCTGAAATGCAAAGGGGATGCGGAAACCTGTTTTACTACGATCAGTTATTCCACATGTCTAACACAAGAAAATCATAAGAATTTAAGATCATGTACAGTACGGCAATCACTATTACAATGGTCTAGAAAGCAGGAATCCAATTTTTGTTAAAAAAATTAAATAAATAAGGAAGCTAGATCTCAAGCAATTAAAAAAATCTCTTGGAACAGCAATGCCAAATCTCTATGTATTTTCAGGTGGTTGGGAAATTCAAATACTTTGATACAGCAATTTCCTATGAAGCCAATCATACCTGGATAACCTCACGGACTGCTTTTTCAGTTTCCTCCTGTTTTGACTTTTTTAATTTCTGAAGTTCCATCTGAGCCAAACATCTCCTCCAGTATTTCTGAAGTACAACGGTTGCATTCAATGTCTGCTGCTTGATCTGACAAGAGAAAATATTTCACAATATTGAACACAAACATCCCTTTCATCTCCTATAGATTCAATTTCTGTTTCAATTGCCAACAAAATGCAAAGAATACCTGAGCAAGTTTTATTTTCCTTCGATATTTCCTCCAAGTAGACTGAATCAGCCGGGCTGCTCGAATCTCCTTCGAAAGTTCTAGAAGTCGTGAACACAGAAACGACAAATAAATGATGACTACCTAAAAGAGAAAACACAAGATATACAAACTAAGTAGGCACTTGCTTAGCAAAGCAATTTTGAATTTTAGGAACATAACTGATTACCTTTTCATCAGGAATTGTATTAGACATGTCTGAATGGTGAATCATTTCTGGGACGCCACCAAGATGAGAAACTGCAGCACTGATCAGTTGGAAGTTTCTCTTCTCATTGTCAAGTAGTTCTTTATAAGTCACTGAAGTACTGAGAGCTGTATGCAAAAAGAACCAAAACCACTGAAAGTTGTGAATCTGATACAAGTATCAAGTATCTTCTATTTGCTTATAGAATCTTAATGAACTCACTTTGGTCAAAATTTTCATTTAGTAGATTTAAAGAAGCATCAGACTCTGAGGATGAATTCAGTGCAATTGTACCATTTTTGGTGCATTCTACTGTTTGAGTAGTGCGCTGACATATAGATTCCAAAGGCACATGGCATGGATGATAATGATGAATCAGATAACATAGCACTCTTCCATCCGAGAAGGATACTGTGAAGTTTTCTACCTAATTTGAAAAAAATGAGTAAATCAGAACTGTCAATGGCAGCTGTAGTAGTGTTAAATTAAACAGAATAGAAGTGGTCTGAGTGGGCAAAGAGGGTAGTTAATGTCTCCTTACAACTTTCCTGCAGTTGTGAAGACTTTGCTGAAAAAGTCCAAACGGTTACCACTCCCACTTTCCTTTTGTATCGGATATTTCCGTATCGGAGGGGGTGTACCATTTTGTGTATTCTGAATTAACAAAACGGTATGAAAACACGAATTAAACGGATGAGACAGTAACCGGGCCCATGACTACTGGATAGTCTGTCCCTGCTAGACCTTTCAATGGCATCCAATACCACTACATGTGGTATTCTTCTGAACCACTGTTGAGAAAGGACTTGGAGGTGCTGTTTTACATGTCTCTTTTCTTTCTTGTAAGGGTAAACTCAGAACATCAATTTGGGGACTTTAGTTATTGTCCTGTGGGGTCCCTCGGGGTTATATTTTGCCCCCATGCTATTTAATATATACATCAAACTGCTGTGAGAGATTGTCCAGAATTCTGAAGTGTGGTGTCAACAAAATATCTGGTGAGGAAGTGGGAGTATTTTGACCTAATCTGGACCAATGTATGCCAAGATAAACATATTTTCAAGAGATAAAGCGAACAGGAAATGGCTTCAATTCACTTCCTCTTGCTTCTCCTGGTTCTGAAAGGGCCCTGAAATTTCCCAAAACATGGTGAAAATGTCCCTGGGCATTTGGGAGATGGGCATTTGGGAGATTTTTTTTTCCTTTTTTCTTTCTTTCAGAAATGAATACAGAAGGGGGTGCAGCTCCTCAAGGTGTTCTGAAGGGCTAATGTAACCCCAGTATCCTTCCGGAATTGTGCACCTCTATTCTATAATGAATACGGTATAAAATCCATTGTTGAGACAATATTTTAAACAGACGTAAACATTTTACAGGCATGAGAGGAGGTAAGATTACGAATTTCCATTTTACAAAACCTACCAAAATAATCTCTAAAAGCAAAACAAAATCAGAGAATGACAAGCATACCCTAATTATTTCCTTTAACCTTAGTTAACTGGAGTGAAAATAGGGGGATCAAAATAGCCACCCCGATGAAAACTATCATGGGAATAAAAGAAAATGTCATATACCAAATTGAACCATTTACCCAATTGGTTTACTATATTGTCTACACTGACTGGCAGAAAAATTAACCAAGTAAAGATAGCATGTATTCTGTTACATAACCTGCCAGCAAAATAGTTCTGATAGACCACTAAAACAAATCAGCGTGTATTGGGCTTCCATGAGGAAGTGTGTATTGGGATTCCAGGAGGCCTATCCAAACAATGTTATGTTTACTCATATTCTGCCATATCTTGCTTTACAGAATGCATTTTAAAAACATATCAAAAGCAGTTAGAAAGGAGAGCAACCAATAACTTTCTCACGTAACTTCAACATAAATAACTCGCAAAAAAGCAAACAGACAGGACAAACTGTAAGCAGTCTTTGTAACATCATAACATTACATACTATTTTAAGTATTTAAATTTTCACTTCATAGAAAAGTAAAATAACACATTAATAATTTTTAAAAGGCTTAAATATGCCTTTCCTGCAAGATCACCTGTTAATTAATGGGAGCTTCTATCAACTAATGAACTAAAATGTTGGCCAATCAAATAGTCCCAAATACACTTTTCAAACACAGAAAAAAACAGCAGCATTATTTTAGAAATTGTTTAAGATGGTAAATTCCTTACCTTGACATTATAAAAACAACAGACAGCATTCACCCAATCCATCAACAATTTTACATTTTCGCTACAGTTTTCAGAAGAATAAAAGTTACTTTCTTTTCTCATATCACTACAAATAGAAAACTCTCCAGGCACTGTCTTTATTTTTGAGATATACAAGTTCTTTAAGAAATGAATTTCTTCTTTTACTTGATCTTTGTCAAGAGAAATGTTCACCTGAGCAAGAACACAGACATATTTTAAAAACACTTGTCTTATGTAGGAAATTATTTTTTTATTATTTTTAGAAAGTAAAACTTACATATGTAATATTGTTTAATTAGATGACTTGCTAAGCATTGTAGCCCATAGTTCATCTTTCAAGGTCTTCACACCACCATATACTGTATTCCTACTATACCAGCCCCACTAAATCGACATAATCTAATAATTCAGTAGGTCTACTCTAGTTAGGATTAAAATTGAAAAAATGATATAAATT
The DNA here is from genome assembly GCF_035594765.1 of Anolis carolinensis. NCBI lineage: Eukaryota > Metazoa > Chordata > Lepidosauria > Squamata > Anolidae > Anolis > Anolis carolinensis. Next base: position 89,939,920 of record NC_085844.1, read on the forward strand.
GCTACCACTACATAGTGCTAATATACAATTCTGTTATAATTTTACAACATTATATTCACTTCTATAACCAAAACAGAAAGGCCAATAAGACCTCTTTGGATAATTCTGTCTTACTATATTTTGTTTTATAAAAGCACACAATATTTTTTTCAAGTGGATAGCAGATCAAACAATTTATTATGTTGAAATGATAAGAATGTGTTGATAAATATTCATGTGTATTTTAAAGGCTCAGCTCATTCACATCTTTTCTAGAGATACAAGTTCTGCATATTATATTCTACAATTGCTAATTATAACTGCATAGCTGTTGTCTCTGTTATATGACATAAAGAGTTCCATGTACCAAGGTAAAACAGGATTGTATTAACTGACTTTGCTATACATTCATTGAGTGTATAGCCTCACTGACTTTTCATCCAATACAAAGCCATATTGTAATATACATTTTGATTTATTTTAATCGTTTTTTTACCATCCAACATTTAAAACTATAATTAGAATTAGGCCCCATCTACCCTGCCATATACAATTCAGATTATTTCCTTTGAACTGGAATATATGGCAGTGTAGACGCATATAATCCAGTTCTAAGAAGATACTCTGGGTTATCTGCTTTTATAATATGGATTATATGGCAATGTAGATCCAGCCTTAGAAGTAAAATTTCATTTCTTGTTTTTAACTATGTAATACATTTCTTTTGGTCTCCAGAGAAAGATGGGATATAAATATAATAACGTAATAAATATTTTATAATCATGTTAAAAACTATGCATTTTGAAGATGTTACTATTATAACATCCCAACACATATACTTAACATTCTTAATATATGTCATAAAGTTGTGTCCTAATATTTTCATTAAATACCTGAAAAGCAAATACTATTTTCCAGAGTAAAGCAAATGTTTTCTCTCTATGCCGACCCACGATATCCTTTGCATCAATTGTTACACCTATAAATTAATCAAAGAGAATAATCATTAGCAGCAGCCCAACACTTAAAAAAAACTGGTCATGAAATTACTTTTCAGTTCTTACCATATTCATCATTCAAATTAATCCCACGATCTTTTAATGCCTGAAGAACAAGGTTGACATTATAAAGTTTCTGAAGTCTGCTTATTGCAGGAATTCTTAATTTTTTGGAAAGACTCCAGTCTGATGACAGAAGTTCCAGTGCTCTCCTAAAATATAGGAAAATCCCAAGTTAAAAGTAATCACTTTCATCTATTCTAATCCTAAAAGAAGAAAATTCAGCCAAAACTTACACAAGACGAATGCCACACTGCAAATCCGTGGCAAGATTTGTTACAGCAAAGTCAAATTCATCCAGTGGAGTTTGTACATGGCTGACTGGTAAGTTCAGAAATCCCAGATGGCGAGAAAGGTCACCTTCTCCACTTAGAAAATCTCTGGAAAATGCAAGCAATATCTCTTTGCTAGCCTACAGAAAAAGAAATGAATCACTGTTCAAATGCAATAAAGCATTCTTTCAAAGGCAGGAGTTCTCAATCGTTGAATCCTTTTTGATGCAAGTTTTTCATGGAGCCCCAAGAAATGTTTCTATATTATATTATATCATATCATGCAAGAAAAGCACAATCAAAGAACCCCCACCCACCTTTTGTAATCATAGTAGTAGTAGTAGTAGTAGTAGTAATAATAATAATAATAATAATAATAATAATAATAATAATAATAATAGCAGAAATCCCAGAGGTCATCCAGTTCAACTCCCTTCTGCCATGCAGGAAAAGCACTCTCTGAGCAGTGGGAAGAAAATAGGGTTTTGGAAGCAAGCAAGGCAAAGGAAAAGGATTTTGTGGGCAGGGAAGGTGAGGAAAAAAGCTCTTTGGATATGAAGAAAAGAGGAGGAAAAGCTTGGAGGGGGAGGAGGAAAGCACAGAGCCTCTCAGTACGCTTTACCAAGCCTTAAGGGTTCTGCGGAGCCTTTGAGAACCCCCATTATAAGGAAACACTCCAAGCATTACTACAATGTACAGTAGAGTCTCACTTATCCAACATAAACGGGCCGGCAGAACGTTGGATAAGCGAATATGTTGGATAATAAGGAGGGATTAAGGAAAAGCTTATTAAACATCAAATTAGGTTATGATTTTACAAATTAAGCACCAAAACATCATGTTAGACAACAAATTTGACAGAAAAAGTAGTTCAATACGCAGTAACGCTATGTAGTAATTACTGTATTTACGAATTTAGTACCAAAATATCACAATATATAGAAAACATTGACTACAAAAATGCGTTGGATAATCCAGAACGTTGGATAAGCGAGACTCTACTGTAAATAAAAACTTTAACCTCCTCAGCTTATTTGTAACTCAATTACAGGTATAGGTAACAATAATAACATTTAATATTACCCATAATAGTTCTGGTTAAACTTCACAATTTACAACTGCCTATTCTTCAATTGATTAGCATGCAATAACTAACTTGTCATTATTACTTAAAATTCTTCTCCCAGTACAGCAAAAATGTAACCTGCATTTCCCCTCTCTGAAAATGTATATTCTATTCTATTTTAAGCAACATTCGCTGTCATTAATTGTAGCATACTCTATCAGATGCTTGCACAAAGATAAGTTTAATCCTCTAAAGCAAGGTTAAATAAGAAAGTGCCACAAAATGCCTTAATGCTTTTGTTATACAACATATTAGCTTGATTGCTCCCTAAATTATAATAATTATGGGCAAGTGTAACATAAACAAGACTTTAAAAAGGGAATACCTTGAATTCTGCATTTTTGCAGAAGAGGCAAGGGTCATGATCAATAATTCGAGACCTTTTGGCATGATCAAGAAAGCAAACAAGTAAAAGAATCTTTTTCAGAGTAAATCTGGACAATGCTTCTTCATGACCTATTAAGAGATACAATATTAGATTTTTTGCAAAGATACATGCTACAATAAATTATGTTAGAGGAAATAAAGGCAGTTACCATCTCTATAAAGGTGAGGCACAGTTGAGTGTCTGTATTCAGCGGCAATGTCTGGATTCCACAACAAGCGATTGAGTATAAACATTGCCAAACCCATTACATCACTGTTACTTTCCAAAGCAATCAGTTCACCATAAACAGTCTGTGAAAATGGGAGGAACAAAAACAATTACAAAAATACTAAGCAGCCAAAAGAATACAAGCAAAATCATATTGAAAAATAACAGCAACACAGCTATACTTTCATAAATAAAGGCAATGTGCTCCTGGGTTTTGCTTCCTTAACAAATTTGGTCCCAGAGACAGAAATATCATTGAAAGAATAGGGCTAAGTTCCCTCATCAGATAAACAGTCAGCTCTGTATTTTTAAGCAAACTGTAGTCAAAATTGACAATATGCACATGTGGAATGAAACTATTGGGTCAGGTAAACATTTGAACCTTTCAGAGACCACCTGAAAGTTTCCTTCCAGAATATATTGCTTGAAGAATATTTTAGCACTAAAAAGTATACTTACTTCCAGACCAATGCGCAGCCATAATGGGTTGTAGCATAAAAGCCAATTGAGGATTTTCTGTCGTTCTCCTACCATGAATACAGAAATAAGAACATGAGAAAATAGATAGGATAATACAAATTTACTGGTTTTTTAAAGTTATTACTGAGGATAAAAATAACGTGTTGTCAAAGGCTTTCATGGCCGGAATCACTGGGTTGCTGTGAGTTTTCCAGGCTGTATCAACATGTTCAAGAAGCATTCTCTCTTGACATTTCGCCCACATCTATGGCAGGCATCCTCCGAGGTTGTGATGTCTACTGGAAACTAAGCAAGAGAAGTTTCTATATCTATGGAATGTTCAGAATGAGAGAAAGAACTCATCTGCCTGAGGCAACATCTGCACTTGCCTCAGGAAAATAAGAGTTCTTTCTCCCACCTTGAATATTTCAGATATATAAATGCCACTTGCCCAGTTTTGAACAGATCTCACAACCTCTGAGAATGCCTGCCATAGTTGTGGGTGAAACGTTAGGAGAGAATGCTTCTGAAACATAGCCATACAGCCTGGAAAACTCAGAGCAACACAGATAAAAATAACGAACATCTACCCATTTTAAATACATGAAGATATAACCCACACCACATTATATACACAATATAACATTGCAGCTTAATTTTTTTCTAAACAGAAGTTACAAAATATGTAGCAGTATAGCATTCTCACCAATATCCTTCCACAGATGTTTGTCCTTTCGAACCAGCAAGCGTTTTGCTTCAATTTCAATTTCCAGTCTTTTTATTGCTTTAACCATCTCATCAGAAGAAAACAAGCAACAAGCTGACCTACGAAGTTTGTTTAATTTGCACCGCGCAGTATAGGCTCTTAAGGATGCTTCCTCTTTTGTTGGTGCTTTAGGAAGACTGGATTTATGATTACACTCTGTTCCCAATGTGAGAGATGCTGCATTGACTGATGGAGACAAAGCAATTGCATGTGTTTAAATAGTACATTTCATCACTTTAGTAAGTGTAGTTTGGTTCACTGTCTTGAGTTATCTGGAATGCTCTTTGTTAATAGCTTTCTGTAGAATTGTGCTTTTTAATTTGTTAGATTTGCCATCTGAGCGCTATGTGAACTGTAGCAATGTTACATCACAATATTTTAAAGGGTAAATTTATTTCAAGTGTACCTCATTCATGCCATTGAATATTTAAATCCACTCTGTATCATAAGACCTCATGATGACAAAGAAAGAAACATATAAATTACTGTATTTCTTCAATTCTAAGGAACTTTTTTCCTAAATAAACATCTCTAAAAATGAGGTGCTTCTTATAATTGATGGTGTCTTACAATTTAAGAAATATGGTAATGTAAACCATTTATAATCACATCCCTCTAGAGATTCAAGTCTTCAAACCCTAAAGGCTTTGGTTAAGTGTCATGTGTACATTTAGCACAGACCAAAATTCAAAGTTGATTTCAAATAGGGAGGACTATGCACATGTGGAGGGCCACTGTACACTTTTCTGCATCTCTACATCATGTATTGCTTCCATAGGTGGGGCAGAGGAGGGCCATTCAAGCAGATGTCAATGTTTGGGCATATAACATAAGTGAAGCAGGCCTTCAACTATTAAATGATACATTTATTATTATAATCTAGAGTAACAAAGGCTTAGCACAAACACAAGACACAACAGGTAGGCCATATTTAGAAACATACTTGCACAAGTTTTAGCTGGAGAAGGAGCAGTGTTACTACTATATTATGCCTTTAATGGTTTATTGCTTTGACATTTCATACCTTGACTTATAATAAACTGTTTGAAAAATGTAGTATAAATTAATAACCTTTATTTTACCTCTACTTTCAAATAATACTTTTATTGTACTCTCCTCTCCTCTACTACTTTAGAAAACATTTAAATTGAATGCAATGGTTGTCTGCTTACTACCTATGCTACTTTCCAGAATATATCTACAATCTACAATAATAAATAAACGTATGGACATGTCCCTTTAAAGCAGATTGAAATCTATTCTATGACTAGAGGTTCCCTCAATTTATCATCCAATTTCCCTTTCCATCCAATTGCTACTTCCAATAGTAACTACTCCGGAAATGTAATTATTGCTGATCTTGACCTTTTTTCTCTGCATATTATTTATACCATGGAATGTACAAATAATGTGTATTACCTGCTTTGTAGTTGCTTTATATATATATATATATATATATATATATATATATATATATATATATCAAACTGGAAAAACAACATACAGAATGTCCTAGAATCAGACTGCTATAAAAAAAAAACTGGCATGAGGCAGCAGATAACCATTTCACAAACAAATTTCAAATAAGTATCCCAGAAAATCATAATATATCAAGTGGCTAAATGCATATTGGAATAAGAAAAAAGTCTTCAGATGTAATTAGAATTTCATGAGGGAGAGGGCCAGGAAAATCCTCTTGATAGGCACTTCCAGGGAAGTAAGACATATAAAGGGAGCTTCCCAGCTTATTCATGAAAGGGAAAGTTTTGACTGGAAAGTTTCTAAATACAAGAATCAGAGTTGGAAGAGACAAGTGGCATACATTTGTCCAACCCCTTGTCATAAAGGAACACACAAATAAAGCATTCCCAACTGATGGCCATCCAGTCTCTGTTTAAAAACCTTAAGAGAAGGACACTCCACTCTGAGGCAGCTTATTCTACTGTTGAACACCTTTAATTATCAGGAAGTTCTTTCTAATGTTTAGGTAGCATCTTTTTTCCTGCAGTTTGAACTCATTGTTCCATGCCTTCGTTTATGGAGCAGCAGAAAACAACTTTGTCCCTTCAGAGCACTGCACACATAATGCCTGTAAACAAGTATAAACTTTCAGACTCTGTATAGTAATCTTACCTTGTGAAATGTCTGTTTTAACAGTAAAGTCATCAGGAGTAAGTATGAAATTCAGCCACCAAGTAAACCCTCGTTGCTGTTTCTCTTTCCAGCGTTCATCAAAAAACATGTTCTTCGCCACAAAAGGCATTGGGTGCCTAGGAGTATCTTTTAAAATAATTACAAGTACCATTAATTTTCTGTCTAAATCAAGCTCTCCCTTCTACAATGACATATCTTTAAACATCAGTTCAGAAAAAAAAATCATATTAGACACGTTCAAACTGAGGGACACTGATTGAGACAATCAAACAATTATATAGTTTTATATCTCAGGTAACAAAGTTGTTTGATTTATTGGGTCCTGTGCCTTCCCCTTCCCACTCCCAAATAACTGTCAACTCAGTTTTGTCCCTCATTGACTGTATCCTACTACAGTGATTATCAACCTATAATCCTTCAAATGTTCCAGAGGCCAGTGTACAGGAAATCTGGGAACAGAAGCACCAAACATTTGGAGGATCAAAGGTTGAGAACCTCTGTCAGAATCAGTTCAATATAGGAATTAGGAGTTTGAGAATTGATTAAATATATAACTGTTCTGAAATACTGTGCCAGTATTGTGAATGACTGGAGTGCAATTAGTCATCTAGCGTATTATGTACCTTCAAAGATATCTTATGAAACCTTTTGTTGTTGCTATTGTGTGGCTTCATGCCATTTCCAATTTAGGGCAACCCTTTCACGGGACGTTGTTGGACAGTTTTGTTCAGAGTGTGAGACTTATCCAAACTGTTTCATGTCTCAGTGGGGATTCAAACCCTGATCTTTAGAGTCACTAGTCCAACACTCAAATAACTACATCACACTGACTCTCAAAATATACATTTTGCCAACTGTGACATAGAATAAAAGCTTTTAAAAATACAATAGTATTTTGGAAAATAGCCACAAGAAAACCTTTCACTCAGAGAGAAACTAGTAAACATGTGGAGTTTTAATTTATTCAAATACATTATGTTTTCCTGTAAAATGCAATAATAATTCACTTTCACCTGTTTTTAAAGGTTTCACGAAGATCAGCTGAGATTGTGCAATAGGAACATTTCTAGTTCTTCTCGCAGTCCTGAATTTTTTAGATAAGGAATCTGAAAATTCAAAACATGAATACTGTTCAGAACGCTAGTTACAAAAAAGACCAAAATCAAAGAAATCACACAAGTAATTCATAATTCCCCTATCATCTTCCTCAAATAAAGGTTCCCACTTCCATGAGCACATAAATCCTCATTGCTTCCCTAGTCCATCCTACTGTTTCTCCTTCTCCACATGTCTATGGAAACTTTCTTTGAGCTGTTAACACAGAGCAGCTATTAAATGATTGTGCACATGACCTCTTGTTCCTATATGAAAACTCTGAGCTTTTCTCTTCACATATGAAATATTTTGATGACTACTGTAGCCAGTGAATATCTGTAGGTGCCACCTAGTTCTCTAAGATCCATCTTATGTTTTGGGTAGATTGAAAACTATACAATGTCTCTGAGAAAAGCTGATAAGAATATATTGTGCCGGTCAGAGAAGAAAAAAAAATCTTATTCCAATCATTTTGTACAATTTGTAACAGAATACTTGTGCTGGGGAGTGAAGGCAAAGATATCAACAGTATCAGTGAGATTTGTGACAACACATTCAGTTCTTTCTATTTTACTCTAGTTTTTCTTTGCTACAACTTCAAGAGAAATCATTTAATAGAAATAGTACAAGGCTACTGTGACAGGACTAAGCAATAGCACAAACATTTTTTTAAAAATCACCTAAGTTTGTTTATAACATTACTGTTACATGCTAAATGAAAGTTACTAATCATCCATAGTTTGGGGAAAATAATTTATTACTGTATATGTTGAGCATCACTTATCCAAAATTCTGAAATCCGTAATATTCCAAAATTCAAAAATGTCCACATGGATATCTTTGTTTTCTGAAGGTTCTATGTACATGACCTCTTTTGGGCACTTAAAAATTGCATATCTTCAAGCTATGTGTATAAGGTTTATTTAAAACATAAATGAATTTCATGATAAGACTTGGTTTCATCTCTAAGATATCTCATTACACAAACACATGTATTCCAGAATCTGAAAAAAAAATCTGAAATCCAAAATACTTCTGGTATCAAACATTTAGATAAAAGACATTCAACTTGCATACACACAAAACAATCCTGTTGGGTTCAGTACAATGACACCAACCCTAGGCAACATAATATGACAAAACACTTTCATGTATCAAAGAAACAAAGCTAACTTACCAGTTCTCTTCTTCCGTTGTTTCTCTCTGTTCACAGATTTGCAAACTAATGTTTGCAGCGGAGACTGGTTTTCATTTTCTACACAAGCCATCAGAACTCTTTTTCTTTTAGTTTTTTCCCCATATGCTTCATTTCCATTATTACTGTCTGTTAAATATTCTCCACTTTTCCTTTTATGGCCATGGGGCTCTATAACAGGAGGCCTTGGTAATATTTCCAGTTTAACATTTTCTGGAACAATATCCACTGATTTCTGTAGTGCACTAGAAAGACATCTTCTAGATTTTGGATTCAGTTGTGCCTCTGCTTCTTTTATCTTGGCCGGATCTGCCTTACATTTGGTAACAGTGCTAGAAAGTATTGGCTTTTTTTTTGGTCGTTCTTTCTGGAGACAGGAAGATTGATCTTTCCTCGTTTCCCTCAACCTGTTAGCAATTTTTTTATCCTGAAATGTGGCACACTTTCTGTCCTTTCTATCACCAAGTCCAGGAAAAAATACTGCTTGTGTCTTTCCCTTCTGTTTTGGAAAATCTGGACTTGACATACAAGACTTGACATCTGATGAAGGGGGCATAGATTTATGTACTTGCAGAAGTGGCTGAATAACGATTTGATTTTCTTTTAAAAACTGATCAGGTGAAAGAATTGTCCTCAAGCCCGGTTCTTCAGTAAGTTCATAGCTGTTGCTTACAAAGGAATCTGGGCTTAAAATCCTTCTGTGATTTAAAGGAACATAAAGTCTTTGTTCTGGAGTGCAAACTGGCTCTGCATTAGAATTTTGTTCTTCTACTGAGCTAATATTATGTGGACCTTTCCATTCAGTTTCAACAGCATAATCACGAAATGAGACAACAGTATGTGTTTCTTTAACATCCTTCAGTAATTTGTCACATGATGCTATACTAATATCAGAATGTGTAGCTGATCTTCTCATTGAGAAAGGAGCATAAGTGGCATGATGGTTTTCTTGCAGGACAGGATTAACTGGGGAAAGAGAGAGATTGTTTTCCAAAAGGATTAGGGAATCCCTATTAGGTGATATGTTGCCTTTGTTGACTTCGAAGTTCTCACAGGACTGAAGTGGGCTTCTCTCACCATCTCTTTTTTCAGGTATCTGAAATGTTTTATTAACATTTTTAATAATGGGTGGTCTTTTCCTACAACATGGCTGTTGTATTGGTGTTCCCTTTTTAATAGTATCCCACAGACTCTTCTGAAAATGATACAAACACAAATAATTATGAATACATGTATTGCAAACCTCAAACTGTCTCATCTTCTGTAACTCTGCTAGGCAATATGTTTCCACTTTTCCCATCAGTTTTGATGCAGTCTTGTAAAGTAAAAGTGACTAAACACAGCTATTGGCTGCAATGTGCAATGCCCTCTTATCAGCAATGATCAGAATTCATATAGAAGTATATGCATATGCAGACATACTGTCTTTTTCAATAGTTTGGAAGAATTTGGACTATTTAACAAGTCCAAATGGTCTGAATTCTTAAAAGTCAGGAAAGTATACAAGAATTTGACAATACAGGAAAGCAGATCTATGGAAATCCGGCTGAGGCCATAACTAAAGCATACCATGGACAGAGTTCTGCGGCGCCAGCTATTCACTGCACAAAATCTTATTACTGATTGACAGATTTGTCAACTTTGACAAATACACCAGGACAGATACTTTGCAAGCTAAAGCACATAATTGAACAATGCTTAAAAACGTTACCTTTTTCTTAACTTGTTGTTCAGCAGTGCCCAGAAGAATTGCTTGATGTTTCACAACACCATTTACAATAAAAGTAACAAGCTCCCGAATTTTGCCACCTTCCAATGGTGTCCATGTTATTGAAATCAATATTCTCTCTCCAGGCTTCAAAAGAAAGAGAATGAAAGTTTAGAAAGGGAAGTACATTTGTATGACCACAAGGATTTACAGAATAATAGGTTCATATACAAGAATACAGACCAATCCTTCTGCAATTATTTATGCATTGCACCTAACGTCCATACAGTTTTAACAATTACACCATGCTCCCATAAAAGAACAGATGAGCATGCAAAAAAATTACAGTGCTATTGACAGTATCCATAAAGAATTGGTTCCAGGATTACCCAAAGATATCAAAAACATGCACACTCAATTCCCTATTAAAAATAACATACAGCAGACATGTCGTGGAAAGCCTGGAAATGCCACATTCCCTCAGGTTACTACAAGGAGCCCCACTACCTCAATGGTAGAAGCAGGCTTGATCACCACCACAGATTCAAATATATAATGTTGTGTACATTTGAATCCATGATAGATTGAATGCACAGATGGTGAGCCTGTAGATAAAGCAGGCACAATAAAAATGACACTATCACAATATTGCAAGGTTTAACAGTGGACAGAAAAATGCTACAGAAACATGCAACTGTGAAGGTGCCAGAGTCTCCTTGTGGAGAGAAAATCAAGAGTATAAATAAACATAAACATTATTTATTTATTTCGTATAAAAAGAATTGCATAATAAATAAGTTTAAAAGTGATAAAATAAAGGAATCACAAACAGCTAAATAGTTTTAGACCAAAAGTGGGCAACAGCAATCGCATTGTCCATAGCTTTAAACAACTTCTCCATGCATGAGGTAGGGCATTGTGGGTAAGCATATGAGGAGTTGTTTGTTCTGCTCCAAAGTCACACATAAACATAATAAACATCTTATTTATAATAAACATAATAATTTATACATTCATAATATTAAAATTAGGATTTCATCTTGAAGCAGAAGACCATGCCCTAAAATAACAGATATTAATTCAAACTATAGTGCTTTAGTGGTACAAGGCTCCAAAGTCTGTCATCCCAGAGAATGACCTCAAATTAAGCATTGGGTACTACACATGTTTGTTACCAGACTATACAGCTGAGAATAAATTGTGTCATACAAAGATACTATTGCCAAACAACAGACTAGTACTTGGCAGTTATGAGTTAAATACATACTAAGTATGCCAAACATACTAAAGCGTACAGTGGCCCATGTTGGAAATGTAGTTATCACAGCTAACAATTACAAAAACAACTATCTTCCATAATGTTCTGGCACTACATTTTTGTTTTTGAAAAGGTTACTGTGAGTCACTTTGCAAGTTTTGTAAAAAGCATTTAATGTGTTGTCCTTATCCCTTATCTATATATATATATATAAAAGAGTGATGGCATCAGGGCAGCGGACAAAACAACAAAACTACAGGCCCCCCAACCTCGAAATTTGACAACACAACCCATCATTCACAGCTCTAGGTTGATACAACAAAAAGGAAAAGAAAAATAAAGTCCTAATTACAGGGAGAGGAATAATAGTTTTTATCCAATTACTGCCAGTTTGAAGGCTAAGCTCCGCCCACTTGGTCTCCTAGCAACCTACTCAGCCCAGGGTACAGGCAGTTAGGCCTCACTTAGGCCTCTTCCACAGATTATCAGATTTTAACTGGATTATATGGCAATGTAGACTCAAGGCCCTTCAACACAGCTCTATAACCCATTTAGAATCTTATATTATCTGCTTTGAACTGGATTATCTTGACTCCACACTGCCATATAATCCACTTCAGTGTGCATACTAAACATAAAGACAACCATACAACAGACATTCAATACCACCACTACCTCAACAATTTCTCACCAACACCACCAGACAACGCCACAGCAACGCGTGGCTGGGCACAGCTAGTTACAATATAAACTAAACAGGAACCAAAGAGAAATGGCAGCCTGAACTTCATTCCTGAATTAAACTACAAGCATGTATAAAAGCAACAAAGTTATTTTTAAAAGATTTAAAATGTTGCTGTGCTTTACACAAATGGTCTATTTTTATGATGTACTTTTCACAAATAGTCTAACAGGGTTAATTTCTTTCTTGGAATTAAGGAAAGGCTGCTCTTCTAGAACCTTTTTATTAATTATTGGTATGTGTGCCTTCAAAGCACGGGTTGACAGGGCAACTCCATAACCTCATAGGGTTTTCTCCAGGTTGGAGCTCTCTAACTGCACTCCAAATGACAAATAACTTGAGATGTCATTTTTAAATGCTCTGAGATTTTCTTAGCTGTCTGAAATTCCCGTTTCTGAGTGGTGTTTTTTTATTTGCTGTTTTGATTCTGGTGTTTATTAAATACTGGTAGAAATTCCAGACAACTAACAATCAAGTGCCAGTTAATACCTTCCAAACAAAAGATGCACCCAGGCAGCAACAGCCAGGCTTTAAAGCTGCAAGGGTTTTCAATGCTAATCATGCTGGCCAATTGCAACATTCACACTTGCTTCAAACAGACAAGGGTTCTTTCTCCCACTCTGGACAGTCCATAGATATATAAACCTCACTTGCCTCATTTCCAAGACGTCACAAATCTCTGAGGATGCCTGCCACAGATGCAGGTGAAATGTCAGGAGAAATGCTACTGGAACATGGCCATTCAGTCCAAAAAACACAGCAACTCAGTGATTCCGGCCATGAAAGTTTTTGAGAACACACTTTAAATGGACTTTAAAACACTTATGCCTAAGTGTTTTATGTATAAATATGACAATGTATATTTATATCTGCACAATGTTTCTATATGTAGGCTTATAAATAAGATGTAAAGATGCACATTAAAAAATAATAGCCTATACCATCCATGAACCACCATCTCCTATTCCTACTTCAAATGTCAGTTATTCATAAAGTTTGTTTATTTATTTCAGCTATTATTAATCAGCAGCAGCAAGAATATCCCTGTGTGCAGCAAAATTAGGAAATTCCAATTCGATGGCCCCCCATAAGAGTCTTTTTTCTGGGGAAAATCAAGAATGGGCACCTGAGAAGTCCATGAACAGACTCAGATGTGCTTCTGGCAGATCAAAAAACAACCTGGCAAAATGGCACTATCCCCTCACCTTGTGTGACTGTGGAGAAGAATAAGCAACTTGGCATCTGTACGCTTGCCCACAATGCCCTGCCTCATGCACAGAAGAACTGTTTAAAGCTACAGGCAATGCGGTCACTGCTGCCCGTTTTTGGTCTAACATTATTCAGCTGCTTGTGCTCCCTTTATTTTATTTCAATCTTGCTTTGTCTCTCCATAGGGAGAGTCAAAGTGGCTCACAATCAAAAACATTACAACTTAAAATACACAAATATATAAGACAGTATATCATTATATATTATCAGTAACAATTACATTTAATTGTTAATATTAGTATTACTATACTATATTATATTGTATTATTATATTGTATTACATTATAATATCAATATTATGTGTACAGTAGAGTCTCACTTATCCAACATAAATGGGCCCGCAGAACGTTGGATAAGTGAATATGTTGGATAATAAGGAGGGATTAAGGAAAAGCCTATTAAACATCAAATTAGGCTATGATTTTACAAATTAAGTACCAAAACATCATGTTTTACAACAAATTGACAGAAAAAGCAGTTCAATAGAAATTAACATTATGTAATAATTACTGTATTTATGAATTTAGCACCAAAACATAGCAATGTATTGAAAACATTGACTAAAAAAAATTGAGTACTAAAAGTCAGACTGCATTGGATAATACAGAACGTTGGATAAGCAAGACTCTACTATATATAATTATATATTATCAATAACAATTATATTTAATATACTAGTACTACTATACTACAAAATTAAATTGTATTACATTATAATATCCATATTATATGTACTGTATATACACACTATATAATTAGCACAGCACAATATTGATATTATCCAAGCTAAACGGGCCGGAAGAACCTTGGATAAGCTTGGATATCTTGGATATATATTATCTTGGATATATTATCTTGGATAATAAGGCGGGATTAAGGAAAAGCCTATTAAACATCAAATTAGGTTATGATTTTACAAATTAAGCACCAAAACATCATGTTTAACAACAAATTTAACAGAAAAAGTAGTTCAATACGCAATGTTATGTTGTAATTACTGTATTTATGAATTCAGTACCAAAATATCACAATGTATTGAAAACATTGCATTGGATAAAAATGCATTGGATAATCCAGAACCTTGCATAAGCGAGTCTTGGGTAAGTGGGACTTTACTGTATTACTACTACAGTAGAGTCTCGCTTATCCAACGTAAACGGGCCGGCAGAACGTTGGATAAGCGAATATGTTGGATAATAAGGAGAGATTAAGGAGAAGCCCATTAAACATCAAATTAGGTTATGATTTTACAAATTAAGCACTAAAACATCATGTTATACAACAAATTTGACAGAAAAAGTAGTTCAATACTCCAATAATGCTATGTAGTAATTACTGTATTTACGAATTTAGCACCAAAATATCACGATGCATTGAAAACATTGACTACAAAAATGCGTTGGATAATCCAGAACGTTGGATAAGCGAATAAATGAGACTCTACTGTATATTGTACTATACTGCAATATTATTTGATCAGTTTTATACTTGTTTATTTATGCAATGCCTCTGACACGAAATAGAATAAAGCTATTATTAATCTGTGAGGCTCCATCCAGCTTGGCCAGCTGTCAGGAATGCTGGGAGATTACAATGAAGAAGTCCAAAACTCCTCCAGTGCCAAAGACTGGGAAGCAGCGCTTTGAATCTGGCAACTTCCAACTATGCTGTTTAGGCCTCCAGTTCCCAGCATTCCTGGCCATTGAAGAGGCTGGCAAGGGCTTCTGGGAGTTGGAGGCGCAGTCAACTACGGGTTGAAAAGACTTGTCTCTCGGACTCACTTGGAGGAAGAGCGGGAAACCCGGCGTCGGGGCCTCTACGGCGAAGCCCTTCGAGGCAGGCGGGGACCGGTCCAGGGCCAGGCTGAGGGGCTCGGCGTTGGGGTTCTCCAGGACCAGGAGCCGGGCCCTTGCCTCTCCCACACGGACGCGCCCGAAGGCGACGAAGGGCGGCCGGGAGAAGTGGCACAGCGACAGCAGCGAGGGGCCCTCTTCGTCGTCCTCCTGCTCCGCCTCATAGCCGCGCCTGACCGCCCAGCGCCTCCGCCTGGGCTCGGCGTTCTGCCTCCCTACCGCCATAGACCCCTCCGCTGCCTTCAACTGCCGGGCAAGAACTCAGTTCACCCTGCAAACGCCGCCCTAACATTCAAACCCAGCGACCACTCCCTCCAATCGGCAGCAGTGCTCAGGAAGACTCAACCAATCGCGAGCGCCAATTTTTCTATTGGCACTTCCTCCCCCCCCTTTTTTTTTTATTCTTAGCTTCTTAGCCAATGGCAAGCGAGTATTTTGGTTTCAAACCACTGCTGAGGAGGAGGCTGCGTTTCTGAGGCCCCTTCCACACAGCGGAATAAAATCCCACACTATCTGTTTTGAATTGAAATATATGGCAGTGTGGACCGAGGCCCCTTCCACACAGCTGTAGAAAATCCACATTCAGTTACATTATATGGCAGTGTGGACTCAGGGCCCTTCCACACAGCCATATAACCCAGAATATCAAGGCAGATAATCCACAACATCTGCTTTGAACTGGATTATCTGAGGCCACATTGCTATGTAATCCAGTTCAATGTGGACTTCATACAGCTGTGTGGACGGGGTCTTAGTTACATTATTTTTGTTCCTGGGTTATAAATGTCATTTCCTTATTGGTTCTGTCATAAAAACATGAAAAAAATGTATTATACTGCCAAAACTTTGTTTTTGGACATCTTGCAGCACATTTTGCTCTAGGTTTTCAATGAATAGCTTATCAAATCTCAACCAATTCAACAGTTTGTGGCAACTACAGAAACAAAGCTTCAGGAATACAGTATAACAACTACTTTCAAAGTAAGTACAGTAGAGTCTCACTTATCCAACGTTCTGGATTATCCAATGCATTTTTGTAGTCAATGTTTTCAATGCATTGTGATATTTTGGTGCTAAATTCGTAAATACAGTAATTACTACATAGCATTAATGTGTAATGAACTACTTTTTCTGTCAAATGTGTTGTAAAACATGATGTTTTGGTGCTTAATTTGTAAAATCATAACCTATGTTGATGTTTAATGGGCTTTTTCTTCACCTCTCCTTATTATCCAATCCAACATATTCACTTATCCAACATTCTGCCAGCCCGTTTATGTTGGATAAGTGAGACTCTGCTGTACCACACAAACAGAAAATAACACTTTCAAACCAGGAACAGAACATTTTTTCAAATTTTGTTAGTGTTATTTGCTTATGCAAAGAATGCTTAGGTACCATGTACAGTTATGTAATATACATATGCTCTGTATATGCAAAGATTCTTATGTACTAAACATACATATTTAATACAGTAGAGTCTCACCCAAGCCTCGCTTATCCAAGCCTCTGGATAATCCAAGCCATTTTTGTAGTCAATGTTTTCAATATATCGTGATATTTTGGTGCTAAATTTGTAAATACAGCAATTACAACGTAACATTACTTTGTATTGAACTGCTTTTTCTGTCCAATTTGTTGTATAACATGATGTTTTGGTGCTTAATTTGTAAAATCATAACCTAATTTGATGTTTAATAGGCTTTTCCTTAATCCCTCCTTATTATCCAAGATATTCGCTTATCCAAGCTTCTGCGGGCCCGTTTAGCTTGGAAACTTTTTGGAGTTGAGAAGGACTGATGTAAAGAATTCTTACATGTATATTGGATTTATTTATATTCCACCTTCATCTCTTGATTGAGATTTAAAGTGGCTGCCAACATTAAAATGCAATTTACGATCTGCAAGATACAAATATTAAAATATAAACATACACGTCAATTGAAAGCACTGAAAACACTTTAAATCTATTAAAATTATGGTGTGGTACGTGCATATATAATGCATTTATAATGCAACCACATCAAATATGGAATTATAACAGTCATCGAGAGCTATGTGTATATGAGCACATAGCCCTTTATGCAACCTCGAGTCTTTGAGGTAGTTATTCTGACAAATACACTTTATAGCAGGCTGAATTTGAATTTGAGATCAAACACACTCTTGTCTAACACAGGAATAATTAAAAATGCAGTAGTTCTAGTACTATTTCCCAGGCAAGACTGGATTGTAAGATTCTTTTGTTACCAAAATAACCATTTATTATTTTGGCAGATACAGAACAGCTGAAGAAAGCATACCACACAAAGCATTCTGGATCAGATGAAGCTGCTATTAATCTACAAAATTATGTAATGATCCTCATTTTAAAAAAAAGGTAAGCTTTTTTTTACTTTAAGTAAAAAAGAGTAAATAATAAACTAATAACAGAGGCCCTTTCAAAACAGGTAACAAAGACCAAACTCACGCCACATCAATTTCCAAATAATTTCAGACATACCCCCCAATAGTGGTTAGTAGGCTTGCTCAAATAATTCGTTTTCCCCGTTTACCGTTATTGATTCGTTTTTTTCGGATTTTTTGAAGCAATATTGAATCTTGGCTGTCCACACGCCTGGATATCGCGGTTTCGAACCGCGATTGGCCGTTTTCCGTAATGGCGCCTTTTTTTTCGTTTTTAAAAAATGCTTTGTCAAATCATCCAAACTTTTTTAAGTCCACTGGGGCAATCTAGAGTGTTGTTTGCCCCTTGTAGCCAATCAGAGAGCACGTTTAACCAGGGGGAGGGGCTGGTAGGACGTGCTTAATGAAAACAGCGTGCACACGCCTCGTGGCTCAGTCGCACTGGGACTTTGGGAGAGGGTGGAAGGGTAGAGATTCATTGGTGTAGGCAGGCAGGAAACATTGCTGCGTCACAGCATGGCTGTGTGAAGACCAGGACAGGAGAAAAGGTGGGGTGGTCTGTGGCTGAGTTTGGTGGTGTGGGTCTTAGGTCTTTCTATTTGTTTTGTTGTTGCAAACTTGCAAAGGGCTGTCCTGTGGGTGTTTTTCCTGTTCAAAATACAACTCCTTTTGGGTACAGAAAAGCTTGCCTTTGTGCCTTGCCTTCCTTGTGTGTGTGTCTGCTTTGAAAAAGAGTTGCATATCCCATCCAGTTCAAAATACAACTCCTTTTGGGGAAAGGAAAGCCTGCCTTTGTGGCTTGCCTTGTGTGTGTGTCTGCAGGGACGCTTTGAAAAAGAGTTGCATATCCCATCCAGTTCAAAATACAACTCCTTTTGGGGAAAGGAAAGCCTGCCTTTGTGGCTTGCCTTGTGTGTGTGTGTCTGCAGGGACGCTTTGAAAAAGAGTTGCATATCCCATCCACTTCAAAATACAACTCCTTTTGGGGAAAGGAAAGCCTGCCTTTGTGGCTTGCCTTGTGTGTGTGTCTGCAGGGACGCTTTGAAAAAGAGTTGCATATCCCATCCACTTCAAAATACAACTCCTTTTGGGGAAAGGAAAGCCTGCCTTTCTGCCTTGCCTTGTGTGTGTGTGTCTGCAGGGACGCTTTGAAAAAGAGTTGCATATCCCATCCACTTCAAAATACAACTCCTTTTGGGGAAAGGAAAGCCTGCCTTTCTGCCTTGCCTTGTGTGTGTGTGTCTGCAGGGACGCTTTGAAAAAGAGTTGCATATCCCATCCAGTTCAAAATACAACTCCTTTTGGGGAAAGGAAAGCCTGCCTTTGTGGCTTGCCTTGTGTGTGTGTCTGCAGGGACGCTTTGAAAAAGAGTTGCATATCCCATCCACTTCAAAATACAACTCCTTTTGGGGAAAGGAAAGCCTGCCTTTCTGCCTTGCCTTGTGTGTGTGTGTCTGCAGGGACGCTTTGAAAAAGAGTTGCATATCCCATCCAGTTCAAAATACAACTCCTTTTGGGGAAAGGAAAGCCTGCCTTTGTGGCTTGCCTTGTGTGTGTGTCTGCAGGGACGCTTTGAAAAAGAGTTGCATATCCCATCCACTTCAAAATACAACTCCTTTTGGGGAAAGGAAAGCCTGCCTTTCTGCCTTGCCTTGTGTGTGTGTGTCTGCAGGGACGCTTTGAAAAAGAGTTGCATATCCCATCCACTTCAAAATACAACTCCTTTTGGGGAAAGAAAAGCCTGCCTTTGTGGCTTGCCTTGTGTGTGTGTCTGCAGGGACGCTTTGAAAAAGAGTTGCATATCCCATCCACTTCAAAATACAACTCCTTTTGGGGAAAGGAAAGCCTGCCTTTCTGCCTTGCCTTGTGTGTGTGTGTCTGCAGGGACGCTTTGAAAAAGAGTTGCATATCCCATCCACTTCAAAATACAACTCCTTTTGGGGAAAGGAAAGCCTGCCTTTCTGCCTTGCCTTGTGTGTGTGTGTCTGCAGGGACGCTTTGAAAAAGAGTTGCATATCCCATCCACTTCAAAATACAACTCCTTTTGGGGAAAGGAAAGCCTGCCTTTGTGGCTTGCCTTGTGTGTGTGTCTGCAGGGACGCTTTGAAAAAGAGTTGCATATCCCATCCAGTTCAAAATACAACTCCTTTTGGGGAAAGGAAAGCCTGCCTTTCTGCCTTGCCTTGTGTGTGTGTCTGCAGGGACGCTTTGAAAAAGAGTTGCATATCCCATCCACTTCAAAATACAACTCCTTTTGGGGAAAGGAAAGCCTGCCTTTCTGCCTTGCCTTGTGTGTGTGTCTGCAGGGACGCTTTGAAAAAGAGTTGCATATCCCATCCAGTTCAAAATACAACTCCTTTTGGGGAAAGGAAAGCCTGCCTTTCTGCCTTGCCTTGTGTGTGTGTGTCTGCAGGGACGCTTTGAAAAAGAGTTGCATATCCCATCCACTTCAAAATACAACTCCTTTTGGGGAAAGGAAAGCCTGCCTTTCTGCCTTGCCTTGTGTGTGTGTCTGCAGGGACGCTTTGAAAAAGAGTTGCATATCCCATCCAGTTCAAAATACAACTCCTTTTGGGGAAAGGAAAGCCTGCCTTTCTGCCTTGCCTTGTGTGTGTGTGTCTGCAGGGACGCTTTGAAAAAGAGTTGCATATCCCATCCAGTTCAAAATACAACTCCTTTTGGGGAAAGGAAAGCCTGCCTTTGTGGCTTGCCTTGTGTGTGTGTCTGCAGGGACGCTTTGAAAAAGAGTTGCATATCCCATCCACTTCAAAATACAACTCCTTTTGGGGAAAGGAAAGCCTGCCTTTCTGCCTTGCCTTGTGTGTGTGTGTCTGCAGGGACGCTTTGAAAAAGAGTTGCATATCCCATCCACTTCAAAATACAACTCCTTTTGGGGAAAGGAAAGCCTGCCTTTGTGGCTTGCCTTGTGTGTGTGTCTGCAGGGACGCTTTGAAAAAGAGTTGCATATCCCATCCACTTCAAAATACAACTCCTTTTGGGGAAAGGAAAGCCTGCCTTTCTGCCTTGCCTTGTGTGTGTGTCTGCAGGGACGCTTTGAAAAAGAGTTGCATATCCCATCCACTTCAAAATACAACTCCTTTTGGGGAAAGGAAAGCCTGCCTTTCTGCCTTGCCTTGTGTGTGTGTCTGCAGGGACGCTTTGAAAAAGAGTTGCATATCCCATCCAGTTCAAAATACAACTCCTTTTGGGGAAAGGAAAGCCTGCCTTTCTGCCTTGCCTTGTGTGTGTGTGTCTGCAGGGACGCTTTGAAAAAGAGTTGCATATCCCATCCAGTTCAAAATACAACTCCTTTTGGGGAAAGGAAAGCCTGCCTTTCTGCCTTGCCTTGTGTGTGTGTCTGCAGGGACGCTTTGAAAAAGAGTTGCATATCCCATCCACTTCAAAATACAACTCCTTTTGGGGAAAGGAAAGCCTGCCTTTGTGGCTTGCCTTGTGTGTGTGTGTCTGCAGGGACGCTTTGAAAAAGAGTTGCATATCCCATCCACTTCAAAATACAACTCCTTTTGGGGAAAGGAAAGCCTGCCTTTCTGCCTTGCCTTGTGTGTGTGTGTCTGCAGGGACGCTTTGAAAAAGAGTTGCATATCCCATCCACTTCAAAATACAACTCCTTTTGGGGAAAGGAAAGCCTGCCTTTCTGCCTTGCCTTGTGTGTGTGTGTCTGCAGGGACGCTTTGAAAAAGAGTTGCATATCCCATCCACTTCAAAATACAACTCCTTTTGGGGAAAGGAAAGCCTGCCTTTGTGGCTTGCCTTGTGTGTGTGTCTGCAGGGACGCTTTGAAAAAGAGTTGCATATCCCATCCAGTTCAAAATACAACTCCTTTTGGGGAAAGGAAAGCCTGCCTTTCTGCCTTGCCTTGTGTGTGTGTCTGCAGGGACGCTTTGAAAAAGAGTTGCATATCCCATCCACTTCAAAATACAACTCCTTTTGGGGAAAGGAAAGCCTGCCTTTCTGCCTTGCCTTGTGTGTGTGTGTCTGCAGGGACGCTTTGAAAAAGAGTTGCATATCCCATCCACTTCAAAATACAACTCCTTTTGGGGAAAGGAAAGCCTGCCTTTGTGGCTTGCCTTGTGTGTGTGTCTGCAGGGACGCTTTGAAAAAGAGTTGCATATCCCATCCAGTTCAAAATACAACTCCTTTTGGGGAAAGGAAAGCCTGCCTTTCTGCCTTGCCTTGTGTGTGTGTGTCTGCAGGGACGCTTTGAAAAAGAGTTGCATATCCCATCCACTTCAAAATACAACTCCTTTTGGGGAAAGGAAAGCCTGCCTTTCTGCCTTGCCTTGTGTGTGTGTCTGCAGGGACGCTTTGAAAAAGAGTTGCATATCCCATCCACTTCAAAATACAACTCCTTTTGGGGAAAGGAAAGCCTGCCTTTCTGCCTTGCCTTGTGTGTGTGTCTGCAGGGACGCTTTGAAAAAGAGTTGCATATCCCATCCAGTTCAAAATACAACTCCTTTTGGGGAAAGGAAAGCCTGCCTTTCTGCCTTGCCTTGTGTGTGTGTCTGCAGGGACGCTTTGAAAAAGAGTTGCATATCCCATCCACTTCAAAATACAACTCCTTTTGGGGAAAGGAAAGCCTGCCTTTGTGGCTTGCCTTGTGTGTGTGTCTGCAGGGACGCTTTGAAAAAGAGTTGCATATCCCATCCAGTTCAAAATACAACTCCTTTTGGGGAAAGGAAAGCCTGCCTTTCTGCCTTGCCTTGTGTGTGTGTGTCTGCAGGGACGCTTTGAAAAAGAGTTGCATATCCCATCCACTTCAAAATACAACTCCTTTTGGGGAAAGGAAAGCCTGCCTTTCTGCCTTGCCTTGTGTGTGTGTCTGCCAGGGACGCTTCCTGATTTTCCCAAGACAACTTTGGGAAAGAGTTGCATATCCCATACTTTCCTGTAGAACTGGAAAGTACAGGTATCCCCTTGTAAATAAATAAAACTAACTAAATGTTATAGACTACGCTTTTGCAACAGTACATTGGCCAGAATATAACACGTTGCCAATCAAGATTCAACAAATATTTCCCACCAGTAACACAACACCTAACCATCATCCCTTCTGTTACCTGAAAACACTCCCCTTGACATGAAGCGCTCAGCTGTACACGGGTCTGGGGGAGCAAGTCCTAGTAGTGGTCAAGCCACGGCCAGGACACTGTGGGGGGCCAAAAAAGTTAAGGTGGGTCCCATACGTCTGGAACGCCGAACTATGGGAGTGGGTGGACTTGATGAAGAACCAGGCTGTTCTAATGCAGACAGTTCACAGGCATCCACCCGGAGCCGGCTGTCGCATGGAGCTGAGACAACTGGACGATCATTGGAAGATACAGGTGTTGCCGTCCTGGAACTACAGGTGGTGGATAGTGAGGATATAGATAACCCCACCCCTCCACCCGCTACTGACAGTGAGGAGGAGGTAGAGGAGGTACTACCATCAAAACGTAGACTTCCTCATGCTGCTGAAAGGGTGCCCACGACTCCCATCTCTGAGGGCGTCGCCACAGTGGCTGTGGGGAGGCCAAGGTCATTTATTTGGGACCATTTCCATGTCCACTCTCAGAGTTCTACTTTGGCAGTTTGTAGACACTGTGGGGCAAATATCAGCAGAGGCAGAGACACGAGACATCTTGCGACCTCGGGGTTGAGCTCTCACATGAAGCGACACCATCCCTCCATTTCGCTGGGAGGGGGAACTGCAAGCCCTTCCAGTGGCAGCCTTAGCACGCAAAGTTCACCAGGTGAAGATAGTGGAAGGCGGACACAGTCCACCATGGAGGATTGGGCCATTCCATTACCCAGAAAGAAAACGGGGGAAACATTGCTCACACCCCAGCAGATAACCCAAACTGTGGGAGAGATGATTGCCCTAGATCACCATCCCTTCCGCCTGGTAGAACAAGAAGGCTTTGTACGCCTTATGAAACGACTGTGCCCCCGCTACAAAATCCCCTCCCGTCACACCTTTTCCAGAAAAGTAATCCCCGGCTTGTACGAGGGCTGTAAGGAACGCATTATCCAGATGTTGCGTAGCGCCATGGGAGGACACATCCATTTTACCTCTGATATTTGGTCAAGCTTGGGAGGAGGCCACTCCTACCTCTCTCTCACGGCACATTGGTGGGAGAAGGAAGGCACTATGGATACATCCCATCGTTGGGCACTCCTCGCATTGGAGGTAGTTGATCGTGATCACAAGGCAGAGACCATCTGCAACTATCTGGAAAACATGATGGGGGAATGGATGCAGTGTAGGCCGGAAGAAATGAGGAGGGGCTTTATGGTGACGGACGCAGGGAAAAATATGATCAAAGCGGTTGAAAGTGCCGGGTTTCAGAATGTGTCCTGCATGGCCCACTTGCTTCACAATACCGTCAAGGAAGGTTTAAAGAGCCAGGAAGAGCAGTCGGGCAGCAACACAAACATCTCCCTGCTGATCGAGCGCTGTAGAAAGATCGCGGGCTACTTCCACCGGAGCATCAAGGCAGCCCGGCAGCTGAGAGACAGGCAGAGCCTTGAAGGCCTCCCGCAGCACAAGCTGCTCCAGGACGTCTCGACTCGGTGGAATTCAACCTTAAAAATGCTCGAACGCATGGTCGAGCAGCAGAAGGCGGTACACGGCATCTCCCTCACTTTGGTTGCGCCTGTTAGCAAGCTTGTTCCAACTAAGCAAGAGTGGGACACCATCTCCCAGCTAGTAGACGTACTAAAGCCATTCAAACATGCCACTGAGACACTTTCGGAATCAAAAGCTCTTCTGAGCCAGGCAGTGCCCATGGTCTTGAGGCTAAGGAGGCACCTAGAAAGGCTTGGGGCCGGTCGAACAATTGACTCCCTGGCTGGACCGCTGACACCGCCGGTCCAGGAGGTGGTGAGGAGGTTGTCCTTTGCTGTACGGAAACGGCTAGAGCCACTTCTTTCCAGCAAGGTCCATATGCTGGCGGCCTTGTGTGATCCACGGCTAAAGTACAACGTCTGCCCAAAAGACTTTACCATGTGGAAGGCCCAACTTGTTGACCTTGTGAGGGAGGTCTTTGCTGCCAGGGTGGAGGAGACGGGCGGAGCGGCCCCTCTTCCAGAACTGCCTGTCACCCCAAGCACTAGCGCTAGTGGCGAGACGGAAAGTCCCGCGGAGCCGGTAGGGGGTTGCCGTAGGGATACGGATCTCCAGCCGCGAACAGGAAACGTTTTCTTTGCAGAGACGGTGGCCATACTTGCCTGCTCTGAAGAATCCTCTTTGCTGGCTTCTGCTCAAAAGGTAGACTCGGCCGAATGCTCGGTCAACAGGTACTTTGAGGAGCCTCCGGAGATAATTTCTTGTGATCCATTGTCCTATTGGGCTTCACGCGAACACATGTGGCCGGATCTGTCGCACGTAGCCCGCCAGTTCCTCAGCTGTCCTCCCACCAGCGTCCAGAGCGAAAGGGTCTTCAGCATAGCGGGAGATGTAGTCACGCCCCACCGCAGCTTGCTGGACCCTCAAACAGTTGAGAAACTTGTTTTCCTGAAGGCCAACCTTCCTGTGTTGAATTTCCCAGATTTGGATTTTGAGACCGACTGCTCCTAGAGCAACAGTTCTCCTCCTGTAACCAACTCTGCTTCAGAGTAACTTTGGCCAATTTTTTTGGGCGTCCGGGCGGGGGGGTGGCCCCTTTGGACTCTGTCCAACAACTCTCTCCTCTATCCTACAATGCTTTCCTCTCTCTTTTCCCTTCCTTTCTCCTCTTTTTCATCACTCGACGTTGCCCCACTGACGTTTTTGGGTTCATCCATCTCAAGGGGCCGTTTCACGAATCATGTAATCATGGAATCATAGAAAAGTAGAGTTGGAATAGAACTCATGGGCCATCGAGTTCTCCCCCAAGAAAGACGCAGGAAGTATCATTCAAAGCATCCCCGACAGATGGCCATCGAGCCTATGCTTAAAAGCTTCAAAAGAAGGGGCCTACAACACAGTCCGGGGGAGACAGTTCCACTCCCGAACAACCATCGCGGAGAGAAGTACTATCTTTCATTTGTCCCTGTTGAACTTAATATACTTTTGGCCCATCTCTGTATTCGGAAGTTACAAAACGTTTTCTCTCATGTAATACTGGCTCTGTAGAGGTTGAAGGATATTCTGTGGAAAATTAGACCATAAAAGCCAAGGTAGATAATGCTTCCTCTTTGTGTTCTGTTCGGATTTCATTCAATTCCCTTTTTATTTGGGGGCGGTGGAAATATTACCATCACGAGCCATGACTGTTTGGTCTTCTACAGATCCTCGCAGCTCCTGTACAGAAAGAGCACTGTTATATTTGATGTGGATACTTCAGATAATCATTTCAGGTGTAGGAATACGCCAGACTCTCACTTTACAGAGGTATACTATCTGTCCATCTGAACCTTTGAGGATGTCTTTATCCACTGGAATTAATACACCTCGACTTGGGACAGAACTTCTCTAAATTGTCATCTTTCAGTGTCCCATTGTCTAGAGCGGGTGTGGTTGCCGCAGTGGTCATGGGACGGCCGCCTTTGGGTCCCCTAGCCCTCTGCCCGCTTACGCGGAGGGTGCCTTTATAACTCGGAGGGGGGAATCATCAAAGACAGTGGTACTCCTCCGCCTTTGCCAGCATTTCTCCAAATGGTTGTCTAGTGTCCCTTCTCCTTTATATGCCGTGGTCTACGCTGTGGTCGTTAAACGGCCGCTTTTGGGTACCCTCCCCCTTTGACCTGGCACGCAGAGGGTGCCGTTCCCCCTTCAGGACGTGTGCCTTGCGGCTGCTTTAGAAGTTTGGGCGCAGGTTACGCCGAGTGGGAATTGCCTTTTGCTGGCTTGTTGGGAAAACGATAGAAGAGGTACACGGCCTTCCCCTTGGGTGGTGGGGTGTTGCTGTGGGTAGAGGCTTAAATCGCAAAAACAAAAAACTTTGTGGGAGGGCCGTGCCGAATTCTCCGGGATGCATGCCGGCCAACTGTGGCCGGCTGGCTCAGGGTGGGGTCTTTGCTGCCCTTTGTTTTTTCCCCTTACTTTTCTTTTCTTTTTGCTGCCTCTCGGACTACGTGACGCCAGACTCTAGAGGTATATGCCCTTCCCCCTTCAGGGCGTGTTCCTTTGCGGCTGCTTGCAATGTGTGGGCGCAGGTTACCCAGAGTGGGAACAGCCTTTTGCTGGCTTGTTGGCAGGACGATAGAAGAGGTACACGGCCTTCCCCTGGGGTGGTGGAGTGTTGCTGTGGGTAGAGGCTTAAATCGCAAAAACAAAAAACTTTGTGGGAGGGCCGTGCCGAGTTCTCCGGGATGCATGCCGGCCAACTGTGGCCGGCTGGCTCAGGGTGGGGTCTTTGCTGCCCTTTGTTTTTTCCCCTTACTTTTCTTTTCTTTTTGCTGCCTCTCGGACTACGTGACGCCAGACTCTAGAGGTATATGCCCTTCCCCCTTCAGGGCGTGTTCCTTTGCGGCTGCTTGCAATGTGTGGGCGCAGGTTACCCAGAGTGGGAACAGCCTTTTGCTGGCTTGTTGGCAGGACGATAGAAGAGGTACACGGCCTTCCCCTGGGGTGGTGGAGTGTTGCTGTGGGTAGAGGCTTAAGTCGGAAAAAAAAAAAACTTTGTGGGAGGGCCGTGCCGAATTCTCCGGGATGCATGCCGGCCAACTGTGGCCGGCTGGCACAGGGTGGGGTCTTTGCTGCCCTTTGTTTTTTCCCCTTACTTTTCTTTTCTTTTTGCTGCCTCTCGGACTACGTGACGCCAGACTCTAGAGGTATATGCCCTTCCCCCTTCAGGGCGTGTTCCTTTGCGGCTGCTTGCAATGTGTGGGCGCAGGTTACCCAGAGTGGGAACAGCCTTTTGCTGGATTGTTGGCAGGACGATAGAAGAGGTACACGGCCTTCCCCTGGGGTGGTGGAGTGTTGCTGTGGGTAGAGGCTTAAGTCGGAAAAAAAAAAAACTTTGTGGGAGGGCCGTGCCGAATTCTCCGGGATGCATGCCGGCCAACTGTGGCCGGCTGGCACAGGGTGGGGTCTTTGCTGCCCTTTGTTTTTTCCCCTTACTTTTCTTTTCTTTTTGCTGCCTCTTGGACTACGTGACGCCAGACTCTAGAGGTATATGCCCTTCCCCCTTCAGGGCGTGTTCCTTTGCGGCTGCTTGCAATGTGTGGGCGCAGGTTACCCAGAGTGGGAACTGCCTTTTGCTGGATTGTTGGCAGGACGATAGAAGAGGTACACGGCCTTCCCCTGGGGTGGTGGAGTGTTGCTGTGGGTAGAGGTTTAAGTCACAAAAAAAAAAAACTTTGTGGGAGGGCCGTGCCGAATTCTCCGGGATGCATGCCGGCCAACTGTGGCCGGCTGGCTCAGGGTGGGGTCTTTGCTGCCCTTTGTTTTTTCCCCTTACTTTTCTTTTCTTTTTGCTGCCTCTCGGACTACGTGACGCCAGACTCTAGAGGTATATGCCCTTCCCCCTTCAGGGCGTGTTCCTTTGCGGCTGCTTGCAATGTGTGGGCGCAGGTTACCCAGAGTGGGAACTGCCTTTTGCTGGCCTTTGGGTAAAACGATAGAAGAGGGTGGAATGATCAAAGACAGTGTTACAGTCTCCCATCACCCTGAGAGGCTGTGATTGACGCTATTGCTGCGGAACGGCCGCCTTTGGTTCCCCTTGCCCACTGTCCGCGCACACGGACGTTGCCGATTGCCCGTCAGGGCGTGTGCCTTTGCGGCTGCTTTCAAGGTGTTGGCAGAACGTTTCGCCGAGTGGTAAATGATTTTTGCTGGCCTGTGGGTAAAACAATAGAAGAGGGTGGAATGATCAAAGACAGTGTTACAGTCTCCCATCACCCTGAGAGGTTGTGATTGACGCTGTTGCTGCGGAAAGGCCGCCTTTGGTTCCCCTTGCCCACTGTCCGCGCACACGGACGTTGCCGATTGCCCGTCAGGGCGTGTGCCTTTGCGGCTGCTTTCAAGGAGTGGGCGCAAGTTCCGTCTCGTGGAAACTGTTTCTTGCTGGTGTGTTGGTAATAACGAGGGTGGAGTGATCACAGACTGTGGGACAGTGTCCCATTCACCTTAAAAGGAAGTGTACTCAACGATGTGGCGGCAGAACGGCCGCCTTTGGTTCCCCTTGCCACTGTCCGCGCACACGGACGTTGCCGATTGCCCGTCAGGGCGTGTGCCTTTGCGGCTGCTTTCAAGGAGTGGGCGCAAGTTCCGTCTCGTGGAAACTGTTTCTTGCTGGTGTGTTGGTAATAACGAGGGTGGAGTGATCACAGACTGTGGGACAGTGTCCCATTCACCTTAAAAGGAAGTGTACTCAACGATGTGGCGGCAGAACGGCCGCCTTTGGTTCCCCTTGCCCACTGTCCGCGCACACGGACGTTGCCGATTGCCCGTCAGGGCGTGTGCCTTTGCGGCTGATTTCACGGAGTGGGCGCAAGTTCCGTCTCGTGGAAACTGTTTCTTGCTGTTCCCCTCGCCCTCTGGCCGCGCACGCAGAATCACTGAAAGAAGTGGGACACCTTGGCCTTTACCACTTCTCAAAATTGTCTTCTTTTACTGTACCATTGCCTTGTGCGGGTGTAGTCGAGAGCATGTGATGATAATCTTACGCAGAGTAAGAAGTAGAGAATCAATCCACTCAGAATCTCTTATGCTATTAAAAACAATTACTTAATAATGCCTTCATGTTTCCTTTGGAATCCACATTTCTGCTTTGTTTCTACTTTGAATTACTTTCTACTACATTACACACTATATCTTTCATAATTGTACTTCCTCAAGTTTACTTAAACTGTATGTATACCAACCAACTGAAGTCATTTCCCTCTATCCAGGTCATCTGCAGGAGAACTTTAATAACCCCTGAAGAACACACTAGTCTTACCTGCAGTGGAACTGCATGGAAACATGTGCCTAACATCAGAGCCTTAAAACCTTCCCCCTCCAAAAAGCATTATAGGTCTGTGTGGTCGTTTGTAGCCTATTTAAGAATAGCTTGACAGGCCAATAGTATTTCGCACTGTATAGTTTTTTAACTGTCAAACTACCTCCTCTTCAGTCCTCGGACTCGAGCCGTGTTTTTACACCACTGTTTTTTTAGCTGGTAATGCTGTATGCTGACTGTGACTTCAGTTATATCTTATGTCTTATTGACCCAACATGAACACAGAAGAGTCTCACTGATCAAAGCCAAACGGGCCTACCACTGCTGAAATAAGCAGATTTCTTGGATTGGACTTGTTGAAGAAAAGCATATAACACATCATATCAGGTTATTATTATCCAAATAAAGCACCATAAATGCATGTTATACAACCAAGGAGACATAACAAGTCGTTCTATATGCTGAAATGATATGTTGCTATTGCTTACTTTATGAATTTCGCTTCAAAATATCACAATATAATGGAATCATTGACTACAGAAATGGCTAGATTTTTCCAGAGGCTAGACGGTTTGCTGTTATGGAGTGTATCTTTGTGTCATGGGTTGTGGTGTGTGGGCGTGGGGCCGGCCAACGGTGGCCGGCCCCCCGGTTCTGATGGGCTTGGGCCCACATTTTGAAAGCAGACGTGAAGAAAGCATGCCCTTCCCCCTCTGGGTTCAGCGGTGTGGGCGTGGGGCCGGCCAACGGTGGCCGGCCCCCCGGGTCTGATGGGCTTGGGCCCACGTTTTGAAAGCAGACGTGAAGAAAGCATGCCCTTCCCCCTCTGGGTTCAGCGGTGTGGGCGTGGGGCCGGCCAACGGTGGCCGGCCCCCCGGGTCTGAGGGGCTTGGGCCCACATTTTGCAAGCAGACGTGAAGAAAGCATGCCCTTCCCCCTGTGGGTCCAGCGGTGTGGGCGTGGGGCCGGCCAACGGTGGCCGGCCCCCCGGGTCTGAGGGGCTTGGGCCCACATTTTGCAAGCAGACGTGAAGAAAGCATGCCCTTCCCCGTGGGTTGCGGCGTGTGGGCGTGGGGCCGGCCAACGGTGGTCGGCCCCCCGGGTCTGAGGGGCTTGGGCCCACATTTTGCAAGCAGACGTGAAGAAAGCATGCCCTTCCCCCTGTGGGTCCAGCGGTGTGGGCGTGGGGCCGGCCAACGGTGGCCGGCCCCCCGGGTCTGAGGGGCTTGGGCCCACATTTTGCAATCAGACGTGAAGAAAGCCTGCCCTTCCCCGTGGGTTGCGGCGTGTGGGCGTGGGGCCGGCCAACGGTGGCCGGCCCCCCGGTTCTGAGGGGCTTGGGCCCACATTTTGCAAGCAGACGTGAAGAAAGCATGCCCTTCCCCCTATGGGTCCAGCGGTGTGGGCGTGGGGCCGGCCAACGGTGGCCGGCCCCCCGGGTCTGATGGGCTTGGGCCCACATTTTGCAATCAGACGTGAAGAAAGCCTGCCCTTCCCCGTGGGTTGCGGCGTGTGGGCGTGGGGCCGGCCAACGGTGGCCGGCCCCCCGGTTCTGAGGGGCTTGGGCCCACATTTTGCAAGCAGACGTGAAGAAAGCCTGCCCTTCCCCGTGGGTTGCGGCGTGTGGGCGTGGGGCCGGCCAACGGTGGCCGGCCCCCCGGGTCTGAGGGGCTTGGGCCCACATTTCCTTTTTTTTGGTCTTCTCTCTCTTTCTCTGGGAAGGGTGCCGGCCAACGGTGGCCGGCCTAGTATTTTAAAGTGTGGGCCTTTTTGGCGGTGGCTTTTTCTGTCTTTTCTTTGGTCTTTGCTGCCTCTCGGCCTACGTGGCCGAGTTTCCCCGATGTACCGCCTCTCTCTTCTCTCGCCGGCTGTCGTTCTTTAGCCCTTTATGCTATTTTGCACCGAAGCCTCCTTTGGGGCGGCGGCCCCTCTTTCTTCCTGTCTGGGAATCGTGCCGGCCAACGGTGGCCGGCCTAGTATTTTATAGTGTGGGCCTTTTTGGCGGTGGCTTTTTCTGTCTTTTCTTTGGTCTTTGCTGCCTCTCGGCCTACGTGGCCGAGTTTCCCCGATGTACCGCCTCTCTCTTCTCTCGCCGGCTGTCGTTCTTTAGCCCTTTATGCTATTTTGCACAGAAGCCTCCTTTGGGGCGGTGTCCTCTGGTTTTTTTTCTCTCTCTCTCTCTCTCTCATTTGGATGCGTGCCGGCAAACAGTGGCCGGCCCGGCTTAATGTATGGGCCTTGTCGCCTGTGGCTTTTTTCTTTCTTTTCTTTTCTTTTCTTTTCTTTTTGCTGCCTCTCGGCCTACGTGGCCGAGTTTCCCCCGATGCACCGCCTCTCTCTTCTCTCTCGGCTGTCGTTCTTTACCCCTTTATGCGAGTTTGCACCGAAGCCTCCTTTGGGGCGGCGGCCCCTCTTTCTTCCTGTCTGGGAATCGTGCCGGCCAACGGTGGCCGGCCTAGTATTTTATAGTGTGGGCCTTTTTGGCGGTGGCTTTTTCTGTCTTTTCTTTGGTCTTTGCTGCCTCTCGGCCTACGTGGCCGAGTTTCCCCGATGTACCGCCTCTCTCTTCTCTCGCCGGCTGTCGTTCTTTAGCCCTTTATGCTATTTTGCACAGAAGCCTCCTTTGGGGCGGTGTCCTCTGGTTTTTTTTCTCTCTCTCTCTCTCTCTCAGGGATGCGTGCCGGCAAACAGTGGCCGGCCCGGCTTAATGTATGGGCCTTGTCGCCTGTGGCTTTTTTCTTTCTTTTCTTTTCTTTTCTTTTCTTTTTGCTGCCTCTCGGCCTACGTGGCCGAGTTTCCCCCTATGCACCGCCTCTCTCTTCTCTCTCGGCTTTCGTTCTTTACCCCTTTATGCGAGTTTGCACCGAAGCCTCCTTTGGGGCGGCGGCCCCTCTTTCTTCCTGTCTGGGAATCGTGCCGGCCAACGGTGGCCGGCCTAGTATTTTATAGTGTGGGCCTTTTTGGCGGTGGCTTTTTCTGTCTTTTCTTTGGTCTTTGCTGCCTCTCGGCCTACGTGGCCGAGTTTCCCCGATGTACCGCCTCTCTCTTCTCTCGCCGGCTGTCGTTCTTTAGCCCTTTATGCTATTTTGCACAGAAGCCTCCTTTGGGGCGGTGTCCTCTGGTTTTTTTTCTCTCTCTCTCTCTCTCTCAGGGATGCGTGCCGGCAAACAGTGGCCGGCCCGGCTTAATGTATGGGCCTTGTCGCCTGTGGCTTTTTTCTTTCTTTTCTTTTCTTTTCTTTTCTTTTTGCTGCCTCTCGGCCTACGTGGTCGGGTTTCCCACGATGCACCGCCTCTCTCTTCTCTCGCCGGCTGTCTTTCTTTAGCCCTTTATGCGATTTTGCACAGAAGCCTCCTTTGGGGCGACGGCCCCTCTTTCTTCCTCACAGGGAAGCGTGCCGGCCAACGGTCGCACGCCTAGTATTTCAACGTGTGGGCCTTGTCGTCCTACGTGGTCGACGTGTTTCCCACGATGCACCGCCTCTGTCTTCCCTCGCGGCTGTCGTTCTTTACCCCTTGGTGCAATCTTGCGCAGAACCCTTCTTTGGGGCGGCGGCCTCTATTTCTTCCAGTCAGGGAAGCTTGCCGGCCAACGATGGCCGGCCTAGTATTTCAGTGTGTGGGCCTTGCCGGATGTGGCTTATTCTTTCTTTTCTTTTATTTTCATGAAATCAGCGGGGGAGGATGGGCGGGTTGTGTTTCCACAGAACACCACTCAAAGAAACAGTTAGCGGTATCCTATACTGTTCTAAATTGCTCGACAACATAATGATAGAATCATAGAAACATGGCACCAAACATCATATAATCATAAAGCTAGAAGAGACCATCCAGTCCAACGCCATTCTGCCATGCAAAAACAATATACAGTAGAGTCTCACTCATCCAACACTCGCTTATCCAATGTTCTGGATTATCCAACTTATTTTTGTAGTCAATGTTTTCAATATATTGTGATATTTTGTTGCTAAATTCGTAATTACTACGTAATATTACTGCGTATTGAACTACCTTTTCTGTCTAATTTGCTGTTAAACAAGATTTTTTGGGGCTTAATTTGTAAAATAACCTAATTTGCTGTTCAAAAGGCTTTTCCTTAATGTCTCCTTATCATCCAACATATTTGCTTATCCAACGTTCTGCTGGCCCGTTAATGTTGGATAAGCGAGACTCTACTGTATCCAGAAATATCTGGTGCTGTAACCGATAAATCATTTACCGTCCCGGAATACTAGCCAGATGGCCCATGAATGGTCACAAAAGTCATAGAAATATGGTCACAGAAGTCATGGAATAATAGAAACATGGTCCCTAAAGTCATAGACTCAAAGAACCAAGTAACAGAATCATCCCAAAAGTCCTAGAATCCTAAAATGATAGAATCATAGAGTCATGGCGCCAAACATCATAGAATCATAAAGGTAGAAGAGACCATCCAGTCCAATGCTATTCTGCCATGCAAAAGCAATATAACACTCTTGCAGGCTTCATCATTACTGGATCCGTCCTTCAGGACTTTTGCAAACGTTGGATGTGCAATGTTGCTATTTCATCCAAGGCAGAAATTCAACTCATTCTTGGATGGACAAACAGAACCACAACTGCTAACGTTCCCTTAAGGCAGTGTTTCTCAACCTGTGGATCTCCAGGTGTTTTTACCTACAAGTCCCAGAAATCCCAGCCATTTTACCAGCTGTTAGGATTTCTGGGAGTTGAAGGCCAAAACATCTGGGGACCCACAAGTCGAGAACCACTGCCTCAAGGGAGAAACTGTGGCATTACCTCCGAAGTGAAAAAATTGGAAAAACCAAACTCTTCCTTGAAAAGCTGTGATTGTCTAGACATGTGGGGGTTAAATCTAGGGCAAAGGAGGGTAAAAATAGATGGGAGGGTCCAATGTGAAAGGTTTGGAACCCCTCCCCTTATATATAAAACAAAGACTCCGCCTCCAATATGTGGCATTCAGTGTGTGTCCACACCAGGGTAGAATTGGCACCATGCTCTCCAGATCAGCCATGCACGTGCCACATTATGCCCCTTCCATGTTCAGGGAGTTTGACAGATGGAAGGGCTATCTGAGCCTTGCGAAAGTGGTTACGGAGATCATCGCGGAACGCAAGAAGGTCCCATTTCCATCTCAGAGTTGGGACACAATGGAGTACGACATGCAGCTAGTCCTCAACGAGGACAACTTTGAAACAGCATCACAATGGGTTAATGGAAGCGGTTCCAGCAGCAAGAGCTCCAAAGGTAGTGCCAATGGCCAGGCTTCCCAAAACAAGGAGATTTGCAATTTCTGCAAACACAACGGGGAATCCAAGCAGGTCTATTCGTCCCACCGGCTGAAGGGGATGGACGGCACCGTGGAGTGCCCCATCTTGCGCAAATACACCTGTCCGCTCTGCGGTGCCACGGGCGAAAAGGCCCATACTTTAAAATACTGCCCACTGAGCCAAGGGAAGAGGTCGCTGTATCGCAAGTGCGGACGTAACTCGGCTGGACGCAAGGTGAGGAGATAAGAAGATCAGGAGAAGACCGAAGCATTTATTCTTAGTTTTAGTTTGACTTTGTAAAAGAACAACATTTGATTTCGAGCATCATTAACACTCTTTACATTTCCTCCCACTTTGTTTCAGGTTTGGAGAATGGAAGCCCAATTCTCTTAGACTACATTTGTGAGTCCAGAAATGTTTTTTTATGTATATTGTTGCCTTCTTTCACATTTGTTGTACCTAGGTTAATTATATTGTGTTTCTTTTAGATGTGTCAGTTGCCTAGTGTGATGACTCATGGGCCCTGCAGTCCTATTCCTGACAGTATTGTGGCAGATGAGGAGGAAAATATGGAGTTTTCCCCAGATTTCCGGTCGGAGTCAGAGCCTTGGCAGCTGCCTGAAGTTCTAGTCCAAGAACCAATTAAACCTGACCTTGGTGGGAACTCTCCCCCTTATGGGAGAAAACAGGCTTACACGACTGATAGAGGATCGAGAGAAAAATTTAGAAGTAGTGCTCGCCTTGCTGCCAAATATGCCACTGATTAGAAGTATTTCCCCTGAGAAAATACGGGGAGTCTTGCACCTGCAAGCTGGTTTCCTTCGCTCCCTGTTCTCTAGGGAAAGTGATTGTTGTTTGGGGAAACGAGACCCAATATAGGGAAATTGCGCGAAGGATTCCTTGCGGAGTCAATTCGTCAGCTCCTGGAGAGAGGTCATGTGTGTGTGGACTTCGAATCCTGTTCCTTGCCTCCTGAATCTAGTTCCAAGCCTTGTCCTCGTCTCACGGATTTACCACAGATCTTGTTCCATGCTTCAAGTTGCTTTGCCTTTAGCCACAGCTCCAGCCACGTTCCAAGTAACTTTCAGCCTTGTGTCAAGCTTCATTGGATTCAAGACTTTTTCTGTTTTCCCAACGCTTTGCTTGGCAAAGCGTGTGTTGCGGTTATTGGATTATAATCTTTGGACTCTAATATTTCATATTGGACAATAATCTGCTGGACTATATTTGGCCTCATTTGAAAGGTCTGCTTCTGAACTTTATTCTACACTTGTTTTTATTGACTTTATATATTCCTTTAATAAAGATATTAGATAGAATCTGGCCTCAGTGTATGGTTATTGGTGCCCAGCAGCCTAGATCCTGACACCTTGTATCATGCTTTTTTATACATATAATCATGTTTTTTACATATGTAATATCACGTTCCTTTGACATCTGTAATTGCCTTATATCATATTTTATATTGTGTTTTATATATGCAGTTACTTTACATGTTTCTTTTATGTATGGATGTATAATTTTTACATGTTTAATTATATTATTTGCAACTATAATTGCCTAATATCATGCTTCTTTTATATATGCAATGACATCATGTTTATTTAACGTATATAAGTGCCTTATATCATGTCCGGGTTATCATGTGTGTCTCCAGAGGGATGCAGCCCTATCCTTTGCAGGGAAAATATAGAAATATCTTCTAAATGGCTACTGTCTAGAATTTTGTTTTGTAAAGAAAGGAAAATTTTATATGCTATTGGAAAGAAAGATACTATTTTATGTTTAAATTTTGGAAAGGAATAGAATTGGTTATTATTACTGTGGTCTAACCTTCAATTGTTTGCAAGTTGTTCTAAAGTTTGGATCGTAGAGTTTAATAAACAGAGTTTATGGTTTTGGCATCAAAACTGTTCATGTTGTGCTTAAATGGGATTGAATTTTCTTTAATTTGTGGCCCATAATAGGCTGGTTATAAGCCTGATCTGGAAGGCAGCCAAGGCAAAGACCATTGAGCTGCTGAACTTGCAGACTGAAAGGTCCCAGGTTCAAATCCCGGGAGCAGAGTGAGCGCCCGCTGTTAGCTCCAGCTTCTGCCAACCTAGCAGCTTGAAAACATGCCAATGTGAGTAGATGAATAGGTACCGCTGTGGCGGGAAGGTAATGGCACTCCATGTAGTCATGCCGACCACATGACCTTGGAGGTGTCTATGGACAACACTGGCTCTTGGGCTTAGAAATGGAGGTGAGCACAACCCCCAGAGTCAGACATGACTGAACTTAACGTCAAGGGATACCTTTACACACACACATATGCAGGGACTACACCAATTTAACAAAGTTTCAGCCACAAAAACAAAGTTTCTAAAGTAGAGCAATGACTTTCACAGTAAAGACAACCCAATTTAACAGGAAATAAGACTTTCAAACCAGGAACAGATTTCTGCAATTATTAAAAAATGGTTTATTATAAAAGCTATGAAAATTTGCCAAAAATCAGAGGATAAGGGAAACGTTCCACATTTTGGTGAGCTATCAGTGTTAAATGTGTTCTACCACTGTACCAAGTTTGAAGAAGATCACTCAAAAAATGAGGGCGGGAGAGCCCCCTAAGTCCCCCCCCCTTCGGGCTGTTTTTGGGCCACCGCGCATGCGCGTCCGCCATTAACGAATTAATTTCGAAAATAACGAATTTTCGTTAATTTCGAAAAATTTTGGGGGCCAAATTCGTTATTAGCAACAAAAACGAAAAAATGCCCCCTCTAGTTTTGAAACGAGTTTAGAATCAAATTTTTCATGGATCGATCAAGCCTAGTGGTTAGAGATGCATGTAACTATATAGTTATGCTTGAGTATCCCTTATCTCAAAATCCCAAATGCTCCGAATCCCCAAATTGTCCAAAAGGGTGGCTGAGATAGTGACACCTTTGCTCCCTTATGGTCCAGGAGATGCAAACAAGATTATTAAATGTATGGTGTATAAAATTGCCTTCAAGTGCACAGTAAGCATCAATGAATTTCATGTTTAGGCTTCAGTCCCACCTCCAAGGTCTCTCCTTAGGGACAGACATGCAAATATTCCAACATTTTTGTGGGGGAAGAATAAAAAATCGAAAACACTTATTCCCCCAAAGCTTTTGGATAAGGTATATTCACCCTATACAGAAGTTTTGAACTTTGTCTTTCAACATGCTTAGTGCTAACAACCAAAATATTATCTAGAGTTCAAGTTTATGGAGAACAGGAGGAGCTGCAAAATCTTTAGCACTGAAGGAACAAAACCTAGTGCCTTTAGGGTATTTAAGTCATTCTTTCTCTTGCTCTGATTTCTAGAAAAAGGTTGTTCTCTTCTACTCCTTCAGTTCCTAATTCATTCCTTTTTAATGTTGGAAACTAAGCAGGATTTGCCCTAGTTAGTATTTGAATGGGAGACCGCTAATGAATACGGCAGCCCAGTGGTTCCCAAACACTTTTGGTCATGGAACCCATCAGAATACATTTATTTTCCATGAAAACCTATCTCTATCCCTAATTTGTTTAATCAAAATACGTTCTGGATCTTTTTATGCTATTTTAATTATGTTCCTGTATACCATCTTCTTAGAGAGTAAATTTTACTCTTGATCTTTTATGAATAATAAAAAATCCCACTATACCAAATGTCTTTCATCTCAAAAAGTGCCTAAGTAAATAAAAATGTGGAATCACTGTGAAATAATTGATGATTACATGTAAATCACTCTTGTTCAGATGGCAAACAAAATGCTGAAATATGAAACCAGTAACTACATACCTGACAGCAATAGCTGTAGTACAAAATAGCTATTAGGGAGACTAAATCAAACAGTTGGCTTGTGTGGCTTTATTTTCAAATACCCCTTTGACATTTTGTTGAATCCTAGGATTCTGCAGAACAGTTTGGGAACTGTTGCTGTAATGTATATTTCAGAGAAAGGAACTATCAATACCCCTTCTGGGTATTCTGCAAAATTAAAAAACTTTTATAAAATTAATCAGGTTGTCATAGGTCCAACAGGTGACAGAGACAATACACGCATATGTAGAAGAAAGAGTACCCAATTTCTTTCCTCTTGAGCATGCCATGTACTGGTTATCCCTAATGCAGAGCTTTCCAAACTGTATTTTTGTGTGTGTCAGAAACAACTTGAGAAACTGCAAGAAACTGCAAGTTGCCTCTGATCTGCAAGGACGTTGCCTGTGGGAGGCTTCTCTCATATCCCCACATGGGGAGCTGGAGCTGACAGACGGGAGCTCACTCCACTCTCTGGATTCAAACTGCCAATCTTTTGGTCAGCGGTCTTGCCAGCACAAAGGTTTAACCCATTGTGCAACTGCAGGCTGAATTATGTCATGACACAATGTGTTGGTTGCAACATGTAGGTGCATATGAATGTAACAATAAACCTGTCTCCATGAAATAAGTAATAAATCATGTATTTAAAAAATATAAATGAAAGGTATGTGTCTCCATACATTTTATTACAATTTATGTGTCCATATCTCTTACAAGGGATTGGTTTAATATCTGGTTTGCAAATAAAATTTAATTACTGTTTCATGAAATGAAGCATGTCTAAAAAGTGTGCCACTAACATATAATATCTGGAAAGCTCTGCTCCTATGCTTAATAAATGCTTGGTTTGTATCTACATCGCAAATGTATTTGTTCTTTACATCATCTGATATCAAATGCTGCACCCCCATTTGAAATAATATGAAAAGAACCAATAAATGTTCGACTATACTAGATACTCAAAATATTTACTTCAAGTCCAGTGTTTCTCAAATATGTTTATAAAATAATTAAAAATATTTAAGAAATAAGGAATTGTACAAATATTTCAGCAAGTATGAAACTCAGTCACAGATAATTCTTAGAATACTGCAGATGCAAACCTATACAGACTCTTCTACTGCAGGAATTGCTATAGAAAACTTTACAGTATGTATATTTACACCAGCATTATGCAAAGGATATCCTGAAGACGGGTGAAGGTGGCACAGCAAGGAACACAAGGGACAGAAAAGACAGCAAGCGATATTGAGTGTAGAGAACAGATTTTTTTTGTAGAGTCATTTGTGAAATAAGGAAATGCCAACTTTGGGAGTAGGAAAGTAAGATGAAAAACTCAGAGCATGTTGGAATATTTCAAACTTCAAGGCAAACTAGAAATGTAAAACAGATTTTTTTTTTATGGCAAACACTCCTGACAATGTTCTTTTGCACTAGCATCCCTTCATGTCTTTTAATTCCCACCCTGCTGAATCAAAATATTAAGGGGCATGCCTAAAGTATGTTAGTTCATTCCATTCTTCTAACCCACATCGTGAAATATTAAATTTAAAAATGGTTCACTGCATAATTCTGGCACTTGTCATCCTCACAATCTGAAGTACTTCTTTTTGTGCATTTGCATTTCAAATAGCTACCCGCATCACCATCTGTAAAGGTTAACAGAAAATTAGTGCCTATCACACCTACATAAACCTATTCTTTATAAGCAACACTGTCCAAGAGAGAGATAGGGGATACATAGCTCATAAAATAGCTGTCATTGCAGGATACTAGAAAGTAAAGTAAAAATGTGGTAGAAGTAACACAGAACTGAATAAAGTCACCATGATTGTTTTTGGTTTCATGATCAATTTGTAAGATTTATTCAAATGACCAACTCATGTGTTTCACTTTTGAAATCATTTCTACATAGCAATATTACTATCCAATTGATTGTAATTTAACATCAAATGTGCCTTTAAATCATAACTCGTTCCAGGCAGTTCTCAGTAGCATTAGAAATGTTCAGAATTTTTCAATGTCATCTAAATAATATTTTAAAATGCTGGTCACTATCAATACCAACAAGTGAGTATTTGTCTAGATCTATCGACCTTTTACCATCAGATGTCTACATACATTTGTCAGCTACTCTTGAGTTAATCTGGTGGTTGACTAGTTTATCAGAGAGCATAGACAAAAACGTAGTTAAAATTAATGTCTGGAATTCTATTAATACACTACTCTGGCAAAACTATGCCAGTGTAGACAGTAGGAATGGGAGGAAAACCAGCACAAACACAGCCTTGAAGTAAATTATAGGAGACAAGCTGTTCGTACCCGGAATGGATTTTGAAAAAATTGGCTTGTTGTGGAAACAAGGATTGATGAGAAAGCTTCACTAGGGACACCCTTTCCCCATAACTACTCTTTCAGGAATTAATTTCCCTTCCGAGGGGTAGACTTCCTGTTGTCTCACCCTCGTTCTTAACTATGAGCCATTTGTAAGTCGGATGTTTGTAACTCAGGGACTGCCTGTACTAGTAAGACTGGAAAACCAAAAATATTTGAGCCAATGTTCAATTCTGTACCTGCTTTTACAGAGATTTAAAATATAAGTTATCAAATATCATTACTTCTAATGCATTTTAGAAGCTTTCCCAGAAAGTAAACAAAAGCTAGGTAAAGCAAGCAAAACACGACATTATGTTTAAAAGTAATGGATTTCCAGTGGATGTGTCAAATATATTTGTAGTCTTCCTTGATCCCGCTCATATCATGAGTAAACTCCATTAGTCTTAATGAAGCAGGACTGCAGCGGTGACATTCTTTCTCCAATTCTAATAGTAAGATGCAAATCATTTTACAGATTAACATGGGAGTTCATTAGACTGTGTGGGAGACCCCAGTAACACAGTGTGTTAAAGTGCTGAGCTGCTGAACTTGCAGACCGAAAGGTCAGATTCGAATCCAGGGAGCAGAGTGAGCACCCACTGTTAGCTCCAGCTTCTGCCAACCTAGCAGTTTGAAAACATGCAAATGTGAGTAGATCAATAGGTACCGCTTCAGCGGGAAGGTAATGGCGCTCCATGCAGTCATGCCAGCCAGCCACATGACTTTTGGAGGTGTCTACGGACAACGCTGGCTCTTCGGCTTAGAAATGGAGATGAACACCAACCCCCAGAGTTGGACACGACTGGACTTAAATGTCAGGGCAAAACCTTTACCTTTACCTAACCTCATTAGATTGATGCTAACAGGACTGATTTCAAGAACATTTTCATACATGAAAAAATGCAGGAAAAATTAAACATACAAAGATGAACAATTATCCACAATTAACCCAAAATGCCATGGAGAT
Organism: Anolis carolinensis; assembly: GCF_035594765.1. Classification (NCBI taxonomy): domain Eukaryota; kingdom Metazoa; phylum Chordata; class Lepidosauria; order Squamata; family Anolidae; genus Anolis; species Anolis carolinensis. The sequence continues at coordinate 89,982,148 of NC_085844.1, forward strand.
TCTTGATTCTAGTACCCAATAGCCTTCTCGAACTGATTTCAAGAACATTTTCATACATGAAAAGATGCAGAAAAAATTAAACACACAAAGGTGAACAATTATCCACTATTAACCCAAAATGCCATGGAGATTTTTGATTCTAATATCCAATAGCCTGCTCTTTTAAAAACATAAGTTATACATTTAAAACCAGGAGGGCTTGAATGGTAAAATACAGCATTTTAAAAACACTTCTTTTCTTTGTGTTCACCAGTTTTCAAATGACTGAAGAGCTCAAAAGATCTAAATTAATCTTTAAATTCATTATCTATTTAATTTAATATGTCTGTTAAGACATATTCATGTATAAGCTGACCTCATGAACAAACCGGCAAGTTTGGGAGCCAAAATTATAGATTTTGATATGACACATGGATAAGTTGAGAGTCATTCTGTAGAGAGGGAAAAGCACAAATAATGGCTCAGGGAATCAGCCACCCCTGCCATTTTCCCACCTAGGCATTCAAAAAGGCCAGACCTGGTGCCGTGACAGAGAGAATAGAAGATTAGGTATTTCTTTTAGGTTCTCCCAGGATAAGTTTTTTTTTCCTTTGACCACTCTACTCAGAAAATGAGATGCTTTTTTATAAGAGTTAAGGTACAGTACTCACACTGACCCATGGATAAGATGACCCAGTTTTTTGAGTTGTTGTGACTAAAATTCTAGACTTATACATGAATATATAGGGTAATCATGATTGTTCATTACTTGAAATGTTCTGAACAGAGGAAGCTGAATCAAGACCCAATAGAGTTCCAAGATAACTCTGTTCTCTAGAATCTAACATTTGCTCAGGTCTGACTGGATGAACTATATTTGCTGGCTGTGGAGTAAGAGTATATTTTTCTAGAAAGGCCAGGTCTGTTGCTGGCTGATAGTCTGTTGGAGGTGGCTGTGAAGGAAGAATGCCATGAGGGAACGATGTAACAGCAGCAGGATGCTGTATAAGTTCAGAATGACTTTCACACATTTGAACAGGTATTAGCATTACTGGCACCGAAGTGTCTGGGGATACATTCTGAACTGTTTTGGCTCCCACTTGGTAAGGTTTGGGTTGTTCCATGGATGGTTTAGAATCACTTTGAAAAGTCTTGTCCTCAGATATGTACTGGGTTGGCAGGGAAACAATCTTCTCTTCCGGCTCTGGGCTGAGAGATTCCTCTGCAGACTTTCCTCCGTGAACATGGTCAATATGGTATTTCAGTTTGTCTTTCCGTTTAAAAGTTGCATTGCAGTGTTGGCAGTTGAAAGGACGAGCATCAGAATGAATAACCATGTGCTTAGTTAATGTCTTCTTAATTCTGAAGGACTGATTACAGATTTGACATTTGTATGGCTTTTCACCTGTGTGGGAAATTCAGTATTAATAGAAAATAAGAAAGCACAGTAGTCCTTCCACGCTCCCTGTTATCCATGATTTTGCATACCACAATTTTAGTTACCCATTGTCAATGTGGCCTAAAATATTAAATAAAGAAATTCAGAAAAAATCATGTTTATATCACGCAACATATTCGTATTACTTTTACACATACAGTAGAGTCTCACTAATCCAAGCCTCGCTTATCCAAGCCTCTGGATAATCCAAGCCATTTTTGTAGTCAGTGTTTCCAATATATTGTGATATTTTGGTGCTAAATTCATAAATACAGTAATTACAACATAACATTACTGCATATTGAACTACTTTTTCTGTCAAATTTGTTGTATAACATGAAGTTTTGGTGCTTAATTTGTAAAATCATAACCTAATTTGATGTTTAATAGGCTTTTCCTTGATCAGTCCTTATAATCCAAGATATTCGCTTATCCAAGCTTCTGCCGGCCCGTTTAGCTTGGATTAGTGAGACTCTACTGTATTGTTAGTTCTATTACTGTTGTTAATCTCTTACTGAGCCTAATGTACAAATTAAACTTCATCGTAAGTATGTATTTATAGTTTTAAAAAAACAACAACATACGGTTTGATACTATCTGCAGTTCCAGGCATCCACTGGGGGGGGGGGGGGGGAGACTACCATCATCACCTCATAAATAGTATTTGTTCTTTTTGCAGGTCTCTGTCACTTAAATACCCAATTACATAGTTCTATTAATTAATCTGCTTTTAATAAATCAACAGGCAAGATGTCTGCATGATAACATTGAGTAAAAGAGCCAGAAAGAATGTGTTTTGTGAGAACCTGTTTTCTTACCCCAAGGAAAACTATAACTTCATTATATGTGCTTCTGAGAGATCAAATTGCTTGATCAATGCTTTCTCAGACTATTAGCTGTGGTGGTGGTGATAATGCATTAAAATAAGAGTTTATGTCTACTCACATATTGAAGACACTGCCCATAAAATGACTGTGTCTGGGATCCTTTTTTAATCACAACAATACCAGGAAAATTTTGGGCCATCATATGTGTTGAACTACAATCAGCTGGCTGAGGGAAGGCTAAAGTTTCCTTCCTGGCTTAGAAAATTAATCTCAAAAGTGATACTTTTCTAAATGAGAGTTTTTGACATAGGAATGAATGCAGACATACAGTCACATATCTATAATCTAAATTCACTTTCAATATCTAGATGCTGGGATGAACTATGTGACAGAAAAATGTGGTATTATGCTAATACTGCAGTAGTATTGTAACAAATGATCAAGAACAAGTTTAGAATGTGAATGGGGCACTAACAGAAAAATCTTCAAAGACTATTTTACAGGCCTGCATCCTCAGATTTCACTGGAAGGAATTACACAATTTGATAAAAAGGAATCCCCCTTTATACCCATGCCTCAAAAGACTAAAAAGGGCATCTTCTGTCCAAATGCACATACCACGGAATCCTGGCCACTCTTTGGGTACTAATCCCATGACAAGTGGGATGGGATGTCCATGAATATGTATTCAATTCTTATACCATATGCTACCAGTGTTCCATAATATGATATTACACACAACAGATGCACACATACACAGAGATATGTTTATTATCAGTATCACTGAAAGACATGGAAAAACAGGAGTCAGGTCCTGTGGCAAACAGAAGTGCCATTCTGCAGTCATGTCTACAAACACTCCTGTGATGTACAGTAATTTGAGGTTGTTTACCTGAATGTGTCCTAAAATGCATTTCCAAACTCGATTTCCCTTTAAAGACTTTCTTACAGATTCCACACTGATGAAATGTTGCTTTATATCTTCAAAGAAAAAAAATAAAGAAATAAATCATAACATTGGTTGTCTTTCTAACAATATTTTAAGGCTTGCACAAATTATGTAATTAGAACATAATTCATGCAAGGGAGTTTACATCTTTCCTATAAACACAAACCATTTATATTATCTAAAATGCTTTTTACTGATAGGTTTCAATATATAATCCTAAAATTCAATTAACACGTAACAACAGCTGTCTGATTTGGACATAAAGGGAAAGTGAACATGAACAAACTTTGATATGTTTTTCAAAGCCTGATATGCAAGGTGAAAGTAAAGAAGCATGACAGCATAAAATTTTATCTTCAGCCCATTGTATATAGTAATGATATTGTACACAGTAGCTAACTCAACGTTCGTTCAAAACTAGAATATGTTTCAGAATAAAAAATGAGCCTTACTTTTGCCACACCTTTTCTCCTAGATGAACACTTTTATAATGAACAGTGAGATGATCTCTTCGACCAAAACATTTTCCACATTCCTCACACTGATGGGCTTTTTCACCTAGATAAAAGACAATCAACACCACAATCTGAAATGGCTTCAATAAAAAAACAAATTCAAAATCTAAGAAAATAGTAGAAACAGTCATGTGCACTTTCACACTCTTTGTCCTGAATCAGAAGAATCCAGAACTCAGAACTTTTGCTATTTTATAAACAAACACTTTTGTTATCTTCTATTGTTGTGTAAAGAAAAAGAAAGAAAGACTATGAACTTTAGGCTAGCTGTAATTCACATTTACAGCTATTAACGCATAGTAGTACATGTGAATCACAGCCCTAGAGCAAGACATATCTTAAACATGTATTTTTCTATTATTTTCTATAATGAGAATCAAATAGATTTACATCCTAAGCATATTCCAGTTTTCTTATCATACGTCCTTTCTTTTCTTGTTACAACTTTGGTTCTAATAACAACTTTATTTCTATTCCGCCCTAAATTTCCTACAGTCTCATTTTACGGCTAGAAAACATTTGAAAAAAAAAAAGATTAAAAACAAAGGCATACAAAAACAACATGATCGAACATTTTTTAAAAAGCTTTCAAAAACATGCTAATAAGAATGGAGATTATTCTGCATGCCTTGAATGTTTACACTGTATGATAACAAACAATAGAGCTCCTTTTAAGAAAACTACTATAATTATTATGATAAACGTAACAGTCCTTTTATTGACACCTAAATTAAGAGGGGGAAAGCCTAAAGTGTTTCCCCATTACCCAGAGAGGTATTTAGTGAAACTATTTGAAATGGAGGAATAGGGCCCAACAGGTGATCATGTGATTTTTTTGTCCTTTCCCCAACATTCATCCTGTCTCCTGAAAAGATGCTCCAGAAATCCCTGGTGATTTAATCAGAAGGAAAAAAACATAAACATTAACTCCCTGTCTCTACCTCCTGCAAGGAGTCTTTATGTGACCTCATGGCTTTCTCTGAACAGAAGCAGCACTTCTACTCATCGAATGGCCAAATCTAAATACAATCCATTGACAATATATGCATGTAAATGTATTCCCATTTCTATCCATTCTGCCTTAATATAGGAGGAGAGGGAATCTTAAAATGTTTATCTCTAAAGTATCATTAATATAGCATTTTAATAATACAATTGTATTCTATATACTGCAATTAATATTAACACTACTGCCTACCTGAATGTATTTTTTTGTGTTTTGTCAGATGATCATGGCGAATAAATGTCTTTCCACATTCTTCACATTCATATCTCTTGTCATCGTGATGGACTCGCAGATGAAGTCTGTATCAATAAGAACACAAAAGGAGGGATTACTCTGAGGTTTTGGTGTCATTTCTCAACCCGTTCGTGATTTTGTCTTCAAAATCAACTATTGGCACAAGGGTAAAAAGCTAACTGTCAAAATAGGAATCCAGTAGCGAAAATGCTACAAGAATGCTATAATGATGTCATGATACAAATTTTCAGATCTCATCTACTATTAGCTCATTATGCTCTGAGAACAGTGTACATTGTTTCCAGAAACATGCAACAGAATTAGAATATCTATGATTCCGCTGTTTTCATGTGACATGATAAGAGCTGAAGCAATACTTGGTTCAGTATTTTCATTAAACATTCTTGTTTGATTGATTCCTGAGATGTAGTACTGCATTAATAGTAGCCTATCATTGGTAGCTAGTTAAAGTAAATCACATTGATATTATTAACAATTTCATTTATTGCATTTTTGATTTGCTGCTTTTTGTTGCCATGAGGTCTTTAGAGGAAAGCCACATTATAAGCATTTCAACTAAATACACATTTACCAGGAACAACAAAACAATACAAACACTGTTACCTGTATGAGCTTCCATGACGAAAACTCTGTCCACAAATGCTACACAGATGAGGCTTCTCTCCACTGTGGATTCGTAAATGCTCTTTTAAAGTAGTTCTAAAGGAAATAAAATAAAATACGAAAAATGCATTTTCTAGCATTTCTAATTAAATAAGAATTACAGAAGCCAATATAAATTGTATAAATACTGTTGCACTGACTTTTCCCTTCAGCATATACTCTGCAATGCCATACTCTGAAATAGATTTCAGGAAAAGTGCCTTCTCTGACAAAATTAAGTTCTGTGACCTGCCAACTTCTCATTCTTCTCCAAATAATTCACTTTAGAGTTTGTTTTCCCCAGTTAGTATTTTGTGTCTATTGAGCATACTCAGTTTCCATCAGGCTCTTGGAAAGGTGGCTTTTTTGTTTTTGGTTTTTTTTTTTTTTAGGATTACTGTACTTGTACTTCTGCAAACCTTGTAGTTTGGCAAGTTTACCTATAATTACCTTTCTGTACATAAATGATGCCATTGTATTACACTATGTAACACGATTTTTGTTCCTGGGATATAAACGTCATGTTCAAATTGGTTTTATCATAACATTGAACAAAACATTGAAAGGGTTTATTAAACTGCCAAAACATTGTTTTTGCAGGACATCCTGCAGCACATTTTGCTATAGTTTTTCAGTGAATATCCCATAGAATCACAACCAACAGAGTTTGTAGCAGCCACAAAAACATGGTTTCTGGAGTATAACAACTACTTTCAAAGTAAGCACTGCACAATTAAACAGGAAATAACACTTTCAAACTGGGAACAGATCTCCCCCCCCCCCCCAATTTTGTTACATAATGTTATAGAAGGAGTGGCATTCATAACATCGATTGTGCTATTATTTCCTATGATGGTTAATGTTCAGCTACAAAAAGAGAAGCTTATAGGCACAAAGCAAGGATACCATTGGGACAAGTCTAATCCTAGTTCCTTCCTCAACAGTAAAACAGGTCTGGACCAATTTGAATTCAATTTCTTGGTCAACCCTTATCAGAGTGGAAAAAGTGCATTATTTATTTATTTATTTATTTAATCTATTTACTGTACTTATACCCATCCCTTCTCACCCCTGAAGAGAGACTCAGGGCAGCTTACAAACTATGGCAATAATTCAATGCCAGATTCAGACAATAACAAGAACTGTAAAACAATATCATAAAACATATCAACATATCAAATATCTTGCACTAACTGAGCTTTGTAAACATTAAACCAGTTGCTTTTGCTGCTCTTTTTGTCCTTTTTTTGTGCAAATCCAAGGACCCATAAATCTAAACAGTAAGACAAAAATCACTCCCAAATTGTGAATTTTGGAAGCCTCCAAGAGTAGTTGATACCAACCTATACCCTCAAACCCTGATAATGGAAACTGGAAGTGACTTCTGATCACTTTTGGATCATTCCTTTGAAAGTGTTGTAATAAACTGGGGAGTGGGGAGCCCTTCCTTTCTCATTTACTGTATTAGTATCAAACCCTTTCTTAGAACTGCTATCTTTATGGGAAAAACCAGCAAATGTGAGAGGCATCAACAAGCTCAGGGAAAACTCAAAGCTCCCAAAGGCAGAATAGGAATGAATACCTAAGGTAAGCGGCTCCCAAACAGCCCACAGCTTGGGAAAATTATTTTTTAAAGTTCCAAGTTCTAAGGACCAAACATATCCAATGTTACCACTATGCCAACAGAAGTAGCTTCAGCTTGTACCAGGGAAGGGGAATCATGTAGCCCTCCAAACACTGGACTAAAACTCCCAGCATTTCTCACCATTGATTGCACTATTTACAGTTCAGCAATATTAGGAGAACATGAACTTCACCTGTGAATTAGTGCAGCTTGATTCCCTTGTACTTGAGATCCCTTCTACACTGCCCTATAATCTAGATTATCAAATCAGATAATCCATATTATCTGCTTTGAACGGTATTATATGAGTCTACACTGCCATGTAATCCAGTTCAAAACAGATAATCAGAATTGTATATGTCAGTGTAAAAGGGGGATACAGAGTAAGTTTTCAAACTGGAGAGGACAGTTACTACTGTCACATGGTATTGCACACACTCCTTTTCCTTCCACCCCACAATCCCCTCAATACTTAAAACAAACTGCAATTAATTAACATGAGCTCAAACATGAACCACATATTTCGTCATCCCTGTTTAGTGAGGTTTGATTTTACAGAAATCTAAATGTAATTAAAGGATATAATTATACAGCAAAAGGAATAGGGGCATTCCTTGTTAAGCTAACATCTAGGGGTTAAATCAGAAGACAGACATGTGTGACTCTCCAGGTGAATTGTAATATCCAGAACTCTTCACCACTGGCTATGAGCCACTGGCAATTGCAGTCAAATAACAGCTGGTGGGCCACATCATTCCTACTGCTAGGTTAAAACCAAATTTTACTCACAAAATAGGAGTCTTATAGCAGTGTTACAGCGGATCCAATGGGAATAACACCAAATTTATTGCATAATATTATAAGATAGTTCTTGCAAAAAAAAAAACTAATTACAAATAGCTCTAAAACAGCCAAAGGTGAATCATGCTGACATAACAGTTGCAAAGTGTAAATGGTGAATACACCAAATCCCTGTCCCACACCCAGTACAGAATTGGGAGACATGAGAGACTGACACAGATAAGGATTACTATAAAGTGGAATCCCTGCATCACAATCCCTACAAATGTCTCTGCAAACACCACGAGATCTTGGACACCCCCATTACGAAACACACCTGCATGCTGTGAAGCTGTTAGCTGGCTCCTGCCTCCCTGCCTCCAACAGGCAAGGCTCTACAGCTTGAGACCATAAGGGAAAAGAGGTACAAAAAGTCAGCTACAAATGATCTTTCAGTTGCATTACTCCAGAACGGGGTTTATACATATTGGACTTTAAAACTATTTATGTTACTCATATGTTGGGATATCCCATAAGTTACCCCAAAGATTCTACAACTTTCAGACTCACTACATCAATAGGAAAGCAGTTTCAAACAGGTTCAAATCCTCCACAGTAGCATAGCTTTTGCTGACTGACTTCCTCACGATTTTGTTGCACATACATTAGAATACTTGATTTGATTTTTAATACATTTTATTGTAAGTATTTCTGCAAATGTGCCACTTCTAATATTTATTACACATTTTATGTACAGTGTTCCCTCACTACTTCACAGTTCACTTTTCGCGGATTCGCAGTTTCACAGTTTTTCAATGAACTCTAAAAGAATATTATAAATAATAAAAAATTACAATTTACAGCCTAAGGAAGGGAGGAAGGAGAAACTGAAGGGAGAGAAAAGTAGCCCAAGCTGCAACAGGAGAAGGTGGTGATTTAGCAACACACAATTGGTTGATAAAGACTTAAAATAGTGTATAACTAATAAAATAATGTATAAATATTAAAATAAAGATAGTGTTGCTACTTCACAAATTTTCACTTATTATGGGTGGTCTTGGAACATAACCCACAAAAATACACTGTACTCAGTATTTTTATTTCCTGTTTTTATATAGTCTATTATTTATTCAATACATTTTATTTACTGATACTTGATGTTATTTCATATTACTAATTTTAGTGAGTTTACATGGAACCATGACAGGGGCAACATTCATATTTCTTGTTACAGGTCATCCAATATAATCTTGTTTAAAATTACGTTGTGTACAATTCTGTCATTATCCCCTTACATAAGGTCTTTAAAAGCTGAAATACCATCTTCACTGTACAAACATTTGGAATTTGGAGGCACACAACACAGCCAGTTCATATAAATCAGCGTATGCAATTGCTCACCTACCTTTCTCTAACTGACTTCCCACAAATATAGCAAACCCATTTCCTCTTTCCCCCATGAGTACATTCAATATGACGCTTCAGATTTCCAGTGTCATTAAACTGACGCCCACAAATATCACATGGGAAAGGTCCTAAGGAGAGTAATAAATACAAATTATAATTTTTGTAATTTGAATAAATTTACTGTACTACAACCAAACACATTATTCAGTACCGTACGTATACAGACAGACAGCCTTCCATTTGTTATCACTTCTTTGAAAGATCACACATCAGTCAAACTTTATTTTCTCTCCTCAGTCTGTCAGCTGAACCTGAATAACTGTCTACTGAGTGGTAAGTGCTTTGCGTGTGTCACCTCACTATTTTTCTCCTTTTAAACAATTCAAACATGTTAGCATAAAAACAAAACTTATTTTTAGCAGAAATAATTCATTTATCTGTAAGCAAAGCAGATAAAATCCTTCAAAAATGCAAAGAATTACAACTCTTATTTGAGAGGCTGAACTAACTTGCTTTCACTAACTAGCTTTTCTTAGAATTGGAAAGCTCACGCCCTCTGCTGGAACATTTATTCCATTTTCCTGAGTCTTAAAAAATGAGCTGGGCATAGAATACGCCTCACAACTAAGACCCCTTCTATACTGGCATATAATCCACATTAATAATCATATAATCCAGTTCAAAGCAGATAATCTGGATTTTATATGGTAGTGTATAAAGGGCCTAGGATTTTTCTCTAATAACTAAGGACTAAATCTAGCATTAATGAAATGCAATTAAGCTGACCACAAGGCTTTCCCCATCTTTTGAGAACTGGTTTTGCAATGGGATTCTTTGGAAAGAACATGCTTCCCAGTTCAGTTAGAATGATATTATCATTCCACAAGGATACTATCCCTGTTAGATAGTGCAATTTGTATTTCTTTGCACAATTTTAAAACACAGAGATACTCAAAATACTTTAATAGAAAAGATTTGAATAAATTAAAGAAATGGAATCCAATCTACACTCAACTGTATTAAATAAAACATATTTAAATCTAATACTTATGATCAGAACAAGGTTTTCATACCTAGGTGGAATTTTTCTTGATGTTTTAGTCTAGCAAAGCGAGATTTAAAGTGCTCTTCACAATAGGTACACTTGAAAGGCTTATCCTGGGTGTGAAGGATCATGTGTTCGTCCAGATGAAGCCTTCTTGTGAAAGATTTGTTGCAAATCTGAAGTAATACAAGGAGCCAAATAACCATAAATGTCCACTAGAAATTGTCAAGTTTATAACTTTGAGCTTCTTGGAGTATAGCGGGGAAATCAAACAAACAAACAGAATACTTTCACTTTGATGCTTAGATTATAAGTAATTGTATAAGTCAATAAAAATATTATGAACAACAGTATTGTTATGGGCAATCTTTTTTCTATCTATTGCTATTACATGCAGCTATGCAACATCTTCAACTATAAAAGAGACTGACTAGATAGCTTGGCTATCTGAAGTTCTAGATAGCCTGGTTATTATCTGAAGATCTTGTGTTTTTTAAAATAATACTTATCTAACAAGAAATACTAGATATCAGCAACAAGATTCATATCCCATACACTAATCAAATTTCTAAAGATGTAGCAATCCAGTGTATGAAAGAACGATGTACTGATCACACATAATGCAAAAAAGAGGAAGAGTATTCAGACAACATTTAAAAAAGCATCCATTCGTGACTTGAGGTGTGCAATAATGAAGAAAGGAGAACTGCATTGGGAAAATTGGTTTTGGAAGCTCCTTTCTCACTGCAAATCTCCTTCTCGCTATTTTAAATTTCATCATCATAGAATGCTTTACAGAAATTTCCAATACAATATGAGAAGCTGTATTTAAGAAAGAAAATAAGACAAGCCCACAAATCTCCTGGGATTCAAGATATAGTATTGCAAAAAATATAATTCCTTGCTTCTCAGAAATATCAAGATCATGCTTACATCACATTTCCACCCATCACTCTTTTTCTTCTTAATGGAAAGAAACTCCTGTATATTGTCAGGATGATATCTACAAAGAGTAGAAGAGAAATAATTTCAGTAATAAATATATTTTATCATGTTTATCAGTTTAACTCTGGTACAGCTACCTTGGCAGAGCAGTGTTGGAGTTTCCAGAAAACATGATCCTTTCCATGTTGTAGGCCAAGGGGAGCAATTATGGAGGCACATTAGCCTTCTATGATATTTTAAGAGGGCTGAACCCACTGTTACCAAAGAAATGCCTCCACATTTCACTCATGGGACATAGAGTCATGTTTTGGGGGCTTCCTGGGACCAGAGAATGTATTTCTGCAACAAAAAAGTTTTCATAAAAATTTATTTATAATCCTGGGACTTGGAAATGCTCCAAACAAGTGGAGACCATCCCTAAAAATCATTTAGGGGCATTTTGAAACAAAACAAAATTTGCTCTAAGGGCCATAAAGATGGTCCTGCAAGGCTTCCTATGGCCCAGGGTTGCACTGTGTTCACCTCAGTTCTGGTCACAGAAAGCAACAATACTAATATACTTTTAGATAAATCTTAATACTTTGAATAAAAATTGAAATCTTATACATCTCCCAACTTTGTGATATCCAAGTGGCTAGAAAATGCTGTTTTAATAAGCAGACTCTTTTCTTTCAGCACTGTGCCCTATAGTTTTTTTTAATATACCACTTGACATTTGATTGCATGTGTGAGGTAGTTTGTGCCCATTCTTTCTCACACAAGCTCAAAACAGTTGAGAGTATTAATTGGCTTTGTAAAATGATATACTTCAAATAATTTTCTGCCATGCATTTAAGTACTTCTATATCATCATACATGTCAATAATATTCACAATGTTACATTAAAAGGAAATCACATTATAACACTCTCTAACCACAGTGTAACAAATTAACTTCATACTTGCCTCTTTACATGCTTTATCAAGGTCTTTTTGGTGGCATGCAGTTTGCTACAGTATGAACACTTGTGTTCTTTTTTATGAAATTCCATTTCATTGTCGTGCTTCTTTCTATGTACAGTTAAGTTGGATTTGGTTGAATAGCGCTGATGACAAATATCACACTCAAAAGGCTTCTCACCGGTATGTACACGAGCATGGCTCTCAAATTTCCCTACAAAACAAAACACTTACATTGAATTATTAAATAACCAGTTATCAAACAATCCTATTAACATCCAGGACAGGTATCTCAATGAACAAAATAGATGGATGCCTGTGTATTATTTCTTTAACAGAAATTTGATACCATAAGCAGAAATAACATAAAGACTAAGGATAGGTTTCCGCATCACACACAAAAAGAAGAGTAACTCAATATGTTTCAGTGTGGGTTTCATCCAAAATGAATAATTTAAATATGTGAAATGAAACCAAATTAATGAAGCGTCACATAAGTAACAAAAAGATTTTGGCCATCCTAGAAACCTCTTAAAAGCTTCTTCCACAGTGCATCCAGAAATTATGCTTTCTTTTATCAGCCTCCATTTTTCTCATGATTTGGATGGCCAAATTTACAGACTTATTCCACTTTAATATGCTAAGAGAAAATAGTAAGTTAGGCTTCTTTATGGCTGTTCCCATTTCTTTCTTCTCTTCTGTTCACACATGTGTACGAAAGTGTCCTGGGGGCAAATGTTGTTCATCTTGCCACTGCAGGCAGGCATACACAGCAACAGGAGGATATGTTAAGGTAGAATACCATTTCCCCAGCCCAAGCTTTACAGCATTGTTTAATTGCATTTTTCAGTTAAAACATTTATACTATGCATAAATATAAATTCTGTTTCATTTGGTGGGGGGCAAGGTGTCTTTTCAAATAGATCAGTTTACATGGCGCATTATAAAACAAATTCAGAAATACAGCCTAGAAAGAAAACCCTTCTATTTTGGAAATATCCTATTTTTCAGCTAGAAAACTACAATTCACAGAGTAGGCAAGGGTTTGAAGTATGCTGATGTATAGCTAGTAGCTACCCTCTCTGCTAGGTCAACTAATGTCAACTTGCTCATTCCAGAACTAACACACAAGATATGCAGATGCCTCTTGTCCATTTCATCTCTAGCAGTCATCAAGTCTGCTTTAAAATTATTATTTTAAAATTATTTAAAATAACTATACAGGTAAAACTAACAAGAAATATTTCCAAATATTTATTCTCATCATGATATTCAACACCTAACTGGATTAGGACATGATTCAAATGGCTGATTATCCCTGGGAAAACACAGGGCCTCTGGTGCAACCACAAACTGGGTAAATTGGCCATGGTATGAAAAAGGTGTCCTGAGTTAGGAAGGAACACACAATGGACATTCCAAACTGTGGAGGCAAAGTGTAAGCATTTCAGCAACCATTTTATGATCAACATTTCAGCTTATACAAGTAACACCTTCATGTGATCCCAAGATGCCCTTTAAGGCTAATTCTGGGTTGAATCAATGAGATCTTTGAAACAGGCCTATGTCTCTAACATTTATCCGTCTCTTGGTGAGATTTGGGGAATGTACAGCCCTCCTTATGTTGTTGGACTGCTCTATGTTATTGTTTAGGAATACCGGATGATCTGAAAACTTCGCTTTAAAGGATCTTTCAATAAACATGAAGTTGTATTTTTCCATTACTTAAAGAATAATTCCATCAGTCAATCCTCCTAAACCATCCCAGTTTATTTTAATACTTTTAATATGTCATCAGCCGGGATGAGAATCATGTGGCTTTCCAAAAGCTATCACACAGCAAGTCCCATCATTCTTAAACAGGACAGCTAATAGTGAAAAAATGCTATGATTCTTGCACAAGCAGAGGGAGGGAAAAGAGATAAGTATAAAATAACATCTATAATACAATGTAAAACTTTTAATGTGCCTTCCAACCAAACATTATCCTCTATAAAAGAAGAAATAAAATCTCATGCCCTCTTACCTGCTCTATCAAATATTTTATCACACTTAGGACACTGCAAACATTTTTTGCTGCTGTTTTGAACAATGACTGGAATATATTTGGAAATAGGGCCTTCTGAAATATTTCCTGTCAGACCAACTGGCTCTTCAGGTTCTTTTTCACTTTGCTCTTCAGACTTGGAGTCATCTCCAGAGGTGTTTCCTTCCTGCCTATCTCCATCCGTATTATATTTACTTCCACTATCTTCAGACTCACTGCTAGACTCATTTTTTTCTTGGCCAACAACAACAGTATTTAGATTGCTATCAGATGCAGCATTACTTTCATTGTCACTCTGCTCAAACTTAGATGGACATTTTCGATTTCTCATTGATCTTCTGGTTGAGATCTCAGACTCCTCAACCATTTTTAGGCCATGTCTTTTTCCCTCTGCAGAGGAAGTGTGTGCTCTGGAGAGGTGATTTGCTAAGGATTTCTTGTAACAGAAGTTGCGACCGCAAAAAGTGCATTTGTGACTGCTTGGAACTTTAACACTTAATTCATTTAACTTTTCACGCTGTGCTGGGTTTTCAAGATTCTCTTCCTGATGCAAACTGGGAACATTTTCAATATTTAGCAGTTTTACTGCATCTATAATATCTAAAAATTTGGCTGCTTCTAAAATAAGAGGGATTTCATTTTTATACACAAGAAACTCTGATGTGTAGAGAAACTCAAGGAGATGACGAAAAACTGAATGAGTTACATGATCCAAGCTAATAACATTCGCTGTTGGATTTTTGCTCAAGTAAGCATGAAAGTAACTGCTACCAACAGCAACTACTACTTTGTGGGCACTGAATTCTTTTCCATCAACAGTTATGAGCAAATCACAGAATGATGGCTGTTTCTGTCGATCATCATTTAAATATTTCAGTAGATTTTTGTTGTACTGTAGGGAGCTTAAAAGCCTTCTTTGCTCTGGTGATGGAGGAAGTTCTTTGGAACATGCAATCTGGCCTGCAGGAGCAAGTCCCGCAGCATCAATGATAGTTTCCCGCACAGAGTTTGCTACAGAGATCTTATTAAAAGACTCCTTCTGGTGATCAAGGCATTTTTTGTCATTTACATTTGCAGTGACTTTTCTCCTTTTCTTCATTGCAGATGTGCTCTTCTACTATTGGGAACTTCATATGTAAGCTAAAGTCTCTCAAGCCGACAGTTGTTTCAGTAATACTTGAAGTTATTACCTAGAAATAAAATATAGATATATATCTTAAATTTAACCATGTAGTTATGGAAACAGATCTAATTGCCAACACTTCAATTGATTTGCAGATGTTTGTATTCACTAGGTTTCTTAAATCTGGTATCATTCCCAATTTCAACTCCAGACATCAAAACAAATTTTTCAGTATGTAATAGCCTGCATATATTCAGAAACGCATGAAGATATCTAGTAATAGTGTCTTGAATTTTTTAAACTCACTCAAGTATGACCAATTATTTAAACTGAGATTTTTCATCTGTATGCAACAATGTTGCAATGAAACAAGTTTGTGCATAGGTAAGAATTTTATGGTCTTCTAAAACAGTTTGGAAATCTGTACCAGCTCAGGGAACTCCAATGCAACTTTCAGTCCCTCCAACCAAATTCCTTTGGTTTTTTTTTTTTACTCAAATTCCACTATTTCAACAACAAAAAAGTAACTCTAGTTTTCCACTATAACAGTTTCACCTTCTTTTTCAACCAGCAGAATATTGCTGTCAATACTGTCAGAAAATGATTAGAATGCCAGAGGTTCCCATCCATTTTACCCCAAAAACAAATTTCTATATACAAAGGATTGTGAATATATAGGAGTGAAAGAATAACTAATATAAAGACTGTTACATTTACTATCTTACAGCCAACACTCATTTTTCTATATTGTGTATGATATTTGTCATTCCTTCTAGCATGAATGGAATCAGTAATTTTTATTTTCTTCAAATACATAGATGTGTTGGTCTGGAATATTAGTATGCAAAAAAATCTTATAGGGACTGAGAGAAATACGTTCTTCAAGTTAGTCTTGAAGGTGTTACAATTCCCCTTTGCATATTTTAATGTTGTTGTAATTTTTCAGACGTAACCAAACAAAAATATAAACATACAGAGAAATTTAAACAGAACCACACACACTACCAAAACAACAACAAACTTGTAGTATCAGTTTTTACAAGTGAGAATATAATACAAATCTAAGCTGGCAATATAAAAAGGGTGAGATTTGTGTCACCTTAAAGACTAGTCGATTTATTTCCGCATACGCGGTCATGGACATTGGTCTGCTTTTCCATATGCATGGATCTCATATGGATACACACACTGCAGCTGAAGAAAGGCAATGCTGTCTATGAAAGCTGATGCTCAAATCAACTAGCAACTGTGGTATTACAAGATGAATTTCTTCTTTTTATAGTTACCCTCTCCTTACTCACCAGGCTTCATATTTAAGGCCTGGCCTCAGTATGTAACTGAAAGTGGTGAGAATGAAATTGATGGAAATGCAATGAACTCTGCAGCCACCTTATCACATTGAGAAACTTCGCAGTCATAGGACACTTCAGCCACTATACATAGCTCTCTGTAGTTGGAAAGAGGCAAACGTGTCCTGAAAGGTGGGAACTCCAGCAATCTGACCTCATCACATTGAGAAATGTCCCTATGATAGGACAATTCAGCCTCTTTTCAACCATGGAGAGGCACAGAGCTCATTACATGTTCCAGGGTTGAAAAGAGGCAGAAATGTCCTGAAAGAAGGGAATTCTGAAGACGGGCCAGCAATCGTGTTCAGAGCTCCTACCTCTTATCACACTTTACTCTCATGTTTACAGCTACAAAACAGGTAGGATGGGAACAATAAAAAGTTTCATTGCCCATCCTGTTTCATTGCCCACTCACCAACAGTCACTTGTATCCTATGGGCTTTGATGAAGAACCATAGGATCCAATGGAAAGAAATGGTTTTCACCAGGATTACTGTCTCTTGTATCCTACAGGGTTTGATGCAGAACAACAGGATTCCACAGAAAGAAGTGGTTTTAAACTGATGTCAGTCTCCTTTAATGTAAGGGGCTTTGGGCAAGGCACGGGATTTCTTGGTTTTTGGATATTGTTGTTTCTCCTGATTAAAAACAAAAAAGCATTACTGTCCGTGTGATAAATGTAAGATTAATGTATTACCAGCTCTTCAGTTTCCAGTGTGAGCGTGAGTATAAGTGTAATGGGGAGGCAGAACCGTGAAACAGGACTGCTGACATAGAAGAGAGGCGATTCTCTACTCTTAAAGGGACAGTCACCCATGGTTTCCCCACTCAATGTGATGAGGTGGCCAGTACCGACTACAAGTGAAGGACTACATTTTTGAATATATCTCTACTTTCAAATCTTCCTTCAAAAAGGTGGTTAGTACAGCCAGTTCCCAAGTTACAGACATCCAACCTACATAAACCTCATAGATGGGCTCTACACTGCCCTATATCCCAGAATCTGGTCCCAGATTATCTGGTTTGAATTGGATTGTATGAGTCTACACTGCCATATAATCCAGTTCAAAGCAGATAATCTGGATTTATAAAGGGGCCACAGTTAAAAACAAGGGTGAGACAAAAGGAAGTGAGAGAAAACTACCTCTCGCAAGGAAATTAATTTTTCAAAAAGTTATTATCATGGCAAAAGGATGTCCCAATTGAAGCTTTCTCACCAATCCTTGTTTCCAGAAAAAGCCACATTTTCCAAAATGCAAGGGACAGAAAATGAAGTGGAATCTTCTGAACAGGGGGGCAGACAGCAAAACAAACACCACTGGAGTGTTAGCCCTTCCCTGTGCTATCCAAAAGTTATATGAGTGTATGTGTATATGGAGAGTGTACATGTATATATAATGTGTGTGCAAATATATAGTTTATCTATATATGTATCTGCTGAAAACAGATAAATCTAAATTATGGAGACCTATATTTTTATATGTATTTTAATCTATGCAATTCTGTTTTCTGTGACATGTTTTATTTCATACTAGCTTGGGGACCCGGCGATGCCCGGGTCATTTGAGAATGGTATTATTTGTCTTTTAATGTTATGTTTTCTGTTTGGAGTGGGTGAACTACAACTCCCAGAATCGTGGCTGAATCCTGCTGAAACCCTGCCAGTATTATAAGTTGGCCATTTTGGGCGTGTGTACCAGGTGTGGTGCAGTACTCTGTGGATGGGGGTGAATTACTGCAATTTCCAGATTCCTGGGACAATTGCCCCAAAATATCTATCAGTATCCACAGCAGGCAATATTTAGTCTGTGTCCCAAGTTTGGTCTAGATTCGGCATTGGCTGGGTTCAGTGGTCTTTGGATGGAGGTGAACTACAACTCCCAAAATCAAGGCCCCTTCCCAGAAATACCTGCAGTATGTTCAGTAGGTCATGAAACTTCTCTGTGTGAAGTGTGGTCCTAGTGCATTGTCGGTGGGGGTCAGTGTTTTATCTGGTTGCAGGTGAACTATAACTCCCTTTTTCCTAAACTTGTCCAATATGTTGTATTGGTTATGGGGGCTCTGTGTGCCAAGTGTGATGCTCATTCATTGCAGGTGAACTATAAATCCCAGTATGTACTACTCCTCAACTTCCAGTGCAGTTCCCCTCCAAACCCACCAGTAGTCAAATGTGGGCATATCGGGTGTGCATGGGAAGTTTGGCTGAGAGCCATCATTATTTGGGTTCATAGTGTTCTGGGTGTAGGTGAACTACAACTCCTCTATATTCCCCAGTAGGAGTGACAGTGCTCTGACTTGATGCAGGGTGAACTACAACTTCCACCATGTGGAGTCAATCCCTAAACTCCTCCAGTAAGTTTAGTTGCAGCTCAGTTGTGCTCTGTTTGTTATGCAGAGAGAATGGAAAGGAAAGGGCGGGGTCATGCAAATTCCACAGCAATGGAGAACCCTGGGATGCCTGCCTGTGGTGGAAGAAAAAGTAAAATCTGGGATGAAATGGTCCCCAAATGAAAGCATTCCTTGGGGAGTTTGGGAAGGACATTGGCAGGGGCCGGGCTATATGTTCATGGCGCTCGCTGTAACCGTACTGTCAGTGGAAAAGAGTGACTTGCTAGATTTTTAACCGTGGGAACTATAGCCTGTTTGTGGAGGCCGGAGGCTGTCTGTGTGAGCAGGCATCCGTGCCACATACGGGTTTTCGCTTTTATTATGGATTTAGATTTAGAATTTAGAATAGAATTTAGAATTAGAATTTAGAATAGAATTAGAATTTAGATTAGATTTAGATTAGATTTAGATTAGATGAATACAGTAGAGTCTTGCTTATCCAACATTCTGTATTATCCAACGAAGTCTGCCTTTTAGTAGTCAATGTTTTTGTAGTCAATGTTTTCAATACATTGCAATATTTTGGTGCTAAATTCATAAATATAGTAATTACTAAATAACATTTTCATGTATTGAAGTGCTTTTTCTGTTGATTTGTTGTAAAACATGATGTTTTGGTGCTTAATTTGTAAAATCATAATGTAATTTGACGTTTAATAGGCTTTTCCTTAATCCCTCCTTATTATCCAACATTCTGTCGGCCCATTTATGTTGGATAAGTGAGACTCTATTGTATATATAGTGTGTGTGTATAGTGTGTCACATGTAGCGGGGGGGGGGGGCTTAAGGGGTTTCAGGCCCCCCCCCCCTCTGAAATTCTCAGAGAAGGCCTCACGTTTATTATTTAAACTATTATGTTTATTCATATCATGATCTGATCACCATGTTCAATATATCCCATATGCATGGGGGTATTGGGATAACTAGATTAAGATTAAGATCTTCAAGTGAAGCCCTGCTCTCGGTCCCGCCGCCATCACAGGTGCAGTTGGCGGGAACAAGAGACAGGGCTTTTTCGGTGGTGGCTCCGCGGCTGTAGAACTCCTTACCAAGGGAGATTAGGGAAGCCCCCTCACTCATCTTTCAGGAAGCAGCTGAAGACCTGGCTGTGGGATCAAGCATTTGGCCTTCCCTAAGATATGATCTAGGAGCCTCCGGTAGCACAGTGTGTTAAAGCGCTGAGCTGCTGAACTTGCAGACTGAAAGGTCGCAGGTTCGAATCCGGGGAGCGGAGTGAGCGCCTGCTATTAGCTCCAGCTTCTGCCAACCTAGCAGTTCGAAAACATGCAAATGTGAGTAGATCAATAGGTACCACTCCAGGGGGAAGGTAACGGCTTTCCATGCAGTCATGCCGGCCACATGACCTGGAGGTGTCTACGGTCAACGCCGGCTCTTCGGCTTAGAAATGGAGATGAGCACCAACCCCCAGAGTCGAACTCGACTGGACTTAACGTCAGGGGAAACCTTTACCTTTACAGATATGACCTGATGGATTAATATTAATTCGAACACAGACTGGCTCTGACTTTAGCTTGAAATTTCCCCTTTTGTAATGGTCACATGGTTTTAATTATTTTAATTTGATTTGGATACCAGCTTTCATTTGTGTTTTATGTTTGGTTTTTCTACGTGTTGTATTATATGTGGCATTCTGCCATTATGTAAGACCGCTCTGAGTCCCCCCTGGGGGAGAAGAGCGGTATATAAAATAAATAAATAAACTATACAAAAGGTTTGCTAGGGTAGATCTTCTCCCACCCAGCCCCCGCCCCCCCAGCAAAATCCCAGCACCCTCCCCACCCCCCATCAAAATCCTGGCTATGGGCCTGAGTGTGTGTATATATATACAGTAGAGTCTCACTTATGCAACACTCGTTTATCCAACATTCTGGATTATCCAACGCATTTTTGTAGTCAATGTTTTCAATACATCATGATGTTTTGGTACTAAATTCGTAAATACAGTAATTACAACATAACATTACTGCGTATTGAAGTACTTTTTCTGTCAAATTTGTTGTATAACATGAAGTTTTGGTGCTTAATTTGTAAAATCATAACCTAATTTGATGTTTAATAGGCTTTTCCTTAATCCCTCCTTATTATCCAAGATATTCGCTTATCCAAGCTTCTGCCGGCCCGTTTAGCTTGGATATGTGATACTCTACTGTAAATAAATAAACTATACAAAAGGTTTGCTAGGGTAGATCTTCTTCCACCCAGCCCCTCCCCCCCCCCCCCCGAATCAAAATCTTGGCTACGGGCCTGTGTGTGTGTGTGTGTATGTGTGTGTGTGTGTGTGTGTGTGTGTATATATATATATATATATATATATATATATATATATATATATATAGTGTGTATATATGTGTGTGCGTTTGGCTGGAGTTACATTAAAAATGTACCTGTTCCGACTTACATACAAATCCAACTAAAGAACTTGTCAGTAACTTGGGGGCTGCCTGTACTGAAAGTAGCTGAGGCCCTGAAAGAACTCCGACTATCCCTCAGCGCAGCATAGGATTATGGGGCATGTAATCCAACATTTGGGTGCTCCGAAGTTGGAACTTCTCCTCTGGGAAAGCTGTGAGCCCAAGCCTTTCTTGTCAAGTTGCCCAGTGAAGGAGAGCCAAAGAGAACACAGAGGAGCAGCTGTTGGCTCTCCTCACTTGCATGCCTCTCCTCTGCTTAGGGATGCAAAAGACCGTCTTCCTTGAGAGTAGCTGAGGCTGAAGCGCGGGGTTACACTACTCCCCATACAGGAGCCGAAGCCCCCAAGGGTTTGCCTCCTTCCCAGAGCAGCCCCTCAAATAAGGCCGCGCCCCGCGGAAACCCCCCTGAATCTTTGGCGCCCCGCGAGAGGACGAGGACTTACCGCGAGAGCGAGGCAAGAGGCGCGCACGAGGGGGGAGGATTGGGGTCCCACTAATGGCCGCTTCGGAGGCCAGGCGCGCGCGGAGGAAGGGCGCCCGCCTCGCTCATTGGGCGATCCGTCCAGCCTCCAAACTCCGCCAAAAAAAAGAAGAAAGCGCCCTCCTCCCTCGGCACCCTGATTAGACACGCCTCCTCGCGCTGCATCACTTCCGGGTGCCGGCGAAGGCGGGGGAGGAGGCGCTGCGCGCGGACGGCCTTCTCCCTTTCGGCGCGTGCCCGGAAAAGGGGGCGGGGCAAGAGGAAGCAAAGAGGGCCATAGAGGTCTCTGCACGTCCGATGCCCAATTGAAGCTGTGAGGAGAGCCACAAGGCGGGGAAACGTAGAGAGATGGGGCTAAGATAAGGTGTTGTTTTGTCGAAGGCTTTCATGGCCGGGATCACAGGGTTGTTGTATGTTTTCCGGACTGTATGGCCATGTTCCAGAAGCATTTTCTCCTGACGTTTCGCCCACATCTATGGCAGGCACCCTCAGAGGTCGTGAGGTATGGAGAAACTAAGCAAGGAAGGTTTATATACCGTGTTTCCCCGAAAATAAGACAGTGTCTTATATTAATTTTTGCTCCCAAAGATGTGCTAGGTCTTATTTTCAGGGGATGTCTTATTTTTCCATGAAGAAGAATTCACATTTATTATTGAACAAAAAATGAACATTTATTATATACTGTACAGTAGTTGTCATCACAAACCAGCATAACCAGACAAACTGTGAATCCTATCAAGAATTTCTTGTTACTACCAATATTTCCATGTACAACACTCTATGGTACTACATACATTTATCAATCCTGCATGCTCTGGTGTTCTGTTCGGCGGACATGCTTCCAAACAAAAACTTTGCTAGGTCTTACTTTTGGGGGAGGCCTTATATTTAGCAATTCAGCAAAACCTCTACTAGGTCTTATTTCCTGCGGATGTCTTATTTTAGGGGAAACGGTATATCTGTGGAAAGTCCAGGGTTTTACATCTCAGGAGAACCTCATGCAATCGTCACTTCCGGTTGTAGGCATACTTTTAGTTACCCAAACAAGTGGCAACCAATGCATGTACAGTAGAGTCTCACTTATCCAACATAAACGGGCCGGCAGAATGTTGGATAAGAGAATATGTTGGATAATAAGGAGGGATTAAGGAAAAGCCTATTAAACATCAAGTTAATTATGATTTTACAAATGAAGCACCAAAACATCATGTTAGACAACAAATTTGACAGAAAAAGTAGTTCACTACGCAGTAATGCTATGTAGTAATTACTGTATTTACGAATTTAGCACCAAAATATCACGATGTATTGAAAACATTGACTACAAAAATGGGTTGGATAATCCAGAACGTTGGATAAGTGAATGTTGGATAAGTGAGACTCTACTGTATCTGTGGAAAGTCCAGGGTTTTACATCTCAGGAGAACCTCATGCAATCGTCACTTCCGGTTGTAGGCATACTTTTAGTAACCCAAACAGGTGGTAGGTAACCAATGCATGTACAGTAGAGTGTCACTTATCCAACATAAACGGGCCGGCAGAACGTTGGATAAGCGAATATGTTGGATAATAAGGAGAGATTAAGGAGAAGCCTATTAAACATCAAATTAGGTTATGATTTTACAAATTAAGCACCAAAACATCATGGTATAAATGCTTTTGAATAGAAGAGAAGGAAATCAGTCAATTATTTTTCTAGGTTCTGAGTAGTCAGATTTCGGGTAAGCCCATGATCCCAAATTTAACAGATTGCCTTGTTCTGGCAGTGTGCAGTGAGGACCATTTGGCCCTCCAAATAATTTGTATACCAGCACCCACACCTACCACATAGTTATAGGGATTATAATATTTGTAAAGGATTTTAAGGGCCAAAGACTCTTCAGATTTCTTCTAATCCGACCACTTTGAACCTGAGCCATGTGTCCAATTACTTAATGTCCACAATAAAAAAAAAATTGTATGTCTATTAATTAGCAATAATAACTATAATACCACAGAAAGAACAATCTGAAATGTCTATATAAATGTCTATTGAAATACGCAGTGCTGATACAATGCTACTTAATACTCTTGGGACTTTAGTAGTTCACGTGAGTTCACAATCTGGTTGTTCAACAGAGCATTATTATGTGTTTAAAATCCTGTAAAGTAACAGAACTGTACCATTGGGTAAAGTGTCCACTAGGCGGTGCAATTTATTGGTATATTAAAATATACCTGCAGTTATACTAACTAATTATCTTGTCACCACGAAAACAATATGATGGAGATTACCAAGTATCCATCATAACATGTAATACACCCAATTATAGTTATAGAGCCAAGAATATTTCATTATAGATTTTTAAAGGAAAAGGAAGAACAAACATTAGCACTCAAATTACTATTGATGAGATGCTAAGAATGCATTCGTCACTCCAGTTTGATCTCAGGATATTAGAGTAATCCAGGTTGTGCCCTGACAGTTCAGTATTTCTGTAGGATAGCAAAGGAAACCTGTGGGTCTTCCAAAGTTGTACAGCTCTATTTTCTGGCCAGTGTTAGGAAATGATGGCAGTACACTCATCAACTTCCAGAAGGACACATCTTCCTGAATCTTTTCTGGAAGTTCTTTAAGATGTTCAAATTTTCTTTAACTGATGTCTGTTTTATAGTATATAGCTATTATAACAAAACAATAATAATACATTGGACAGAACTAGGGCCTGTCTACTCAGGACCTATATCCTAGTTTTGAGCAGAAGTCACTCCTGGATGTCTGTGTGACATTCGGGGCTTCCAGTCTGTAAAACAGAGTAAAACCCATTGGTTTTCAGCTGCATTAGGAGAAGTTTGCTGGTGTCAGCAAAGGAGCCAGCAACTAGCAGCAACTTTCTAGAACTTTCCAGTCGGGGATTCAGCCAAAGGGACAACATGCAAAGTAAAGGTGACTGTTCAATGGGATTGAATCAAGTTTGACTCATCTGGACGTTCTGGATTCTGCTCATTGTTATTGTGGCTTAGTAACAGAGCATCTGAAGAGCTGCATAGAATCTAGGCCAATCCAGAACAAATGCTCAGGGCTGGCCCTGGATTTCAGTGTACATGTAAGTATGCCCATACATTCCCCCTTTTTTTTTTTAAGTCCTTACCTCCCAGTGATCTTGGTCAGTACTTGTGAAACAGTGACAGTTTACCTATCACTTTATCTCCTTGCTTGCAAACATACACCCCTAATTTTTTTATGTCCCATGGCCAGGGACAGTGGCAATTCTGTGTTAAGGTATAAATAATATAGTTCCCAGTGATATGAGTTTTCTACAAACTATTGAAACAGAACACTTTCCAATAGCTTGAATTTAGTTGGGTATATATAGATAGACAAATGTTAACAATGTAGTAGATATTAATCAACAGTAGATATAAAAGAATGATGCAAGTATTGTATGATAAATTAAATATCTGCTATGTGACAAAAGCAATTATTGTATGAAAATTTTTTAATTCAATAAAAACGATTAAAAAAAAAAGAATTTAGTTGGGTATATTTTGCATGTATTTAGCAGGACATACAGTGGATCCAAGACTCTGCTTCTGGAAGACAATTATACTCAGCCATAAGGGATCACCGATGATGATGATGATGATGATGATGATGATAATGATGAGTGGGCCCATAGTATCTACTCAAGTTGGTTCCAGCACCCTCCATGACCAGCAAAATCTGTTGATCAAGTTCAGTTATATACAATATCATAGTAAATGGTGAATTCTCTATAAAATGGCCACATCAAGACTTGCTTTGTGGAACTTTTGGCGAGGGAGGAGTGTTGAGCGTTAATATTTTCTACCTGTTGATAGTTGAATCTGTGGATATGTGACTGTGTTTCACTTTTATAATTGGCAAACAAAACTGAATGTAGCTGAATATGTTACACTTATGTGTTCAAGAAAGCACCAAATTGCTGAATAAGGAGCAGGATCTGATAAAAATGCTAGCATCCCTATTGCCTAATGCTGTTCTTTGCTTAATGCTAGTAAAACAGGCAATTTGAGTTCCTTCTACCTCTTTTAATTTTTTTTAACACTGGTAAAGGCCTATTATTTTAACTTTAAAAGTGAGTATGGCTGAAGTCACTCCTCAGACTGCTACAAATTTCTGATGTCTGCATCTGACATTAAAAATAATTTTATGTTTGTATTTTATGCCTAGTACTAATATGGATTTATGACACAAAGCACACTATTCCTTAGTAAATTTGTTCATTCAAAAAAATTTGCTGCCATTGGCTGTAATTGACAATATTTAAAGCTATATTTATTTATGGTTTGAACATTCCCCATGGCTTTGCTACAAACAGCAAATTTTAGAATGCTAAGTGATCCATTAGTATGACGTGCATTGCTATGGTAATTCACCTTTAGAAGCCAAATATTCTTGAACTCCTAAATTGCTATGGCTTTTTTAGCCTAGAGTTATCTTCCATTATGGAAAGCATTTCCCTGGGAAAATGAAAGTGCACATTAAAGATTATTTTTCTGATTTTCTGCAAAATTGTTCCTAATAGCTTTATTGCCCGAGCATGTGGAATTGCTCTAATTCTAGCAGCATAATGTACCTTAGACTACTGTGTTGCCTTTAATATTAATAAAGGCAGACATCTCAGTATTGTTATACACAGGACTGATGTCTCCTATTTTTCAGTTTTAAACACACATATTAAAGAAGAAGTCCAGTGGAGCCTAGTGGAAATTATATACAGTGTATACAAGCAGCAGAATAAAATAATAAAGCATAATCTGGATTGTACAGTTTTGAGTTCCTATTGGATCTTTGAGAGCTACTGTGGCAGAAAAATTGAAGTCAGGGTATGACTGATATGCAATTTAAGTTCTTACTATATGAACACACCCAACTACTTATGACTTCATCACACACAGTAAACATCAGTGTTTCTACACATTTAAGAAACTGCAACCCCCAGTGCCCTTCACATAACACAAGCTTCAACTGTGGGGATGAGGTATTTTGCCCTTTCTAAAGTGTTGGTTTTTCCAATGATTCCTAAGCCAGTTGGCAATTGACTTATTTTAAAATTCCCTACAGAGATTGCCAAAATAGCCAATTTCCCTCTGTGGTGTTAATTCCTGTTGCCTGCTTTTGTTGCCCGACTATAAATAAAACGATGACACTGTGTGTTCTGCCCCCACGCTATCTAACTGCTTGGAAGGTGAACTGCTTGCACAGGGAACAAATGGAGGACACTTAGACAAAAACAGTGTACAAGGATTTAATAACTGATGTAAGTGTGAATCCCTTCCTCTTCCTGGATCTAATTGGCGCAGTCCTCAGAAGATAGATAAAGTCCTTGAAAAAGAGGCTCTAAATTATTTATCTTCTCTGATGTTCTTCCTCATGCTGGTGTCTGTCTGTCTCTGGAGTGATTCAGATATTTGACTTGACTTTGTAAAAACTTTGACTTGTCTTCGACGTGACTCCGTCTGTGACATGCTATTTTGTAGATTTTCCTAGCCTTCCTCTCTTCTCACTTTCCACTTGTAAAATGGTTAATTCTCCAATGAACAGGAAGGGCTTGCCTGAGGCCCCACCCTTGTTGGGAGAATTCGTAAAGGGGCAGGAAGGGGGTGGCTTAAAGAAAAATGGGCTATCTAGACTGATTCCCCCACAAAACTATACACAAAATGCTAATTCCCTCTAACTAAAAAGGGTCTTTAAAAATAGAACCCCATGAAACTCCACCCTTTCTCCCATTTTCCTTCATTTTCTCCAGCTCCTTGTGATGAAATCCTTTGATTGAGGACTGAGGACATGATAGCCTCTGGCATTAGCAAGCTCTTACGTTGGTGTCTTGGACTGAGCACATAACAGAACATCTAAGCTAGGTTGGCAGAAGCTGGAGCTGACAGAGGGAGCTCACTCTGCTCCCCGGATTCAAACCACCGACCTTTCAGTCAGCAAATTCAGTAGCTCAATGGTTTAGCCCACTGCATCACCAGGGGCTCTTATTGTATTTGTAGGAATATCAAATCAGCTATCAACATTACTATCTTGTAGTGAATGGTGAGCCACAATTTAGAACCTCACCCTGAGACATTTAAACTACCAGGTAAATGTCATTAAGCATAGTGTGGCCATCGCTTTGCATTCAATTTCTCAGCTATAGAGTGAGGAATGTTCTCACAGACTTTCTTACGGTGCATAGAAATAATACAGTTTGACACACTAATTGCCATGGTTCAGTGCTCTGGAATAATGGGATTTGTAGGTTTGGTGAGGCACCAGCATTATTTGGCATTATTTGGCTAAAGACCTTGTAAATCTGCAACTTCCATAATTCCAGAGCATTGAACTCTGACAGTTAAATATATGTCTAACTGCATTAATTCTACAAAGCTGGTGCATCCCTGAGAAGAGAGGCCCTAGGTTCTTTCTACTGTGCATTTAAATAATACAAATACACCTGGCTTGAACTGCTCAAAGTTCAAAGAAAACTTAGTATAGAGAGTTTTGGATTAACACATAACATTTCTTAGCACATATTGTATGAACAATAAGTTATTGTGACAATCATTCAGAAGTGAATTCAGTACAAAGCTGTGGCATGTACGAAATGCACCAAAATTATGATGAGTGCTGTCTGAACTAATATTTGATAATGACATGACATCTCTTGGAGGCATATCACTGATCCATTTTGCTCTGATATCTAGAAACAAGCTAGCAGTTAGGAGTCTGACTAGGAAGCTGGGGAAGGTGATGTGCAGGGAGGAATCCTGCACATCATATATCATATATCACATTTTACAAACAGAAAAAGGAAAAGAGAGAGATGCAATATTAAAAAAAACAGCATGGCTACTTATCATTCAGGTATAATTTTCCACTTCAAGTCTGCATCAACACAGTGAGGTTTCATTCTGGAGAAGCATCCTATTTAAAGCTGGTCGTCAAGTTCATTTCACTGTGGTTGGAGCCTCGGGTTGGGACCTCAGGTTTTATTCAGAAGAGAACATTGATGTAAATACTGGATTTATTAAAAATATTTCTTGAACTCTTCCTAATAGTTGTAGCAGTTCACATTTGGGCCTCTAGTTTTGCTAAAAAGACTGGCAAATTTTGTTGCAGAAAACTGTAATGGTGCAAGCTTTGCAGACCATAGAGTTTCTCTGGGTTATGAAACTGATTAGGTGTTTCATCCTACAGTGCTTGAAGTACAATGTACTGTTCCAAGCCTGACATGTTTCATGCATCCAAAATGCTAGCAAATTTCATCTCTTGTTTTGAGTTCCACAGGTTTTCCCAGTACTCTTCTGGTGTACCTTCACATCTTTAGAACTTTGATGTTGATTGAGCCAACCTCATTTTCTTAACCTCTTCACCTTGTATATCCTACCAATAGTATCTTTTTGTTGTCGAAGGCGTTCATGGCCGGGATCACAGGGTTGTTGTATGTTTTCTGGGCTGTGTGGCCAAAGTTCCTATTCAGTGACACAAGGTCTGTTTGGTAGATAACTCGTAGTCACTCAGGTAAGGGATCTACTGTCAGTACCTTTTGTGTGACGGGAAACAATTGACCTCACATGTCCTTTATTTCTCATCATGCATCAGAGGTGCAGGTTTTGGCATGTGATGCAGATAGTCTGTAGCTCAACCTCTGTGCCAGTGATTGCATAGTCATTGTCACACTTAACAGATCATGAGGTTTGCATGGCCAGAAGTGGTTTAACAAAGCAGCAGACCTCTGGGACCCCACATATGAGTCTGTTGTGGCCTGGAAGGCTGGGCCTCTTTGTTTCCCAATAGCTAAGGTAGTCCTCCCATGCTTTCTTGTTGTCCTCCCAATTGCGTGTTCATCATCTACTTAAGGCTGCCTTCATTCTAGCACTCTCTCTATGGATAACTCCTCCCTACATTGAAATATGGCACCTGAGACTGCTCCCTATTAGTCTCTGACCTCCATTGTCACCAGGGTGACTTGCAAATTCATTTTCAGCTATTTTAGAAAGACTAGTTGTATAGGGACAGACAGGCTTTGGGGAGTGCCCTCCCTGGCAAATCCAGATCATGCTTTTTATGCCTATGGGTATCAGGGATCTTATTCTTCTGTTCTTTCTTTCACCCAGCACCAGTTTGGAAAATTCCTGAAGCCAGCCATGTCAGTTACTGGGCTGCCTCACCAATTTTCCACCCATTCTTCTGTATAGGCAATGTTACTTCACCTGCAGAATGTGGATTGCTTAGCACTAGTATTCAGAAGGTGATGTGTTGGCGCTCCAGTGTTTTCAAGTTCTTGTGTGAGAACTAAGGCTGGCTAGCAGTTGGCTTCACGTTTTAAATAATTCACTCATCTCTCCTTTTTTAATTCTGTTTTTTAAAGCAGATCTGCCATAACATCTAGAATAGTGGGATACAGATTGGTTTCCTGGATGGAGTGGCATGTGGTGCATCATTCCAAGATCCAGGTACATTAAGTGGTAGGAATGGAGTTGGGTGCTCTTCTTCCCTGACTCCTAGATGGATGATAATGATGTGAGACAGGATTTAGGTCACAGCTAGGTGAGAATGACCTAGTCAGACTTCAACTGATCAGCATGGTAACAGAGGATTCTCATAACATCTGATGTCCATCTTCTGGGTATAACATCCTATGGACTAAGATGCTACCCAATTGGGTGTAACAGGGGGCACATATTAACTTAGCCATTAATGCCATACTAACTATGATAACATCCACATCAACTGACTAGACAGTGCTCCCATCTCCCATTCAAGCATATATGTGAACTTGCCATAACTTACATGTAATGTTTTTCAATAGAAGCAAAAATGTCTACCCAGGAAGTAGCATTTCCTGTGCAGAAAATAATATTTATACACAAAAATATTGCTTTCTGTGCAACAAATTCTGTTTTCTGTAAAACCACATTTTAAAACTATATGTTTTTAAAAATTGGAATATTCCTATTTTTAGTGACCAGCTTACTGTGGAGGTAATGTTGGTGGGCAGGAAAAAAGATTTAAAGATGGGCTTAAAGCCAACCTTAAAAACTGTGGCATAGACACTGACAACTGGGAAGCCCTGGCCCTTGAGCGCTCCAGTTGGAGGTCAGCTGTGACCAGCAGTGCTGCGGAGTACAAAGAGGCACGAATGGAGGGCTTAAGGGAGAAATGTGCCAAGAGGAAGGCCCGTCAAGCCAACCCTGATCGGCTTGATCACGGAAACCGATGTCCTCACTGCGGGAGAACATGCAGATCAAGAATAGGTCTCTTCAGCCACCTAAGAACCCATCCTCAAGACACCAGAGATGGAAGACAATCCTCCTCAAGCTACGAGGGATAGCCTAAGTAAGTAAGTGTGGTGGTGGGTCATTTTAGAAAGAAAGAAAAAGCGTGATGCCGAACCAGTGGCCAAAATTTCACTCCAACATTGAACAGTCAAAATTTTCTTCACATTTTCTTTTACTTTTGCACTGAAATTAGAAAACAGGGCTATTCCAGGTGCCAGGTTTTTCCCAAGAGTTGCCAGTTTCTAATCCCTCTACTGGAAGGTAGAAAGTTCACAGCCTGTTTTTAACTGTGAAGGATGTAGAAAGCTTTTGCTAAAAAAATATTATTTCCCTCTTTCTGAAAATCTGCAACCTTGGCAACAAGGGAGGATTATTAGTACAGAAAGCAACAATGTGATTAGACAGTTCATTAGTAGGAAGGTGGAGAATACTAATGGCAAGATTTTCATCTACAGTGTCAAGCGCTGACCTGGCATCCATTTCTGACAGCAAAATCACTTCCCGGTGGTATTAACCACACGCTACGAAATAAAAAACCATGTTCTTTTTACAAGAGCTCATCAAAGGTAAGGATAACCAAATCACACACTATTGAGTTCTGTAGCTCCCAAGGGATGCATGTAGTACTCAGTACAGTGTCAGTTTGTTTTTGCTTGTAATTCATGAAAGATATTCAAGGAGTACTTTACATGTTAAAACACAAAACATCCCCAGTTCCCATCTGGATTCCAGCAGTTTCTCTCAAGTATTCTTTTAACTGACCCTGTTGAAATCCTGGGATGAATACTGTAATGTGTACATGGATGAACCCAGTAGGAAGCAATAGGGATGCATGTCAGTGTCGCTGCTTCACATGCTGTTTGACAAAGCTACAAAGAATGAAGTCAGTAGGAGGAAAAGTAATCTGTAGAATAACACTACTATCTGATACATGCCGTAGGCCTAAACATCTTAAAGGCATTATGTCTTGTCTGATCTTGGACATTAATCAAGATCAGCTCTGGTTTATATTTGGATCAGAGACTGCCAATAAATACCATGCGCTGTAAATATTTCATAGATATGCTCCTCTAGCCTCTGATGGAATGTGGAACTTTTTCATTTCACACTTTGTAAGAGCTCTCAAATTTTCTGACCTTTCGGGTATACTAGTACTTGCCCTATAAATAGACAACTGGTTATTAACATCTTGTATTTTTAGTTTCAATTGTTCTCGCTAGGTAAAAGATCTTTAACCTCCCCCCCCCCCCCGAAATCCTTTTATACCTCTATTGTTTAAACTGTCTAACTCTATTTTAATTCACTTTTTAAAAACTATTAGAAAAGTTGAGGATGCTAATATATACAGTGGGCCCTTGGTATCTTCTAAGGTTTGGTTCTAGGACCTCCTTATGAAGGTCCTAGAATTTAATCAAGTCTAATGTGCCATTGAATCTAATGCATACCTCAATTTTCAAAACCTTGAAACCCACCAGATGCTTGATTCTGCCTTGTGAATAAATGAGCCCAAGTGCCACTGTTTTGAAGGTGGAAGTAGGCAGTTGGCAGGCTCCCCGGTGATGGGGGAGCTTGAAGAATATATGCCTAGTGGCCACAGCTTACCACTTCCCTCTACTGCTATCCTGCACCATTTTATAAATAAGGGCTTTCAGCATCTACATTTTTTGTTATCCATGCAGGAATCTGGAACCAGCACTTCGGAGATTCCAAGATCCCACTGTACTCTCTGCAGATTGCCAGCCAGAGAAATTGTGGTAGTTTATGTACTAAAAGTAAGGATCTCTATTAGGCTTCAATCTACATTGATGTGAGTATTTGAGAGCTTATGCTAATTATAATTGATTAATTACTAAGATGCCACAAGTCTCCTTGTTTTTGTAGCAAAATATTAACATGGCCATTCTTCAGGAAAGAAACACCAACCTTTTAATAGAATGTATCTCTCTTTACAGCTCCTACATACATTATATTCCCTCTGTGCAGCTTTTGCTCATATTACATCTTCATCTTTTATTCCTTGTCCTATATACATATATATACATACATACACACACATACATACTAGCTGTACCCAGGCATGCATTGCTATGGCCCAGTCTGGTGAAATTGAAAAGAAATAAAAGAAATTATATCTGATTTCACAATGCTTATGGGTATACAATTTTAAAATCAATTTTATTAGGCATAAAATAATAGAAAAGAAGAAAAAAGACACAAAGATAATAAAAATAATAATATATACAATTTTGGGTATACAATTTTTGTTGGCTCATTTATATAGCTATTAGTCTATGTCATAATAATAATAACCCTGGTCTAAATAACAACAACAACAACAATAATGGTGGTAATAATAAACATACTGCCCTGTATTAAAAGATAAAGATTTCCTCTGATGTTAAGTCCAGTCGTGTCCGACTCTGGGGGTTGGTGCTCATCTCCATTTCTAAGCCGAAGAGCCGGCATTGTCCGTAGACACCTCCAATGTCATGTGGCCGGCATGACTGCATGGAATGCCGTTACCTTCCCGCCGGAGTGGTACCTATTGATTTACTCACATTTGCATGTTTTCGAACTGCTAGGTTGGCAGAAGCTGGAGCCAACAGCGGGCGCTCACTCTGTTCCTCGGGTATGAACCTGGGACCTTTCGGTGTGCAAGTTCAGCAGCTCAGCACTTTAACACATTGAGCCACCGGAGGCTCCATGCCCTGTATTATAACACTAATAATAACAAGAATTTATATTATAATATTAATACTGGTGTATATAATAATTACAGTAATGACAATGTTACTGGTCTATATAATAATATCTATCTCTCCCTTCTTACCATTCAATCCTTTCTTCCATCTGAGCCTTCAGTCTTTTTGGAGGCACGGGCATGAGGCGGTGCTGGGCACCGCCAGGCATAACATAATGCTATGTGAGCTCGGGGTTTGGGCTGGGCCTACCTCCATGCCTGCCTCCTTCACTCCCTCCCCTGGGGCCAAGCCTGCCCTCTCCTCGGCCTGGATTTCCCGATTTGTTCCGCCACCCTTTTCCTGGTTCTATTCTGGAGGTAGGCAGGAGGTGCGGGTATGAGGCGGTACCAG
Source organism: Anolis carolinensis (assembly GCF_035594765.1). Classification (NCBI taxonomy): domain Eukaryota; kingdom Metazoa; phylum Chordata; class Lepidosauria; order Squamata; family Anolidae; genus Anolis; species Anolis carolinensis. The sequence goes on from NC_085844.1 coordinate 90,016,698, forward strand.
GCAAGGCCGAGCAGTGCATGAGGCTATGGGAACCTGGGGCTTGGGCTGCGCCTCCCTCCCCCCGGGCTCATGCCCCACCTCTCTCTCCAGCCTGGATTTCTCTACCTGCTCCGCCACCCTTTTCCTGCTTGTCTTCTCCCAGTTCTGCTCCAGAGGGAGGCAGGAAGGCAGACTCAGTGGAGGGTGACCAGGCCACAGAACCGTAATGGTGACTCCAGCACTGGCAAGATGGTGGTGGCACTGGGGGCTTCTTCTCTTGGAAGAGAGGAGGCCAGCAAGACAGGTATCTTGGTCCTGGAGGTGGGGCCAGGGTGGAGGGAACTGGGGATGGAGGCCACGAGGAGGAGAGCCAAGTGCAGAGCACGGGAGATTGAATTTTTAGAACCTTAACAGTCATATATAGTATAGTGTGTGTTGCTTGAACGTCAAGCAGATGGCAATGTTTTTGAAGCTAAGCATGTTTTTACCTGTCTCAGATGTGTCATCTGTTTAATAGTAGATGTGTGAATACATAAAAACACTCACCAGTTAGATTGCTGTGTTGTGTCAAAATTTCGTAGTAATCATTGAAGTAGTTTGGGAAATATGATGTTATGAACAAATGTACATTTACATTTTTATTTATATAGATGTATATATATCAAAATGTGTTAAAACATTATTTCTGCCAGACACAGCCACAGGGTCATCACCTCCCTGTTGACCACACAAAGAAATTTCCTAGACTTTTGGGTTGGGCTAATCCGTTGAATAAAGATGACCATCAAAGACCCATTATGTGTGTAGCACAGCAGGAGGTTTCTGTTCTCAATCTGATATCATCAAACTGATCCTTATCCACTGATTCCCCTCAATTGAGTTGAGGGGTGGCTGACTATGGAAACAGAAGGCTAAAGGATGTGCACACACTGGACTTCTTTCTTTTCACCCAAGACTTGATTACAGAAGATCACCACATTTTGTTCTGAATGCCCACACATTTGCTTTTCCCATGGGATTTCCTCATCATCAGAGGCTCACAATATACATCCTAATCTGGACCCTTTTTTCTGCATCCCAGGCACTTGATCACCCAAAACTGGATTATATACTACCTGGAAAGTTCTCTAAGCTCTCTGAAATATGATCATGGACTTCCTGGGCCTGCCTCCTTCCAGGAGAGCCAGCATTGATTGGTCCTTTTTGGGGGCATGTCCTCCTTCATCTCCTCCCCTCCACCACAAAAACGCTGCCTGGTGGCGAAAGCATCACCACAGTGCCGACCAATCGAGGTGACGCTTCGGGCCAGCTCCTCTGCTGGCCAATCAGAAAAGGGAGCGGACCAAGGGAGAAAACTTGAATAACTGTTAAATGTATGAAAATACATGTTGGTACAGTGTCTGTTAATGCTAGCATTTTTGGTGCTACTCTTACATGCATCCTTTCTGGCCAGATTGTAATTAAAGCCTCTATTGCCTATCTTCACCTCTGACAAGTGTATTTTTAAATCTGAAACTTTGGGTGTTAACATAAATTCTCACCAGGCAGGACCCTCCTTTACATGCAGTCCATAGTCTAAATTCGACCTCAATACCTTGAGGCTTATACTAAAAAATGACTTTTTCAGACTGCAAGATAGGGTTTTTTTGGGGGGGGCTTTATGTTTTCCTCTTTAAACGTTACATACTAGTTCTTTTCCATGTTGGATATAGAAAAACTTCACAATAAACATGTCAAGCAACCTGTGATGAAATGCAATAACTTCAGGCAAAAGACAGAAGTTGAAATGACCACATTATTCTCCACATAGGTCTAAATCCAAGAAATACAGGAACAAATAACCCGGCCTCCAGCAACCTTCCTCTACCTTTGCCACATTTAGAGGAGCCCAGCTTTAGGTATTTTAAAGTTGAAAATAATAATTCCAGCTAGAAAGCATTGGATACTTGAGAGTAAGAGCAAAAAATCAGGAGCAATTACATGGATTCTCAGAACAGGAAATAGATACAGAATCACCATGATGAGGGGAGTAATCAGAGTTACAAGAGTCCAGAGGGCAATGAAAGGCTGCATCTCACAATGGGAGGGCAGTGGCCTGAGTAGTTCAAACACATCACAAGTGGAAGCAGTGAGAAAATTGCATGATATCAAAATCATCTCTAGGCGAAATTGCATGACATTTAGATTCTGTATTCTCTTCATGCAAATGATATTATTAAAATAACCCAGGTTTTCCCCCTGCCAATCTTTTTAGAGACAAATCACCAGAACAGTCACAATGATATTAGCTCTATTACATTTTCAAGTAATTTATGTCCTAGTGTTCGCCAAACTAGTCAGTGGGGGTTGTGATGTAGTAGAGAAGGAATACTGTAGCCCATCTGACACTGCACTCCAAATATCAGCACAGCTATCATAGCTACAGTCGACACCAGTATGCACGATGTTGACCAACCATTCAGTGCAACTGGGAACTTAAGTTAATGTAGTTGTCGGACATGAGCTGCTATCATCTTATTTAGTTGCCGGTGTGTTTCTCGCTTAATTTGAGATACTACTTCAAGTATTTACGGACACGTTCTGTGTCCATGGATTATGTGTCCATAGATTCGATCAACCATGGCATAAAAATGTGCCGGGGGGGGGGGGAGGGGGGCGGCGGCGGCGGGGGGAATCAAGCACTACATTGATGTGTAGGCACTGGCATACCTTACACATGCCTCCTGCAATTTCACCGAACCTCAGGCTCTCTTTGACATTCATTTCAATTGTTTCCCATTTTAAATATAGAACACTATTTTACTACGCCATTGTATATAATGCGAGTTCAGCATCTGTAGATGTTAGTATCAATAGGGACCCTGGAACCAAAACCCTGAGGATCCTTTTACAATTCTAAATGTGGAATGTGGATATTTTCAGAACTCTTTTCATTTTTGTATGTCTGTGCCTCAACTCTTTGCTACCTCTTTCTTAATTTATACCGTACAAAACTATTTGCACTTTTCTGGCCCACTACCTCTTTTAGGAGCCAACCCAGGATTTTATCAAAGTGTGCTTATTGTTTATTGGTATATGTGATTTTATTTGCTTATGATTTGTTTTTATTGAGTTTTATATTGTTTGTTGCCTGGGCTTGGCCCCATGTAAGCCGCCCCGAGTCCCCTAGGGGAAATGGGGTGGGGTATAAAAATAAAATTATTATTATTATTATTATTATTATTATTATTATTATTATTATTATTATTTTATTTATTATGACACAGCAAACAAGATAGATATGCTGGATTTCATATTACAAAATCACAAGTTGAACACTTCCCAAGTGTCTAGGACTGTGTGATGTATTTTCGGATGATGAGTGCAGATCCCAGTAGGGTGGCCTTTTTCAGTTGACAGATTGTAATTATTATTATTATTATTATTATTATTATTATTATTATTATTATTATTATTACCAAGCCCCAAAAACAGGTACTGCAATGGATTGGAGAAATGGAATAAAATATCCTAGAGAACATAATGGCTGATTGGAAGGTGAGTGGGAGTCCATAATGCAATAATTTGTTCCAAGTGCCCTTGTATATACACAATACATGAGCATAACTGACTAACTTAATTTCCATTGGTGCTTAGAACTACAGCAGAGCAAAGAACCAAACACTCAATAATACAGGTCTTCACCTCAACATCCCTTTATGCAGAAACCCGCAGCAGATCGAATTGTGGCATTATCATTTAAAATAGCGCTTATTTCACTTGCCCAAACCAATCTGTAAAAGTATATTGTACTTTGCGTTATCATGTAGGGTTTTGGGGAATAATGCTGTAGATTCCTCAAGGAAAATCTCAAAAAGAGTGCTTTGGGATGGAGTTTGAAGGCATTATCTCTCCCCAGTGGCAGGACTCTTCATAATACTAAGGCAGGCAAGAGAGACTCCAGTCCACTCAGCAGTGAAATCTGCGCCAGGTTTGAGGCATCACCCAAAGCTGCTGGAGTAAAATCTTACCAAGCGCAAATGCCTTTTAAATTGAACTCTGCAGGTTTGCAGTGCATGCTGGCGAGGGACAGAGGCAGAGATGGCATGCCGGGGACTCTGTGCCTTGACCGCTGTCCTAGGTTCAGGGCAGAAATAGGAAGCAATAAATAGACACACAGCATCCCCTGGGGGACTGGTAACTTCCAAGGAAGATGGTTCATCAGGACAAATAATATGGCTCCATCCAGGACCAACTCTCTCCTCGTCTTCTACCTCAGTTTCTTGCTGCTCATCCATTTCAAAAGTAAGCATTCATATTCCCTTTCACCATTCATGTTGCAAGTCCTGTGTCATAAGTAAACAGGTCAACAGGTCTAGCAGAAGTTTCTGAAAGCAAGCTTGTAAAACATGAAAAGACATCGGAATTAGTTCCTGAGTTATCGAAAACCAGTGAACAGATGGTTTCGAGGTCATAAGAGTTCAAGAGAGTCAGAAAGAGAGGAATAACTTTTTAAATGAATGAGTGGTTATTTAGAGGATGCTGTATGAATTAAGGTTTGTTATCCTTTTTAAACACATTATCCAAATCTTATCAAGCTCAGCTTTTATAATATTGAATATTCAGATGGTTTAACTTTCTACATGTGATAACAGCATATTAATTGGTTTGTTGCATATATTTTGGCAGCTTTCAGTTTCTTTCTATATTGCTTTCTTTCTTTCTCCTTCAAAGGAAGGGAGCTCTCCAACCATCTCATAAAAGACCCCAGGAATTTGGTCAATTAATGTCACACCGTACTTCGTTTTAGCTTTGTAAAATTTGACCTTCCATTACAAGGGGGAAAGTGTTTGCTATTGATTAAAAAAAAAGAATAAAAGAAAAACCCTTTCAACAAACTCCCACTTTACAGGGTGAATGGGAGGAGGGAGCTTTCAGAAGGGTTTTCTTTCATCATGTCATCAGACAGATGATGCTGTATGTTGTTGTAAATATAAAGGAAGTTCTGCTGGCAAGGCTGATGTGTATGCTTAGGAAGGGAAGGCTCTATAGAGCAGGCTTTGAAACCATGTGCATATTGTGTCTGAAAAGGTTGTGCGCTTTGTGCCAGCTGAATTTTAATCGTACAAGCTGCCAACAGCTGCCATTAAACAAGGAGACTTGGCATTAGCGACCAGTGTCTTGTAATCTGGGTCACCTTCTGTTGTGTTGTCAAATTGTTCCTACACACATAGGCTTATAGTCTGGGATAAAGCAGGTGCTGTGAGTTGTTAACAAGAGGTGGGGATGCAGACTAGGAAAACTTCAGGAGTTATATCTAAATGGTTGTACAATAAGCACTAGCTTCAAATTGTCATTGAGTATATATATCCATGTACATAGCTGTCTAGCAGTTATATGTTAGTTACATTTATATTCCTCTTTTCTTCCACTAATATTGGTGCATGATATACATCTCTCTTCCTCCTTATTTTATCCTAACAACCCTGTGAAGTACATCATAAATGAGAGGGAATGAGTAGCCCAAGGTTGCAAACAGAGTTTTTTTGGCTCAGTGAGAACTTAAATTATGACATTTCCAAATCCCACCACCTCATTGTGGAAGGCATAGGTGACCATCCCTTTAAGAGTAGACAATTGTCTCTCTTATATTTTCAGCAGTTCCGTTTTACGTTTTGCCTCCCCATCACACTCACACATGTGGAAACTTAAAAGCTGGCAATACATTCATTTTATATTCCTCACAAAGTCAGTACAGTAGAGTCTCACTTATCCAAGCTAAATGGGCCGGCAGAACCTTGGATAAGCGAAAATGTTGCATAATAAGGAGGGATTAAGGAAAAGCCTATAAAACATCAAATTAGTTTATGATTTTACAAATTAAGCACCAAAAACATCATGTTATACAACAAATTTGACAGAAAAAGTAGTTCAATATGCAGTAATGTTATGTTGTAATTACTGTATTTACGAATATAGCACCAAAATATCATGATACAGTAGAGTCTCACTTATCCAAGCCTCGCTTATCCAAGCTTCTGGATTATCCAAGCCATTTTTGTAGTCAATGTTTTCAATATATCGTGTTATTTTGGTGCTAAATTCTTAAATACAGTAATTACAACATAATATTACTGCGTATTGAAGTACTTTCTCTGTCAGATTTGTTGTACAACATGATGTTTTGGTGCTTAATTTGTAAAATCATAACTTAATGTGATGTTTAATAGGTTTTTCCTTAATCCCTCCTTATTATCCAAGATATTCACTTATCCAAGATTCTGCCGGCCCGCTTAGCTTGGATAAGTGAGACTCTACTGTATTACTTCTTTGTTTTTAATCAGGATAAACAATAATAGCCAAAAACCAAGAGATCCCTGGCCCTGCCCAAAGCCCCTTACATTAAAGGAGACTGACATCAGTTTACAACCATTTCTTTCCATGGGATCCTATGGTTCTGCATCAAGGCCCATAAGATCCAAGAGACAGTGATCCAGGTTAAAACCATTGCTAATTGTTGGACAATAAAACCGGATAGGAAACTGCTATGGTTTTAATCACACCAGTTTTTCAGTTGTAAACATGAGAGTAAAGTGTGATAAGAGGTAGGAGATCTGAACACGATTGCTGTCCTATGTTCAGAGTTCCCTCCTTTCAGGACATTTCTGCCTCTTTTCAACCCTGGAACATGTGATCAGCCCCGTGCCTCTTTTCCATGCTTGAAAAGAGGCTGAAGTATCCTATCATGGGGAAATTTCTCAATGTGATGAGATCGGTTGCCAGAGTTCTCTCCTTTCAACACACTTCTCCCTCTTTTCAATCATAGAGGGCTATGCATGATGGCCAGAAGTCATTTAATTCATGTGATGAGCTCACTGCCCCTCCATGCTTGAAAAGAGGCTGAAGTGTCCTATGACTGGGAAATTTCTCAATGTGATAAGGTGGCCAGTCTAAAGCGCCATGTATTGTATGTCAGAAGCCCCTGTAGCCGCAAAGATTGCACAACATTGTTGTTAAGTCACCTCAGAGCAATCTTCAACTCATTGTCAGGTTGCCTTCTTTGAAAAACAGGGAACTATTTTTCGGTAGTGGAAAGTGCTTCCAAAGTGTGTTGCTGAAGTAGTGTGATAGGTCAAAAGCGCTGCTGTCGTGGGTACGAGACATGCGCTATTTTTGTGGACATGTTTTGTCTGTCACTTTCAGCAGCTTCACTTCCTCACTCCCAAGGTGCTGACCAACTCACTTCCATCAAGCAGTCCAAAAGGACTTTAGCTGTACGCCATAACTTCCCACTTTTGTCTATCCATTCTTTTTTTTTTATTCCAGTGCAGATAATTTTTAAGCATTTCCTTTCTGCTTGCAAGCTGTTTGTGTCTGTTTTGCAAATATTCCTGCAGCCCAAAACAAAGTTTGGCAGTCATAAGTACACCTCCCCCTTATAGAATACACAAAATAGGGAAAGACTGCATATTGCAAAATCCAGCTTTATATTTTTATGTTTGTAGGGACAGTGTTTGTGTACTTTGGAAATGCAGAAGTAATTACCTGAAACTACAAACACCCAGCTTGCAATTTCATGAAATTGTTTACCTGCAATACTTACATGAAAAAAAAACTTTTTTACATATGGTACATGGATGAAAATATGAGTTGGAAGGAGTTCTGAGCTGCTGCAGTAGACTTAAATGGCCCTTTGCTGAAAAAATTTACAGCAAAGATTGGTGCAATAAGAAGAGTGGTTCTAGCTCTTAGCAAGACGGGCTTGCAGCAACCGAACCCATTTTTAGGACTTGTGCGATAAATTATTGAGATACTTGTATAATCTTAATTGATTATGGCTTATATTTTCAACAGAATCTGCTACATCGAAAGCTTAAAATGAAGTTCCAATGTTTGCCATGTTGGTCAGGGCAATAAGAAATATAGTCTGGTGGATGAGGTTGGAGAAAGGTTCTTCAGAGTTTTTTTCCTAGGAGGAGCACTCACCGAATACTGACACTTTATCCCACTTCTGGGATATAGCCATTATATATCTTGTCATTAGCTAAGTTGACACTGCAAAGTGATGGGATCAGACATGTACTGCTGTATGGGAATATTGTCTGGTTCCATTGGAAAAAGAACTGAGATTTCATACTCCTTCTTTTGAGTCCAAAGGTGATGCATGCCAAACTTTGCAAATATTAAACTTCCTTCTGTTATAAGCCCTGCTCAGCTTGATCAAAAATACCATAACGTATTACAAGAAATAATGTTCTGAGTCCAGTCAGTATTAATTTTATTTCTCAATGAAATAATCAAGTCATTACTAACTTGTCTCATTAATTTCAATTGAGCCTATTTTCAATTAATTGTCCCACTGAGTTCAGCAGACTGTAAATTCAATTAATTGATCATATATCTGAATATAATTACAAAAGGGACTTTGATGCTCCCAGATAACTGTGGAGAACATCTTTAATCAGGATCTAATCAATTACATTTTCCAGAATTCAGTGGAACTGTTTAGCTATTTTCCAGAAAGCAGAATCAGAAACTGAATCCTAGGGTGCATCTACAGTGTAAATTAATGCAATTGGACTGCCACGGCTCAATACTATGGAATCATGTGAGATCTTTAGTCTTCTCTGCCAAAGAGTTCTGGGATAACTTATTGACTCGAGTATAAGCCAAGGGTGGGAAATTGAGCAGTTATGGGTAAATTTCAAAATAAAAATAGATACCAATAAAATTTCATTAATCGAGGCATCAGTAGGTTAAATGTTTTTGAATATTTACCGTATTTCAAAGAAAAGCAATAAACTAGCTCTATAAGTGGAAAAGTAGGGGCAACAAAAAATATGGTATCAACAATAACCTAATAAATAATAATAATAATAATAATAATAATAATAATAATAATAATAATAATAATAATTTTAAAAAAAACTTCATTTGGATCCCTATCTCCCCATGGGGATTCAGGCCAGCTTCCAACACAGTAACAGGCAAACAATTAATGCTTATATAAACAATGCAGAGCTAGATATAGATCTATAATTATAGATACTAATTTCACATATGCATTTCCCCTGAAACGTTTGTTTCAGGGGAAACAAACATTTCAGGGGAAATGCATATGTGAAATGCATATGTGTGTGTGTTTGTGCATTTCCCCTACAATATTTGCAAGCCCTATACACACACACACACACACACACACACACACACATCTATCTAGACATGTCTATATATATTTGTGTGTTCATTCCCCCCAGTAATATTTCCAAGCCCTATATATAGGTAGGTAAGAATATGTTCTTATCTATCCAGACATCTCTCTTTATATAGATATTTGCAAAGACCTGCAAACATATGAGGGGAAATTCATATATAAAATTAATGTATATAGATACACATATAAGGTACATAGAGATTGCAAAAGCTTGCAAAGGGTTAATGCCTATATATTAAGTGTAACAAATATTTCAGGGGAAAATGCTTTCATAAGATTAATGAATGTATATTTTTCTTCTTCCTGACTTGCAAGGATGTCTCTTTTTTCAAAACATTCCCTTGATTAAGAGCGAGGGAGGCTTTGCAAAAGTAAACTCACTGATAAGGAAGAAGAGAGAAATAGATCACATATTGCAAGCAATAGCCTGCAGGCTCCTTGCCGGCTTTGACCTTGACCAGATTATAAGCCGAGGAGGCTTTTTCAGCTCATAAATAAGGGCTGAAAAACTCCGCTTATCTTCGAGTATATATGGTAAGCACCAAAACATCAGGTTATACAACAAATTTGACAGAAAAAGTAGTTCAATATGCAGTAATGCTATGTAGTAATTTCTGTATTTACAAATTTAGCACCAAAATATCACGATGTTTTGAAATCATTGACTACAAAAATGTGTTGGATAATCCAGAATGTTGGATAAGTGAGTGTTGGATAAGTGAGACTCTACTGTACTTGAAATGTCTGTGGGGACTGCCAGGCTATCATGCCAGAGGTCACTATACTGTGATAACAGCATCGTGCTGGAATATATCAGAGCAGATTGTTCTTGTTAGGCTGCCAGAGATCGTAATGGTGAATGGAAGTGGGGAGGACAGAGAGGATAGTGAAAGGAGAAATGTAAAATCCCCTCATCCTCAGACGTCAGAGCTGCTCTTCCTGATACCTAATACATCACACCTGGAGAAAAAAAAGCAAACAAATACTATTGTATCAGTCAATGTACTTTACATTGCTGAGTTTGTCGCAACTTGAAGAAATGATAGTTGATGTTGGGAAATGAGGCTGAATAAATGGGGAGCAGGAGTGTGTCATTTGGTTTGACAGAGAGGAAATATGTCCCCGTATGTAAACAACCTTCTTGGAGGGGGGGGGGGCATAAGGTGGTCCCGGGGCTGTGTGCGCCCTTTGCTGGGCTGTCTTTACACAGACTTCCTGATCCACACTTGTTTTGCCCCAAACAAAAACAAAATGTTGGATTGCTGCTCCTGTAATTGGTTGTGGTCCCCTTATTGTATAACATTAACATAATTGTCATTTACTGAATGGTCTAATTTGTATTATTCCCACATCTGACTCTGCAGAACATTTCCCTTTGCTTCTCGTACAAGATGAAAATCCTGTACACACACACACATACACTGAGCAAAGGTACAAGAAAAGAGTGGAAAAGAAGAGATTTTTAAAGGAAAGAGTACATTTAAGCAAGCAATTTTCAATTAGCAAAAGGTTATCTTGTACATGAGGGCCCCTTGCATCAGGCAATGGTGTCACTAGGAGTGTGTAGGAGGTGTGAATTGTGACACCATCAGAGGAGTTGACACCAAGTTGCAGAATGTTTGTGCCTTATTTCTGCAGAATTCTTTAAATAAAAATATCATTGTAATTAGACATAAGCAAAAACATTTTCCATAAGCCCAATTTACATGTACTCTTATCAATATACCTTTTGGGGGTGCATCTACATTGTAGAATTAATGCATCTTGATACTGCTTTAATTGCCTTGGCTCAGTGCTATGGAATCATGAGAGTTGCAGTTTTACAAGGGCTTTAGCTTTCCTTCCAGAATAGTGAAGTCTCACTAAACCACAAATCCCAGAATTCCATAGCATTCAGCCATAACTAATTCTTTAGTGCAGATTCATCCAAGGCTTAAAATTTATGCAAATTTATTTTTTGACCCTTTTAATGCACCAGCACTCAGGTAAGAGCTGTCATTATTCGCTGATTAAAATAACACTTCAAATGATGTGGCTTTGCCTGCACATATAGTTATTTCTGGTTCTTTATAGTCACATTTTTTTGCTGCAATATTATGATATGGGAGGACATTCATGGGGATATCATGATGACAGCAATCATAGTGATGCCCTTGCCTCCATGAATAACAATCATAGGACCCATCCAGAGAGGTCCAAAAACTGGGATTCATCTCAGTTTTTACCATAGGTGTCCAAACAACGCCTCTGGTAAAAATGAATTAATTCAGAACAAACCAAGGCTTCTTTGGTTTCTTCCAAATCATTTAGATACCCAATTAGATTCAGGCCTTGCTGAAAGGCCGAAGTCTAATGGGGCATTGGGCCTCTGAAGACTCACTTCCAGGTAGTCCCAGGGCTACCCAGGAGTGAGTCTTCATTGCCATCTTGCGCCTTTTGGGCTCCTGGAGCCCAAAGGTGCGGGATGGTGCCTACTCCTCTCCCAAGCCCTCAATTTCCCCCTTCATTTTAAAGAAAAGGTACCTGGCCACCATAACTTTCCTCTTTATGTCCTCCCAGAACAAGGAATGATGTGTGAGGAGACGCAGTAGAGGAGCAGAGATCTTCCTCCTCACACCTTCCGTCTCCTCGAACATAATTTCTTCACAGCAGGAGAATGTGAGGAGGAAAGTTATGTCATCCAGGTATGTTTTCTTTAGGAACAAAAGCTGTAATGCAGAGGTTTTCAAACTTTTTAAGCCGAAGACCAGTTCACAGTCCTTCAGACTGTTGAGGAGCCAGACTATAGTTTGAAAAAAACACACAAATGAAAAAAACACACAAACACACAAATATCCACACCGCACATATCTTATTTGTAATGCAAACAAAAATTGAAAGAACAATGCAATATTTAAAATGAAGAACAATTTTAACCAGTATAAACTCTGCTGCTGCTGCTCAGTCGTTTAGTCGTCTCCGACTCTTCGTAACCTCATGGACCAGTCCACGCCAGAGCTCCCTGTTGGCCGTCACTGCCCCCAGTTCCTTCAAGGTCAAGCCAGGTACTTCAAGGATACCGTCCCTCCATCTTGCCCTTGGTCGGCCTCTCTTCCTTTTTCCTTCCATTTCCCCCAGCATCGTGATCTTTTCCAAGCTTTCCTGTCTCCTCATGATGTGGCCAAAATACTTCAGCTTTGCCTCTAATATCCTTCCCTCCAGTGAGCAGCCGGGCATTATTTCCTGGAGGATGGACTGGTTGGATCTTCTTGCGGTCCAAGGCACTCTCAGGATTTTCCTCCTGCACCAGAGTTCAAAAGCGTCTATCTTCCTTCGCTCAGCCTTCCTTATGGTCCAGCTCTCACATCCATAGGTTAATATGGGGAATACCATTGCTTTGACTATGCGGACCTTCGTTGCCAAGGTGATGTCTTTGCTCTTCACTATTCTGTCAAGGTTGGCTTTGCTCTCCTCCCAAGAAGTAAACGTCTCCTGATTTCCTGGCTGCAGTCTGCATCTGCAGTGATCTTCACGCCTAGAAAGTCTGTCACTGCCTCCATGTTTTCTCCCTCTATTTGCCCATTATCAATAGGTGTAGTTGCCATGATCTTGGTTTTCTTGCACTTTCTTCTTTCACCTTGGTGATAAGGCTCCTCAGCTCTTCCTCGCTTTCGGCCATCAGAGTGGTATCATCTGCATACCTAAGGTTGTTAATGTTTCTTCCAGCAATTTTAACTCTGGCCTTGGATTCCTCGAGCCCTGCATATAAACTCACCAGTATTTAAATGGGAAGTTTTGGCTGATGAGATAGCCAAGTTAGTTAGGATCATTGTAGTATGCCTTCAGGTCGTTTCATATTTGGAGTAACCCTAATGGCCTCATCGTAAGGGCCCATGGATTTGCCCTGCATTGTGGTTAATCCATGGGTTCCCGGTGGGAGGTGTTGAAATCCCATCGCTCCACACCCCACATTGCATGAATTGGCTTACCCCATATCATATGGGGGTAAACATTGCCACCTGGCTTCCCCCCATTGCTGGTAAGACAACACAAGAAGGCTCCTGTGTTGCTGAGGTAGTGGTATGTGCCGCTTCCTCTTCTCTTTTAGCACAGAGCCTGGCAGAAAGTTCCTGTGCATCATTTAATGGGCTCCATGCTGAAAGTGTAGGGGAAGCAGCGTACGCTAGGCAAATCGGCTTGTCGGATGAGGTGGTAAGTCTAAAGTTTAGGATGGGGTCAGATAAATGATCTTGGAGGTCTACATCTGTCCCATGGGTCTTAGTTTGGGGATCCCTGCTGTAATACATGGAGCTAAACATTTCTATGGCATTCAGAATAGAGATAATGTTCTGGGTGTCCACTGGAAACTAGCAGTCCAGATCTCTTCTCTCAAACTGGGCAATTGTTCAACATGATTTATGTTGCTCCTATGTGATGCTGATCCCCAATACAGTTATCCGTTTTTCACTTTCATGGGGCCCTGTGCTCCTTATCCTAGTGAATATGGAGAGCTGACTATACTTGAACAGAATCTATCACAAGTTTAACTTTAACTCTTTGTTCACTGGGAGGAAAGACAATACTCCGCAGCTTTGTTGCCCATTATCACACCACTAACTTCCCTTAGTATGCATGCTAAATTACACATATCTTAGGACCTCATCACATTGAGATCCTGAAGCTGGGTGACAGTGGGGGAATCCATGGGGCAATGTAGCGAATCTGTGGGGCAGGGGAAGAAACCATCACTCCATGTCCTATATCACATCACCCCCTTTCCCATCATACAAGGGAAGCCATTGCTGTCCAGTTTCCTCTTGCGCCGTCCCCGGCTTACTCAGTCAGAAGACTGCCAGTCACCCATGTTCTGAAGTCTTCCTCCCAGCATGCTCTTAACTCTTAACTGGTGAGTAGCCCTATGTTAGCAATGGGCTCCAGCAGGCTCCATAATGGCTCCATGTTGAAAATGTCCTCTAAAAGGGCACAAGCCCTATGTGATGAGGTCCTAAGTTACATGACAGGAAGGAAAGCATGGGGGCGGGTGTTCCCTTTTATTATTATAGATTGTGAAACAGTTCTGCTGCTTTTTGACTAAGAAGATCATCAGGGTGGTGTGAAAAGAATATATATCATTAAAACCGAAGAAAAATAAGCCATGTAATAAACTCCAAAAGAGAAATAAGTTTAGGATGTTGGCAGCACGTACAAAGACTGCACTTTGAATGCTAAATATATTCTATCGTAACGATTTTCTCTGACAGGATCCTCTTTCATCACATGCATCTAAGTATCTTTTAATTTTCCTCCAAATAAGAGTTGTTCTTTGTGAAGTCATGACAAGCCCAGGGAAATCGCTAAATGTTGCTACTATGTGTAACTCTCAATATTTGAGAGCAGGTCTGTTATCGGTTCTCATTTGAGAGAATTCTGTGTTATCTAAATGCTTTGCATATTCTTCTTTCCATCAGCCATTTAAAGGCAACCATGTTAAGCAAAAAGGTTGCAGAATGATTTTCCAAGACTTAGTAACTCACACAATTTTTTAAAAAGATTAGTCCTGAATCAAAGAATCCCTCCCATCTTATTCTTCCCTTTTTCATAAGGAAGAATTTCACATTCACTCTTCTGTAATCCCTGGTTAAATCATTAGTTTGTCAACTCTTTTATTTAGTAGAAATGAACATTACATTTTTCATGCTCAGATTTATTATATTTCCTAGATGCCTTTTTCCAAATTAAAATAAAAGATTCAGGGCATCTCCCAGTTAAATGTATAAAGGGGAGGAATAAAATCAATACAGATCTCTCTCACACACATATATATTACACATCTCAACTAACAAATAATCAGTTGGTGTAATACAATTAGCCCATTCAAACTGACAACCATCAGGTCAGCAACCGAGGAGAGCATGAATGAGCTCCCTCTGTCAGCTCCAGCTCCCCATGCGGGGACATGAGAGAAGCCTCCCAAAAGGATGATAAAAACATCTAACATCCGAGTGTCCCCTGGGCAACGTCCTTGCAGACGGCCAGTTCTCTCACACCAGAAGCAACTTGGAATTTCTCAAGTCACTCCTGACACGGAAAAAAAAATTAGCCCATGAAATCTCATGAAATATCTCGAAAGAGAGGAACATCTTAACCTGGCCCCAAAAGAATTATTCCACAGACAAAAGGTTGCTACTACGGTATCCCTTATATATAATGGCAAAATCTAAGTATGCTTTTTTAGATTTTTAATTGCCACGACTTCATCCTATGCTCTCCTGGGGCTGCAGTAAGTGCAGACATTGGCAAAGCTATGGCCAAGAATGATAAATATTCCTCCCTCATCTGCAAAGTCTGAGATTCAATAAGCAGTGAGAATATAATAATAGTTTTATAATTATATACTGTGAATGGGCCCATGGAAAGCCCTGAGTTCCTTCCGGGAGATACAGCGGGATAAAAAGAATTATTATTACTATTATTAATAATAATATTTTCAGAGAATGGTTTCAGATACAGATTTTTGGACGGCAGGCAACAAGTACTGGGGTCTTAGGGCATCAAGGGTTTATAATTTAAATCTAATCTTTTAAATAGAGCTCCTGTAATGTCTAGCAAACTGCTACTCTGTTCTTGTTGGTACTTTTAAGATTTCACTATGCATAATACTTTTCTGTATAGGATCTTCCACTGTCTGCTTACAGGCTCTGGAATTCCATCCCTAGCTGTTTATGGGGGGAAAGGTATTTGTTTGTTTTAAAAAACTTTATTAAACAGCAAACTTTTATGTAATATAAAACACAATATAGGGAATTCTAGAAAAAAGACAAAATACAATTAACCTAAACCAATACTGCCAGCTACAATCCAAAAAACCTACATTACAAAACTGCCAAAACATCACAAAATATAAAACAATAAAGAAAAAAGGAGAAAGACAAATCCATCCCAACTTTCATGCTAAATGTTACAATTTATCTTTGTTTCCTACCTCCTCTAAATACAGGACAATCCCTTATCCACGGATTCAATATCCAAGGTTTCACTTACCCACACTTCAAAAATCTCTTCCTCTCCCAAAATGCTTGTGAACCTTTTCAGGCCTTCCAGTGCAATTTATGATATGCTTCTGGCCCAAGCATAGTCAAAATATAGAGTTACCGATTATCCACAGTTTCTGGCATCTACAACTGTGTGTGTATGTGTCCTGGAATGTATCCCACAGGCATATGTCTGTCATCCTTTTTATATCTTAAATGAACTTCTTAATATTAATATCCTAATATATTATCCTATTATTCTGCAAATTTCATCTCCTCTAAAATTCCTTCAGAAATGGTTCTCAATCTGTCAGGACTTAGCCTCCTCTTAAAGGGCCACACACAATAAGTAGAGTTAACAAATGTTTATTAAATGATATTTTGAACTTAGAAACATTTACATTCAGTGTTCCCAACAAAAGTAAATGTCCTTGTTGCAAAAAGAAAGCAAAAAGCCGGAACAGAAAATAATCCGGATTATCTGGCTGGATAATCCGTCTTAACTTCAACCAAACGTTCACTGGAACTAGAGTAACACCCTGCTACTGCACAAAGGGCCAAGGAAGAGTCAAAACGCTCACCAGTAGTGATCGCAAGCGATGCCGTTGTCCAAAAGCCAAGCCGAATCCAGAAACCCCAAAAGAAAGCCAACAGGGAGTAGCAATGCCGTCATCAAAAGCCAAGCCGAATTCAGGAATGAACAGGGGAGCAAACCAGAAGTAATGATGCCGTCGTCAGGAGCCAAGCCAAATTCAGGAACCAGCAGGAAGCCAACAAACGCCAAGCCAGTAGTGAGCAACGCCGTCGTCAGGAACCAAGCCGAATCCAGAAACCCAAAAGGAAGCCAGCGAACACCAAACCAAGAACGAGCGTGGTCGTCGTCAGGAGCCAAAACCAAACTCAGGAGTCAAAGGGAAGCCAGGAATAAGAGTTATCGTCGACAGGAGCCAACACCGAACTCAGGAGCCACAGGGAAGCCAGGAACGAGCGTTGTTGTCGTCAGGAGCCAAAACCGAATTCAGGAGCCAAAGGGAAGCCAGGAACGCCAAACCAGGAACAAACATTGTCGTCGTCAGGAGCCAAACCGGATTCAGGAACACGAAGCTGTACAGCCAGGACCCAAGGAGAACAGGCAGCGACAAAGCATGTCCCAAAATGACACCTTGCCTTCTGCAAGGGACCTTCACTTCCAACTCCACTTTTAACTTACACCTCAGAGTCTGATGATGATGAGGCCTCTGCCCTGTCATCATTATCCACAGCTGATCTTGATCTCATATGTGAACCTCGCCCATCAGCCCTCCAATCACTCCATCTTTGTTCAAGACTTAGATCTCCCCATGTCCCTGGTGTACGAGTAGTTCGCCAGTCTCCTGATGCACCCTCGGAAACTGGTTCTGCACACACATTTACTTGAGTCCAATCTGCAGCATCTTCCACTTCCAGACCCATCATCCCCAGAAAAACCTTCAAACGTTTAATCTGTGAGAGCAGTAAGTATATCCCGGATCTTCTTCCTTTCCCTTTCCTCATCTGACTCTTGCTCCTGAGTTGACCTCTTAGTTCCTCTACTTTCTGTTAACCCATCATCTTCCAGTATTGACTCCTCTTCACTAGAGAACCCTTCAAACGTTTCATCCTCAGAAGGAGCCATAAGTATTTCCCGAACCCGCTTTACTTGCTGTTCCTCATCAAACACCTGCTCACCATTATCCCTTTTCCTCCTACTAGCAGTTTTACCAGTAGTACCAGAACTGCCCCTTGGCTCAACTACAACACAATCCTTATTGAAATTACTTAATGCCTTTTTTTGTAATCCAAATTTGGCAATTTATCCATCTTTGCAGGACCAGATAGTTTCATCAGCCAATCTTCTTTTGATGGAATAGTTGTATCTTTCCAACTCTGTGCATAGAACAGTTTGGAAGCTGTGATCATATACTGGATAAGTCTTCCATTTTTTTTCTCCACGGGGAAAGAGCTCTGTGTTTGTTGCTCTTTTAATGGATATGTTTCACACTGCTGTTAATTCTATTGACAATTCAATCATATTATAAATTTTGTATGTTTTTCATAATGTAAGTTTTGTATGTACCTACTGAGGAAAATATAGGATATATTCATGTGCAAACTTTGCACAGGTGCACATATTACTTCTGGTGCCCAACAGAAGCCTCATAAAATTCTAAAAGTTGATTCAAAAACATCTTTTAAATGGTCCCATCTTCAGAGCCAGGCACCTTAAATTATGTACAGTGCAAAAGACAGAAACAAAAATTGAATGTACAGTGTTCCCTCACTTATCACGGGGGTTACGTTCCAGGACCACCCGCAATAAGTGAAAATCCGCAAAGTAGGGACACTATGTTTATTTTAATATTTATACTTTATTTTAGCAGTTACAATATACAGTACACCGGCAGAGAAGAAGAATGGAAACTAAATGATCATTTTTTATTTCCAACCCTTCCCTCCCCTCCCCCCTCTTCCTATATTTCCCCTTATTCCCCTCACCTTGATATTTTCTGATTTTTTAAATCATGTTTCACTTGAAAAACCCTAATAAAACCTGCTAAACAACAAAAATACCGTAATAAATGGTGCACAGTGTTCCCTCACTTATTGAGGGGGTTACGTTCCAGAAACACCCGCAATAAGTGAAAATCCGCAAAGTAGGGATGCTATATTCATTTATACATTTATACATTATTTTAGTAGTTATACACTATTTTAAGCCTTTATCAATCAATCGTGTGCTGATAAATTGCCTTCTCCTCCTCCCGTTGCCGCTTGGCTCCTTTTCTCTCTCTTTGGCTTCTCCCTCCTTTCCTTAGGCTGTAAATTTTAATTTTTTATGATTTATAATAGTCTTTTAGAGTTTATTGAAAAACCGCAAAACAGCAAATTTGCGAAAAGTGAGCCGCGAAGTAGTGAGGGAACACAGTATTTAATTATAATGAAAGCTAGGTAGATTTTTGAAACAAGTTTTCCACTTTGAGCATTGGTTTCCCTCTTCCCCCAAAATGGATTTTCCTTTCTTTCAAGGGCATATACTGTTGATTTACTAATTCCTAATTAATCCTAATTGCAAGAGGAGGATAACCGCCTTGAGTACAAAAGGATTCATGGGCTTTTGCTCCAAATGTAGAACACCCTTTACTTGCAAAGGAGATGGCAATGGCCAGCCACCTTTGGCAATTGCAAGCAGTCACCATTGTTTGCCTGACCGAGTTCCTAAGGGATCTGGCTGCTTTAGCTGACGCTCATTAGCTGGATAGAGAATGGAGAACCAGATAGGAAGATATTTGGTGAGCTTGGACTGTTCATGAAGGGGGAAAAAAAGCTCTCAGTGCAAATTGTCACAGCCTGTGTCCTCATATAGCTTGACAAATTCAGGGCTGCTGGTGGTAGGGAGTCTGCAGGAAGATATCCCATATTTCCTTCCTCTCATTTACAACCCACACAAAAGCAGTGATAATGAGCTAAGACATTTCAACTCTTTTCATTTGCTCCCTTTAATAATTCATCCAAGTAGCATCTCTTCTCTCTCCCTTTTTGGGGTTGGGGAAAGTGTTACCGCACTTCATCTCACGTAGCAATTTGGTCTCTTCGAAATGGAGCCAGCCTGAATAAATGGGAACTTTTGAGCAATTAGGCCTCAGTGATTCACTCACAGCATTATTTTGGATGACTGGGGGAAAAGAAGAGTGAAAAAGCAAGAGTCACAATTTTTGTTTCTCTATAATCTTATCGGTGAAATACAGGTGGTCTCAAGCCATAGCCAAACGAAGCAAGAATTGTGGCTGCTAGGAGCAGTGATCAAAACTTAATTATGCATGCTTTAAATCCTGTTGCGAGCTGAATTACATCTCAGTTTGAAAAGAAATGTGAGTATAAATCAGTGGCATTCAGGTAGATTAAGTGAATGCCATTAAACACCTACATGCATATTTCGCACAAGTTTCTAAAAATGAAATATGATACGTGTTCCATTGGAATAAATCACATGCCTTTTATTGATCTTCCTAAAAAACAACAACACATAGGATTGGATATAGAGGGCTATATTATTCTTTTTTCAAAACAAATTTGCATTATTGAGGTTTGTCAGAAAACAAAAAAATTGCTGAAAGTCAGCAAACTTCTAAGTTGAAAGGGTGTTTGAAACCAGATATCTCTGTTCCACCTGCAATTTTGTATTCACACTGCGTCATCATATCAGGTACTTCTCCTATAATTCCATCCTTCCTGAGAACATTCAGCCTATCTCACCTTGTTGCTATCTCAGCTCTCATAACATACTATTGTGAAACTTGTGAAAACTATTTTTTTGCAAACATTGGATCTCTTGTCAAAAAGGGACCATAAATGTCAACATATGGCTGCCTGGCCTCAACTCTAAATATGAGATCTCTGTGCATTGTGTGATAGCCCCCTTTCTGTTTCTGGGATAGGTGAATTAAGAGACTGTCCTTCAGCTCTCCTTGAATTTTGCTTTACTTTGTGCAAATAAACAAACAAACAAGAGAACAGAAGAAGTGCTGATCTTCCTGTTTCAGCTCATCTGATTGTGTGACCAGAACCCACACTAGATCTCCCCATTTTCACTTACCTTATCTAAATGCCTCCTCTAATACACAAATACTGCCATTCCATTGTGTTTCTGTTATAGATTTTTGGCTGTACTTTTCCTCCAACAAAAATATCAGGCAATTTCCCCTCTAAAATTTAGATTTGGTTGTGGATGTTCCTGAAGACTTTTCAGCAATGCAAGAAATTTAGGAATTCAAGGGAAAATGATAGTGTTAATGACATTTATTCATTATTTACATTTTTCCCTGCCTTTCCTCCAATGAAGTTAGCAAGGAGTATGCTTTTCACTTCAAACTTTTTTCTCGCAAGAACTTTGTGAAATAGGTAAAGATTGAGCCTAGGGACACATTATCATTTTCACGTGCAGATTTCCACATGCACAATCAGAAACAGGACCTCTGTTTCATCTCCTTGTGAGTTTTTAGTCTTCAATTCTTAGGCTCTAAGTATGCCATAATCTAGTTCTCCGATTCTGGATTGCTTAATGTGCATTCTGTGCACATTTGCATGATCATAGAGTTATAAGAACATAAAGTTGGAATCAAGCCTGTAGCCAGAAAAAAATTGGGGGTGGTTGAAACGGTTTTTTTTAGCGAATCATGAAGAGTAGGTCCATAACACAAAATAATTTAAATTCTATGACTCATTCTATAGATTTTATATAAAGTTAGTTAAATCAAATTTCTATTTTAGTGACAAAGATTCAAGTCTTAAATACCCTGTAATAATACCACGCCTGTTGGAAACACTTGAAAACTGTGTCAATAGACTTTGATAGAAATCAGGCTCCATTGATAAACTTCGGTGGACACTCAAGACTGCAAGTTCAGTCAGTCTTTCTTGATTCATTGTGCTTCTTATGTATTTTTTCAAACATTTAAGAGTTGAAATGGCCTTTCATTTGTAGCTAATGACACTAGCAATGTTGCAGAAATCTGAAGAAGTTTCTTCACATTTGAAAAAAAATGTCTATCACAGACAAGATATGCTTCTAGTGCATTTGATGGTTTTTCTGCAGGTGTAATCTTGTTCTGTTTTCTACACCACAGGTCAAATTCTTCCATCAGTGTGTTAGTATTTTGTATACTAACACCCTGCTAGTATAGTGTAATATTTGGAGCATTGGGCTTGGGACAGGGAAATCCAAGTTCAAAGAATCCACAAAGACTTGTGCTAAATAAAATGTCTTCAAGTGCAAGAAGATTCTTTATTGTTTTTGCTGTCACATACCAACAATAGTGACCCCACTGAAACTTTGAAAGGTGTTCCTTTGTGTTAGAAAAATACACATATCAGTCTGGTGCCAATACAATGTGGCAGAATCCGTCCCCTCCACACACACACACACCTCTTTCTGTATTTTCTTCCATTTCTTAGTTTAGTTTAGTTTAGTTTAACAATTGCTGTTTTGTTTCCCTAAGGTAAAGGTAAAGGTTTCCCCTGACGTTAAGTCCAGTCATGTCTGACTCTGGGGGTTGGTACTCATCTCTATTTCTAAGCCGAAGAGCCGGCGTTGTCCATAGACATCTCCAAGGTCATGTGGCCGGCATGACTGCATGGAGCGCTGTCACCTTCCCGCCGGAGCGGTACCTATTGATCTACTCACATTGGTATGTTTTCGAACTGCTAGGTTGGCAGGAGCTGGAGCTAACAGTGGCCTCTCCCGGGGTTTGAACCTGCGACCTTTCAGTCTCCAGCTCAGTGCTTTAACGCACTTCGCCACCGAGGTTCCTTGTTTCCCTACTGTGGTTTAAATTGCTGCAACAAATCTCTTTCCTAATAAATATAAATATATAAATCTTCAATATGCACTCATTGAGATATAAGACCCATTTAACTCAGTAGGGCGTACATCTGACTGAACAGTTCAAAGCGCCCACCTGTACTTTCAAGACACGTAAATAAGGAATTAGTCCTTCCAAAAATAACATGATCATTTCTTTGACATTCTTTGAAACTGGCTTCCAGAGATCTATGATTCACAATAAACATATAGGCCAGTAGCTTCTGTTTCCAAATAACGCAGTTGTCAAATTTTGCCAAAATAATTGTCAAATAATTATTTTTAAATAATGGCATTGTCATTTTTTGTATTGCATTTCACTCTGATCTTTCACACATAACTGTGTATGGAACCATGCTTAATTATAGATCTGGAAATCAAATGTTGTATTCCAGGCATTTTAACAAATGGATTGCAAACTATGAAGGGATGAGAGTGGAAATTGACTGATGTAAGTCTGTAAGGATGTACAGCAAACATCCATAACACAGAACTATCAAGTTTCCAGTCTGCTATTAATTAAAAATGTATTGAGTCAACACTTAGGAAAAATCTGCCTGGAAACATAATCTGGGATTTACCTAAGGTTGGCAGAGAAAACGTCAGGTAGCTAATGAGTGGATTTAAATACCTTGGGAGATTAGAGGAAGCCTCTGACTAAATGATACTAGCATAAACTTAATTTGCTAAGTCACCCGATTTACCTATGAAAAACAAAAGGAAAACCTGAGATGGATTTCTAAACTGTGTGTTCAGAGCTTCACAATCAAAGGACAGAGTTTCCCAAACTATGTCCCATAAGAACTGTTGTACCTGCTACATGTCTACAATTTTTTTGGCTTGGATTATGTAGACTTTTAACATAGCATGAATCCTA
The DNA here is from genome assembly GCF_035594765.1 of Anolis carolinensis. NCBI lineage: Eukaryota > Metazoa > Chordata > Lepidosauria > Squamata > Anolidae > Anolis > Anolis carolinensis. The sequence continues at coordinate 90,040,133 of NC_085844.1, forward strand.
TAGGACCACCCAGATCCAATGTAGATTGTTTGCATTTTTGTTACAATAATAACAAAAGGGGACTCTGAACAGCTTACAAACTATGGCAAAAATTCAATCCACACAACAATAAACATACCATAAAAGGTAAAGGTTTCCCCCTGTCATTAAGTCCAGGCATGTCCAACTCTGGGGATTAGTGCTCATCTCCATTTCTAAGCTAAAGAACCGGCATTGTCCGTAGACACCTCCAAGGTCATGTGCCGGAAGTGGTACCTATTGATCTACACACATTTCACATGTTTTCAAACTGCTAGGTTGGCAGAAGCTGGAGCTAACAGTGAGAGCTCACCCAGCTCCCTGGATTCAGTCAGCAAGTTCAGCATCTCAGTGGTTTAACTCACTGTGCCACTGGGGGACTCCTAACATACCATATTACCATACCATATTAAATTATAAAACAATTAAAAATGTAAACAGTTAAAACATATAAATACAATAAAACAGATTTATCTCATTTCAGTAATAAACTACAATACATTATGATCCCCATATCTGCAGGGGATACAGTCTCAGACTTCATTTAGATAAGTGAAATCAAAGATAATAATGAACCTTGATGGGATGAATGATGGGATAATAACAACAACAACAACAACAACTTCAATTTTGACTTTATTATTATTATTATTATTATTATTATTATTATTATTGAAGTCAAAAATCAGAAACTACTCAAAGCACAGCAGACAAAAAACTAGTATAAGAAAACCGCACTACAAACTAGAGCTGACAGCTGGCACAACAAAACATTGCATGGAAAGTTCCTTGACAAAATTGAAGGAAAAGCTGATAAGGAGAAGACCTGGTTATGGCTCACATCTAACATCAAACATCTAAGAATTCTCACAAAATTTCACATCTGATATACATGGATGACCTGAAGCTGTATGGAAAAACGGAAACTGAAATCCAGTCTCTGACTAACACTGTCCGAATCTTTAGCACTGATGTCAGCATGGAGTTTGGCTTGGACAAATGTTCGACAGTGGCATTGAAGAAGGGAAAAATCATTGAAAGTGAGGGCATAAATATGCCTAATGACCAAACAATAAAGTGTCACCAGCCAGAGGCCTATAAATATCTGGGCATACTACAGCTGGACAACATCAAGCATGAACATGTGAAAACTGTGGTCAGCAAAGAATACACACAAAGGGTCAGAAAAATTCTCAAAAGCAAGCTCAATGGAGGCAACACCATCAAGGCCATAAACACCTGGGCCATACCTGTCATAAGATATACTACTGGCATCATAAACTGGACACAGATGGAACTGGACAATTTGGACAGAAAAACAAGAAAACTCATGACCATTCATCATTCACTGCAGTGATGTTGACCGGCTGTATCTGCCTAGAAGATCAGGGGGCAGAGGACTCTTACAAGTAAAACAAGCAGTCAAAGAAGAAGAACATGCCCTGGCAGAATATGTAAAGCAAAGTGAAGAACCTGCTTTGATTGAAGTCAAAAATCAGAAACTCCTCAAAGCACAGCAGACAAAAAACCAGTACAAGAAAGCCACACTACAAACTAGAGCTGACAGCTGGCACAACAAAACATTGCATGGAAAGTTCCTTGACAAAATTGAAGGAAAAGCTGATAAGGAGAAGACCTGGCTCTGGCTCACGAATGGGACCCTGAAGAAGGAGACAGAAGGCCTGATCCTTGCAGCCCAGGAGCAAGCCATCAGAACAAATGCAATTAAGGCCAAGATCGAAAAATCAGCTGATGACCCAAAATGCAGACTGTGCAAGGAAACCGACGAAACCATTGATCATATCCTCAGCTGCTGTAAGAAAATTGCACAGACAGACTACAAACAGAGGCACAACTATGTGGCCCAAATGATTCATTGGAACTTATGCCTCAAGTACCACCTGCCAGCAGCAAAGAACTGGTGGGATAACAAACCTGCAAAAGTATTGGAAAATGAGCATGCAAAGATACTGTGGGACTTCCGAATCCAGACTGACAAAGTTCTGGAACACAACACACCAGACATCACAGTTGTTGAAAAGAAAAAGGTTTGGATCATTGATGTCGCCATCCCAGGTGACAGTCGCATTGACGAAAAACAACAGGAAAAACTCAGCCGCTATCAGGACCTCAAGATTGAACTTCAAAGACTCTGGCAGAAACCAGTGCAGGTGGTCCCAGTGGTGATGGGCACATTGGGTGCCGTGCAGGGCCGGCCCAAGGAAATTTTCAAGTGTAAGCGAAACAGGATTTTGGTGCCCCCCCCCAAAAAAACCCCCAATCACCGAGAAATAAAAGGTAGAAGGTAGAGGTGAATAGAATGGATAAAAGAGTTTACCTTACAACCAGAAGTTTATTAACAACATTATGTTCATATAGTAACATTACATAGAATTAACTCCAATCTTAATAAATAATAATAATAATAATAATAATAATAATAATAATTTAATAAATAAATATTTTAATAAACTTTGCAACAATTTTAATTTTTTAACATCCAGTTTTCCTTAACACAAATAATAATAATAATAATTTAATAAATAAATATTTTAATAAACTTTGCAACAATTTTAATTTTTTAACATCCAGTTTTCCTTAACACAAATTAACTTGAACACTTGTAAAAATTAAAACCTGATTTTTCTGACTTTCAATTTGGAAAACTCATGTACTAGGGAATCTGTGTCCATGTCATCCAACAAGCTATTTTCAATGGCCAAGGTTGATAGTCCACTCAAGCGCTCTTGACTCAAAGTAGATCTTAAGTAATTTTTTATAAGTTTCAATTTTGAAAAACTCCTTTCACCGCTGGCCACGGATATTGGAAGTGTTAACAGAATTCTCAATGCAGTGTAGACATTTGGGAAAACATCCTCCGAACCATGATTTATAAAAGACAAGGCATCAGCTGGGAGACTTCCAGGGGGAAGCATATCTGCAAGTAATTGTAGCTCTGTATACAGATCACCAGCATTCACATCGTGGTCTTCTCCATCTGTCAAAACAGTTTCAAGGCGTTGACAGGCGTACTTCAATTCTTTTTCATTCCAACATTTCCCAAGGCTTGAAATGTCATACAGAAATTTGAAACTTCCACTATGGTTGTCCATTAGCTGAAATCTCTCCTTTAATGAGGATATTGCTGTGTCAAGCACAACAAAAAAAAAGTTCACTTTAAAAGACTCTTTGCCAGAATGTACAGCTTCATCTTTACATTCATACGAAAATTGTCTGCTTACTTTTCTCGGTCGAGCTTCCTGTTCGTTTTCAAAGTCGGCAGTAGCATCGATTTTTTCTGCCAGTTCCTTTGCATCTGTAATGATGCTATTTAGACCTTCTTCAGATCTCATCCTTTCTAGAAAACTTTTCACACTCTTAATAAGAGCCATAGAATTTTGAAGATCGATTGACACTTTTTGCAACTGTTTACTAACGATATTTATCTTGTGCAGGATCTCATGCCATGTCACTATGCTGCACAGAAATGTGAAGCTTTGCAGTCTTTTAAGAAGAGCACCAGCACGGCTCCTACAGAGTCCATCAAATTTCTGATCATGAGAAGCTTCATATACGGCATCATATACTTCTTCAATATGGAACCTCAAAGGCAACAATGCTTCGATTCTACTTTCCCACCTAGTACTGCTAAGTGGTTTGAGTGTGAGAGTTGAAACATGCTTCAACAAAGTACCCCATCTTACTGGGGAACCTGAAAAAAGGTTATAGAGGTCTTGTACGGTGGCGAAACAGTCTGCTGCAATCTTGCAAGACATAGCTGCATCATTTATGACCAAGTTCAGGGAGTGGTTTCCACATGGTACATAAAAGGCTCTAGGATTTAAATCAAGGATCCTCCTCTGGACTCCAACATGTTTTCCCTTCATTGCAGAACCATTATCATATCCCTGGCCTCTCATGTTTTTTAATGGAATACGTCGTGCTTCCAACTCATGGAGTAATATTTCTGTCATACCTTCACCTGAAGGACTGGCAACAGGAACAAAGCCTAAAAAATGTTCCTTAATCAAGATATCTTCATTTGCTTTACATGTAACAAATCTAACCACCAACGTCATTTGTTCGGTGTTGCTAATATCTGGTGTGCAGTCCAATATAATAGAATAATATGTTGCCTCATGTAGTTGTTCCAAAATATTATTCTGGACCTTGCCTGCCAAGAAAGAAATAAACTCGTTCTGGACATTTTTACTCAAATAGTGGACATGTGTTTCTTTGGAAGTGATTCTTCTCACATGTTCAGCCATCGGATCATCAAACTGTGCTATATGTTCTATCAATTTTAAAAAGTTGCCATTATTAGGTTCAAATAGAACATCTTTTGTCCCTCTAAATGGCAATCCTTGAACCCCCAAAAACCGTGTAGCACATAGCAAGCGTTTCAGAATTTGATCCCAATGTTTAATTTCAGCATTAATAAGTCTTTCATGCTCTGCATCAATAGTTTTGTTTAAATGCAAACGTTGCGAGAGCTCACGCCAAGATGAACGGTTTTCCATATGAGGACGGGATTTCTCGTGACTGCTCAAAAGCCTGCTCAAGTTCCGCCAGTTAGAAAACCCTTGGCTACCTGCAAGACTGGATGTGTCGTTTCCAAAAATTTTGCAAGTAATACAAAACACTGCATTTTTAGATACAGAATACTGTAGCCAATATCTGTTGACACGCTCTCCATTACACAACTTCCTTGAATAATGAAATGGGGAAAATTTTCTGCCATGAATGTCCTTAGGAAACTTTATGCCTCTGACTTGCTGTGGTCCTCGCTCAATAATTATTTTCCGTGCCTCATCAGTTATTTTGAGTGGCCACTCTCCACAATCATTGGAAAGAAATAACAAAGGGTCTCTTCTTTGTTCCTGAAAAAAAAGGGGGGTGTATGTTAACTTCTAGAAGTTTTTCTAAGATGTAATGCAATGCAAGATCAATAAGTATAATACCTCGTTATGCAATCTTTAAAGAAAAAATGAACAAGACAGGCCAGGGCCAATTATATTTCCCAAAAATCTGCACTAATATTTTTAAATTGAATCTACTTACCGATTCAATAGCTTGCCGACTAGTAGATGGCAGGGCTGCATCTCTTAATGAATCCTCATCCACATCTTCAGTGTCAGTCCCAGTAATGCCAATACAGGAAGGTGGTAATGGTATTGCTGAAGTTGCAGTGAGAAGGTCTTGACTGGTTGATGGTCCTGGTAGAGGCTCTGAGATTGGTATCTTTCCGTCATCAGCATGATCTGATTCAGTCAATTTAGTTGTCTCTGGCTTTCCTGTCTGGCATGATGGTGAAGTCGTGAAAAACCTTTTTAATGCTTTAGCTTGACTCTTATCTTCTTGGCTATGCTGCAACCTCCTTTTACGATGAAATGCTCCCGATGGCTTCTTCTTGCTTGACATTTTCTGCTAAGAAACCCAACTCGTCATATAAGGAAGGGGACTGACGCAGAACAACTTTCAGCTTATGACAACACAGCAGAAATACAGCCTGCAGCTCCATCCAAGAACAGTAGAGTCTCATTTATCCCACATAAACGGGCCAGCAGAGCGTTGGATAATCAAAAAATGATGATTAGCATTGAATAGCCTTGCTAGACCTGGTTATGGACCAAGCATTTGAGCATTATTCCTTTTCATGCTATACTTGAGAACTGTTTAAGTACAGCAGAGACTCTACAGCAGAGTCTCTACTGTAGAGTCTCACTTATCCAACATAAATGGGCCGGCAGAACGTTGGATAAGCGAATATGTTGGATAATAAGAAGAGATTAAGGAAAAGCCTATTAAACATCAAATTAGGTTATGATTATACAAATTAAGCACTACAACATCATGTTATACAACAAATTTGGCAGAAAAAGTAGTTACATGTGTAGTAATGCTATGTAGTAATTACAGTAGAGTCTCACTTATCCAAGCCTCGCTTATCCAACGTTCTGGATAATCCAAGCCATTTTTGTAGTCAATGTTTTCAATACATTGTGATATTTTGGTGCTAAATTCATAAATACAGTAATCACTACATAGCATTACTGTGTATTGAACTACTTTTTCTGCCAAATTTGTTGTCTAAAATGATGTTTTGGTGTTTCATTTGTAAAATCATAACCTAATTTGATGTTTAATAGGCTTCTCCTTAATGCCTCCTTATTATCCAACATATTCGCTTATCCAACATTCTGCCGGCCCGTTTATTTTGGATAAGTGATACTCTACTGTACTGTATTTACAAATTTACCACTAAAATATCACAATGAATTTAAGACACTGACTACAAAAACATTGATTACGAAAAGGCAGACTGTGTTGGATAATCCAGAACACTGTATAAACGAATGTTGGATAAGTGAGATTCTACTTTAATATGAAATAATTACTGGGATAGAATAAGGCAGAACAATATAATCTCTAAAACCAGGACAATAAATAAAGACCAACAGTCTGAAAGCATTCCACAAAGGAAACAATCAGGGCTAGCTAACACCTCCCAACAAAGTATTCCCATCATCAAAGTCTGATAAATCCACTGTTTTCTCACAGCCACAGACAGTACAAGCACATAACATATCGCAAAGAACACAACTCTGAAAACAGGGGAATTCCACACAGGAAACATTCAGCGCCAGCTAACACCGCCCAACAAAAAATTCACTCAGGGAGGAAACAGTCAGGCTTTAAAGCTGCAAGGCTTACATCCTAATCATTTTCCCTAATTGCAGCATTCATGCTTGCATCTAAAAGCCAAAAAAAAACCAATTAGAAATATTGTATATTCACAACCTTTAGGAAATAATATCCCCTGATGGCACAGCGTGTTAAAGCGCTGAGCTGCTGAACTTCTGGACCGAAAGGTTTGAATTGGGGGAACAGAGTGAGCCCTCACTTTTAGCCCCAGCTTCTGCCAACCCAGAAGTTCAAACACATGCAAATGTGAGTAAATCAATAGGTACTGCTCTGGAGGGAAGGTAACACCGCTCCATGCAGTCATCCCACATGACCTTGGAGGAGTCTACGGACAACGCTGGCTCTTTGGCTTAGAAATGGAGATGAGCACCAACCCCCAGAATCAGACATGACTGGACTTAATGGGGTATGGATACCTCACAATCTTTGAGGATGCCTGCCATAGATGTGGGTGAAACGTCAGGAGAAAATACTTCTGGAACATGGCCACACAGCCCGAAAGACATACAACAACCCTGTGATCCCGGCCATGAAAGCCTTCGACAACAAGTTTACCCTTTACCTTAACTACCACCAATTCCTCAATACAGTAGAGTCTCACTTATCCAACACTCACTTATTCAACGTTCTGGATTATCCAACACATTTTTTTAGTCAATGTTTTCAAAACATTGTGATATTTTGGTGCTAAATTCATAAATACAGTACTTACTACATAGCATTACTGCGTATTGAACTATTTTTTTCTATCAAATTTGTTGTCTAACATGATGTTTTGGTGCTTAATTTGTAAAATCATAAACTAATTTGATGTTTAATAGGCTTCTCCTTAATCCCTCCTTATTATCCAACATATTCGCTTATCCAACATTCTGTTAGCCCGTTTATGTTAGATAAGTGAGACTCTACTGTTCTTTATTTCCCAGAACACCATACTTCGCCACAGCAAAGCGTGGTTGGGCACAGCTACTTTATTATTATATAATATATGTAATTATTAAAACTATAAATCCCAGCAACTACAACTCCCTACTCAATTAATTTTTTAACATAACATAAAATCACCAACTACAACTCCCAAAACAAGGGATTAAACAGTAAACATGTACTTTTATAGAAAGCATGTACAAATTAATATTTAAATATGTATTTGTATCACATATCTGAAATTATTTCTCACATTACTACAGAAATGATTCCATAGATGGAAGAATTAACACATTAGAATGCACACACATTAGAAATTGGCCCATCCACTTCCTTATTTTAATCTATGCTTCTATATATTTTATACTGTTTACTTTTTGTACAAATGACACACACAGTCAACTGTGTCATGAGAGATGCCTCCCACAGGATGGTAACATAATTAAACATCCAGTTGTTCCCCTGGGCAAGGTCCTTGCAAATGGCCAATTATCTCACACCAGAAGCGACTTGCAGTTTCTCAAGTCACTCCTGACAACAAAGAAAAAATAAAATAAAACTGATTATAGTAGTAAGAAGCTAGGAAACATGAAAGCACAAGAGCAATGCCCATCCATTTTGAGAAATAATGTAAGATTGACTTGTAAGTTTAGTTGCAACTTGTTGTCACTAATTCAGACAGCCTTGATTACCTTGCTCAGAAGGCTGCTGGAGACCTGTGGTATCCCTGAGCCTTGATTCTTTATGTTAAACGATTGTTGTTTGCCTGGTTGTCCTTGTCAGTCCCCACACACCACAGGCCTCGTGCAAATGTTTTTTTTTTCAGTACGCATGCACAGCGCGGGCTATGGTATTGCGCATGCGTAGAGGGTAGGTTGTTAGTGCCTAGAAGCTTCCACGGGCGAAATGCGCTGTGCGCATGCGCCCAGCCAGAGAGGCCATTTTGCCCTTAGTCTACAAACTAAGGGCAAAAATGGCCTATCTGGCAGGGCGCATGCGCACAGCACAGCTAGGCCATTTTGCCCTTAGTCAACAAACTAAGGGCAAAAATGGCCTATCTGGCAGTGCGCATGCGCACTGCCAGATAGGCCATTTTTGCCCTTAGTTTGTTGACTAAGGGCAAAATGGCCTAGCTGTGCTGTGCGCACGCGCACAGCACAGCTAGGCCATTTGGGCCTTACTTCCTGGTCGCGGCCAGCGCATGCGCACAGCCAGATAAGCCATTTTTGCCCTTAGTTTGTTGACTAAGGGCAAAATGGCCTAGGTGTGCTGTGCGCACGCGCACAGCACACCTAGGCCATTCGGGCCTTACTTCCTGGTCGCGGCCGGCGATCGCCCGGGCGATCGCCGGCCGCGACCAGGAAGTAAGGCCCGAATGGGCTATCTGCGCTGTGCCTGTGCGCACAGCGCAGATAGCCCATTCGGGCCTTACTTCCTGGTCGCGGCCGGCGATCGCCCGGGCGATCGCCGGCCGCGACCAGGAAGTAAGGCCCGAATGGCCTAGGTGTGCTGTGCGCGTGCGCACAGCACACCTAGGCCATTTTGCCCTTAGTCAACAAACTAAGGGCAAAAATGGCTTATCTGGCTGTGCGCATGCGCACAGCACAGATAGGCCATTTTTGCCCTTAGTTTGTTGACTAAGGGCAAAATGGCCTAGCTGCTTGTCGCGGTTTGGCATGGGCGCGGGGATTGAAGCCCCGCGGGCCCGCGCCAACACCGGAGGCGTCGGTGGCGCTACGGGTCGCTGTCGACGCCTCGACAGCGCCCCTAGCGGCCAGCGCCCGAGGTGGCCGCGTCAGCGGCCGCCTAGTAACAACCGGCCCTGGTGCCGTGCCAAAAGATCTCAGCCAGCATTTGGAAACAATAGACATTGACAAAATTACGATTTGCCAGCTGCAAAAGGCCACCCTGCTGGGATCTGCGCGCATCATCCGAAAATACATCACACAGTCCTAGACACTTGGGAAGTGTTCGACTTGTGATTTTGTGATATGAAATCCAGCATATCTATCTTGTTTGCTGTGTCATAATAAAATATACTGTATTTATATACAGCTCTGTCTCCCTGATTACCAGAACAAGAAACATACAATGCAACCATAATAAAAATATCGACACAATTACAATTAGCACAACATACTGGTACTGAGAAGCGGGTATGGGTTGTAAAGAAGGCTGTAAGTGAATAACTGTAACCATAGAAAAGTGAAACTGCATATCTCAGTTCTGTAGATGCAGAAGTTGTACTTGCATCAATCTTAAAAATAATAATCTGGGGGACACAAAAAACGACGTGGAAACACAACCAGCTCATGGCCTATGTTAAAGATTGTAGATGATGTTAAATAGAAGCTCTTACGTCCACCTGTGAACCAAAATCACCCTGTAGGGTAATAATGTGCCACTCAGCTTTGTAGAACAATTAACAGGAACTTTACTGACTTCAAAATGATCTAACAATAATATTTACAAAATTCTCTCTGATTGCTTACAGAGAACAGTAGGAATAAATAGTCCTATTAATGTCCATAAAATTGCCTCAGTGCCTCAGAAATAACAGGGCCACTGAAAGCCAGCAGTCATCTTATCTCCTGGCTGTTTCCAGTCAGCATAGACACACTCACTCTCAGGTAAAACCTGTTCAAACTGGTTCCTCAGTAGCATGGTAGAGAAATTGACCAATCAGATTCCTAGCTGTTTGCAGGCTCAGCCAATCAGCTTCTTACACATACTTTTCCAATTAACCCATCCATAATGGTGTCTTTACAAACCTCAGCAGCCTGCACATTGTTTTTCTCTGAATGACCCAGATACATGAATCCCTTTTGAGTATGTGAACAGTGCTTTTTCTTCAACTAGTGACCAGAATGATGACAAGAGAGGAGATCAGGTTAGCTCCTTCCCTGCCCATTTTCCGCCAGGAATTAAAAACATGGTTGTTCCAGAGCGCGTTTGAATGAATAGGCTCAATAGAGCTGTCATTAGAATACTTCTTTCTCTTTTAAAAGCATATGGCACTTTATCACTGTTACTTATTTCCATGATATAGCACTTTATGAAACCTGTCCCCGCTGGTTTACTTTTAATTACTCTGATTTTATCTGCTTGGATTTTAATGTATTGTCAATTATTTTATTTTGTGTATTGTTGGAATGTTTTAAGTTTTTGTCAAATATGTTGTGTTGTTGTTTCGGGCTTGTCCCTGTTGTGAGCCTCCCCAAGTCCCTTCGGGGAGATTGAACGGGATATAAAAATAAAGTTTATTATTATTATTAAGAGTGGAATTCCCATTTTGGGGAGTGACATTGAATCCTCTCCTCCCATTCCTCCCCTGACATACTGAAAATATACTGAGGAATTTAATAAACAAGACAAGTTACTTTTTTGGGACGTCTCCCTAAATCTTTCAGCCAGCAACCATACTAGGAGTTGTGTTCAAAAAAGTAACATTTTTTATTTATCATTATTTATTTACTAGCTTGGGGACCCTGAGTTAATAGAAGAAGGCATTGTTTGTTTTGGGATGTTAGGTAATATCACTGAAGTTTGGTGCAGATTGGTCTTTCGCTGGGTTCAGTGCTGGCTACATAAGGGTGAACTACAATTCCCAGATTCCCAGGGCAATGACACCCAAAGTATTTGCAGTTGACCATGTTGGGTCTGTGTGCCAAGATTATTCCAGATCCATCGTCGGCTGGGTTCAGGGCTCTCGGGATAAGTGTGAACTACAACTCCCAGATTGGAGGTCAATCATGCCCAAACTAGGCCTCTATAGGGGAGAAACTTTCCAATTACTCTTTTAGATAAAAATGCCCCACTGTCTGTTTTCTGAACAGTTGTTATTTATCATTATTCTCAGGAGGATTGGGTGAACTGGCAGCAGTGCATAAAGAAAGTACTGTCATATTCTTGTCCTCTTGTACTTTTTTGGTCTCACTAACCATAGATTTCCCTAATTATGTAGTAATTTTTCCCCCAGCCTCCTTTTAATTTATCTGCTTATGTGCCTGCAAGTAGTGACTGACTGGAAACTAAACTAAAGGTGCAATACTAAACACACCTAATTGGAAGCAAATCCCATTGAACTTAATGGGGCTTGCTGCTGAGTAAACATGTTTAGGATTGAACTGCATGGTTGGGCATTTCGCAGTCCCAGAACTTCCCTATTCCACAGAGCTATCTCAAGGCATACTTTCCTTCCCTTAACTAGTTGCATCAAATATGTTATTTATGTATACTGAAAAATTTATAATTTATAATGAATAGAATTCTCAAAAGTGGAGAGAAAAATAATAACAAATTAGGAGGGAAGTAAAAAATTCCTTATGATGACTGGATCAGAAGCTTTTTGTCCTCATCAGGGAAAAATGAAATATAGCTCAAATAAACTCCCACAACATTAAACATTAACTTTTTGTAGATAAAAACATTTGTACAAAACACGTAAATCGCCATGCTCTTGGATCTGAAGGGTCTCACATGGTTTCGAATTCTATAATTACAGGATTCTTGTGACTTACAAGAACAAGAAGCAGTGTGCAGAAGTCACAATGAGGTCACATAACAGCGACCAGATGTTTTGGCCTTCAACTCCCAGAAATCCTAACAGCTGGTTTTTTTAAAAACTGGCTGGGATTACTGGGAGGTGTAGGCCAAAACACCTAGGGACCCACAAGTTGAGAACCACTTCATCATTCGAAAACCCGCACAGTCCTTCAACCCTATCTGATGCCAATATGTTGGTTATTGATCGACATCTGCATAGAGAATGTAATTCTAGTTTGAAAATTTCACGGAAAATTGGCTCACATATTAATCGAAAAAGATTTAAGATGAAAATTTAGTTCTCTTTAGTGATAGAACACAAGTGAGACTCTTGTGTTCTACCACTAAGCAAACTATGGTTTCTGCCTTCTACTTTGACTCACAAACCATATGTTGAGCACACTGTTGTATTACAAGAGGAATTGAAAGGTCGTTTAGATATTAAATCAACAAGTTGGTTTTCATCTACCAAACCATAGTAGGGAAGCATTGGAATTTCTGCTGTGCTGCAATAAAAGGGCATGGAGGAATCCCGGGGATATCATCATCACCCAGAAATAAATTTTGGCTGATAGGCAGAGGGGAGAATGAAATGGTGGGAATGCCTATAACGGGAAGTGGATGGTGGAGTGTATTCCTTTTGTATCTTCTTCTTCATTCAGTCAGTTGTTTCAACCTGTTCGTGACCTCATGGACCAGTCCACGCCAGAGTTCCCTGTCAGCTGACGCCGCCCCCAGCAACTTCAAAGTAAAGCCAGTCACTTCAAGGATACCATCCACCTATCTTGCCCTTGGTCGGCTTCTCTTCCTTTTTCCTTCCATTTTCCCCAGCATCATGATCTTTTCCAAGCTTTCCTGTCTTCTCATGATGTAGCCAAAATACTTCATCTTTGCCTCTAGTATCCTTCCCTCCAGTGAGCAGCCGGGCATTATTTCCTGGAGGATGGACTGGTTGGATCTTCTTGTGGTCCAAGGCACTCTCAGGATTTTCCTCCAGCACCAAAGTTCAAAAGCATCTATCTTCCTTTGCTCAGCCTTCCTTATGGTCCAGCTCTCACATCCATAGGTTGCTATGGGGAATACCATTGCTTTAGCTATGCGGACCTTCATTGCCTGTGTAATGTCTCTGCTTTTCACTATTTTATCGAGGTTGGCCATTGCTCTCCTCCCAAGAAGTAGACGTCTTCTGATTTCCTGGCTGCAGTCTGCATCTGCAATGATCTTCGCGCCTAGAAATATATAGTCTGTCACTGACTCCATGTTTTCTCCCTCTATTTACCAGTTATCAATCAGTCTGGTTGCCATAATCTTGGTTTTCTTGATATTTAACTGCACACCGGCTTTTGCACTTTCTTCTTTCACCTTGGTGATAAGGTTCTTCAGCTCCTCCTCACTTTCAGCCATCAGAGTGGTATCATCTGCATACCTAAAGTTGTTAATGTTTCTTCCAGCAATTTTAACTCCAGCTTTGGATTCGTCATGCACCACATGTCGCATGATGTGTTCTGCATACAAGTTGAATAGGTAGGGTGAAAGTATACAGCCCTGCCATACTTTTTCCCAGTCTTGAACCAGTCTGTTGTTCCGTGGTCTGTTTTTATTGTGGCTACTTAGTCTTTATACAGATTTCTCAGGAGACAGACAAGGTGACTTGGTATCCCCATACCACCAAGCACATGCCACAGTTTTTTGTATATACTTTTGTATATACTGGAGATATTAGCAGCATTCAGTACTATTTCCTTCAATAGCTTTCTAAGCAGCTTTCTGGTATGGGACTTAGGTCACATCTAAACTGACACTATACAGGCAGTCCCTGCATTATTAACATCCATTTACATATGACTTTTTACATATTCATCCAATTTACATATGACTAGCTAGAAATGAGAGTGAGACAACAGGAAGTGAGAGGAAATCTACCCCAGGAAGAGAAAACCACTCTTCTAAGAGTTATCTTGGAGAGAAGGCATCTCCACTGAAGTTTTCACACCAAGCCAAAATTTTCAAAATCCAGGTATCACCAGGACAGAAAATGAAATGAAATCTTTTGAACAGGGGTACAGATAGCAAAGGAAATATGACAGATGTGTTAGCACTTCCCTATGCTATCTAAAACCTTTAAAAATGGGTTGGAGTTAAACTTTTAAAATGTACCTGTTCCAACTTGCATACAAATTCAACATAAGAACAAAACTATACAACCTATCTTGGGACCTCTTCACATGAAAGAAATTCAGTGTCCTAGGATGCTTCTGCTGCAGTTGACCCATGGAAGCCCATGCTGCCCATCACAGGATGTTGCCTCACTTCCAGCAAGGCTCCATGGGACAACTGAAGTGATTAGCACCGTAGGACGCTGTGTCACCAACACAGGAGCCTCCCCATTATCAATTTGAAACAATGGAGTTACCATGGGGAGAAGCTGCATGGTGACATATGAGTTGATAGCAAGGTGGGCCGTCAGGTGGAGAATTGGCTCACTGCTTCCTGATTTGCCACAGAGACTGGTCAATCAGAACGAATCACATTGATCATAACCCAGGGGCTTCCTCTAATGCAGTTTGGAACTGGTTTGTGAGGAACTGATTTCACTGTTTGATTACATTGTCATGTCTGGAACCCATTTGAGGCCAGGATGGTCATTACATTGAACATGGAATCTGACCTCAAATCACTGTGCAAGTCACTTTTTCCATTTCCAGGAAATGTTCACTGGTCTGTGGAATCTCTCAGGTTTCCATCTTGTCCCCCATTATCATATCTGTCATGTCAACTTTTATGACTCTGAGAAAAAGACATCTCATTGAGGTCCATAAGTCGAGCGATACCGGAGGTATTCACAATGGATGAATCTGGCAGTGGGCAGGGGGAGCCCGTTACCTCACATCCTTTACATCACCCCTTACCTCATTCAATTGAGGGAAGTTTCATCACCTGGCTTCCCTTCATTCTTCTCTATGTGAATGGGAAGTGTCTTCATTGCTCTTCCTTACAATAGTTTCACCACAGTTCAGAGACGGATCTTTGCCAGAAGTAGACCTACATAGTGTGGTGGGATCCAGTGGGCTCTATTCCTGAACCGAGGTGAAACTGTTGTAGGATGGACAATTTTGTCTATGTGATGAGGTTGTAAGACCCTCAATCTTCAACTGTCCTGGTCTAAGAGCATCTTCTTGGTGGCCATTTGTAGTTATGGAGATTAGGTTTCTTCTTCCTCTAGCAGGAAAAGCATGCCACAAAATTTAATTTAGAAATTTTACACTTCTTCCCAGGGCTCTCTTTCCCACCACACAATTATAGTGTTTCCACTTTAGCTACTCCAGCTGCCTGTTATTGAATCCTGGCATGAGTAATTTGGTGAAGCACTAGAGGAGCTCTCTGGGTAAGAAATCTAAATATGCCTCCCTAAACTGCAAACCCCAGGATTCCACAAGATGGAGCCCTAGCAGTTAAAGCAGAATCATATTGAAATAATTGAGCAGTGTGAAACAGTTTGCAGGTAAGAGATGATGTGTTGTAGGAAGTCAACTTCACAGATCGAGCCTGCTTGGTTGACAGTCCTGCAGATGATGAACAAGATGTTCTGCTGTTGTCTCTTCTTGTATCCATCTCCATGCAAAGGAAGACACGGAAATGTTATTCCGCATGAGTACCTCAGAACATAGATGCCGCACTATTGTGAGCCAAAGAAAGATAAGCGTGGGACTCAGCTACAGAGAATCCTGTCATCATGTCACTGTGTTTACAGTAACCAGTCTGTTATTGCTGAGGTTTCTAAGGACTGATTCTGAAATATGTGTGAGATGTACCCAAATGCAGCAAGAGTGAGCCAAAATGAACTCTTGTATCTTTCCAGTACGGCAATGTGTCCTTAATATGAGAATCAACGAATAATAAAATAAAGACCAAATTAATAATCTATTATATTCTTCCAGGAATCTCTACTCTCCCAGCAGCTCCAAAATTTGGTTTTAAAACATAGGACGTATTTCTACTTTTGCTCTTATTAGTAACATGCCCTGGCTGCATGCTGTGCTGTTTGCTTGTGTTGTGATGTTCCTTTGTCTTCACTGATTTAAGCATTTTTTTTTAAAAAAAATGCTTTTTCTTACAAAAATCAGAACAGCCTTTTGTTGCCATTGCTGTTGTTTTTATTGGTTTCCATGGCAATTGTCTTCATTCAAGGCAATAAGCCACACACATGGTTTCCATGGCAACTTACTAGGATGCTTCAAAAACAGGCCTGGAGTAAACAAATTCCATATTTAGTGTCTGGATAAAACATATTTAAAGTGGTTTTTGTGACCATACTGTAGGTACTGCCCACGCAGTGGGTTAATTTGGTTTTGTGATCCACATTTATTATTATTATCTATCTAGAACCTATCTTCAAACTTTTGCCCCTCTGCCTCTGGCTTTCATGTTTTCTTTTGTTTTTATCCATCTTTGTGTATTTGCATGCTTTGTCCTTGGTGAACCGGACTTTCCTCTGGGAGAGACATGTAAAACAGTCACTCGATGGTAAACAGCTCTCTCATTTGGCAGAATGAAGCAACTTGTTCCAACAGCCTATTTAGACTGTCGTAAAAAAGCAGCAAATTGTTCATCATACAATTTGTGATTATTGTATTCGTAGGGATTGGGAAAAGGAAACACACTTGCGGGATGTTTCAATATATGTGCCACAATAACTTAATTGGCTTTAGGCACAATATAGCATGACCTCATTGGGTGTGGGTTGGTTTTGGTAGTTCACAAACAGTAAGATGTCTGGAACTGGCCATGGATCTACACGTAACAATTGTGAAACTTTCTTCCCCTTTCACGCACACACACGCTAATAACCTTTGTGGAGTAGAAAAACCAGGGGAGAGTCTCATTGTGAAGGACTGTATCTCTGGGGAAAGAGGTTGGGTAGATAAAAACATGTAAATTCAGCAGCATGAATGGAAGCATGACTCCATAATGAGTGGGAAAGAGCAGGGATAAAAGGTTTCCCAACATGTTAATTCACATGAACATATACTAATGAGGGAAGCTTTCAGGAGAAAAGGAGCACTAATTGTGGCAGGAAATGCAATCTAGGACTGTCTATATGGACAAAAATATAATACTCTCCTCATAAGCTGTCTAATCTAGACACCTAATGTGCAACCCCTGTAGCACTGAAAACTCTTTCATGCAATACAGTGTTCCCTCACTACTTCGTGGCTCACTTTTCACGGCTTCGCTGTTTTGTGTTTTTTCAATAAACTCTAAAAGACTATTATAAATCATAAAAATTACAATATACAGCCTAAGGAAGGGAGGAAGGAGAGGCCAAAGGGAGAGAAAAGGAGCCCAAGCGGCAACAGGAGGAGAAGAAGGCAATTTATCAACACACGTTTGGTTGATAAATACTTAAAATAATGTATAACTATTAAAATAATATATAAATATTAAAATAAATATAGTGCCCAGGACAAGATAATCTGAAATACAGCTAGGTTATTTGGGTGGTGTTGACAAGTCTCTAAATTCCTCAAGCTGTTATTTGTGCACTCAGATGTAATAACCAATATGAAAAGCTGGAGAAACATCTTTGGTGTTTGTGTAGGGCAAATCTATGCATGTTCTATTAAAGCAAAATTTGGAGACATGCAGCCCTCCAAATGTTGTTGGACTGCAACTACCAGCATTCTTCATGATTGGCTAGCTTTTTTTTTTCGTTTCAGGAGCAACCGGAGTTGCTTCTGGAGTGAGAGAATTGGCCGTCTGCAAGGACGTTGCCCAGGGGACGCCCGTATGTTTTGATGTTTTACCATCCTTGTGGGAGGCTTCTCTCATGTCCCCGCATGGAGCTGGAGCTGATAGAGGGAGCTCATCCGCGCTCTCCCCAGGTGGGATTCGAACCTGGCAGCCTTCAGGTCAGCAACCCAACCTTCAAGTCACGAGACTTTTATCCCCTAGGCCATCGGAAACTTATAGCTGTTTTGTAAATACTTTCTATTTATTTAGTGGCATCACTCTATATGGCACTTAAATAAAAACAAAACAATTCCCTGACTACAGGCTTACAATCTAATTAAGACAGGACACAAAAGGGAAAAAAAGGGTGACAGTGTGGAAGGGGATTAAATCCCACAGATGCTGCCTCCAAGGCCAGGGCAGCAGCAGTTGGGATGGATGGATGGATGGATGGATGGATGGATGGATGGATGGATGGATGGAGGGCCTTCTATCTTCTGATGATGGATGATGGAACTGTGGCCTCTTCTTCCATCCCTCTGAGGCCAGGGTAGTGACAGCCGGAATGGAGTGCAAACCTTTCATCTACTTCTGAGTGTTATGGAGCTGTGTTAACCTTTTCAAGCACATAGACGTATGGTTGATAAAAGGCACTGATGATATGAGAGGTAAAGCAGTAGAGCCTGGTTTTTTGACACTTTGATTCAGACTTGGTTCATACTGGTACACGTGCCCCTATGTTATACTTTCTAGAGATCAAGCCAATTGAGAAGCAGCAAGGAGTAAGCTAGTGAAGAAAATTGTCTAGACCTGGTGAACTGCCACACCTTCATCTCTACCCATGATGAGAGTTTCAGTCCAGCAATATCTCAAGTGGGCAGCCACAAATAAATATGGGATCTTGATATGTAGGCTGCAAGATGGGATGAAACAGGAGTGGGAAATGGGTTCAAATGACTAGATAGCTAATCAGGTTCCCTCATCCCCCCCCCCCCAATATAAGTTGACTTTTACATTGGGAGACAAGGATATTTTGAAAAGGACATATATCTTTCTGTTTTTTGTACACGAGTTTGAGGAATGGATTTCAAGTTCTCCTTAGCTCTAACCTGGGATGGTGAGTAGGGAGACCTCACAAATGACTGAGGAGCATGGACTGTATGTCCAGAGAAAGGAATAGGTTGCTTACATTTTATACCTGTATGGTCTCTCACAGTAGCCCATTTTACGGGTAGTATAGGCATAAAACCCCGGTGGCGAAGTGCATTAAAGCACTGAGCTGGAGACCGAAAGGTCCCAGGTTCAAACCCCGGGAGCGGTGCGAGCACCCACTGTTGCTCCAGCTTCTGCCAACCAAGCAGTTCGAAAACATGCCAATGTGAGTAGATCAATAGGTACCGCTCCGGCGAGAAAGTAACGGCGCTCCATGCAGTCATGCTGGCCACATCACCTTGGAGGTGTCTACGGACAATGCCAGCTCTTCGGCTTAGAAATGGAGATGAGCACCAACCCTCCGAGTCGGTCACGACTGGACTTAACGTCAGGGGAAAACCTTTACCTTTACTATAGGCATAAAATCTCAGTAGCCACCATGCTGGCTAGTGGGTTGGTCCATAAAAAGGAACTTTTTCAAGCTCTAGGGAGAACTCTGTTCATTGTTTGTTCCACCTGATGTCTTCTGAGTTGATATCCCTAGCTATTGCCTGGCCAACCATAATAATGTTTGCAGTATAGCTGAACAAGCCAACATTCCCTCTTTTGACAAGCTAGCAGGGTGATACACAACACGAGACGCTTGTCTTAACATGCTGCCAAGAATTATTGGTACCTTTAAGGTTGCCCCTTTCTAGCAGTCTATGTTTCTTTGTCCTCTGGCATGTTTTAAGCCTTTACCTGCCAAGCAACACAATCCAAGCAGAGCATCTCCTTCTCTCTTTTCATGCTGGAGATGTCTAGGGAAAAAAACATTCTCGTCTCTTTGGCTCTTCTTAAGATTGTGAGCCTGTGTTCTCATTCTCTTTGGCACTTCCTCAAGTGCCATCATGTAGCATCCAAAAACCTCAAGATAACATGCACAGCCTTCTGGGGTTCTATTTGCCGAGGAGTTCGCAGATTTATGGGCTGTCTTTTTCACTATCTGTCACAGCCCATTCCAAGCATGTTGAGATATGCCTAGGTGTACCATAGCAAAGAAATCTTCGATGCCATGCTGAGCACCTTGGGCAATGAATATACTTCCAGTGGAATTGGTTATTTCAAAACCCTACTTAGGGCCAAAGGATTTGAAGATATTTCAGTGACAGTGCAGCTCGAACATTGCTGTGTAGTAATCTTAGTGACAGGTTTGGTTTCTCTAAATAACCGGTGAACACTAAGGATATCAATGCACAATTCTCAGCTGTGGCCTCAGGGAAAATGCACTTAGCTGATACTTAGAAATTGGTTGTCACAGCACATTTTCTGTGGCCCAATCTAGTTTTAGAGCATGTTCCAAAGGTGAGTGATTCACGCCCACATTAAGTAACACATGGAAAGACACAACAAGGTTTCTTCTGGATACATTTTCTGCAGTGAGTGTAGCGTTTTTATACTTGGATAATACTGTGACATAATGACATGATGACACATTGGTCACCCACAACCTTGATGGCAACTATCCTGACCTTTTTCTGGTGTTTACTGCTAAACAAATATATAAGACAGTATCCATGGAACTAGTATCCATGGTTTCATTACAACAAAATAAATCCTCTCTAGGCATTTTCTACATCCTTTAACATGACTGGATGTTAATATTGGTCCAGAAGTCTTTCATTTCAATAGGGTTCACTATTATTTGTAATTTTGCATATCCACATGAAATTTAGTAATGTATCCCCACAAATATAGGGCTCATGCTGTAAAACTGTAGATAATGGCCTTATTAATATGAATAATATTCAGTGGACAATATACAATATTCAGAGTAGAGTATAAAATTCATGATTAAAACTGGCTGGTTATACTCTAACTTGTTACATTTTCAAGAAAGTCATAGGTATAAGAGATGTGTGTGGGTACAGGAAAGGAGCAGTTTCTTTGTTGAAACGACTTAACTCAGTGGTTCTAAACTTCCCAGTGCTTCAACCCCTTAATACAGTTCCTCATGTTGTGGTGACCCCCAACCATAAAATTATTTTTGTTGCTACTTCATAACTGTAATTTTTGCTACTGTTATGAATCGTAATGTAAATATCTGATATATGGGATGTATTTTCATTCACTGGACCAAATTTGGCACAATACGCTTAAATTTGAACACTGGTAGAGTTGGGGGATGATGATCCAACATGATGGTAATTGTAGTTCTCCCTGCATCCAGAGAACCCTGTGACCCCTACCAATGATGTGTCTGAACCAAACAGACACAACTTGGCCAACTGTGAATACAGGTGGGGTTTAGGGTGATTGACTTTGGTATATTGGAGTTGTAGTTCACCCGCATCCAAAGAGCACTGAACCCAGCTGATGATGGATCTGGATCAAACTTGGCATACAGATCCTACATGGCCAGCTATGAATACTGGTGGGATTTGGGGAGTATTGACCCATGATTTTGGGAGTTGTAGTTCACCCACATCCAGAGGCGGTCCAACAATGAGGTGAATTAGGCGGTCGCCTGTGGCGCAGACCATGCAGGGGCGCTGTCAAGGCGGCGGTGGTGGAAGGCCCAGCCACCTGTCTGCACGGCCGCCCTCCTGCCCTCCCTCGCTGTCCGAGGACTCCTTGCCTGCCGCCCGCCGGTTGATGGGCCTGTGCGTGTGCACAGGCCTTCCAATCGACTGCGTGGTCGATTGGAAGGCCTGAGCACGCACACAGGCCCATTGCCCAAAAAGGCATGGTCGATGGGCCTGCGCGCATGTGCAGGCCTTCCAATCGACCGTGCGGTTGATTGGAAGGCCTGTGCACACGCACAGGTCCATTGACCAGCAGGCGGTGGGCGAGGAGTCCTTGGACAGCGAGGGAGAGCAGAAGGGTGGCCACTCGGATGGGTGGCTGGGTCTTCCACTGCCAGCGCCGGTATTTATCAGCAATTTGTTGGGGGGGGGGCGCCAAAATCCGGGAGGGGCGCCAAAATTCCAGTCGCCTACTCCCGAAAATTACCTCGGGACAGGTAACAGCCCACATTCTTATGCATTTTCTAATGGGAGTACTAATAGAAAGCAAAAGGAAAGACTGACTTTTTTTCTAATAAATAGTGTTACAAATTATCTAAGCTGCTTCTGATGCTGCTGGGCCACTCTCAGTCCCACATTGTGCTAGCACTTTCCCCTGCCTTGAAGGGACTCGCTGGCGTGAGCCTCCCTCCAGCCTTGCACGTTCTCCCTCACCCATGCATGTGCTCCACGCTGCCATGCGTGGGGTACACCTGCTCTCCCCTCCTCAATTGGAGTCTCAGAAACAGCCCTCCCCTTGGCTGAGAGGATGGCCAATCATAGCAGGAGGAGAGTTTTTGGTGGGAAGATTCACTGTCTGTTTCCCAAAAGGAAGAGAAGGACAGGTGGAGACATCTTCAGCCTCCTCTGCCAAAGGGATTCGTAAGACCATCAAAAATAGGTGTTTTCTGATGGTCTTTGATGACCCCTCTGGCACCCCATCACGACCCCCCAGAGGTCCTGACCCCCAGGTTGAGAAACACTGACTACGGGTCAATTTCTGGGCAGATTTCAAAGTGTTCTAATGACCTTTAAAGACTTAGTTTAGGTCCAGAGAATCTAAAAGACTGCAATCTACAATCTATTCAGTCAGCCTTCTCTATGCTCTTTCCACCAGCAGATAAAAACCTTTTTAATTAGGAAGGCATTTGACTGATTTGTAATCATATGGTAGAATATTTGTCGCACAATATTTTAACCACCTTTTCTTTTTATTTACTGTAAGATCCTTGACAGGATGAAGCTTGACAGACTGACTGAATAAAACAAACTCAACCACAGCAGGGCAGAGTTGAGCAAGGATTCAGCTTACTTGAACTGGACAATTAAGCTTGGATACACACCTTTATAAATAACATTTTTTAAAATTTTACTTTTTTATACCAAAAGTATTATTTTAAAATGACCAGTCCACATCAGCTGCTCAAGTATAGTTAAATTACCTCTTCTGGCCCAACTCCCCACCCCAGTTTTGTCAAAGATGTAATTTCACCCAGTTTTCCTTCTTCCTAATCAAAGAACACTCAGTAAAGTAGGTTTGAAGGGAATTGGCCAATAGTATAACTTTTGCAACTAGCAATTGCAAATACACAACAGTCACTATACATTGCTTATTATGACCAAGTAGCAATTATGAATACCAAATAGTTACTCCACATTGCTTATTGTGATTAAGTCATGATTATGAATATTCAACAGTTAGTCTATATTGTTTATTCATCTTATAATACAAATCTAGTATTATGATGTGGCCCTAGTGTAAGTTCTGTGGAGCACCACCAATGTCCACGTATTTTTTTGTCTATTAAATATTTATATATTGGTGGTGTAGATGCAATTCCCATTCCTATCCAGACCATTGTTCCAAGTTTATAGTTATTTTCTTGATGTTCAGTTCCTTGCTATTAGTTGTTGTTGTAAAGCATCCCTTGAGATTGACATCTTTTGGTAAATGGCTTCACACTGCTTTTTCTACTTCGCACCTACCGTGTTTCCCCAAAAATAAGACAGTGTCTTATATTAATTTTTGCTCCCAAAGATGCGCTAGGTCTTATTTCCAGGGGATGTCTTATTTTTCCATGAAGAAGAATTCACATTTATCGTTGAACAAAAAAATGAACATTTATTATATACTGTACAGTAGCTGTCATCACAAACCAGCATAACCAGACAAACTGTGATGTTTTGGTCTTCAACTCCCACAAATCCTAACAGCTGGTAAACTGGCTGGGATTTCTGGGAGTTGTAGGCCAAAATACCAGTGGCTTGAGAACCACTGCTATAGAGGATATATTTTGTCAGGCACAGATGGGTTAATCTATGGTGACTACAGCCATAGATAAGGGGGTTGTCCTGCAATTAAAACATCTGTAACAAAATGAATAGTAATGTAATAAAATTTTATTTAATTAAAAAGAAAGAAAGAAATCCTAACAGCTGGTAAACTGGCTGGGATTTCTGGGAGTTGTAGGCCAAAACAACTGAGGACCCACAGGTTGAGAACCACTGATTTAAGTGGTGAAGACAAGACTGTTACTTTTAACACTGGATTGATTTTAGATAAACGTTTGATTTTTTTTCACATTGTACTTTAGGGAGTTGGGACGTTTTTAAAGTGTTTCTTGTTTTTGTTTTGTTTTGTGAAAAACTGATGTTGAATATAATATATTAATAACATTATATATTATTAGCAAAACATTGCTCTTGAAAAACTACAACCAGTGATTGATGTTTTCCCCAACCCGACACACTTCAAAAATGTTAAAACTATAATACTCATTTTCACCAGCCAATGAGGCCATTTGTTATATGAAGAACAAGGTATCTGAGAAACATAGGGCACCAAGTTAAGGAAAATCTGCTTCACTGGGTTCTTTAGCAGGTTTGAATATTTATGGTGGATTGGTGGAATAAATCTGTGACTAATGAACAAATATGTTTCCAAGGTATGTTTCACAGGAGTTTTTGGTGGGGCATATTCCAACATTTTTTCCCCATTCTTAACATATTTTGGCCAGTACAAAAAGGCACAATCTCTGAAGTGGAAATATATTTTCTCAATAGGGAATTAAAATCTTCAAAGCAAAAAAAAATGTGACATTAATAACAATTTAAAACATATTTGTTAATAGGGCATGAAATGAAAATAATGTTTAAGAGCTTGGTAATATTTTTAAAAAGCCAGTAGATGGCAATCTTTACTGTAAACAGCCATCTCCTTGGACAAATTCTTCTTGAAGGAAACTAATATATTCCATTTTCTGAGGGGGAAAAGATCCTCTTGCCAAACATCTCAGTTACATGAAAAGACCTTCACGATGGACTAAAATGTTTGGCATTAATTCCTCAAGTAATTAGGTTAATGCTATGATGCCTTTTAAACAGGCTCGGGGAATTACTTTATGTGTCAGTCAGTCTAAATCCAAAGTGATCGGCATTTTATTTTAAATTTTTTTGATGTTACATATTAATTTTTGATGACTCTCTGTCAAAGTATGTGACAGCTAAGTGATCTTAACTAGTTGCGAATGGAAGAGAACTTAAATATTTCTGATTTCCAGTGTAAAACTGCCAAGATTTAGTGCCTAGAATCACTGCAGGTTTCCGTCTTCCTCCCTGCATCACACCCTTTACATTTCCTTGTGACAGTGTTAATTGGGACAATATTCTTGTTCAGAAGAACAGATGTTTGCAACTAAAGCATGAGGAAGCCCATGTGCTGGTACACAGCATGCTTTTACCCCCTGGCATGGGTTACTTACATTGCAGGTCACAGCACTGAAGAAAGGCAGTGCCGGTGGAATCGGATACTTGCTTTCCTGTGCTGAAAAAATTAACTTTTGGGAAACTATCAAGCATTTATCTCACAGCATATTTTTAGTGCTCACTGCTTATGTTGTGTACAGCTCAAAATTTATCATATGATTCTGTAATGAAGAGACAGATGACTTCCTCTAAAGCTTTTTAGGGTGCATCTACACTAATATTAATGTAGTTTGATGTCAACTGGCATGGCTCAATGCTATAGAATCCTGGGATTTGTAGTTTGGTGAGACACCAACATTCTTTTGCAGTGAAGGCTAAAAACCTTATAGAATGACAATTCCCATGATTCCTTAGTATTGAGCATGGCAGTTAAAGTGGTGTCAAGCTGTTTTAATTCTGCAGAGAGGATTTCTTGTGCCGTTCCCTAGTCAGTTTGGAAGAACCTTAACCATTATGAGGATCTTTCAGGTCCTTAGGATTGCTGGTAGCAACTATACTTTCCTGACATTGGTTTAATATGGCTCACACACTCTCAGGACCACATCAGACATGGCTGTTTTTGGCAGCATACTCTGGTTCCTCTGCTGGCAGTAATCCCACAATATAGAAATACCATGAACTGGCATATGCTACTGTGGCGGCAACATGGCAGGCTTCTCATGTTGCAGTGTGATCAAAGGGGAAAGCTGGGTGGCAGACACTTCCTCCCATGGGATGAGATAAGTAGGAAGCCGGGCTATGCAGGGCATGGGGCGATGAGTTACCTACACCGCCTGCCAGGCACCGCTGGATTTGTCATGATCTGTAGCAATTCTGGAAGCATGTATGATTTTTCATGTCAGGAGCACCTTGAAAAACTGCTGGTGTGAGAGAATTGGCCGTCTGCAAGGACGTTGCCCAGGGGACGACCAGATGTTTTGATGTTTTATCATCCTTGTGGGAGGCTTCTCTCAATGTCTCCACATGGAGCTGGAGTTGATAGAGGGAGCTCTTCCATGCTCTTCCCTGGTTTAACCCATTGCACCACCGAGGGCTCAGCATGTATGATGAAGTCATCAGTTGCTGAAAATAATGTTACAGTTCCAATATAAAGCCACAAAAAGAGAAGAAGGTGTTGGTTTTGCAACTAGATAGTAGTGATAATGAGAATAATTCTGTTGGGCAATTGTCAATATGTAACCTACAGTTACTTATTCATAACTATTATATGCTCATGATCCTAGTTTAGGAGTTATGTAGGGATTCAAAAAGGTTCCCAAAATCCACTTAATAGTCAGCACCACTGGGATTAAATGGTATCCACTCTTCTTGATTAAAATGGTTGTCTGGTATCGCCACTCCACCTCCCTCATGCAAGCAATCTCCAGTAGGAACTGGTGATAGGGATTCTTTTTCTGTCTGTTATGCCAAAGTTTCTGTAGGAATGTCAGGCAGCCACTACTTGATCAACATGAGCCCCATCAATTCCAGAGGCTGCTTAACAGTAAGACGGGCTTAAAGGACTTCACGCTCCCTATATAGTCCCTAAACTAACTATAGTTACAGAGTTACAGATGCAGGATTTTTTTTAAAAAATCCTCCATATGCTTCCATACTTTCACACATAGTTATCATATTGAAGGTGATAGTCAGCCTTCTTATAAGATTCACCCCCACAATCTCCTTACTGCTAAGCAAAGCTAAGTATATGAATCACTATGTTTATCCAGATCCAACACAATGCTAGATATTATATAGAAGAGGGAGGTAATCACTAGTTTATGCCCACTGGTTTGGACATGCATAGTATATGAAGAGGCAATATGTCTCCAAGCAAAGAGATTGAGTGGGGAAAATATGGGGGATAGAAAATATATATTGCGAGGAGTAAGTGTGAATCACAAGGAACTCTTTTGCCAGCTTTTCCTACTGAATGTATTGAGCCAACTGTAAGGCTGCTATCTACCAACTTAAAAAATAACTGAGCCTGGCCCACACTATTTAAATAATTGGAATTAAAACTATAAGTGTTTTTGTAATAATCCCAAGACTTTCTGCACTTCTTTTAGTCCATATTGCATGTGGGTGTTTAGTTGTTTGTTGCAAACTTTTGAGTGCCTACATATTGAGAAATAGAAGAGGCCCGCCTAAAAGTAAAGCTAGGATTTTTACCTTCCCCAAGGACTACAAGTGTGCAAAACCACACAGCATCCTAAGCTCTGAGCAAGAGGATTCCTGTGCAGTGAGAAAAAACAGCACAATCTGAAACATTTTGTTACTTTACCTTTTTGAATGTCCTGAGAGCAGAGGCGGTTCAACCACCAGGCCAACTAGGCAGTTGCCTGTGGTGCCATCTTGTTGGGGGCGCCATTGAGGCAACTCCTGTCTCCTGTGGCCTGCCTCCGCTGCCGTGCCTCCCTCCGTAAGGAAGGGGCTGAGGTCGCCGCAAAGCCCCGAACACCTTCCTTCTCACCAGGAAGGCGTTTGGGGCTTTGCAGAGCAGAGAAGCTGCCGAACGCCTTCCTGGGGACGCCTTCCTGGTGAGACCTCGCCAAGAAGGCCTTGCCAGGAAGGCGTTCGGCGGTTTGGGGAGCAGAGAAGTACCGCTTCTCTGCTCCCCAAAGCCCCGAACGCCTTCCTGGCGAGAACGAATGTCTGGATTTTTCCTGTTTTCAGAGTGTTGTTCTTTATTATTGTCTTGATTTTAGAGTTTTTTAAATACCGGGGGCTATCTGGGTTATCTAAGTCCACACTGCCCTATATCCCTGTTCAATGTTTGGTACTAAATTCGCAAATATAGTAATTTCTACATAACATCACCATGTATTGAACTGCTTTTTTTGTTGATTTGTTGTAAAACATGATGTTTTGGTGCTTAATTTGTAAAATCTTAATGTAATTTGATGTTTAATAGGCTTTTCCTTAATCCCTCATTATCCGATATTTTCGCTTATCCAATGCTTTTATTTTTCAGTGATTGGTTTTTTTGGGGGAGGGGGGTGCCAAAATTCTGTTTGCCTACACTTGAAAAATACCTAGGGCCGGCTCTGCCTGAGAGTTATCTCTTAATGGTTGTCTTTCCTTCCTAGAGTCACTTTGTGAAAAAGATGGTCCCAGGTGCCTATCAAACTCTTGCCAAAACGTCTCTGAGTGTAGTGGTGCTCCTGCTGCTGCAAAAGGAACTGGTTGCCACTGTCCGGATGTGTTGCTGGATGGCATCTCAGCAGAAGATTGTGTCCAAACATCCAAGGATCCTTGTGCCTCCAGCCCTTGCCTTCATAACGCTACCTGTTCGAGTGCTGCAGGAAACCTCAGCTTTACGTGCAACTGCCTCATGGGGTACACCGGAGATACCTGTGAAACTACTATCAGTACATGTGACTTGCATTTCTGTAGGCATGGAGGCACTTGCCTGGAGAGTCCTGATGGCCTTGTCTGTCACTGTGCTGAAGGATATATGGGTGCATACTGTGAAACTAATCTTGATGAATGCCTTTCCAACCCATGCCTCAATGGAGCAGTTTGCAAAGACAGGAACAATGGATATGCCTGCTACTGTGTTCCAGGCTACCAGGGAAAGCATTGTGACCTGGAAGTCAATGAATGTGTTTCCGATCCTTGCCTAAATGGTGCCACATGCCTGAATCTGATAGGAAAGTATTACTGCCTTTGTCCTCTTGAATACACAGGTAAGAATCTATGAGAAAGTACATAATACTGCTACTAATACAAAAAGCTTGCATGTTACATGTATAGACACAAATTACTGTTTGCTGCTGGAAATCATAAAATCATAGACATGGAGCCCAGATAATGGTGTAGAGAGGTTCAAACCTCCCTGTACCTAGGACAAGGGGACTTGCCCCATTAAATGAACTGGCAAAATGAGATTACCAAGATTTCTGTGTAGCTGAGTCTTCTGAGTTATAAATCAAAAGTATACCAAAGTATTAAGCACCAAGATTGAGGACTTTATCACACCAACACACTAATCTGCTACAGCTATGTTAGCATAGGTAGTGAATGCATACCATATTGAGCATCTTCGATATCGCACCTCTTTTCATTAGTGTGATGTGTGCCAATTTGCCATTCAATGGTTCCACGATCATACTTTGGGACACCCTCATAACCTCAACTTCCTGCAGTTGTGATGATGATGATGATGGTGATCATTGAAATTGGGCAATTTCAGTACTAAAAACAAAAAGAAAGGTATGAATAAAATAGGGCCCCTGGTGGTGGCGCAGTGTGTTAAGGCACTGAGCTGCTGAACTTGCAGACCGAAAGGTCCCAGGTTCAAATCCCAGGAGTGGAATGAGCGCCCGCTGTTAGCCCCAGCTCCTGCCAACCTAGCAGTTCGAAAACATGCAAATGTGAGTAGGTACCGCTCCAGCGGGAAGGTAACGGCGTTCCATGCAGTCATGCCGGCCACATGACCTTGGAGGTGTCTACGGACAACGCCGGCTCTTTGGCTTAGAAATGGAGATGAGTACCAACCCCCAGAGTCGGTCACGACTGGACTTAACGTCAGGGGAAAACCTTTACCTTTACCTTATGAATAAAATAAAAGGAAAACAGACAAATTGGGAATCATGAGGGGAAGGGGAAAAGGGAGAATCCTATCCCTTGATGTCATGTTAATGCTGGCATGCCAACACAGAAGTGGATGGGATCCTTCGCACCAAGGTAGGTGATAGGAATGTTGTGACATTGGGAGCTATTGAAAAGTTGTATCCATCAGGGACTAAAGATCGGATAATCACAGGGAAGAGGCAAACCAGTGGTGGGATGCACACATTGTCACCAAAGGTGACAGTCCAGTTGATATGCTGGCTTGCCTACCTCATGTGATAAAGTCTTAAGATTACTGTTGTTGTAGAGCTTAGTCAAAAATAATGAAAGCTGCTCACAATATATTTTAGGTACACTTTAGAAGACTCTGTGTCACATTTGAGGATGTTTAAATGATAATAGAAGAACTATAGTACCGATTTCTGAAGTTCTTTTACAAGTCCAGAACTGGTCAGTGGGAGGAAGACTGATCTAGCGCTACAAATAGTTGGCAATAGTTCCTTTTACCTGTGGAACTATTTATGAGTAAACATCATTGAGCCAACAGACTCAATGATCCCACAATATCCTAATAGCATAATGTAAGAAAATATCTTTGGTTTTAACAAGAAACACATTTTACAAAGACTCTGGTATGGGCCACAGCACCACCTTTTGTTTTTTTCCCCCTATAGAAAATACTTTTGGTTCAAAAAATGGTACAAAACACTTGATACATACAGTAAGATCTACTTTTGTTAATCAGATGTAATGTAGCCATTGTCCCCATCTAATCTTCAGACCATTTATACTGAGTGTGATTTAGTGTCCCAGATAAATTTCTCTTTGGCTTCTCTCCAGGCTCCCTTTCCATTCATCCACAAATTGGTCCTTTCTTTACTGTTGTGAGGATTTGCTGAGCAACATGCTAGGTTCCATCTCTTTTTTGAAGCTCTTCTGTAGCTTCCACAAGCTCTTTACCTGTCTCTCCTTTCCTGGATCTCCATGCCCACTTAGTTCATCTATCGATCTTCTTGACCTACGGCATTGTGTGGAACTTTTCCTCTCATATTAGCTGCCACCAGGTTCATTCTGCTTTCTCTGCTCGGCCATGCTACCTACTGTTTTCAGATAATGTAGCCAGTAGTTTCAACCATCTCCTGATTTTCTCTATACCACCCTCTGGACACAGTTCCATTATATTACTGACTGACTATCCAATAAAACTCTCTTGCCATTGAATTATGAGGTTTAAGCTACGGAGAGAAGTTGAACACACTTAGAAATATTAGTTTGAAGACAAGCATCAGTATTTCAAAGAATCCAACACTTTGTAAGAAGTATTCCACAGTACCTTATGAACACATTTTCATTTATCCATTTTGAGCCATTAGATCTCAAAGTTCTTCTGGAGGGAAAAACTCCTGTAATAAAACATACAAAAAAATAAGAAATATATCTATGAATTTTAAAATAATTTTTAGGCATCAACTAATCATTATTAAATATCCTTGGACTCTGAATTGTAATTGGGGTAGGCTAACAGAATCCCAAGGAGAAACGCACAGCTGTAGATCAGCACAATATGCTCTTGGTAATCATTTTAGGGGATGTAAAATCTTCCCATGTAATTTCCCATAATACATTATAATATAGGCATTATTTTAATAACCTGAATTCTCACACAGGTTAAGTGAACATCCTCACACATACATTCAATTAAAATCAATTGCTTTAACTTCTAAGTTAATGGCTACTACTTAGTACAAGTAATACACCTACTGAAATCAAACATGAAGGAATATATTTTGATGCCGGATTATCTCTCATTTGTTTTAGAGCCGAGATCTAGAATACTTCTACAAATACTCCTGCTCTGTTTTGTAATGTGACATAAATTTCCCCCTTTCCCCGGGAAGGTCTGTTTGCAGTTAGACTATAAAGACTGAAAACAGATCTGGCACTGCTTTCCCAATATCTTTCACTCATGAAATCATTTGCTTATTCATTTAAATTAACCCTTAGTTGTACTTATTCACCTTCAGTCTTACCATCACACATCCAAATATCATTGGCAATGTATTATTAACTGTGTGGTCCATTAACTTTGTGATTAATTTAGGGAAGAAGAAACCCCCAAGCATTCAAGGAGGGATATAAGAACAAAATAACAACCTAAAGAAATAATAATAATAATAATAATAATAATAATAATAATAATAATAAGTTTATTTGTATCTTGCCTCCATCTCCTCCGAAGGGGACTCAGGGCAGCTCACAGAAATATCAGATACAAGAGCAATTACAGTATACAATACATCAACAAACAATAACATGCACCAGTAATAGCATTTACACATTAACCAGAAAATTAAAAACACTTATTAAAAACATAGAATTAAAAACACTGAGGCCGTAATAGTAGATCAGCAAAGTGCACTGTATAAGTTGCGAATTAAAACTTGGAGCGGAATGAGCGCCTGCTGTTAGCTCCAGCTTCTGCCAACCTAGCAGTTCGAAAACATGCAAATGTGAGTAGATCAATAGGTACCGCTCCGACGGGAAGGCAACGGCGCTCCATGCAGTCATGCCGGCCACATGACCTTGGAGGTGTCTACGGACAACGCCGGCTCTTCGGCTTAGAAATGGAGATGAGCACCAACCCCCAGAGTCGGTCACGACTGGACTTAACATCAGGGGAAACCTTTACCTTTACCTAAAGTGCTACAAGTTCGTTTGGGGTCAATTTGGGAAGAGAGGAGCCCTGAGACTAATGTCAAGTAACCAGTATAAAGGTTGAGGAATATAATTATGATTATAATGGGGATGGGCGATCTTAACCAAAGGCCTGTGTGAAGAGCCAGGTTGTGAGGAATATAGTGCCAAAACCATTTTTAACATAATATACAAAGCCTTCATATTTTCCTGAAGAAGTTTCTGTTGTTCTGGATCGCGTGGTAGGTGCAACGTGAAAAGAAAAAGTGCAAAATATTTGGTATAAGGCTAAAATACCCTTCATCTACCTGAAAGGTTTGGTTTTAGTGAAGTAAGGAAAGAAACTGTGGCCACTGTATGGAGTACAAAGATATTTGGCTCCAAGCACTTTCAGAGAAGGAGAATTAAAATACAGGTTTAAACCACCTTCACACCCCCTAGGAAAAAATACCCCTCATGGTGTGCAGGAGTACATCAAAAGGTAAAATCAGATCTTTTCTGTTGACTGACATAGACTTCATTTGAAAGCCTGCCTTCAGTTAAGATCCATCATGCACACACCAAATGTTATTTCAAATGAGAAGTATGTTGCCTTCCTGCCACCCTGCTGCTATCAGTAGGTGTCTCAGCCTAGGCCAAGTGATGAGAGAAACTACAGAACAACAGGAAAGCCAGATTGCGGAAAGAAGGAAAAGCCCATTAACTGCCAGCATGGCTGCTCTGAAATGATCACATTCAACCTGGACCTCCTGTTGTACACAGGAAGCTCCATTTGTAACGTGCCCTGTTAGCCAAGCCCAAGGCTGTGGCTATAGCTCAGGAGCAAACCCCTTGATGGACAGGGGCACACACTCCCTTTTTGACAATGAGGGACAGAGAACATCATGAAAGTGAGAAAGGTGGAGAGGAAAATGAAGCGTTTAGATAGGACTGGGGCTGCTCAGCAGGACAGGTGATCTCATCATAAAGAGACCCTGGGCAGCAGATTTTTTAAAAAAACTAGTGCCACCATTTCTTTGCCTCCTCCAAACATTTTCCCTCTCACTTGATCGCTCACTCTCTTTTTTGTTTTGTCTCTTTTGCTTTCTTTTCACTGACCATTTTGCCTTGAAAATAATCATTCTGACAATGATCAGTTTACATCAAATATGTCATAGATGAAAACTGTTGTACTTCTAACCTCTGTTCCCCAGCAAGGAGCACGGTTCAAGCTCCCCCTCCTATTATAAAGTGCTGAAGGCCATGCTATTCATCCATTTTCTCAAGAGTAGACTGTCCTGCACTGATTTCTGAAGGACATGTTCATAATCTGATCCCAACATTTCTTCCCTCTCCACTGTCTTTTTTAAAAGAAGGTCCAGGGTGGGAGAAAGAACTCTTGTCTGTTGGAGGCAGGTGTGGATGTTGTAATTAATCACCTTGATTGGCATTTGATGGCCCTGGGGCCTCAAGGCCTGACTTCTTCCTGTCTGGGAGAATCCATTGTTTGGAGGTGTTAGCTGTCCCTGATTGTTTCATGTCTGGAATTTCTCTGTTTTCAGAGTGTTGTTCTTAATTTACTGTTCTGATTTTAGTTATTTTTAATACTGGTAGCCAGATTTTGCTCTTTTCCATGGTTTCCTTATTTCCTGGACGTGACACAGATATAGAAACCTTCCTTCCCTAGTTTCTAACATTCCTCACAACCTCTGAGGATGCCTGCCACAGATGGGGGTGAAATGTCAGGAGAAAAAGCTTGTGGAACATGGTCATACAGCTCAAAACACTCACAGCAACCCAGTGAATTTATATACTTTAGAAATGTTATCCATCCTCCAGGAAATAATGCCCAGCTGCTCACTGGAGGGAAGGATACTAGAGGCAAAGCTGAAGTATTTTGGCCACATCATGAGAAGACAGGAAAGCTTGGAAAAGATCACGATGCTGGGGGAAAAGGAAGGAAAAAGGAAGAGAGGCCGACCAAGGGCGAGATGGATGGATGGTATCCTTGAAGTGACTGGCTCGATCTTGAAGGAACTGGGGGCAGCGACGGCCGACAGGAAGCTCTGGTGTGGACTGGTCCATGAGGTCACGAAGAGTCGAACACAACTGAACGAGTAATGAAGAGGAAGAAGAAGAAGAAGAAGAAGAAGAAGAAGAAGAAGAAGAAGGGTCATTTGATGACAATTTGATCATTTCTTTATCATATTTCAACTACAGTACAAGTTAAGCCATTAAAATTATCTGGGATCACTTGCTGTTAATGGGAATGTCATAATAATAATGAGATTAGGAAACTTGTGGAAATAACTTAATAGATGTTTGTTCCTATTTTACCAATTTGATATAGGTGTGATATACCTGTGATCAGGGCAAAGTGTTGCATACAATCTAGATATCATGTAGGTACAAGCAGGGCCGTAGCCAGAAAAAAATTTCGGGAGGGGTTTTGAAAATTTCGGGGGGGGGGGGGTTTAACCCCTAGCACACACCCCTCCCCGCTACAAACCTGTCAATATCTGCTTGAAATAGTGCCTGGAGGGACTCTTAATGTTTTGTGTCTCATAGACTTAGCATGGGGATTTGGTTAACCAGTTAAAATTCATGAGTAAACCAGGTTTTTTTTATAACCTGAAAAATTTCGGGGGGGGGGGGGGTTGAACCCCTAACCCCCCCCCCCTCGCTACAGGCCTGGGTACAAGGTAGATACTAGTAATGCCTTCAGTGTTACCTATATGAGTTCAAATCTCTTCACGTGATAACCATTGTAATGCATCCTCCTTCAGCACTGTTTTGTGAAAAGAATGGATTCAAATAGAACAAACCAGGGCCATAGTTGGGGGGTGGTATGGGGGTTAAACGTTCAACCTCCCCTCCCCAATGTGCCAGGTTAAAAAAAAAACCTGGTTTACTCATGAATTGGTTAAAATTCATGAGTAAACCAGGGTCTATTTTTACCTTGGCCCAGATCTTTTGATCCAACTCATGATTTTAACATTATTTTGTATATTGACCTTTTATGACTGTTTTTATCCATGTTGATGTTCTATTGTTGGCTGATTTGTTTATTGTTTCGTTTTGATTTTGTGCTGTCGTGTCTGGGCATAGCCCCATGTAAGCTGCCCCGAGTCCCTTCGGGGAGATGGGGCGGGGTATAAGAATAAAGTTATTATTATTATTATTATTATTATTATTATTATTATTATTATTATTATTACCTGAAACATTGGGGGGGGGTTGAACCCTTAACCCCCCTCCCACCCCTCTATGGCCCTGGAACAAACAAAGTAAAAAGTAATTTAACAGCCAAGCTATGAATGAGCCAGTGGCTTTGAAATGACAATCCCACTAAAACATGAATTGATCAGGAGTAAATTTGAAAGTTCGTTTCATTTCTATTTTCCTACTGAAACCTTTAATTCCTCAGTTTCTTCCAGGTTGCCTCAAAATTGTAATTATCTATACAACAAAAACAGTTGTTGCCTTATCACCATTTCTCTTCTACAGAAGGCTAATACTCTGGCAGGAAAATTCAGCAATCCCCAGCTCCACTGTTTTCACTTAGTAATCCAACCAACCATGTTTACACTACAACATTATAGAAGTTTGATTCCACTTTAGCAACCATTGCTTCATCCTATGGTATCATGGAAATTGTAGTTTGGTGAGATATAAATCCCTGCTAGACAGGTCTAGTATTATGGAATGGCGAGATGCTTAGAATAACCTGCTTGAAAAGTCTAGTAGTATCATTCTATGGGGTACTTCATGTTCTTTGCTCAAAAGTTCTAGCACTGTAGCTCAGTGAGGTGGATTAGTGTTCTCCAGTAAATACAGAAAAATCCCCCAGTAAACTTTAGATTTCAAGATACTGTTGGATTGAGCTAATGCAAGCTGAAGTGACAACAAACTACTATACATTTGTAGTGTAAACACGTTCTTTGGCACATAGGAGATAACCCTGAAATGAGTCCTTTCTAAGTCCTTAGCAATTTCTCAGTTTTTGCTGGTGAGACACATTTCACATCCCTCTGTATTAGTCAATTATTGAAGCCAGAAACCTCAAAATCATCACGGACACTTAAGTCATCAAAAGTATGAGTTAAAAATCAAGGTAGCAGAGCCAAGAAAATGAGGCATAAGCTA
Source organism: Anolis carolinensis (assembly GCF_035594765.1). NCBI lineage: Eukaryota > Metazoa > Chordata > Lepidosauria > Squamata > Anolidae > Anolis > Anolis carolinensis. Next base: position 90,076,891 of record NC_085844.1, read on the forward strand.
TCAAGTAAAAAAAAAAACTGCATGTGTTGACTTATGGCTTAAGAGCAGCTTTCCATATCAATGAAATAAAACAATAAAGTCAACGTTTCCATAAAGGGGTCATTTACTGTTTCTGCCGTAGTAAAATACTGGGTTTTAAATTCTATTTAACAGAGTGATTTATTCAAGGCCATTTTATTTTGGGATTCTTATTGTTGTTCATGTTGTTGTTTTCTTTTCTGAAGCTTACTGTGAGATGTGTTAAACGACTGAACCAAAGGGATTATTGGATGAACCCCCAAGGTGTCCCTGCTGGTAATAAAAATCTTCATTTACTCTGTCAAAGAGAGCTTGCCTATTGCTATTATCCCAGCCTGACACCATGAATCACAGTGGGAAATCATCCAGCATCATCTCATTTCCCTGGGAAGTTAAAAAGGCTTCTAACTTTTGATGTGTATGCGAGAACTTGCAATAAATCGACAGCGGTAATGCTAACCAAATGCTCTCGTTACTGGCTTCAGCTTGCTACTTGCTCCACAGAGTCTCTCAGCTGCTTTATACGAATGATGCGCTGCATATTCACACACACACATAGAGCCAAGAAATGTTCACATAATTCTCACATCTCACACAAATGAAAGAGGTTAGTGTGGATGAATAGCAGGATAATAGAAAGTTTAAGGCAATTGGGAAAGAGGGGGCAATGGGAGAAGAATCTGCATTTTTATTATGATAATGCATTGCATATGTGTGTTTTGTTTTTGATGCATGTGTTGGACAGCTGTTAAAATAACAGAGTGCAATTGGTAATGCATGGGCCAACTGTCAAGGACAGTATTTCTCCGTTGTGCTAATTTGATTTAATCCAAAGAGAACACCAAATTCAGAAAACTTTTCCAAGCAGTAGCTTTTCATTCTCCTGATTTGGCATTGCAAAGTGCAGCTAAGAGAAGTCATGGAGAAAAACAGTGAGGAGGGGACATAAACTATGTAGATATTCTCCATGGGTTGATGAGACTAAACTGAGCCAGGCTAGGCCAAGTCAAGCAAAAAACAAAGCAACTCTCTCATTTGGAACATAGCCTTTCAAGTAGACTGTTTCTTCGATCTTGCCTGGCATTCCAGAGTAGCTACAGCAACTACAAACTAATGTTTCCCAGATTTTGTGAACAGAAAGACTGAGGAAACAGTAGGAAGCATGATTAAAGATAGATTTAAGATAGATATCTCTGAGAAATGTTGAGACATTAAACAGTAGACAAGTGTCAGAATCTGATCTATCTCTCAATGTAAATTTAAAAAGTAAAGGTAAGGATTCCCCTGACGTTAAGTCCAGTCATGTCTGACTCTGGGGATTGGTGCTCATCTCCATTTCTAAGCCGAAGAGCCGGCGTTGTCCATAGATACCTCCAAGGTCATGTGGCCGGCATGACTGCATGGAGCGCCATTACCTTCCTGCCGAAGCGGTACCTATTGATCTACTCACATTTGCATGTTTTCGAACTGCTAGGTTGGCAGAAGCTGGAGCTAACAGCGGGCGCTCACTCAGCTCCCGGGAAATTTAAATTTACATACACTTAAAAAAGCATTAATGGACCCTGGCATAGACTGGTCCATGAGGTCACGAAGAGCCGGAAAAGACTGAACGAATGAAGAAGAAGAAGGACCCTAATAGTGAATTGGGAAGTTATGTAACAGGACACCAGTAAGAATGCACTGGTGTCCAATAAGCATTGGGATCATTTCACATTATTTTCATTGCTCATCAGTCCCACTGATCTCTTTCCTGGCTTTGCTACATAACAGCAACCCTCTAATGAATGCAGATGTTTCTTGTCCTTGCAGTACTAATTCCGACATGCACTCTTAGCATAAGTCCTATCTACACTGCCATATAATCCAGTTTGAACTGTATTATACTGATCAGTGTAGGCTCACATAATACAGAATGAACTGCATTGAACTGGATCAAATGAGTCTATTGTGCATTGCCATATAATCCAGTTCGATGAAGTTAATCTGCATTCTGAAACTAAATTATATGGCAGTGTAGATGGGGCCAAATATGCAACCTTCATACACAACTCAACTTCTTAAGTATTAGACCTTATCATAAACCAATTCAAACCACCTAGTGCCATCTTGTCTAGGCGATATTTGTGACATCATTCATGGTACATTTATTTCCATTGTCCATCTTAACTTAAATTGTCATCAGATCTTGACATGGACAAGATCTGATGACATGGGCAAGATCTTTGGAGAAATGAAGGCTACCATCTGGAGCCTTGCCCTTCCTGGCTGAATAAACAAGCAGAGTGGTGTGAAGGTGATGTTGAATGCCTTCTTGGCACAAGGCTTAATGCCAACAAGCCTAAAGGAGGATAGGATTGTTGTATGTCTTTCGGGCTGTGTGGCCATGTTCCAGAAGTATTCTCTCCTGACATTTCACCCACATCTATGGCAGGCATCCTCAGAGGTTGTGAGGCATGTAGGATGTAGTAAAACCTCTATTAAAGACACCAGCATGGGATCCCTTTCAACTAAATAACTACTGCTTTACAGTGGCTCCATTCCTTTCTGGAGGATCAAACCTAGAAGATGTTGCTGGGTGAAGCCTCTTTGACTCCCTGGTCTTTGGCCTGTGGGATCCCTGAGGGATCTATTCTGTCACCCATTAAGTTTAACATTTACATGAAACTGTTGGGAGAAATCATCCATATTTATGCAGACGACACCCAACACTATCACTCCTTTCCACCAAAAGTCAAGGATGCCGTTCTGGTCCTGAACCGATGTCTGTCAACAGTAATGGATTGGATGAGGACGAACAGATTGAAATTAAATCCTGACAAGACAAAGGTGGTCCTGGTCAGTCGCAAAGCAGATCAAAGCATAGGGATACAACCTGTGCTGGATGGAGTCACACTCCCCCTGAAGTCATAGGTAGGCAGCTTGGGGGTGGTCCTGGACTCATTGCTGATCCTGGAACCTCCAGTGTCAGTGGTGGCCAGGACTGTCTTAGCACAACTAAAACTTGTGCGCCAGCTGCACTCGTACCTTGAGTCGCCTGATCTCTCCATGGTAGTACATGTCTTAGTTACATCCTGACTGGATTACTGCAGCACACTGTACATGGGGCTGCCTTTAAAGATCACTCGGAAACTTCAACTGGTACTAAGGTCAGCTGCCAGGTTATTAACTGGAGCGCCGTACAGGGAGAGAACAACTCCCATGTTACAGAAGCTCCACTGTGTTGTCAAAGGATTTTATGGCCAGGATCACAGGGTTGTTGTGTGTTTTCTGGACAGTATACCTCACAACCTCTGAGGATGCCTGACATAGATGTGGGAGAAACATCAGGAGAGAATACTTCTGGAACGTGGCTATACTGCCTGGAAAACACACAACAACCCTGGGAAGCTCCACTGGCTCCCAATCTGCTACTGGGAGAAATTTTAAGTGCTGGTCATTACCTTTAAAGCTCTAAACGGTTTTAGTCCAGACTACCTAACCAACCTCCTCTCCTCATATGTACCTCCCCAGACACTGTGATTATCAGGAGACGCCCCCTCTCGATTCCACTCCTGTCCCAAACCTGACTGATTGCCCCCTGGCTCTGGAACACTCTCCTGAAAGATATCAAAAAGGCCCCATCGCTGCTCTCTTTCAGGAAATAACTGAAAACTTTTCTATGTTCCCAAGTGTATGGTGAATTGAATGGTTGAATATATGACCTTATGAAATATGGTTTATGGAAACCTTTAATAATGTTTTAATGTGTTTTATAGGATGGTTATTATTGCTTTTATAACTATAATAGAGTCTCGCTTATCCAAAGTAAACAGGCCAGCAGAACGTTGGATAAGCGAATATGTTGGATAATAAGGAGAGATTAAGGAAAAGCCTATTAAACATCAAATTAGGTTATGATTTTACAAATTAAGCACCAAAACATCATGTTATACAAGAAATTTGACAGAAAAGGTAGTAATGCTATGTAGTAATTACTGTATTTACGAATTTAACACCAAAATATCTGATGTATTGACTACAAAAATGTGTTGGATAATCCAGAACGTTGGATAATCGAGTGTTGGATAAGTGAGACTCTACTGTATTTGTATTATACTATTGACATTGTATTTTATTTAAATTATATTACTCATTTATTGCTGTACAAGGCATTGAATATTTGCCTTTTTATGGCTATGACCTGCCCTGAGTCCCAGTGGGGCGGGATATAAATAAAGTTTTGTTGTTGTTGTTGATGATGATGATGTTGATGTTGTCGTCATTGTCTTAAGTTTATATGAGTAACAAAATGTCTTTATTGTCTTCTTTCTACACAGCTCCTATGTGACAGGTTATTTTATTATTATGATAGATGGGAAACTGGAATTCAGAAAACATTCTTCCATAGCCAGTAGACACTGCCCTGTGCCCCTCCATCACTCAGTTCCACAAGAAAATAGTCAGAATCATCTGTACATAGTCCAACTTTGTTTCTCAGTCTATGAAATATTGAGATGCAGATATAAACCTAAACCTTTTCAGTATACTAAAACCCATATTCCAAAAGAAGTCACCCAACTTCCTCAAAGCTCTCAAAAGCACCTCCAAAACTCCAAGTTGTCATTCCAGGAAGCCTCCAGGATCAGAGGATTTTAATTTTAAAGCATTGAAATTAAGTCTTTTTCTTTTGGGTATGTCACATTTATTATAGCAGGGCACTGTGTGAATGTGCCAACACAAAAACACACACACACCTCCTCCTTCTCTTCCTCCTCCATGTCTCTTAAAATTCCACATTTTTGCAAGTTGATTGCAGCTGCGGAGGCGGGGATCTCTCCCTTATACAATCCATCAGATTGGCTAGACATTTTATAGATGGAAAGACTCAGTTGCCTAAGGCAGGTTACTTGACTTGACAGACCAATAGCCTGATCCAACATAGCAAATGATCCTGTGGTTTCATGTTAATAATCAGGCTGTTTCTTGGCCCGTAGTTTTGAATCTGGCTATGTTAAGACTCTGATACACACTGCATTTATTTTTGTCGCCAATGCTTTCAAATGTTCTCAGGGAACTACTGTTAACAAGCACTGACAGATTTACGGTCACTAGACATACTTGGGCAAATGCTCACTTCTTTTTCCTTTTACAATTACTAACCAATGAATTCATAGAACAAAAACCACTGAGATGTTTCTTGGTGCAGTGTTGGTTACTTTTAAAATCTGGAAACAGCTTCACACAGTGACTTAGCTTGTGAATATGACACACAGGAACCCTTTTCATGTCATGCTTTTATGTCAAGCTGCTTTGAGTCCCCTTTAGTTATAAAGTGTGGTATAAATAAATATTATAATCATCCTATTCTATCCAATTTGTCACCGATCCACTCCTTTGGGCTTCATGCAAATCTACCATTTACCAAAATAATAATAATAATAATAATAATAATAATAATAATAATAATAATAATAATAATAATAACAACAACAACAACAACAACAACAACAACAACAACAACAACTTTATTTTTATACCCCGCCCCATCTCCCCGAAGGGACTCAGGGCGGCTTACATGGGGCCTGGCCCGATAAAACAAACAAATAACAATAACAAAGCAATAAAACAATTATCCCAGTAAAAAACATCAACATCAATAAAAACAATCATTAAAATCAACAAAAATATACAATCCCGTGCTTTCCTTTTCCATTCCTGGCTGAATAGCTTAACCATTGGTTCGTCCCATCGAGTACGAGGTCTGCTCAAGGGCCGCTTGTGGTCTCTTGATATCCAGCTTGTTAGTCGATATGTCAATTAGTTGTCTTTTGTTTATGGTTATGCCCTGCCCATCTTTTTTTTTTTTGCTTCATAGATCTCATTGACCACATTGCGTACACCAGTTCTTTGACACAGATCTTTGTTACTGACTTTATCTCTTATTGTCACACCACACATCCTTCTTTCTATTACCCTCTGAGTCAACACAAGTTTTCCTCCTTTAACTTTGTTCTTGCCCATGTTTCAGATGTGTATAACATTGCCAGTAGAACTGTAGTGTTGAGGATATCTGCTTTGATGCTCATTGGCAGTTTAGCATCTATTAGCACTGTCTGGTTTTGATTAAAAGCTATCCAAGCTGCCTTGTGTATTCTTGCCCATTCTCGATTTGCCAATTTATTCAACTGTACTTGTTGTCCAAGATATACATATTCAGTCACTTCCACAATTTCATCTTCATTTATAACAATGCGGCTCTGGACACACTGCTAATTTTTTTATCCATTTATCTTTCTTCAAGTTCATTTCCAGTCCTACTGATTTTGAGAGTTGAGCCAGTTGTTGGAGATAGGTTGTAAAACTTCCGGATTTTTGGCGAATCATCTACGAAGAGGAGATGAAAAAGTTGTTCGTCATCAATTGAAATCCCATCTTTAAATTTGATTTTTTGGAAGAGGTTTTCTAAAGTTGCCACAAACAGTTTGGGTGATATTCTGTCTCCTTAAGCACTCGTTTGTTTATTCTGATGTGACACACTTCTGACAACAGTTCTATATCCATTGTACATCCTGTATTGATGCTTTTTATGATGTTCACATATGCTTGGTGCAGAACGTTGAGGAAAGTATTGATCTCAATGGAGTCAAAGGCCTTTTGGTAATCAACGAAAGCAAGACAAACCGGAACTTGATATTCTCTGCTTTTTCCCAGTAGCTGTTTCTGTGCTTTTCCCCAGTAGCTGCGTAGATATGATTGAGGGTGGAGTAGCCACATCTGAAGCCTGCTTGTTCCCTGTTGATTTCCACAAGTTGAGATATTCTTTGTAGCAGGATCCTTGTGAACAGTTTATATCGTTATCAATAATAATAATAATAATAATAATAATAATAATAATAATAATGTCCCGTCTCCTCCATATGTAGAATATGCTGTGAATGTCAAGTAATCTATTAATTAATCTATTAATCTGCAACAGAAAAAAGGGATAACCTTATTATATGTTGGAATTTTGCAAGATGGGGAAAAGGTAATTTGGCAAATCTTAGGCTCCTGCAGGATTTTTTTTACCTGAGAATTTGTGCTTGCTTCGTACCAGTTATCTTGTGTTAGAAAACTGCTTGAACAACTACATGTCTTCCAACATTTCACAAAAGAAAAGTAGGATGCTTGTAGCCAAGGAAGCAAAAGAGGGAGAACAGACAAGCCAGAAGAGATTTCAGAAGTTTGTTTTTAGCTGAGCCTCTGTTCTATGCACAAAATTATTTCAAATATTGTACAAAATTACCTTTGAATATGTTTATTTATATGAAACATACATATATTTCACATTTCGACTCAAACTATTCCGGCCCAGCTTACCTGTCCGAACACATCTCCCTTTATGAACCAGTTAGAGCAGACATGATTGGCGGGGTTTAATCGCGTTCCATACAACAAATGATTTTTTATTTGTGGAGCATCAGAGGTGGAGGATATCGCACATGTACTGTTCAGCTATGAATTGTAAAAGAAAGAGAGAGACCAATACCTCGGGCCATACATTATTCAAAAAACACACTGGGACCCACATATTAAAACTACATCTTTGTTGGCCGGCCAGAATCCTAAAATAACACACAAAACAGCCCTTTCCCTATTCAAAGCAACACAGCTGAGAACTGCTTATTTGGAATCAATTCGGGTAAATTGTAAAAGTGATGCAGATATTTGACCTGGATGGGATCTTGTTAACAGCTTGTTTATTTTAACTTCCTTTGTACCGCGGGTTGTATGTTGTACGTATGTCTATGTGTTAAATGTTTTGATACGGCCGATAGGCTAATCAATAAAACGTGATTTGATTTGATTGGCGGGGACTGGAGACAGGGCCTTCTCGGTGGTGGCCCCTCGGCTGTGGAACTCCCTCCCCAGCAAGATTAGATTGGCCTCCTCCCTCCTGGTGTTCAGAAAACAGCTTAAAACCCGACTGTGCAAGCAAGCATTCAAGGAATGATTGCAAAATAGCTATAGGAAACCGCGGGACGGATTCAATGTTTGAAATGCCTTAATGTAGAATGCCCTGGTGGTGGCGCAGTGTGTTAAAGCGCTGAGCTGCTGAACTTGCAGACCGAAAGGTCCCAGGTTCAAATCCCGAGAGCGGAATGAGCGCCCGCTGTTAGCCCCAGCTCCTGCCAACCTAGCAGTTCGAAAACATGCAAATGTGAGTAGATCAATAGGTACCGCTCCGGTGGGAAGGTAACAGCGCTCCATGCAGTCATGCCGGCCACATGACCTTAGAGGTGTCTACGGACAATGCCGGCTCTTCGGCTTAGAAATGGAGATGAGCACCAACCCGCAGAGTAAGACATGACTGGATTTAACGTCAGGGGAAAACCTTTACCTTTACCTTTTAGAATGTTTTAATGTTTTATTTTATGTCTGATTATTAACATAGTGTCAATTGGCTTATACACTGTTATGTGTATTGATTTTAGACTTTTAATGTTTTCTTTTTTATGGTTGTGCGGCATTGAATCTTTGCCATTTACTATGTTGTTAAACCACTTTGATTCCCACTAGGGGTGAGAAAAGCGGTATATAAATGAAACAAACAAACAAACAAATAAAAAGTCCCATCTGCAAGATACCTTATTACATATATATAAAAATCCAAAATCGAAAACACTTCTGGTCCCGTGCATTTTGAATAAGAGCTGTTCAACCTGCATTCTCTTGAATTTGTAAACTGAACATTGAACATGAATCTGAGCCCAGTGATTCTTTAAGAGACCCAGCACAACCCATCCATCATTAAGTAACAGCAGCAGTTCTGTTATAATTGCCACACTCTCAGTAAAGCTTGAAGGGTTCATGGCCAGGCACCAGTGGGTAGTCAGTACCCTCTATCTCTGTTATGTTTGCACCAGCTGAGCAATGCCAATAACTAGAGTAAGTAGAGGAAATTTACCTAACAACCTCAGCACAGCCAAGGTCACTGCAAAGGGCAGTGCACATCAGGCGGCAAGCAACACGTGAAGGACTGAATCCACATCTCCAACAGCATGTGAGAAAGCAGCAATTTATTTGGGTGAGCGGTGGCTGGTGTCCAGGTTGTGTTATTTCATTATTTCAAAAAGGAAACCAGGACTGAAGTAACACATGAAAGAAGTGGTGCAAGATGAATAGAATGACCAATAATTGCATAATGTAAAGAGCAGAAAGTAAACACCCCTGGGAAATAAAGAGGCTTGCTATCATAATAAAAACTTGGTCAATGCCTTCTTGACAACTATTGGCAAAGTTAATGTTAAATGGGAAAATTGCTTACATATTCTGCAAGGGTGATGAGTTGCATGAAAACCTGTAGTATGCACTTGGCTACTCTTAGGTCCATGCTACAACTGCCTAGAATTTTCACCAAAGTCTGAAACTGAATCCAGCAGGAATTGAGAGAGAAAGATTAAGAGAGACTGGTTTGAGTATAAATCTTGTTGGATTATGTAGATTGTATAGATTGTTGGATTATGTGCTCTCCTTGTGGAGAGAGAAAGCAGGGTAATAACAACAACAACAACAAAAACAACAACAACAACAACAACAACAACAACAAAAACAACAACAATTTGTTGTCGAAAGCTTTCATGGCTGGAATCACTGGGTTGCTGTGCTACTGGAACATGGCTATACAGTCCAAAAACTCACAGCATCCCAATAATAATGATAATGATAATAATACAGTAGAGTCTCACTTATCCAACACTCGCTTATCCAACGTTCTAGATTATCAGCGCATTTTTGTAGTCAAAGTTTTCAATACATCGTGATATTTTGGTGTTAAATTTGTAAATACAGTAATTACTATATAGCATTACTGCATATTGAACTACTTTTTCTGTCAAATTTGTTGTATAACATGATGTTTTGGTGCTTAATTTGTAAAATCATAACCTAATTTGATGTTTAATAGGCTTTTCCTTAATCTCTCCTTATTATCCAACATATTCACTTATTCAACATTCTGCCGGCCCGTTTATGTTGGATAAGTGAGACTCTACTGTAATAATAATAATAATAACAATAATAAATTTGCTGACACTGAGCAGGAAAGGGTTTGATCTTCCAAGGCCCAAGACAAGGTATGGAAAGACAAATTAAACTGTAAGGAGAATGAGACTGAGAATTAGATAAGAGCAATTGGGGAAATTAAACATTTAAGGTTCAAAGAAGCACAATGTAAAGTATTGACAAAATGGTATCAAATCCCACACCAACTGGCCCACATTACAAAAAAAAAAATCAACATTTTGTTGGCATGAATGCGGCAGAATGGGAAGGTTTATCTATATGTGGTGGGACTGTGAAAAGTTACAACATTTCTATAAAAAGATTAAGGATGTGATGGAAGAATTACTAAGGAGAAGAATCAAACTAAACAAAAAACAATTCTTTACCCAATAAATTGTAATCAATGGAAGGAATAAAGACCAGATCAAAATTGCAAAACATATGATAGCAGCTGCCCAAGCAAAATATATGGATGGGCATCCAAAGGAAAACTGGGAGTTGAAGTGAAAAGCTCTTATAGCCAGAGCGAAAGGAAAAGGAAAATATAAGGAACTGAACCAAAAAATATTCATGATCAAACGAATAGTATTTGCCATTGAGGGGAGTCATAACTGTTCCCAGAGGGAGGAGGGAGGGAGGAAAAAAATTGATAGGTATAAGTAAATGGATAGGTATAAGTAATCAATGGGATGTGTCAAATTGGGTAAAAATAATAGTTCTTTCTATGTATGAAATTGTGACAATGTTACAAATTACTTACATGTTACCAAATATTTTTTTTTAAAAAAACACGTACAAATTTTTAAGATGAATCATATTTAACTTCTGTTCACATGACTTCATATCAGCTAGTGGCTACATCCAACAACTCTTCAGTAGCATAAAGATCCATATGTGGATATGCCAGCCTAATGCATCCCCCAAGCAGAATAGCAATACAGTGCAAGTCATATAAATGACCAGGTGCCATTATGCAATTCACAACCACAATGTGAATCTGCAGTGCACAATATGCAATCACAATGGACAACGTGCCCAGACAGTACTGTTCCATTATCTGGGTGGAGTCCAAAAAGAGGCCTAGACAAAGAAGGGTAGTCCATGCATATGTCACAGAATGCCAGTCTATGTCTTTATTCATGTATCTGAAGATCAAATTTTTTGTAGCTTTGAAGGCAGATTGCATTCTAATAATTGCTGGAAATACCCTAAAATCTTTTGAAAAATAGTAACAAGAGTATCATTGTCAGGACCCTGGCTGCAGAGCACCAATAACCTTACACAGAGGCCAGTCTCTATCTAATATCTTTATTAAAGAAATATATAAAATCAATAAAAACAAGTGAAGAATATAGTTCAGAAGCAGACCTTCCAGGTAAGGTCAAATATAGTCCAGAAATGTATTGTCCAATATAAGATATTAGAGTTCAAAGTTTTAATCCACTTGACCGAAACACACACTTTGCCAAGCAATAGTGTGGGGAAATAACAGAGTCTTTAAAGTCCAATGAAGCTTGACAACAAGGCTGGAAATAAACTTGATTCTCGACTAGATCCGTGACTGGAGGCAAGACGAACATGAAGCATGAAACAGAGTCCGTGGTAAAACCGTGAGACAAGGCAAGGCCTGAAGCTTGATCCGGGAAGCAAGGAACTGGGATTACGAAGTCCACACACGATCTCTCTCCTCAAGCTGATCAATTGACTCCGCAAAGTATCCCTCGCGCCAAACACCTATATTGGGTCTCGTTTTCCTGTCAACAGAACTCTTTCCCTAGAGAACGAGAAGCGAAACCCAACTCTGTCCAGATGCATGACTCCTTAGAATTTCCCAAGGGAAGCAGACCTAATCAGCCATTTGTTTGGCAGCGATTCTCAGGCTTCTGTGATTAGCCTCCCTGGCTCCCCTATCTTTAGAATAATTTTCCCTCCTGGAAAACGGGGGGGGAGTTCTGCCCAAGGCCTGTTTGGCTGAATTCTTGTGGGCAAACATCATCCTGCAGGTGAAGAGGCTCCGGCTCTTGCTGAACCGGCGAAAATCCCATGTTTTCCTCTTCGTCTGTCACAATAGTACTAGGAACAGGACTACAAGGCCCATGAGTCATCACAATCATGTCCATCTTGACTAAGGGATTCTGAGCAGGAGCCTAGAACTATTTTTTAAAATTCTCGCACTATAAGTATCACATTACACACAATATAGAAATCGTTTATATTACTAGCCACTTAGATTACTTAGCAATGTTTTACTCCTAAAATCCCCCCTCCCCCCAACAAATGAAAATGAAAAAACAGTTAAAATTTCTTTCCCATCTTCCATCCCAAAGACATTTAGGAGAATAAAATAGTAACCTTCTCACTATTATGATATAAAGTCTTTATTCAAGCTCTCCTCTAAAATGGTCTTCCTCAGATAAGTTCAGTTCATGTCAGTGTATCTATGGGGAATTTATCTTTAACATCCTAAGTCGTTTATATCAATTAAGCCCTGGTCAAGATAGTAGCAACATTCAAGAGCATGCACAGGCTTCTTGGTTCCATCGTGAAGATCTCCAAATACAGCTGAGAAAGATCCCTGTGTGAAATACTATAAGTTGTTGTTAGTCACTGAAGTCAGCATGTTCAATTTGCTTTTAGGAAAGAATGTAATCAAGTGTGTGATTGGATGAGGATTTTTCTGCCTTTCTGCCTTCACTAGAATAATAGAATCACAGTGTGTCCTGTACAGTTCATCTAGAAACAAACAACATAGTGAATGGATACATTAAATTAAGACTATTCAACTGAATATGACGCCCAGCTGGTATCCCAATCTTTAATATATATTCTTGAACACAAGTCCCATTAATGTCTATTGGATGCAACCATCTACTGATGGAGATCAATCTTGGAATATCACTTTTGAAAACAGATGCATTTAGGATCCAAATTTCCACCTTATATTTGTTTGAAAAGAGGTGCAAGAATGAATTCAATTTCTGAGTCCAAGTAGCTAAACATCTGAACAACTAAATATGAAACTAGAATGATCGTAGTGATGGTGATGATGATGATGAGGCTAAGAACCAGAGCGTTCTTACATCCTTCAGAAGCTTTCAAATAGAAATGTATTCCTAGAGCAGATTCTATGGATTTCCCTTCAGATTTTATATTGTACTTAATTTTTCTACAGGTATCAACTGTGAGCTGGAAATTGATGAGTGTTTGTCACAGCCTTGCCTTCATGGTGGAACCTGTCATGACAGTCTCGGGGGCTATTATTGTTCCTGTCCAGTTGGTTTTCTTGGTGAACTCTGTGCCGTCAACGCTGATGAATGTGCAAGTCAGCCATGCCTCAATGGGGGGCAGTGTATAGATGATATCAACGGGTATGTACTCTCAGTATGGAAAAAGAGTTGACAACTGGTGACAAGCACATGTTACATTTAGCCTAATAAGGAGGAATCATCTCTAGCTGGCTGGAAATGTGGAAGTCTTGCTTTTGTTTACTAACTGGATATTTGACCACTAATTGATGCTGTAATTGATGCTGAAGCCATGAGATTTGTGTGGTCAAAATCTTAAGTGGAGAAGTGAAGCAAATTTAAATGGACTAGATTCTACCAAGAGTCATGTAGGCTTCCAATTAACCCAGGACTGTTACAAGAAAGAATTCCATAGTGACTGGTTTCCTTGTTTTTTAAATAATTAAGCTGTTATGAAGTTAGCAGGGGTCAGTTCATGGTCCCTCAGCCTATGGTGCGGCCAGACTATAGTTTGGGGAAAAAAACATGAACACATTCCTATGCATACTGTATGTGTCTTATTTGTAGTGCAAAAAAAAAAAAACCCATGAAAGAACAATACAATGGCTTCAAACTACAGGAAAGGAGATTCCACCTGAACATCAGGAAGAACTTCCTCACTGTGAGAGCTGTTCGACAGTGGAACTCTCTCCCCCGGGCTGTGGTGGAGGCTCCTTCTTTGGAGGCTTTTAAGCAGAGGCTGGATGGCCATCTGTCGGGGGTGCTTTGAATGCGATTTCCTGCTTCTTAGCAGGGGGTTGGACTGGATGGCCCATGAGGTCTCTTCCAACTCTACTATTCTATGATTCTATGATTCTATGATTCAATATAAAAGGGCTATCCAGAAAGTAGATTACATTTTGGAATTAAAAATGAACAAAGTATAGGAGAAAATATTTACCATATGCAGTTGAAAGCCAGACCCAAATACCACTTCTCAACATAGTCCCCATTAAAATCTAGGCACTTATCATAGCAATAAATGACCTGGGAAACCCTTTTCCCACCAAACTTTGCTGCTTGGCTTGCGTCCTCAACCTGGCGGGAGTCCCTTCCCGCAGCTGCGCATGTGCACGTGTTCAGCTTTCCCCCACTCTCATCCTGGATAGTTCTTCTAAGCTTTTGCAAATGCTTGCAAGGAAGGTTATGGCGACCGTTTTTTGGGACAGGAAAGGTGTGCTTCTTGCAAAACTTTAGAAGAGCGATCCGGGACAAGTGAGGGAAAGCTGAGTGAGTGCACATGTGCAGCTTGGAAGTGTGGACCTGCTTTTAGCTGATGAGAGAATCGGGCTAATTAGGATTGTTGTTGCTATGTGCCTTCAAGTCATTTCAGACAGTGGTATATGCTGCCTCAGAGTCTGATGAAGTCTCCTTCTCTGGAGGTTTTTCAGCAGAGTCAGCATGGCCATCTGTATAAGGGCTTTGATGCGGGGGGCACTGGTTGCTGTCTGGATCTCCCCTTTTCTTCTCTATGGAATAGCTGCAGCCTTTTTGGAAAACGCGGGGCAGCGACCTCTCCCAAGGCCAGAGCCATCTGAGGAGAAGGTGACGCAAAGTGGAATGAATGAATTCTGCAGCAAAATATTGGAGGGGACTACTGGTGATCTAGATTGAGCAATACTATTATATCCTGTCTCCATTTTTCCCATCAGCATCCAATTTGACTTTGCAGTGGTGGTGCTGATGATGCTGATGATTATTTTACTCCTGGAAATGTCGGATCCCATCATCCCCAGTCATCCCCCCCCCCACCCCACAAAGCTGAACAAACCATCTTCTTATATGTGGGTGATGACATTTTGGCTACATATATATATAACCTGAACAATGAAATAGGGTGAATGATGTGAATCATTGCATTCTCCTATCACAACAGAACAGATGTCACACGGAGGATTCTGCCTGAATGCCATAATAACCATTATTTATTCTGCTGCCAAGGCTATGCCAATAAAACTGTCCGCTGAATTAATTTGTTCTGATTACAGACGCTGCTTTCCTTAAATAAAGCAAAAAGCAGATTTTATGGCATCATTTTTATTTCCTCACTTTGAGGACAATTTTGAGTTGTATTTTCTGTCTTAAACTTAGTGAAGAGTGATTAAATATGAGGCTTGTGGCTTTTTCCATATAATTTTTATTGCTAAATATATGAAGAATTAGGAAAGGTACGAGAGTGGATACAGAACAGGGACATTTAAAACATTTTGCATCTTCATTTTCTTCTGTTGCTATCCAACATTCTATGATGTGAAAAAGGGGGAAAGTATTTTCTAATGTAAAACAGGAGGACAGAAAAGAAGGGTGTATAATATTTTGAAACCAAGGAGATAGAAAAGTTGGGAAATAGAAAATAGAAAGCCCTAATTAACGCTTCCTACCCTGTCTCTGCTGTCCCCTTCTTCATAATAGTTTTTATTATCTCCTTTTTTCAAAATATTATACACCCTTCTTTTCTATCCTCCTGTTTTACATTAGAAAATACTTTCACCCTTTTTAACATCATAGAATGTTGGGTAACAACAGAAGAAAATGAAGATGCAAAATGTTTCAAATGTCCCTGTTCTGTATCCACTCTCGTACCTTTCCTAATTCCTCATATATTTAGCAATAAAAATTTTGTCGTTAACTTTCCAGGATTCCTTGGATATCACTGGGGATCCTGTTATTCTTGTCACTCACTTCTCTATTTTTTCTTGTTATTCCTACATCTCTGCACTACTAATTTTCCTTTAATGCAATAAACCCCCCAATATTTTCAATTTTCTTTTGTGTGTTTAAATCATCAATAAAGGGCTGCCATTTCTCTTCAAATCTGGAAGGATTTGGCAGTTGTATAAGCCTTGTCCATATCTGCCATATCCAACATTTTTGTAATACATAAGTCTTGGGTAGGAATTTCTTCTTTTTTCCAATAGTAAGGATTAGAGTTATGTGTGAATTCTGTTTTCTTCGGTATCTCCGACAGACTGTAACAGTAATAATAATAATAATAATAATAATAATAATAATAATAATACTTTATTTTTCTATCCCACCACCATCTCCCCGAAGGGACTTGGGTGGCTAACATGGGGCCAAGCCCAGAAAAGAAACACAATATAACAGATTAAAATGAATATCTAAAGACAGTCATTTTGTTAATCCCAGTCCGTTGGCAGCCAAATGATAAGAGGGGAAGCATTCTTGCGGCCGGCACAGATCCCTGGATAGAAAAAAGGGCCCTGCCGGTACAAAAACCCTCCCACAATGAAATCAAGTGGGAGCAGGTCTTGGTTCCTCCTCCCCATTCGGCATCAGAGTTGAATCTTTTTGATTTTCCTTTACTTTCCTCATTCTTTTTATTTAGTGGGACTGACTGGGAGTTGGGGAGTTAAGGGACAGTGGGTGGGGTGTGTGCATGTGCGTTTGGGGACTTTCACCCTTTTACCTTCTTTTTCTCCTTCCCTTCAGAAAATACTTCTTAAAGATAATAATAATTATTAATAATAGTAATCCCAGCAAACAAAAAGAGAAGCCTACTGCTCATCTAGAGTAGAACGTAGAAACAGCTTTAAGGAAGCAAAACCCCAAGCAGAAAGAAGATTGCAGCCTTACAGACAAGAGAGGAGATTTTTAAAGTAGTCTAGAAGGAGGGCTCCACTGAGCTTCACATCATCATCTATTCCTTCCCTGGACCTCCTTAAAATGTCTTGGAAAGCTGTGTGCCGTGCTGCTGGTGGTGCTAGGAGAGAAGAAAGTGTGTACACCTGCCTCTCCTCTAGAGTAGAACAGATTTAAGAAGCATTAAACCCAGTCTCCTCTACAAACAGAAGGGAAAGGATCCAGAAACTTAAGAGTGGTAACTCTGATGATTTTTTAATCCAGGTCTTAATGAAGGATATGGAAGGGGAGTCTATGGGAAATCCTACCCATAATGGGCTGGATAGGGTGCTTTCTTAACCCATTGCCGACAGCCAGGCTCCCTTGAAAGGAAGAAAGGAAAGGCTCTCAGGGGGAAAGGGAGCCTCATAAGTTCCCCATTGCTGCCAATGGGCTGAAAAGAGCTGCTTTCTTCGGCTGCGGAACAAAAATCCCCATTCAGCAGTACACCTGCTTTCAGGAGGCACTGGAAAATGGATATGGGGAGCTTCTGGTATCTGACTAGAAGAATTGGATAGCAATTCACCCAAAATGCACAAGCCTAATAAGGACGATATACAGTCCTTGCTGCAGTTACCATGTATAAAAAGAGCTTCAAGAATATTTTTAGTAGTGTTGAATTTGTAAGTCTGAACAGACTTCTGGTTCTAGTGGTACTTTATTTTTTATGATATTTTCGTTGTTTTTATGAATTATAATCCAGACTTTTTTCTTTGCTTTAGGATATGTCCCCCACATAGGGTTAAAAGTTCCTTCTTTTTGATGACATTTCCAACAAATATTTGTTAAATTTTGTTTCCATCTTTGCTAATTTTTCTGGCATTGTATACCATCTATACATCATATTGCATAAATTTTCTTTTAGTCCATTGCACCTTGTGAATTTAATCTTTGTTTCCCACATCTGTTCCCATTTGTCTAGGTGAATATTATGGTTCACATTCTTGGACCATTGAGTCATACAATCTTTGATTTGATATACTTCTGGGTCTAATTTTAATAATATTTTATAAGCTTTTGTAATTTGTTTTTCCTTGGACTGAAAGAAAATATTATGTTTTATTACCTTTCCAATCAATGCCTATCTTCTTTTCTATTCAGTATCTTTCTTGTAGTTATCTATATTGAAACAATGAACATTGCTCTGTATCCTGGAGTCCTAGTGTACGTCTAAACTGTAGAACTAATGCAGTTTGCAAATACTCTAATTTGCATGGAGATGATCCCCTAGGGCCCTTCCACACAGTCATATAACCCAGAATATCAAGACAAAACCCCCCACAATATCTGTCAGTGCCATATAACCCAGTTCAAAACAGATTATGTGGGATTTTATACAGATGTGGGGAAGGGGCCCTAGTCAAACATTCAACTGCTACACATTGACTTTCCAGTCTGGGGGTGGGTGAGTAAAGGTTTGAGTGCATGTCTGAATAAATATGCATTTTGAAAAGTGAAGCTGAATAGCTAAATGTTCCCATTTCAAAATTTCGGGGATCATCAAATATGGAACAAACATTCTTGTTGAGCCTACAGATTGCAAAAAAAAAAATGGGTTTAACCTAAGTTACTAGGCTCATAAGAAGTTTCCCTACTGAGATCATATACAAAATCTCTCTCTGTGTGTCTGTCTGTGTCTTTGGTAGGAAGTAAATGAAGCAATATTCAATTACATTGGCAAGAATTTTTTTCCCAGTCAGACACTATCAAAGTATAACACACAGCATGTGTGCAAAAAGGGAAAGTGAAAGGTTCATTTTTGCTTTTGCTACACCCCAATACAAATGTATACACACACCCTTTCACACACAAATTATATTCCCCATGGAAACATAACCATCAACAGAAGAAATGTTCCTTACTCCTACATTAGACCATCAGGCCTAGGTGCAACACTTCTGGAACTAAAAAGCATTATATAAACACTGAGAAGTTGACAATAATTCTGCTTTTGAGATATTAGGATGATGTCAATTTTTAATTTTTATTTTGATCGTAATGCAGATATACCTGCAACTGTACAGAGAGTGGATACATGGGCCTACACTGTGAAATGTTGATTCCTTTCTGCTGGTCAAATCCGTGCTATAACAATGCAACCTGTCAAGATACAGTGGGGAGTTACATATGCCATTGCTGGGCAGGTAAGCTCTGCATTTTCTTGCAAGCACCATAGAGTCTGGTCTACATTTTTGAAAAAAAGAGTTTTCAAAGGTTTTCAGAAAGAATATGCCACAATAGCCAAAATTCTGGAATATCTGACCTCCAGGTGCCCTTCCACATAGCCCCATGTCCCAGAATATCAAGGCAGAAAATCCCATATTATCTGAGTGTGTACTCAGATAACCCAGTTCAAAGCAGATATTGTGGGATTTTCTGCCTTGATATTCTGGGACATGAGGCTGTGTGGAAGGGCCCTATGCCCCTAAAAGCACATTTCACACACACACACATGTTCTTTGTTCCTTTGCAAACTCACTCACTCTTGGGGGGAGGGGAAGGGAATGATGAGGGCAGCCAACAACAACAACAACAACAACAACAAAACTTTATTTATATACCACTCTATCTCTGATAAGGACTCAGAGCGGTTTACACATCATAAAAACATTCAATACATAAACATAATATAAAAGAAACCAATATAACAGTGTAATGAAGTATGAATTTTGGTTTACAGATGTTATGTTTAATTGTGTGTTTATGTTTTAAAAGGGTAAGTATCACAGTTATTGCATCTCAGCACAGAGGCTGGTTGCCATGGAGAAGTAGGCGGAGCCAACTGCCGTTTAGTTGAAGAAAGTGCAGAGTTTAAAAAAGAAAGTCAGTCTGTGCTCTGATGAGGCACAGGGAAGATTGATTCTAGGTTGATGGGATCAAGGAGACTCAATTGTTTATTTTGAGTCGGTTTTAAATAAGTTGGTGACTTATTTAATGTAGTATGTGTCCTGGAATGGCACAGAGAAGCTGTGATAGTATATCACAGGGGTGACTGTGGTTTGAAGTCACTGGATAGTCTAAGTTTCAGACTTTGGGAACCAATCCCAGCTGGACTCATAGAGATCCATCGAAGTAACTGTTAATAAGAATACCTCTAAGTGAGAAACAACATTGTAACCACTAAGCTCTGTGCATGAATAAAGTTGTTATTGTTCTTCCAACATCTAAGTCTCTGTCGCATATATTCTAAACTAAGTTATGCTACCATCTAAAGTGATGGTAGGCAGCAGTGGGATAAAAAGATTCCCCCTGCCTGAAAGAACCACGGTTGTTATTAGCTCTTTACAAACAGCAATTAACAACTATGTTTAAAATTCCAACATTTTAAAACAATATAATACCTAGTGAGAGCAATTGCAGATCACTCCATTGAGTGAAAGGCCGTAATATATAAAATATATAAAACAGCAAGCTGGCAGTATGGCCATACCTTCTCTCCTGCCACCTCCATCCAATCTCCTTTCTCCTCAAGTGACTGAGGGCCCTTCCAGACAGGCCCTATATTCCAGGATCTGATCCCAGGTTTTCTGTTTATCCAAGATTATCTGCAAGTGCAGACTCATATAATCCAGTTTAAAGCAGAAAACCTGGGATCAGATCCTGAGATACAGGGCCTGTCTGGAAGGGCCCTGAGTAAACAAGGGAACATGCAAGTAGTTGGACTCAACCACCTCCACCAATTTGATTTCTCCCCAGCAACCAAATATTTTATCACTAAGTAATTCTGCCTTAACTAAATAGAGCTCAAGTGTTACTAGTGTTATTTAAGTTATTAAATTCTATGATTCTATGAGTCTAAGTCCCTATTAGCGATGGTGTATGGCAGCAGTGGAAACAGCAGCAAATAATCTATGAATAATCAAATGCATGAAGGTAAAATCCACAAATTTGGAGGGACAACTGTAATGTATCAATACACAAACTGCTGTGTGTCATTTTGTATTGGAAATATGACATGGAGGAGATGGAGAAGTGCTCAGAAAATCACAGGTCCACAACAGGAGGATAGGAAGTATTTGCTCATTTGATCTATTCCAGAAATGGCCAAGCACAGATATTGCTGTCTGGAGAGGAAGGGATGGATGTACCTGATGAGAACCTTCATGGACATTCACTACAGAGCAGCCAAAGACATAATTGGCAATTCCCAGAACTAAAAAAGGATGAAGAAAAAAAGCAACAGAAAACCTTGAAGTATTCTTCAGAGAAAGCATTTCCTCCATGATCTAAGAAACCAATAGCAATGCATGTTCTTTATTCAAAGCAAGAATATGAAGATAATTCTGCCATAATTAAAGTGTGGAAATGAGTTCCTGGCCTTCAGGTCAGTGATGTTGAGATGGACAGCATCTTGCCTTGAAGGAAGCATGGCACCTGCCACTTGAGATGAGTCTAACCTGGTTTATGGTAGTTCAACCCTGTTTCCGTGCTAGATGAAATATAGTGGACAACCAGTTTTTTACCACCTTAGATTTGTTCGATCTGTTTATCTAAGATCTAAATGAAGATTGGCATATTCAATAGAGCAAGACATCTCCTGGGCCTCTCCAGCTGCCTGTTGTCAAGGTATCTCATAACCAGAAGCACATTGCAGACATTATTTCCAAGTGCTCCAGTCTCCAGTCCTTCAGAAATACCTCAGATGTTTTTGGGGGATCCACATAGAACTAATTTTTCAATGTACACATTCTATAACACTGTCAAATGGCAAGGATGAGGAAAGTGTGGTATCTACAGCACCCAGAACTTGGCTCTCCTTTTAATAATTTTGAGCTGATTTTCAGACAGTTTTTCTTCTGAAAACAGTGTACAATTTAAGAAATCTACTTGACATTTGGCTTTTCCAGTTCTACAAAAAAATGAAATCAACTTCTGTCCTTTTTTTTTTTTTTGACCTTGAAAACCATTTAAAATGGAGATTGCATGACTACCAATGTTTTGCACTTCCGGGCAGAATAGATATCATGGAGCTTCCTATTTTATCTAGTGTGTGACCTAAATTAAAGAGGGGTGGTTGAGGAATTCTAACCACCATATATATGAGTGGTTTGGACATGTTTAGGATAATTTTCAAGCCAAATATTAACAAAAAAAACCCACACTCTAAATTGAGATGTCTGGGACTTTGGGAAAATATTGATTCATAATAATAATATTATAATAATAACTTTATTTTTCTATCCCACCTCCATCTCCCCACAGGGACTCGGTGCGGCTAACACAGGACAAAAGCCCAAAAGCAATAAAACAAAGTACAACAGATAACAGCATATTACAATGAATAAAAACGCAGTAAAATTGACATTGTGCAGGAACAACCATAAAAACTCATTTAAAACATAAAATGAGTAAAATAAAATGGACCACCAGGTTGAAGGAGGGGGATAGCATGGAGGGGCCATTAAAACTAAAGTGTAATAATGTAGTTATAAAGTGCTTCAGGGTGAAAGGACAAAGTGCGAGCATTTCTCAACAGTTGGATGAGGAAGGACGTCCAACGAACTATAGGGGAAAGTGGAACAGTGTGAAAAATAGTATATTAATTCATATAACAATAATAATAATAATAATAATAATAATAATTAATATACTATTTTTCTAATGGCTTGCAGCCCAGGAGCAAGCCATCAGAACAAATGCAATCAAGGCCAAGATAGAAAAATCAGCTGATGACCCAAAATGCAGACTGTGCAAGGAAGCTGATGAAACCATTGATCATATCCTCAGCTGCTGTAAGAAAATCGCACAGACAGACTACAAACAGAGGCACAACTATGTGGCCCAAATGATTCATTGGAACTTATGCCTCAAGTACCACCTCCCAGCAGTAAAGAACTGGTAGGATCACAAACCTGCAAAAGTATTGGAAAATGAGCACGCAAAGATGTGGGACTTTTGAATCCAGACTGACAAAGTTCTGGAACACAACACACCAGACATCACAGTTGTGGAAAAGAAAAAGGTTTGGATCATTGATGTCGCCATCCCAGGTGACAGTCGCATTGACAAAAAACAACAGGAAAAACTCAGCCACTATCAGGACCTCAAGATTGAACATCAAAGACTCTGGCAGAAACCAGTGCAGGTGGTCCCGGTGGTGATCGGCACATTGGTTGCTGTGCCAAAAGATCTCAGCCGGCATTTGGAAACAATAGACATTGACAAAATTATGATCTGCCAACTGCAAAAGGCCACCCTACTGGGATCTGCATGCATCATCCGAAAATACATCACACAGTCGTAGACACTTGGGAAGTGTTCGACTTGTGATTTTGTGATACGAAATCCAGGATATCTATCTTGTTTGATGTGTCATACAATAAAATAATAATAATAATAATAATAATAATAATAATAATAATAATAATATGAACAGATACTTATATTTATATCCCACCAACATCTCCTAAAAGGGACTCAGGATGGCATTTCACTTTGGTGGCTCTAAAAAGGACTTCACACAACCCGAAAGACAATACTTTTTGTAATCCTTTGTCTTACTTCACCCTTCCACACCTTTCAAACATTCTGTCGCATTATCCTTAGTGAAAGGTTATATTGCTTTTAATGCTGCTAATGCCACTGTTTCTTAAAGTTAATGTTTAATACTCCTACAGACAATGATAATCTTTCCAACCCCCTCTTTTTTCAATAATACAGGCTTTACAGGGTCACACTGTGAAGTCGACATAAACGAGTGTCACAGTAATCCATGCCGCCATGGGAGTGAATGTGTGGAACTATCATGGTCAAGCTGGTATGGAAAAATTCCAGATCTACCCTCAGAGTTCAGCTACCATACAGCATCAGGTTACATGTGTCACTGTCCTTTAGGATTCACAGGTAAGGTGGCCTTTCCATCTTTTGACTTGATTTTCTAATTAAGAGTCACAGTCCAAAGGGTCCCCCTGCTGGACAAAACCTGAAATAATGCTGATCCATAAGCAACAATTCCATCCATAGTTCAGCAGTCAATTCGACATACAAAAAACCATGTGTGCATGTAAAATATCATCATTTCTAACATTGTAACAAACATACTTTTCTGAGTTTGGCTAAAGCCTAACATTGTAACAAACATACTTTTTTGAGTTTGGCTAAAGCCTATGCAAGCTGTAACAAAGTTTTCAATGGAAATAATATTCATATAAGAAATCAGATTAGGAAACACTAGGGTGTTAATCATTATCAGCTCTGTCAGGTTTTTAGAAAAAAATCCAGTACCACATATGAATTTGGATATTTTTACTGAATTTGTCCTTACCTCTGGGCATGCTGATTTTATATTTTCCAAACTCAAGGAAGGATTTTTTTTTTTCGTGTCAGGAGCAACCGGAGTTGCTTCTGGAGTGAGAGAATTGGCCATCTGCAAGGACGTTGCCCAGGGGACGCCCGGATGTTTTGATGTTTTACCATCCTTCTGGGAGGCTTCTCTCATGTCCCCGCATGGAGCTGGAGCTGAAAGAGGGAGCTCATCCGCGCTCTCCCCGGGTGGGATTCGAACCTGGCAGCCTTCAGGTTAGCAACCCAACCTTCAAGTCACGAGGCTTTTATCCCCTTGGCCACCGGAGGATTAGACCACATGCTTTGCATTAGAAGGTCTCAGTATCTCTGGGTAGGGCTAGACAAGACTATTTTCTGAAGTGTTAAAGAGTTTCTGCCATTTATTGCATACAATACTGAATTAGATTGATTAGTAATAAGACTTCTTATAAAACTATGTTCAAAGATGCAATGAAGGACTAAGTATATGGCATAGTCCAAAGCTAAATTTGTGCTAGGTCTGCAGTTTCCAAAACTTTCTTCTTTCACAGAACCTATCCAAATCAACTTGCTTGTGAAGGAATTTCCAAATATCAGTTTTGGAGCCCTTGAGTTGTTTGGCAGAATTCATGAGAATGTAATCTTAACCAGTCCAGGTTGCTGACTAGGTCTGTTGAGTTTTACTGTCACCCTACATGAACTAAAAGCATGTCATACAATTCTTTCAGTATACATTTCTGTAGAAGATAAGAAATAGTGACCAAAAACACTTCTAACCTAAAGACGACACTGGTGCTGTTCTGAGCTCAATTTGTTGTTTTCTATACTATTGGTTTTATTTTGTATTGTACTGTGTTTTTATTTTATGCATTGTTTTAGGCACTTTGTGCTATTTGTAAGCCGTCCCGAGTCCCGTTAAGGAGATGGAGGCGGGGTACAAAAATAAAGTTATTATTATTAAGTGATATTCTAGTAAGTATGCGCTTAGTGATCAACTTACTCAGACAGGAGTCTGAAGTCAGCTGTTCACAATATATTGATGGGATCTTGGCCATACGTTGCATGGTGACTTGAGTGTGAATATCCACAGTTTTCCACACTGACTCAGCTGTTGTATCACTTTAGTCCACTGTGGAAAAACTAAAATAGTATGAGGGAGAGAAGAAAGTGCAAGTATTAGCATCAAATAATCCTCCTGTTATCTGTTGATCACAACACTGGCTCAAAGCTTTTGGGTGCTGATAAAAAAACATTCCCAGAATACAGTGGTAAAGCATGGCTTATGGTAAACTTCTGGAAGATGCAGAACACTGTAATTGTCTGGCTCCTTATGGATCTGATTCACTGAGTGCAATGGGATAGTTTGCATATCACTTTCTTTCCTTTCCTTCCCTGTTTGTTAAGGTGTATAGTACAACTCCTATATCCATAGGGGATACATTCCAACAGACACATATAGATCCCTGAAACCTTGGATAATAACCCTATAGTTTAATGATACTTTGAGCAGAAGTAGTAGAATTACCCCAGGGGACCCAGAGAGGCCCACAACCACTTTAAGGGTAAAACTGTGGATATAAAATCTGTACATAAGGGGATTGCACTGCATTTGTGTAATGAGGCACAAAATAATTGACTTCTTCATTTCATTTTTTAAAAATATAATTTAAAAAATTAGAAATGAATAAAAACATTCATGTAATTTATTCTCAGTTACTGACTTTGTCAAAATAAGCAACATTAAAAGTCAGCACAATGATGGACCATCAAAACATCATAGGGGTAGTAAAAGTAATATCTTGCAAAGAGATATACAAACTTTGTTTAATATCATGCCAACAACAGATAATGAAGCTCAAGGGTGATTAGAGACTGCTGTAATTCATTTGACAGTTAACTGAGTGAATGGGTCCATGGGTTCATGAATAGCCAGCTTTCACCTCCAGCAATGAGAGGGCATTCATGAGATTATTTCCTTACAGTCCTTCCAGGGTCACTGACTAGGACACAGGACTAGTCAGTGTATTGGTCAACACGGATGATACTTCTGAAGATCAGTTGCCCTTCTAGACAGGCTAATTTTATGTAACAAAAATAGGTTGAAAGATGGAATTTTGAATTAATTATGATTGACTCTTGAGCCAACTGGGAGATGTTCAAGTTAAAGACCTGGCAAACACACAATTTGTGTCTGAACGTTATTGGTTTATCTCAAACATGCACAACCCATATTCAACCTATACTAATTTACAACCACTTCACATAGGGCTAAATTCTGTGGCATGCGTCAATTTAGCTACCGAGCCGGCGGGTTCCAATCACATGACACCGGCACAGCTCTGTGGGTGAAGGAGGACAGAGCATGCCGCAACCAGGGCAACATGGGAGGGCTTCCATGTTGCTATTAGAATGTATGGAGGAAGCTGTGTGCACTATGCATGCTTGCTCACGCTTCCCTCCCATCTGATCCCCCTTGGCTGGAGCCAGAAGATGCGGGGCGTGGGGCGCCAAGTTCCCCATACCCCTATATGAAGAGGACCACCTCTGGCAGCCCTCTGATGATGTCATTAGTCCTGTAAGATGTAAATGTGCCTCTTTGGAGGATTATTGAATGAAAAACTGAGTATATGTACATCAAATCCCAGATCTTGTACTCTGAGCCTGTAACAGAGCTGTTAGAAAGGAATAAATCAAGGGTTAGTGACTAAGGACCTCTTCACAAGTGCTGCCAGAATCACCAAGCATCGACAAGGGTTATGGAGATCCTGGTAATGTCCACCCAGGGAGTGGGGGGACGGACCTGTCGCCCTGCACTCTGCACTGCCCCATTTCCCCCCATCCTCATCACAAAAGGGGAAGCCTCAACCCATCTTTCCCTATGGAAGGATATGAAGCCTCTTGTCATGTGCCATTGGCTGTTTTTTAGTGATGGCAGGGTTTTTTCTCATTTTCGCCATGAAGCCACCACGGAAGTACTTTTCCACTATGTGATTGGAGCTGGTGGGCTCAGTGGCAAAAGTGCAATAAATAAATAAACCCGCCACCACCTAGTTTTAGTCATGTAAAGAGGTCCTATGATGCCATCATGTGGGTAACAAACATACACCAGCATTGAGTCAGTCAGTTAATCAACTGGAGGCTTCTCACACTTCACAATTATGGTCATCCTATGGCATCTTGGCATTTGTAGTTTAGCAAGGCATTAAAGGTATCTGGCTGGAATTCCAAAAGCCATACTCTAAAGTGAATATCCCAGGACCATAGAGGATGTTGGAAAAGATCATGATGCTGGGGAAAATGGAAGGAAAAAGAAAGAGAGGCCGACCAAGGGCAAGATGGATGGACGGTATCCTTGAAGTTACTAGTACGAACTTGAAGGAACTGGGGGCGGCGACGGACGACAGGGAGCTCTGGTGCAGACTGGTCCATGAGGTCACGAAGAGTCGGAAATGGCTGACCGAATAAAGAAGGAGAAGATAGAGGATGTTGCCAAGGCCATTGAAGTGGAATAATCATGATGTAATTGCATTGCGTGAAAGGATCTTGATAGGGCAAAGATGGAAATAATTAATCTCCCATTCTGAAATCTTTTGCTGTCTGGCTATGTGGTAAGAAAGTGAGGGTTTTAGGCAAAGGGACCTTTTGGACCAAAGTGATCTTTTGTTAAAAATCTTTGCCAGCCACAGTGAGAAAAAATGTCAGAATTGGTTATATTGTGTACAATCTATGCACTCATTGCCTGGAGGCCCATTTGAGGGGGAGGGGGGGACTTTTCATAAGGAAGGCCTCTGCCAGCTCTCTCTTCCACTATCACTATTTATCTTGGCATCCTGAATCCCCAAAGGGAATCCCTCAGCATCTTTAGTCATTTTCAACTACAGTGAGCCAACAAAGAAGGGAATAATGTTATAGCACTTGAATCATATGTGCATTAATTTCTTGGCTAAAAACGCTGACAATTTGATCTCTGGAAGCTAGCAAGCTGAGCAACAGCCAAGCTGGAAGCATGTAGAGTACAGATATATACTCTTCACATATATCAAACAGTAACACTGTGTTGTTCAACTAAGATGCAGCTGCACTTGATGGAAGAGGACTTCTAAAATCTAAGCATCCCAGCAAAGATGAATAATTCCCAATCTGTGTGCCATCAAGAAACTATTAATGGGATAGGATAAATCAATCAATTAATAAATCAAAAGGTTCTGTAAGCACATAATATCTAGAGGTTCTCTACTGCATTCTCACCAGCCTGAACTCAGAATCATAAAAAGGGTGAGCTGACCAAGTATGAGGATGCTGTAGTCTTCATTGAAAAATTGAACCATGTTCTTTATCCTTACCCTGACAGTACTAATCAAGATTCTTGCAGACACTTTCCTTCAAGTCTGATTTGCCTGAGGAATCAATTGATTATTGTACCACCACACATGACCAACAGCAGTCACAGAATCATAGAATCATAGAATAATAGAGTTGGAAGAGACCTCATGGGCCATCCAGTCCAACTCCCTGCCAAGAAGCAGGAAATCGTATTCAAAGCACCCCTGACAGATGGCCATCCAGCTTCTGCTTAAAAGCCTCCAAAGAAGGAGCCTCCATCACAGTCCGGAACAGAGAGTTCCACTCACAGCTCTCACAGTGAGGAACAGCTCTCACAGTGAGGAACAGCTCTCACAGTGAGGAAGTTCTTCCTGATGTTCAGGTGGGATCTCCTTTCCTGTAGTTTAAAGCCATTGTCAGACATAACACAGAAGCATAGGGGAGAAGTACCAGCCTTTAAGCTAGGAGATTGGCCCTTGAGGGCTTCACAAAATCAGAGCTTTGGAGAAAAAGACCAGAGAAATGGCTCAGGAGGTCTCATCAAGGTGCGTTGCTCACTTGGAGCTCTCCATAGTGCTGCAGACACCAGTCAGCCTTGCCCTCTGGGATGCTGCTATAGATGAGTCAGAGCATCTCTGGTATCTTCTTGTAAGGTTTGGCTTTACTGTCTTCCCTTCAACCTCCCCTGGTGTTACCTAATGGCCTTGAATGAAGAGTGCAGGACAACTACAGCAACACCTGTATGTTATATGCACTTCAGTATGAACCATTGTTCTTCACTTTTCAGGTGCGTGGACCATTCTGAGCCAGACAGGTCATCAGCTGTATATGATTTGCTAGAAAACTCTGGTGTGTGCATTGCTTTGTTTGTTAAAAGGACCTCTTATAGAGCTGCTCCACATACAGCCCTCCAGTTGATATAGATTGTAGAATAAACAATATATCCATATTTACTCGAGTCTAATGTGTCATCAAATCCAATGTGCATTTCAGTTTTCAAAACCCTGAAACCCCCAAAAGTATTTACCATATTACACAAATCTAATGTGCACCCTAATTTTGGGAAGGCAATTTAGTCAAAAAAGGTGAGCATTAGAATTGAGTGAACACAGTATATACCTTGATGCTGCCTGGTTCCATTTTTACAATGAAATCTCACCCACTTTCAAACACAGATGTCTTCACTGTAACATCACAATATTTGTTTATTTATTTATTTATTCACAGTATTTATATTCCGCCCTTCTCACCCCGAAGGGGACTCAGGGCGGATTATAATGAGCACATATAGGGCAAACATTCAATGCCAACAGACAAACAACATATATAGACAGACACAGAGGCATTTAACATTTTTTTCCAGCTTCACGATTCCAGCCACAGGGGGAGCTGTTGCTTCACTGTCCACTAGTGGCTGTACTTCCTCATTCCATTCCTCGTGTTTTGCTGGCAGTTTTATGATGTTGTAAATTAGTTAAATTAGCCTCCCACATAAAGCGTACCTAAATTTCCCTAATTGACAAATGCAACTGTCTTTCGGGGCTGCATAGGTCAACAGCAAGCCAGGCTATTTAATGGTCGGGGGCTTAACCCGACCTGGGCTTCGAACTCATGACCTCTCGGTCAGTAGTGATTTATTGCAGCTGGTTACTAGCCAGCTGCGGCACAGCCCGGCCCTTTTACCATGTTTATCATGTTTCACATGTTTCACCCCTTTCCATTTTTCACAAATGATAGCAGCATATATGGAACTATCCTGTTTTATTGTCAGAATAACCTTGTGAAACAGAGAATCAAGATAAATAATGCTAGACCCCGATTTTATTTAATTAATTATGTGGGACTGTAACAATCTAGGTTCAAATCTACTCACACACAGAAAGCTCGCTGGATGAACTATCAAGCTTTAGTCTGATCTTCCTCTCAAGGCTACAGAGTCAGAAACAATGGAAATCCATTTATTCAATAGATGTATCAAGAGAAGAGACTGAGTTAAATACAAGCACAGTTCTAGATTAGAATTGTGGGTATCGGGGAGGGCACGCTATTCATTGCTTCTATCTGTCATCTCCTTTCATCCACAGGGGCTATGCAAATCCTGACGGACATGCTGGAGGGGAACCCAACAGACTTATACTGATGGCTGGTGGTGAACGTTGGTTCCTGCAGATTGACGTTAAAGAGCCATAGGCATTCTCAGTATCAAATCCATATCAGCTGTCTTGATTCAGTGGGGGCAGGATAAAGACAGCCATGTCTGCTGGGGTCCCCAAAGGCATACAGTAGAAAAAGAAGCATCCAGAGTTGTGTTTCCTTTGCTCATGCAAAATTCTGAAATTTAAATTCCTCTTTTGGGGGAGGAGAGCTTTCGTATCTGCTCAGTCTCTCTTGCAGACCAAGACTGCAACCACTGACAAAATGAGATCAAGCCTCTCAGCTGCACTATGCTTTAAAAAAAAGTGGCCTGCTGTGAGGCATTTAGCCAAGAAGATCAGCCCCACAGAATGGTTACAAGGTAGTTCAGAGTGCTTGATTGCTCATTCGTGACCGCTGTGGGCTTGATGACTCACAGATGAATATGTGAGCTGACTTGCATTGTTTGCAAAGCATTGCAAGGTGACATGAAAGATCTGTTGGAGGCATAAGACCTCAGTGATCATGGTTTCCCTTTGTTCTAGAGGGGAGAAAGCAGTTGCCAGCTTCTTAGAATGCAATAATCCATCAGCCAGTCAAAGTGCAAATACAAAATAGAAATCTGCTGCATGCTGTGTGAAACTACTAAGGAACTTCCAACTTTATATTGTCGCTCTGTATGAGCTACCTACCCTGTTTCTCCTAAAATAAGACATCCCCAGAAAATAAGACCTAGTAGAGTTTTTGCTGAATTGCTAAATATAAGTCCTCCCCCAAAAGTAAGACCTAGCAAAGTTTTTGTTTGTAAGCATGCCCGCTGAACAGAACACCAGAGCATGCAGGATTGGTAAATGTACATATCATAGAGTGGTGTACATGGAAATAATGGTAGTAATAAGAAATTCTTGATAGGATTCACAGGTTATGCTGGTTTGTGATGACAACTACTGTACAGTATATAATAAATGTTCATTTTTTTGTTCAACAATAAATGCGAATTCATCTTCATGGAAAACTAACACATCCCCTGTGCCTGTATGTGTGTGCAATGGGTTAAGGCTGCCTCCAAAAAAATTCCTACAAATCACTTGGGAAGACAGGTGAACAAATGTCAGCTTCCTGGAAGAAGCAAACACCGCCAGCATTGAAGTGATGCTCCTACGC
Organism: Anolis carolinensis; assembly: GCF_035594765.1. Lineage (NCBI taxonomy): Eukaryota > Metazoa > Chordata > Lepidosauria > Squamata > Anolidae > Anolis > Anolis carolinensis. The sequence continues at coordinate 90,108,741 of NC_085844.1, forward strand.
CATAAACTCTGCTGGACTGGCCATGTTGTCTGAATGACTGATCACTGTCTCACAAAGCAGAAAACTGAATGTTGGTGGACAGGAAAAGAAATTTAAAGATGGGTTTGAAGCCAACCTTTAAAACTTTCAATGCGATTTTCTGTTTCTTGGCAGGTGGTTCAAATGGATGGCCCACAAGGTCTCTTCCAACTCTATGATTCTATAATTCTATGAACTGTGGCATAAACACCAGGAACTGGGGAGCGCTGGCCCTTTAGCGTTCTAACTGGTGGTCAGCTGTGACCAACAGTACTGTGGGATTTGAAGAGGGACGAATGGAGGGCGAAAGGGGGAAACATGTGAAGAGGAAGGCGCTTCAAGCCAAACTTGACCAGGACCGTCTTCCACACAACAAAAGAACATACAGGACAAGAATAGGTCTCTACAGTCACCTAGGGACCCACCACCAAGACCCTACACTTGTAAGGCAGTCATACCCAGGCATGAGTCTGTCAAGCCAACCCTGACCAGGACTGCCTTCCAACTGGAAGTTGATATCCACACTGCAGAAGAACATACAGGTCAAGAATCGGTCTCTACAGTCACCTATGGACCCACCACCAAGACCCTACACTTGGAAGGCAGTCATACTCAGACATGAGTGATCGCTGATGAGGGTCAGAGAGAGGGAGCAAAAGAGAGCCATTTCCAACCAGCTTGGTGTTCCCTCTTACCGTACAACTGTCATCCACAAAAGGAGGCTCATTAAATAGCATCCCCTATGGGTAGGTGTCATTGACCACAGTAATCATTATTAAGAATAGTTATCTCTTTCCAGCCAATGGGAATTCAGGAGAATCCATACTGTAAATGAGTGGTACACAAGACTTCCCACTGACAAAAGTGTTTCCATCAGTGGAATGGAGGAAGGAGCATTCCTTCTCTGTGTACCCTCAAAATCTTCACCTGAAAGTTGGAGGATCTTTTGGATCATATATGAAGAATAGGAGGACAGCAATGGCCAACCTTGACAAAATAGTGAAAAGCAGAGATATCACACTGGCAACGAAGGTCTGCATAGTTAAAGCAATGGTATAGTAATCTATGGATGTGAGAGCTGGACCATAAGGAAGGCTGAGCAAAGGTAGATAGATGCTTTTGAACTTTGGTGCTGGAGGAAAATCCTGAGAGTGCCTTGGACTGCAAGAAGATCCAACCAGTCCATCCTCCAGGAAATAATGCCCGGCTACTCACTGGAGGGAAGGATATTGGAGGCAAAGTTGAAGTATTTTGGCCACATCATGAGAAGACAGGAAAGCTTGGAAAAGATCACGATGCTGGGGAAAATGGAAGGAAAAAGGAAGAGGGGCCGACCAAGGGCAAGATGGATGGACGGTATCCTTGAAGTGACTGACTTAAACTTGAAGGAACAGGGGGTGGTGACAGCTGGCAGGGAGCTCTGGCGCAGACTGGTCCATGAGGTCACGAAGAGTCGGAAACGACTGAACGAATGAAGAAGAAGAATGAAGGATGGGGGCCCTATGCATCAGTAGACTTGTGCTCACATGATTCTACCCAGTGTGAATGAAGAAACAAAAATTATCTGCAACACGAAGGCTCTGCGTGAGAAAGGTGCTGCTCCAGACCTAAGTTCAGCAGATTTTACTTTGCTAGAAAAGGATTACTACGTAATCAGAGAGTGGAAGAAGTTCACAAGGGAAAAGTACTCTCAGAGGTACATCCTTGGTAGTTATTTAGATCACAGCATGAAGGCTGATATCCTGTACACACTTCCCTAAGAGCAAATCCCATTTGACCCAATGGGTCATACTTTTGAAGAGACATGTGCATGGCAGTGTAATATATCAACTTCAACCGAGCATCACAGGAAACCCTCAGGACTACTAAGTGCTTGCTGACTGCAAATGTTTTTTATCTTTAAAAAAGAGAGTGACAATTAGCATTTTAAAGCAGTTTTTGCCCCATTTCAGAAAATCTGTGATCTTGAAAGAGCATTTGGACAAGCTCAAAATAGATCTTAAGGTTTTCTCCCCCTTTCTGCTATCATTTTAAAGCCTTTCTTTAATCCTTTACATCCCTAATAGATGAGCTCTGCTTCATATGCAACAGCCCTGACTATACTTTTGAACCTGTTTCTCCTTCCTGCTGTTTACTTTCACTGGGCTTGTTTAATTTTGGGGAGTTACTAACAAAGTGTTCTCTTTGAAACACATGCAAGCATCACTTAACCTCAGCCAGGAGAGAGGAGTGCTTCTAATAGTGAACTTTGTATGTATCCTGACAAACAGTTCATTTTGTTATATCCTGTCTCCCTCATTTCATCAAGCTCGTATTTCAGTATAACTGCAATGTGTAGTTACAGGCCCCATCTACACTGTCCATTTAAAGCATTTCCAAGCTAACACCAAACTACTGTGAATGCAAAATGCATGCCACTAATGTGCTTTGCAGCACGGATTACAGGTATATCATGTGTTAAAGAAAGTCATAGGAAAGTCCAAGTTAAGCAGTTTAATGCACTGTGGAAGATCCTAATATATCCTAGATTTCAGGTCGAAATTGGCTTTGCAGAATAGAATAGAATAGAATAGAATAGAATAGAATAGAATAGAATAGAATAGAATAGAATAGAATAGAATAGAATAGAATAGCTTTATTGTTATTGAGCTATTGCACAACGAAATGGAATGCCTTCCCCAGCACGCACCACAAAACAACACACCCATCCCTCCACACTCCAACCACCACCACAAAGCCCCCAATGCCACATCAATGTAAAACCATGGAGTTCAACATAGCCATAGCTCTAGGATAAAAGCTATCTCTCAGTCTGTTTGTCCTTGTCTTTGTCACCCTGTACCATTTGCCAGATGGTAATTATTTAAAAAATGCCAGGTGAGATGGATCCCCAAGAATGATCTGAGCTTTCTCAAGGGTGTGGGACCTATAAAGTTCTTGTAAAAAGGAGAGAGGGCAACCAATGATTCTCTATGCAGAAGTGGTGACCCTTTGAGCACCTTCCTGTCTGCCAGTGTGCAGTTACCAAACCATACGCAGATGCAGTAGATTAGGACACTTTCTATCGCACAGTGGTAGAAAGTCACAAGCACTCTTTCATTCGGTTGTTGTATGTTTTCCGGGCTGTATGGCCATGTTCCAGAAGTATTCTCTCTCCAGAATACTTCTGGAACATGGCCATACAGCCCGCAAAACATACAAGAACCCTGTGATCCCAGCCATGAAAGCCTTCGACAACACAGTCTTTCATTCAGTTGTTGGTTTCTAAGAAGTCTCAGGTAGTACAATCTCTGCTGGGCCTTCTTAACCAATGCTGCCCCTCTTAACCAATGGTGTTCCATGTCAGATCCTCCTTAACAGTAACACCCAGGAACTTAAAACTGGTCATCTGTTCCACTTGGTCTCCATTTATGACCAAGGGCTGAATTTCTGGTCTGTTCTTTCTTTAATCCACTATGAGTGCCTTGGTCTTACTGATTTTGAAAACCAGATTATTGTCCCTGCACCATGAAAGCAGTTGGTCCACCTCATCCCAATAGCAAACTTACCCCCTTCAGAGATAATCCCTACCACAGTTGTATCATCTGCAAATATGGTAATGAGACAATCATATTTGTACAAAGTGTAAAGCAGAGGTCTCAACACACATTGCTGTGGTGTCCCAGTGTTGAGAGTGATAGCTTTATTTATTTCGTGTCAAAAGCACTGCATAATAAATAAGTTTAAAAGTGATAAAATAAAATAATCACAAACAGCTAAATAGTTTTAGACCAAAAGTGGGCAACAGCAATCGCATTGTCCATAGCTTTGAACAACTCCTCCTCCGTACATGAGGCAGGGCGTTGTGGGCAAGCATACATATGCGGAGTTGTTTGTTCTGCTCCATAGTCACACAAGGTGGAGGATTCCTCCAGGTAGTGCCATCTTGCCAGGTTGTCTTTAGATCTGCCCACTCCGCTTCTCAGTCTGTTTAGGGACTTCCAAGTTGCCCATTCTTGTTTTGCCTCTGGAGGCAGACCCTCATGAGGGACCATCCAGTTGGGATTGCCTGGTTTAGCTGCCCAGAGGGACACCCTTGCTGTTGCTGGGGAACATCAAGAGGAGTGGTGGTTCTCATGAAGCTCCTCCTTGACTTGAGTCTGGTGGGAGAGGCTGATAGTCATGCAGTGGGTGGCTTTCACAATGATCGACCTTACTTCTCTCACCGTTAGCAGCAACTTCCCGTCGCACATCAGGGGGGCAATGTCAGCTAGCTTATAGAGTTTATCAGCAGGTGTAGGTTTAAGGCACCCTGTGATTATTCTACATGTTTTGTTCAGTGCTATGTCCACCTGCTTCGCATGGACAGACTTGTGCCAGACAGGACAGGCGTACTCAGCAGTTGAAAAAGACAAGGCCAGGGCTGATGTTTGTATTACTTGTGGGTCTGCACCCCATGCACTGCCAGTAAGTTTCCGCAGGATGTTATTGCGTGCAGCTACTTTGTGCTTGGTGTTCATGCAGTGTTTCCTGTATGTTAGTGTGAAATCTAAGGTGACACCAAGATATTTAGGATGGAAACAGTGTTCGAGCTCTTGGCCTTCCCAGGTAGCTTTAAGTTTCCTGTTGGCTTCACGATTACGTAGGTGGAAAGCACATACTTGTGTCTTGGCAGGGTTAGGCTTCAGGTGGTTCTCTTTGTAGTAGCAGGAGAGATCTTTCAAGGCATTCGTGAGTTGGCTTTCAATTGTTTCAAAATCTTTTGCTTTGTTGTTAGGCCAAGGTCATCAGCATATATAAAGCTCTTTGTGAGTGGTGGTTGTGGCTGATGATTCATGAAGATGTTAAACAAGATGTTAAACAAGGAGAGTGATAGCTGAAGAGGTATGATTAACTAATCCAATTCTCTAGGAACATCCAGACAAAAAGTCCATAATCTAGAAACAGATTGAATATGACAATCTAAGATCCATGACACCAGAGCACATTGTAGACTCTTGCAGAAGCATGTTGCAGAATTCAGAATGACCAGACAAGGGGGCTAATGCCCCAAGGGCATAGCTGGCTAGCAGAGGGCTAACTGACATGCTGGGAAAGATATTTGACTACCTCCACTCCTGTCATTCATCCCTTTTTCTTTTCACCTCCTGGGCCTCTGAAGTGCTGGTGCACATTTCTCCAGGAAATGAGTAAAATAACAGAGTGATTTAGGGCCAGGTTCCATAGTTAATGTAATCACCTTCCTGGCCTCAGACCAGTTCCAAACCTGTCAATCTAATCAACCTCCCAAACCAGCCCCATGCTGTATTATAGTGTCAGTGTAGATGTGGCCACAGAAATAGTCATGGTGCCTGAGCTCACTGAAAGATGGAAGACAAATATCACAAGAGTCAAATGCTGTCTCCATCTGTTCTTTGTAAAATTGAATATAAAGCATCCACATCAAGGAAGAAAGTGGACACAATTTTCAAATTCTAACTAGATCTGCAACTAACTGTTTGTGGGGCACCTTAGAACTATAAGCTAAAAGTAGATTTTCAAGCTCAGCCCCAATTAAGCCATGACACTTTTCTTTCCTCAGGCTGCATGTTTTTCCGTGCTTATCTGTTATTTATGATCCATGTTGTTTGATAGCAGTGCTGTGCTATGTAATACAATCAGACATGACCGACATAGCCCTTTATGTAGCAGATATTTTGCATCTGAGATATCTGTCTCTGCTTGACATTGATTGAGAGAAACATTTTAAACACATGAGTCTAGCTTACCTGAAACGTTAGGTGATCTATAGCTGCCTGCTCTTAGTAAGATGTCCCCATCTTGTCTTTAGAGCAGAGATTCATAATGCCATTTAAAACATTTCCTGGAGATCTACATATTAGAGCAGGAATCTCCCAACTTCAGATATGTTGTACTATATCTCTCATTATTCCTAGGGAAGATGGAAGTTGTGGTTCAACTCATCTAGAGGGCACCAAACTGGGGAAGATGTTATTAGATTGAGATTTTTCTCCTCTGTTCCCTGGTTTACTGCAAAACATGTACATTTCTTGATCACAGTGTGCATGCATGAAGTTACATCCAAAACTAAAGACTAAGATTTGATATCACTTCCGAAGTAAAGTATTACTTATGTTTAATTCAGTTATTTGAAAAATGTTGGTCTCAAATTTTAGAAAACTGTAATTACAGGTAGTCTGCAAGTTACAAGTTTCTGACTTACAAGTGATTCATCATTAAGAACGGTGATGAGACAGCAGGAAGTGAGAGAAATCTACCCCTCAGAAGGGAAATTCACTCCTGAAAGAGTTGTCATAGGGAAAAGGTGTCTCCACTGAAGCTTTCTCACCCAACCTTGTTTCCATGACAAGCCATTTTTTTAAAGTCCAATTATCACAGGGACAGAAAGCAAGGTGAAATCTTCTGAACAGGGGCACAGACAGTAAAACAAACACTACACCACACATTAACCCTTCCATATGCTATCCAAAGTCCCCCCCCCTCTCTATTTGGAGTTACACTTAAAAATGTTCTTGTTCCAATTTACACACTAATTCAACTTAAGAACAAACCTGCAGAACCTATCTTGTTCATAATTTGGGGGCTGCCTGTATATCTATAAAAGTGGGGATTATGGAAAAATAGTTGAATCTCGCCATTGCAACAGAGTGTGTGTGTCGGGGGGGGGGGGGTCCACTTCAGCAGGCATTATTCAAACATCAAAATTATTTAGAGATTAATATTTTGCACAAAGGAACCCCTGGATTTGACTTCTTTGGGCTCTTCCAGATAATGTCAAAATGTGGGTTAAGTAAGTGGGTTTAAAAATCACGGGACCTGACAGCAAGTCCAGACACAGACCTGTCAGTCCCAGGAAGTGCTCCTGACACCTTCCTTTGCGGAGGATTTTATAAATCCGCAAGATGGACGGGGGATGGGGAACATTCGAGGGAAGGGTTTACAAAATCTCTCCAAGATGTGCTGGATCTCATGCACTCATGTCGAGATCCCAATGTACACACAAGCAGATTTCTTATTCTTTCTCTTCACCCAACTGGAAATTAAAGCTTTTTATATTTGAAATTATAAAGAGCAGAACGAAGGAATGGTTGCAGAGAGTTATAATTGCAATTGCTTTCCAACTGTGCTTCTGTTTAGCCACCTGTGTGTTCACGGCTCCATTTGTTGACAACCTGATTAGCTGTTTTGGGTTTTTAAGACATTTACATGTGCTGGAGCAGTCCACACAGGGGGAAGGAAGTCACGTGTTTTCCATGACTGCAGGAATATCCAGTCATGTGAAGATGTGCATTTTGGGATGGAATTGGGTTTGAAGCATACCTTTTAAACATGTGCTTTTCTGCTGTTAACACAATTCTGAGCACACTTTCCTGAAACTTCATTTAGCCACACACACACACCTTTTTATCCTGATTTCTTCTGGGTTTGTAGGCATGTGTAGAAGGGCCCTTTATTCAGTGGTGCTGTATAGTGACAAATAAGCTGCCTTGAGTCACCTCGGGTGAGAAAGGCGGGATAGAAATGCTGTAAATAAATAAATAATATACCTGTATTAATGCATCTATTTAAATAGAGGAAACATCCACTTTGACTGCCATGGCTCAATGCTATGGAATCTTGACTTGCAGTTTGTTGAGGCACTAGCATTCGTTGCTAGAGATGGCTAAAGACCATGTAAAACTGCAACTCCCAGGATTCCATAGTATTGAGCCAAGGCGTTTAAAGTGATGTCAAACTGCAGTAATTCTACAGTGTGGATGCACTCCATGTGTTTTCTTATAAAAAATAAATTACCAAATATCTCCTAAGATTTTAATGGCCATTTTTCTATTTTCTATCACTATGCAAGTACAAAATTAAATTCAGAAAAAATAAATAAATGATGGAAAGCTATATATAAAAATAACAGTTTGTTAAGATATTTTTTGACATATACAGTATGATCCACTTATCCACGAATGTGATATTCATGGTTTCACTTATCCATGCTCCAAAAAAAACTCACTCGCCTGCCTATCCTGGAAATGTTTGTGGGTCTGTCTTGATCTGGCACAAGTATAGCCAAAATATAGTTTGCTATTATCCATTATTTCAGATGTTTCGGGTCTTGAAACATATATTCCCTCACAGAACTCGAGGATTGTGCTATATATTTTTTAAATACCTCATTTTCTCACTAAACAATTAGTTCAATTTTCTGAGTTACAAACAATTTGATAGAATAGCTTAACCCCACAGATCTTTTTGGCCATGTCAGAAAGTACTTGGCTCTTTATCCTAGAATGTCAAATTTTGCTTAGTCTGAATTTTACTTAGTTGTATTCCAAATTTTCCATTACAGTGACACTCTATATTTTTTTTCTAATCTGAACATTTCTACATATGTTTCTTGATAACAAAGTCTCCTTTACGATTAACCCTCAGTTTTGGCTGTAAAAAATGAATCTTCATGACCTACGTCTGCAATTTTTTAAATTAAAAAACCCTACACCCTCAACAAAGTCCTCAGATATCCCTTTCCATATTTTTCTAGCGTGCTGCTGAAAACTAGGTTATATTTCATCTCATCATTTATCCAGGCATTCACTTTGTCTACTTTTTCTTCTCCTATTATCTCCATAACTCTTCAACTCTACTGCTTTATTATACTTTACAACTTTTTGCTGGTGTGATGAAGTGCATCAGAGATGTCTGAATTTATATTTCTGCTTTTGCCTAATCATTGGGAGAAATCTTGGGTATGTCGCTGCCAAGCTAATCTGTCTCATATGCTAAAACCATATATTCTACCCTAAGCATACATAGTAATAAACTAGGCAGCCATTCTGAAATGGTAAATCAAACCATGCTCACTGAAAACCTCTGATCTGACAACATTTTAAATGGTTCTATTGCTTTCTAAATATTTCATGACCCGAAGGTCGACGTTTCAGTGAGCAATTCTTCATGCTTTTCATATATGTAGACAGCTAATATACAAGCTATGTTAAATACTAGGTTTCCTAAATATTGTCAGTTGTTCGATTTTTCCAAGTATGTTATTTATTAAAGAATTCTTGTGCCCTGTTTCAGAATAAGAGTCACTCAAAGCAGCTAACAATTAATGTACAGTAGAGTCTCACTTATCCAACGTTCTGGATTATCCAACGCATTTTTGTAGTCAATGTTTTCAATATATCATGATATTTTGGTACTAAATTTGTAAATACAGTAATTACTACATAGCATTACCATGAATTGAGCTACCTTTTCTGTCAAATTTGTTGTATAACATGATGTTTTGGTGCTTAATTTGTAAAATCATAACCTAATTTTATGTTGAATAGGCTTTTCCTTAATCCCTTCTTATTATCCAACATATTCGCTTATCCAACATTCTGCCAGCCCATTTATGTTGGATAAGTGAGACTCTACTGTAATAAAAAATTAGAATGTATCTCAAAACCCGTTTAATCCTACAATAGCAAAACAATTTCAAATCCAGACCATGGAAGCAAATAAAGAAATTACTGTTTAAAGTGAACACAATACTTTATTCAAAGGCACTTTAAAAAAGCATTTAACTTTTCCATCACACTTTTAGGCCTATTTCTGAATAGTAATGCTGGGGCACAACATGGAAGCCTAGGATACTTGCATGCCAGTTGGAGTGCAGCCTCCGCCGGAAATTAAGGAACGTTGAATGATAGGCTACTTGCCCATCCATCCTCAACTAGCTAGCAAGCAGCCTAAGATGCTTAAATTGTTAAGTGTGATGGGATCCTAAGTTACCTAGTACAATGTTATGTTCAATATCTTGTGGAAGTTGACCATACATTAGAGTCACAGCAGAGAACTTAGAGATTCCTAAGGTAAAGGTTTTCTCCTGACATTAAGTCTAGTTGTGTCTGACTCTGGGGGTTGGTGCTCATCCCCATTTCTAAACCAAAGAACCGGCATTGTCCATAGACACCTCCAAGGTCATGTGGCCAGCATGACTGCATGGAGCGCCGTTAGTTTCCCGCTAGAGCAGTACCTATTGATCTCCTCACATTTGCATGTTTTTGAACTTCTAGGTTGGCAGAAGCTGGAGCTAACAGTGGGAGTTCACCCCGCTCCCTGAATTCAAACCGCCAACCTTTCGGTCAGCAAGTTCAGCAGCTCAGTGGTTTAACATGTTGCTCTACCAGGGGCTCTACAGATTCCTAGAGGGGACATATTAAGACATCAGTGAATAATCAAATCTGCAAAAATTACAAAAATCCTGTAAATGTATAGGTTCAACTATATACTGTCAGATTCAATAATATCTTTTTTTAAGTTACCTGAGCACAGTCCTGGGTAAGTTATATGAAAAGTAAAGGTAAAGGTTTCCCCTGACATTAAGTCCAGTCATGTCTGAATCTGGGGGTTGGTGTTCATCTCCATTTCTAAACCGAAGAGCTGGCGTTGTCTGTAGACACCTCCAAGATCATGTGGCCAGCATGACTGCATGGAGTGCCATTCCCTCCTGCCAGAGCAGTGCCTATTGATCTACTCACATTGACATGTTTTCGAACTGCTAGGTTGGCAGGAGCTGGAGCTAACAGCAGCCGCTCACACCGCTCCCGGGGTTGAACCTGGGACCTTTCAGTCTCCAGCTCAGTGCTTTAATGCTGAAAACTTAAGTGCAATTGATAATTTCTTCAGTCTTAAACACGCCTTTCAAGAAATAATATCTCATTAATTTCAGTGGGACCTTTTATTCACAAACAGGGTAAAACACGAATGCAAATGTAATTTGCTGATACAATACAAAAGGACTAAATGAGAGAAAGAAATGGGGAGGGCAGGAAGAAGAGAATGAGGACAAGTTGGTTTGATCTGATTTATTAGATGGAAAAAGTATTTGAAAAATGAAAAAACCCCAAGCCAACCATTGATGATTCACCACAATATTCTTCTGTGCAAAACGGATTTGTGGTGTAGTGAGCATATTCTGTGAAATTTGATCCAGCTTCTGGAGGACAACTCAAAGGATTATACAATATAATATTTTTTAAAATCAAAGTAGAACTTGATCTTTTATTGGGCCTACCAAATGAACAGAATAAAAAGTTGAACTTCAGCATATTATACTATATGATTTTGACAGCAAGAATACCATATGCTCAAAAGTGGAAGAACAGAGATTGACTTTCAAGAGAAAATTGGATAATAAAAATGTTAGAGATGGCAGGAATGAACAAGTTCTCCTGTTTGATAAAAGAGAAATCAATTGGCACCTTTCAAAATGATTTCATGTCCTATACTAAAAAGAAAGAAATTGTGAAAGTCCTTGGAGGATTTGGAGATTATTTAATTTATTTACTTACTCTATTTATGCCCCACCTTTCTCTACACCGAAGGAGATTCAAGGCGGCTTACATATGGTAATTATTCAGTGGCTTAAAAACACATACAAAACATAAGATTAAAATAAATTGAATTAAAATTAATACATGTTAAATATTTAAATTTGCATTCAATATTAAAATCAATAATAATAAGGTTAGGTGATAGGAATGGAGTTTCATATTATTTATTTTTCATTTTAGCTAAAGTGGGGATAATTAAAGGGTAAATAAATTTATAAGTAAGATTAGGTATAAAATATATATGAAAAGTGGCACTATGTTATATGAATGACAAGAACAAGAACAACAATTTGCTCCAACTTCATAAAGGAAGCTGAGAGTCAGGGCCCGTCCACACAGCCATATAACTCAGAATATCAACGCAGAAAAGATCTGCTTTGAACAGGGATATCTGAGCCTACACTGCCATATATTCCAGTTCAAAGCAGAACATGTGGGATTTTATACTGCTGTGTGGAAGGGGCCTCAGAGGGAAATGCATATAATTTTATATATTTGCCACTACAGCTTGAACAAGAAAATCTACTTAGTGGAAAAGAAGGGGGAAGCTGTAGTACTGGTAGTCACTTTCTGGTTACTTCTGTCCAAAGTGCATGGCACAATCCAAGAAAAACAGTGCTTAACTTTGTCCAATCTATACATTTCCCTTTACATCTGTTAAACTTGCAGTAACAAAGATTAGGAGCTGTTTTGTGGCTGGTTTACATAAGGATTCCATAATGCCTGTGGCACAAATGATGTCACCTTGGAACAACCACCACTCTGTAGCCATGACTATTAGGAGGCTCAGAAATGTCTGTTACAATTACAAACGACACTTTGATATGTATTTCGAACTTTTATGAATCGTGTGAAAAGAGGGTTTTTATTCCTCTGAACTCTTAGATTTTTACACTGAAGGAAAATGGTTCATTTTTTAAAAAATAATCAGAATAATAATTGCACCTGGGTAAGGAAAGTGCATGCCAGGCCCAAGCATGGAGTATAAATTATGTGGGCTGACTTTACCAACTGGCCTGGGGAAGAATTCAGTGTTCCTATAGAAGAATGCGACCTCTCAAGTTAAAGGGTCAACCTGAATGGGGAGCACCTTACAGAAGGAAGGAATTGCGGGAATGGCAAACACCGATAATTCCTAATCTGTCCACTCTGTGACACGGAAATAAGGCCATCCTTTAGAGGAATCCAGCCTATCAAGCACGGGTCATCATGGGTCTTTACTCAGATAGATGGAAAATGAGGAAAAGGCTGGGAAGAAGTTTAAACACCCTCAAGACTTTTTCACATATCCCCTTAATTATGCTGGCACAGCCAACGGCAATTTGAATGCTACACTTCATATTCACAATTGCACACATATAAACATGCAAACGATTGTCACTTTCACCTTGGATATTCCTTTTTCACACCATTTTCTACGTTCCTTAAGTCATTTCCTTCAATGCAAGGTGTTTGCAGTGCCACAAAAGCAATATAGTCTTATAGAGGCTAAACGGATACTGCATCAGTCTAATGCAACCCTGAACTTTGTCTTTCTTCCTGTCACATTATGTGGCCCTTAGGAGCCTCCGGTGGCCTAGGGGATAAAAGCTTTGTGACTTGAAAGTTGGGTTGCTGACCTGAAAGCTGCCAGGTTCGAATCCCACCCAGGGAGAGCGCGGATGAGCTCCCTCTGTCAGCTCCAGCTCCATCCGGGGACATGAGAGAAGCCTCCCACAAGGATGATAAAACATCCGGGCGTCCCCTGGGCAACGTCCTTGCAGATGGCTAATTCTCTCACTCCAGAAGCAACTCAGTTGCTCCTGACATGAAAAAAAAAGTTAATGGGTGTCACATGTTGGGGAATATGTTACTATGTGTTCTAAAATTTGTACCTGTGGCTCTGTACAGTGTTCCCTCACTACTTCGTGCTTCGCTTTTCGCGCTCTTGCTGTTTTGCAGTTTTTTTAATAAACACTAAAATAATAGTATAAATCATAAAATAATATTATAAATCCCTCTTTCTACTTTCTTCCTAACGAGAAGCCGAAGGAAGGAAGGAAGGAAGGAAGGAAGGAAGGAAGGAAGGAAGGAAGGAAGGAAGGAAGGAAGGAAGGAAGGAAGGAAGGAGAAGCTGAAGGGAGAGAAAAGGAGGCTGAAGCAGCTTTGTTTTCACCTCGCAAGGCATGCACGTGCTTGAGAGGTGAGGAGGGGACAGAGATGCTACTTGCAAGTGAGATTGTAAACAACACAAATATAGCGTCCCTACTTCACTGATTTTCACTTTTCTCGGGTGGTCCTGGAACATAACGCCCATGATAAGTGAGGAAACATGTGTTGTTGAAGGCTTTCATGGCCAGATCACAGGGTTGTTGTATGTTTTCCGGTCTGTACGGCCATGTTCCAGAAGTATTCTCTCCTGACGATTCGCCCACATCTATGGCAAGTGTTTGGAATCATCCTGGACTACTCAAGTCTAAATGTAGTTAGACAGATGATAGAGTTAGATTGTGGGAATCCTTTCTCTGTTTCCAAAGCATGCCTAGATAGGCTTTACTGTGTTTCACTCTATCCTGTTTACGTCACATCCCTTACTTTGAAGTTAGTAGAAATGTGAATCTCCAGGGTCACTAACTTCTCATTGGTCAGAATGTCTTTTATGGCCCCAATAAACTGGATCATGAGGTTGGAACCATTTTGGTTTTCTTCTTCTCCCTTTGTTCTTCAAGCTAACAACACGTCCTGCCATCTCTCCTGGCAAGATGTAACTATTTAGATGTTTGTTATTTTTCCTTTCTTATTTTTCCTTAGAAACCAATCTAGAGTAGACTAGACAGCTCCCAAGCCTTTCTATCTACAATGGAGTTCTTTTTAGCTGAATAAATACTTTTTGAACTTTTATTGAGACTCTGCAGTCCATTGCAATCCTAAATGGTCAAAGGCTTCTCTTTGCTTGCCCTGTGTAAGTAACTTGCATTTGAAAGCTTTTGCTTTTGCTACTCTGCTGCATTTTGGTGGAATCTCCCCCAGAGAGGGTTAAATTGAGTCTAACCACTCAGAGTTTACCACAACAGCAAGTATCCTCAGAGGTTGTGAGGTACCTCACAACCTCTGAGGATGCCTGCCATAGATGTGGGCGAAACGTCAGTAGAGAATACTTCTGGAACATGGCCATACAGCCCGGAAAACATACAACAACCCAGTGAGGAAACACTGTACCTTTAATGAGCCATTCATATACTTAGCTCATCAGCTGTTCCAGATTGTTAGTCATTTGTGACAAAACAGGAGTTCCTCCAACATAGTAAAAAGTGAAACCTTGGGGTCGTTCTTACACCGAAAGGATTCTTGAATGAGTGTGTCTCATTAACTTCACAATCTGTAATACAAAAGCCTGTTGTGATGCAAACTGAGAAATCAAGGCATGCTAACAAATAGGGGAGAACGTACCTTTTAGATGGTGTGTATCACAATTTAACTTTTTATCTAAATAATCCCCTTTAGCACCTGAGCTCCTAATTGCAGAATATTTGCAGGTAGGGAAGGATGTGAATGCTAATGCACCATTATATCGACTCATCAGTACTTTGGGAAACAGATGTTGAGGAGATTCCAAAGACAGTTTACACAGCATGCTTATTAGGAGGGGAAACTTTTGCAATGCTTTCAGGAAAAAGAGGAAATGCAAAGGAAAGAAGGCCAAACTGATCACTAGATTTGTAGTGAGGTGAGGCCGTGAAATTCTCTCCCTCAGTCCCAAATGAGATGTGTTTTGAGTTACTATGAAAAGTAATCTTTCTTTTGGGCTTGGAGAAAGCAATCAAAAGACACATTGAAATGTGGTAGGCTATTCCTAAGCTAATGGAGCCCGGTGGCGAAGTGCGTTAAAGCGCTGAGCTGCTGAACTTGCAGACTGAAAGGTCCCAGGTTCAAACCCTGGGAGTGGCGTGAGCGGCCGCTGTTAGCTACAGCTTCTGCCAACCTAGCAGTTTGAAAACATGCCAATGTGAGTAGATCAATAGTTACTGCTCCGGGGGGAAGGTAACGGCGCTCCATGCAGTCATGCCAGCCACATGACCTTGGAGGTGTCCACGGACAACGCCGGCTCTTCGGCTTAGAAATGGAGATGAGCACCAACCCCCAGAGTCAGACATGACTGGATTTAACGTCAGGGGAAAACCTTTACCTTTACTATTCCTAAGATATCAGATATGGGGAAACTGGTACTCAATTTAAAAAAAAAAAGAATGGTGACCAGAATTAGAAGAAGATAGTCCAGCACCTTTATTGGTTGTGAAGGTACTGTTTAGTTATCTGGGCAGATGCCGAAAGGGAGTCTACACAGAGAAGAATAGTCCATTGGGGGGGGGGGGGGAATTGAAGGAGGAAAACCATTTTTCCCGTTTTTGCTGGTTATTCTCCCTTCTCCCTTCTCATTTCATAAACAAGGGTTGTTTCCACAATAGTGACAGGGATGAGGGCAATAACAGGAAAACAGGGGAGAATGTTTTTACTCCTTCAAAAACCCTTCCTCCTGTAAAATGGACTATCCTTCTCTTTCTAGCGTCCTCTTGTGGCCTCCACCCAGATGAAATATGACTTTCAATAGATGCTCTGCTTCAAACGTTTTGTAAAAGGCACTAGGAGCTTTGGTCTGTTTTGCATATGCTCACTAAAGAGTGTGCCAGGAAAAGTAACATGGAACGTGAAAGCGAATGACAATTTTATATGTCTGGCTTTATGTTTTTCCAGAATGGTTCAGCAGTTGTTCAGCATCTAACAGGAAGCATTAGGTCAAACCTAGAGTAGCTCTGGCATCAATTTACCAAATGAGCATTGAAGAATTTTAAGCTTACCCGTATGAAGTGAACTTCGGCTTTTTATTAGGCATGTTCCCTATATCTTCGCTTTCATATGTTTTTAACTGATTTTAAAAATGTATTAAGTGGTTTTACGAGGGTTAAATGACAAGTAATGCCTCCACCTTCGTAACTCCTCAACAGATGGCAGTACTGGTATGTGGCAAGTACTAGCTTGTTCAGTAGACTCTCCTCTTCAGTTCCATTTCTCAAGATGCCTTAGCATTGAACAGTTGTGTTGTTAAAGTGCAAAGTATGGAACCCTGTGCAGATGGTCGGTCAATGCGACTTAAGCAACGTGCAGTCATTGAATTCTTGACAGCAGAAGGTGTCACCCCAAAGGAGAGTCATCAGAGAATGCAAGTTGTTTATGGAGATTGTGTTGATGTGAGTACTGTGCGTCATTGAGCGAGTAAGTTTAAAGATGTTGAGATGGGAACTTCTGATTTGTGTGACAAACAAAGAGTTGGATGTCCTGTGACAGCAACCACCGAGTTTCACAAACAAAAGGTTGACAGATTGATTCAGGACGATCATCATATCACTCAGAGAGAAATTTCAAGCATAATTGGCATTTCACAAGAATGTGTGGGTCACATTATTGCTTTGCTTGGCTATTGGAAGATCTGTGCACGATGGGTATTGTGAGACGCTGGTTGCAGAAACAGAGTGTCGACTTCTTCCATGACGGCTTCAGAAAACTTGTTCATTGTTGGCAGAAATGTATCCAATTGTCTGGTGATTATGTGGAAAAGTGAATAGTGGTAGTTAAGGAGCACATTCTAATGATTATTTCTGCATTTGATTTATTAAAATATTCCAATCCAAACACAAGTAACAAAGGTGGAGGCATTACTTTTCATTCAACCCTTGTAATTGTTTTTACATTGTGTGTTCCATGTTTTTAACATTAATAAATAATAAAAAATACTTTATTTATAGCCAGCCCTATCTCCCTAACTGCCAACCTAGCAGTTCGAAAACATGCAAATGTGAGTAGATCAATAGGTACTGCTCCGGCGGGAAGGTAATGGCGCTCCATGCAGTCATGCCGGCCACATGATCTTGGAGGCGGCTATGGACAACGCCGGCTCTTCGGCTTAGAAATTGAGATAAGGACCAACCCCCAGAGTTGGACACGACTGGACTTAACGTCAGGGGAAACCTTTACCTTTACTATCTCCCCAAGGTGACTCAGGGCAGCTCACAGCAAAGTGAAACATATTGGCAAACTTTCAA
Organism: Anolis carolinensis; assembly: GCF_035594765.1. Lineage (NCBI taxonomy): Eukaryota > Metazoa > Chordata > Lepidosauria > Squamata > Anolidae > Anolis > Anolis carolinensis. Next base: position 90,126,211 of record NC_085844.1, read on the forward strand.
TGCCAAAGGTACAAATAACAAATCAGATCAAAATAACTTAAATAAACAAGATATAATACAATCACACTTTAACATATTAAATAGTTAAAAACTATTTAAAATCGTTCAACTAAAATTATTGGGCTAAGATGGTATAACATAGTTTTTGAAAGCCGCTTTGGGTCCTGCTCTGGGTGAAAAGCAGCATATAAATTAAATAAAAAATTAAAATAAACTTGCATGATATCAAGGTAAATTAAATATCTTTTAAAAAGAAAAATCAAATCCTTTAAAAAACTGGCTTCTCGGGAATAGAGTTTAAGCTTAAACTGGATGTTTATAATAACTTAAACAGAATTTAGATGGCAGAAAAATTATTATTATTATTATTATTATTATTATTAACACAACGACATAGTATGACACAGCAAATAAGATAGATATGCTGGATTTCGTATCACAAAATCACAAGTCAAACACTTCCCAAGTATTTAGGACTATGTGATGTATTTTCAGATGATGCGCCAGATCCCAGTAAGGTGGCCTTTTGCAGTTGACAGATTGTAATTTTGTCAATGTCTATTGTTTCCAAATGCCGGCTGAGATCTTTTGGCATGGCACCCAATGTGCCGATCACCACTGGGACCACCTGTACTGGTTTCTGCCAGAGTCTTTGAAGTTCAGTCTTAAGGTCCTGATAGTGGCTGAGTTTTTCCTGTTGTTTTTCATCAATCCGACTGTCACCTGGTATGACGACATCAATAATCCAAAACTTTTTCTTTTCCAGAACTGTGATGTCTGGTGTGTTGTGTTCCAGAACTTTGTATTATTATTATTATTATTATTATTATTATTATTATTATTATTATTATTATCCCACTCGGAGAAACTTACCATGAGAATAATACAACAATAAGCAACAATAAAACAAATAATCAGTTCAAATTAAATCAACAAAAGTAATGAACAAAAGTAGTGAAGCAAAACATATTAAATTAACACACATATTTAAAGGAATTAACTTGCCAGTAACAAACGTAAGATAAAGTTTCCATTTTGGAAAAAAGAAATAAGGCTTTACATCTGTTACAATATTTAGGTTCTCTTCATGCTTATCAGACACAAGGAACAATGAGAATCTTCCTGCCATTCAGGCAGCATCCAACTAGGCTTTTCAAAAAAAAATACAAATATGAATACTGCATGTAAAGATGCTAGGGATAAGCTTGTTCATTACTGATATATGCCACACAGGCATCCTTTCTCTGCTGTTACTCTTAATGCTGTTTTTCCCATCCTGCTAGCCAAATCCTATTAAAACTATCATTTTCTACCTTGCTGGCTCTTAGACTACATCATAACATGGTCTGACAACGAGGCTATGCAAACCAGGGCCGGCCCCACTCATGCGGCAGCTGACGCCGCCGCCTCGGGCGCAGGCCCGGGGGGGCGCCGTCAGGCTGGGCGGGAGGCGGGGCACCGCCCTGACGGTGCCCCGCCTCCCGCCCAGTGCGCCCTGGCCCGTCTGGCCTGCTAGAAAAGGCCAGACGGGCGAGCGGGGGTAACGTGGGAGGCGGGGCCAGCTCTGACGCCGCCCCCCCCGCCCAGCGTGCCCTGGCCCCGCCTCCCACGTTGCGTGGGGCAGGGCCAAGGCACGCTGGGCGGGGGGGGGGAGCGGCGTCAGAGCTGGCCCCGCCTCCCACGTTACCCCCGCTCGCCCGTCTGGCCTGCTACACAAGGCCAGACGGGCGAGCGGGGGTAACGTGGGAGGCGGGGCCAGCTCTGACGCCGCCCCCCCCGCCCAGCGTGCCCTGGCCCCGCCTCCCACGTTGCGTGGGAGGCAGGGCCAAGGCACGCTGGGCGGGGGGGGGGGAGCGGCGTCAGAGCTGGCCCCGCCTCCCACGTTACCCCCGCTCGCCCGTCTGGCCTGCTACACAAGGCCAGACGGGCGAGCGGGGGGTAACGTGGGAGGCGGGGCCAGCTCTGACGCCGCCCCCCCCGCCCAGCGTGCCCTGGCCCCGCCTCCCACGTTGCGTGGGAGGCAGGGCCAAGGCACGCTGGGCGGGGGGGGGGGGGGAGCGGCGTCAGAGCTGGCCCCGCCTCCCACGTTACCCCCGCTCGCCCGTCTGGCCTTTTGTAGCAGGCCAGACTCAGCGGAGGTTCCTCCAGGCCGCAATCGCGGCCTGGAGAAACCTCCGCTGAGTCTGGCCTGCTACACAAGGCCAGACGGGCGAGCGGGGGGTAACGTGGGAGGCGGGGCCAGCTCTGACGCCGCCCCCCCCGCCCAGCGTGCCCTGGCCCCGCCTCCCACGCTGCGTGGGAGGCGGGGCCAGGGCACGGGGGGCGGGGCCAACTCTGGCCCCGCCCCTCACTATTCGCCCTGGCCCCGCCTCCCACGCAGCGTGGGAGGCGGGGCCAGGGCACGCTGGGCGGGGCCAGGGCGCCGGTGGCGGGGGCGCTTTTCAGCGCCCCCGCTTTACATCAAAAAATATCTCCGGCCGGCCCTGATGCAAACGCACTCTCTTTTCCATGTTATGTAGATACGCCTGCATGTTAGCAATACAGGAAATTCTCACAAACCACTGAACTGTTTTTTGCAGCTGCTATCTCCCTGGGCAAGAGTTAAAGGCAGGAGCAGTTTCACACTAGACAGCACAATGGATGTACATGCCCATCTCAATTAGAATGAACAAGAAACAGCCAACAAGCGACAAGATACACAATCTCGTTCACAGCAGATTGGCTGTTGGACAAGCCTTTCATGGAACTGTATGCATTTGAGAAACAAACATGATTCAAATGCCCTAAGTGTTTTCAGGAGTGAAAATGCATTTGCTTACCAATTCTGGCTGCAACATTGGGGATAATCTAGTGTTCTCAGTCACTTGGAAAGCAATGAATTGTGATAATGGACAAATTTGTTAAAGCGAATGGAAGTCACAGATAGTCCTTCTGTTCAAAAGTAACTATTGTGTCTTTGTGCAATTAGAAATATATTTGAAAATATTGTGTCAGGTATTCTGTGGAGCCTCCAGTCAGAACCGGCCCTAGGTATTTTTCAAGTGTAGGCGAACAGAATTTTGCCCCCCCCCAACCATTCACTGAAAAATAAAAGCGTTGGATAAGCAAAAATGTTGGATAATAAGGAGGGATTAAGGAAAAGCCTATTAAACATCAAATTACATTAAGATTTTACACATTAAGCACCAAAACATCATGTTTTACAAGAAATCAACAGAAAAAGCAGTCTCAACTGCGCCCTCATAAGTTTTGCGCCCCAAGCGACCGCTTAATTCGCCTCATTGTTGGACCGGCTCTGCCTCCAGTGGCTCAGTGTGTTAAAGCACTGAGCTGCTGAACTTGCAGGCCGAAAGGTCCCAGGTTCAAATTCAGGGAGCAGAGTGAGCGCCCACTGTTAGCTCCAGCTTCTGCCAACCTAGCAGTTCGAAAACATGCAAATGTGAGTAGATCAATAGGTACCGCTCCAGCGGGAAGGTAACGGCGTTCCATGCAGTCATGCCAGCCACATAACTGTGGAGGTGTCTATGGACAACGCAGGCTCTTCAGCTTAGAAATGGAGATGAGCACCATCCCCCAGAGTCAGACACGACTGGACTTAACGTCAGGGGAAACCTTTACCTTTTACCTATCTATTCTGCATTTGGAAGGGCTATCCATAAACATAGCTTCCTAATATACATTGCATATTAGGGCTGCAAGTAGAAAATGTCCTTTCACACAAATGTGCATAGTAGGTGAAGTTAAGGAAATGGGTACCCTGACTTCTGTCCTGACATTAGAGATATCGGAGCACTATTATAAATGCTTAGCCAGCACTGACCCTTCTGTGGTCTCCTTCCCACTTTGCTTGGGGCAACCAACCCTTCTTATCCAGGCTGTTAACTAGTTGTTTCTGGATGAGGTAGGAATTTGTCTCCCTATGCAATTTGATTTCACTGAGATCGATGCAAGCTTTCACCATTCTGGGATGTTTATACGAAACATACAACTTCATCATAAAGCCCTAGCAAAGCATCCCGCTAGGAGCCTCCGGTGGCCTAGGGGATAAAAGCCTCATGACTTGAAGGTTGGTTTGCTGACCTGAAAGCTGCCAGGTTCTAATCCCACCCGGGGAGAGCGTGGATGAGCTCCCTCTTTCAGCTCCAGCTCCATGCGGGGACATGAGAGAAGCCTCCCACAAGGATGGTAAAGCATCAAAACATCCAGGCATCCCCTGGGCAACATCCTTGCCGACGGCCAATTCGCTCACCCCAGAAGCAACTCCGGTTGCTCCTGACACGAAAAAAGCGTAATGGACTTCTGGAGAGGAAAGAGGGAGCACTGGGGCGAATATGTCACCCCTGTGCACAGCTCCTTTTTTGCGGCACTTTTCCTATCACGGGGGGAAAGTGTCACCACTGGATCCATTGGAGCCAGGACAACATGGGAAGCCTCAAGTGTTCAGAGGGAAGCGTCTGTAACGCTATTCCTCCATTTGGAAACAAGGCTACCACATGAAGCTCCCTTGCAACAAGCCCACCAGTCTTCCAGATGGGGTGGAACCAGCCTAGGAAGTTAAAATCACCCTGTCTGATGAAGTAATTAGAGGGCCATGTTGACTACTTAGTGAGTAGGTGGGTGTCCTGTGAAACTACAGTAAGCACTCAAAGACATCTTTATGGTCAAAAGGAAACTCTTTGGCCTTGCCTTCAGGTTATGGGACAGAGGAGAGACCAGGAGGACTTCCATAATGTATGCTCCCTTTCAAATCTTGGGGTAATGGCCTGCTGTGAACCTTTTGAGACATGGCCATCCAATGGCAAAATATTTCCAAAATACAGTAGAGTCTCACATATCCAACATAAATGGGCCAGCAGAATGTTGGATAAGTGAATATGTTGGATAATAAGAAGGCATTAAGGAAAAGCCTATTAAACATCAAATTAGGTTATGATTTTACAAATGAAGCACCAAAACATCATGTTAGACAACAAATTTGGCAGAAAAAGTAGTTCAATATGCAGTAATGCTATGTAGTAATTACTGTATTTATGAATTTAGCACCAAAATATCACGATATATTGAAAACATTGACTACAAAAATGTGTTGGAAAATATACATGAAGACTTTTTAAGAGCAAATAAATAAACATTGTGTATTGTTCTTGAAAATACTGATTGTCTCCTATGGCTCTAGGCAAACCTCTCAAGGGAAGGAGCCCTTTTCTTTTGGGGGTTTGAATATCTGTACTCTAGAAACCATACCCCTAGTCCCAAATGTGTTTCTGTGAGTCTTATTACTAGAAAACACATTCAGGACCTAAACATCAGAGCTATGATGAGAGAGCTATCATTCAAAAGAAGGCCGTGTTCTTAATAAACATTGTAAGACAGAGTTCCAAACTCTTTGGTTTCTTTGTAGAACTTGCTGCCAGCCTTTGAACCAGCCCCATTACTGTCTTTTTAGCAGTGGTTTGATCTGTCAGCAATTAGCAGATGAGAAGATGTAGCAACATGCCAGAAGAAGTTTTGTCTTCTGGCTTCTATCTATGCATCAAAATCAGAGTCTGAAAAAGAACTTTTTCAAAGTCTGATCAAAACTAAAGGGACTGAAGGCCAAGGGCAAGCTTGATACCTCCTGGCTAATTGACAGAACTTTAATTGTTTGTCTCTCTTTCCACATTCTGTTTAGTTTTGGAGGACTTAGAGCTTTTCCTCCAAGACCTCTGTCTGCACCCTTCCTTTCCACTTTTAGACCCACATTAAAAGGACCTATTAGAATGTCTAACATTGGTGGGTTATTGGGACCCAGACATGCTTCAACTGTACAACTTTTAAATCATCTACTTTGTAAAAAAAATGCAAATTATTGCAAATATATGAATTCTACAAGTGCAAAAGAAATAAGACAAGTGCAAAGAAGCCAAAATGGATACCCAAAGAACTTCTAACTGGGCTAAGACTCAAAAGAGACATGCACAAGAAGTAGAAAAGGGGAGAAATCACCAAAGAAAAATTCAAATGAATAACCAACTCCTGTTGGGAAGAGGTTTGCAAAGGTAAAGCGCAAAACAAACTCAGGCTTGCCAGGGACATTAAAAACAATAAAAAGGCTTCTTTGCTTATGTTGGTAGAAAAAGGAAGAACAAGGAGGTGATAAGGCCTCTGTGAGGAGAAGATGGGGTAATGCTGACAGGGGATAGGGAAAAGGCAGAACTGCTTAATGCCTTCTTTGCCTCAGTCTTCTCACAAAAAGAAAGCTGTCCTCAACCTCAGCAACATGGAATAGGCAAAGGATTAGGGAAAATCCAACCCCCAATAGGGAAACAAGTCATCCAGGAATACCTGGCCACACTAAACGAATTCAAGTTTTCAGGGCCAGATCAACTACATCCAAAAGTATTGAAGGAACTAGCAGAAATCATTACGGAACCACTGGCGATCATCTTTAAGAGTTCTTGGAGAACGGGAGAAGTCTCAGCAGATTGGAGGAGGGCAAATGTGGTCCCTATCTTCAAGAAGGGAAATAAGGATGACCTAACAATCCTTTGGTCAGCCTCACGTCGATACCAGGCAAGATTCTGGAAAATATAATTAAGAAAGTGGTCTGCAAACACTTAGAAAGGAATGCGGTCATCACTAATAGTCAACACAGATTTATCAAGAACCAGTCATGCCAGACTAATCTGATCCATTTAGATGAGCCGCTACATAAAACAGAAATTTTGGACAGGCTCTTGTAAGTAGTGTGTATCTGGTAGAATACTGTTACACATCATAATTATAAACCTAGAAACTGCATATTGTAATTTATATTGTATTTTAATAGTTTTAACTGTTTTGCGCATTGTTTGATATTGATTTTGTATGGGCATCGAATTGCTGCCATTACTGTAAGCTGCCCTGAGTCCCTTCGGGTGAGAAGGGAGGGATATAAATGGGAGAAGTAAATAAATAAATACATAAATCACTATAGTCAGATTGTACCAGACATTACTTCCAGGGCAGTGTGTTTGGTTCTCACCCTAACTATTTAATGTACAACCGTTGCGTAAGCTCCATAATGAGACTTATGTTAAACCTTGCTGATCTGGCTCAGAGAAGAACATACTGCCAGGCTTCACTGGCAAGCAAACCACACTTGAAATCCACTCTTTCCTGCCTTCTAAATGTATAACTACTTGATTGTGTGGGATGCCCAAATTTGAAGACCACACCAGCTGTGGAAAAAAATGGCTGTGGTTAGGATACAGGCTTGGGCTCTTTTAATGGCAATGGTCACAGGTAATTTTTTTCTTTTTTCTTTTCTTTTGCTTAATTAATGTCTTATCTCTCATCAGGTTGTCAGAAACTTACATTCTGAATATCAGTTTGCTTCTTGTATTTTAAGAAGAGGTGGGATAGAAATGATCCCGACTCACTTAAACAAGCAACTGAAATGACAAATTTGTATGGCTTAAGGCAAATGTCTATGGGCAGCTATTTTATTTCTAAATTCTGTCTGATTTAGGTCTTAGAGTTTTATTATTGGCTTCCTTCTGCTGCAATAATATTGGGAGTATATTAAGAAACATAATAAATACCCTATTCAGTTAACCAGTACTGTTCTCAATAACAGCTTCTAGCAATGTCTTTACTGTTTAATAAAGGCTGAAGATTTTCAAAAAGCAACAGTCCAATCTGACTAACTGCTTTTAATGTAAATGTATCAATAACTGCATTGCAGACAGCTTAGTGTACTTCTTAATGTATATCTACTGGGTGAGGAAAGAGCCTTTGAGCATACTATAAAATTAAGCATGTGAAGGAACTTATCTCTGGAAACTAGGTTTTGCGTTCAGGAGTCCAATAGGGATGTGCTTCACCTCATTTCATCATGAAATAAATTGCAGGAGACACAAGAAAAAATACTGGATGTTGCCAAGAAAACAGAACTATCTGGCATGTATTTAATCAGAAACTTTTGTTCATTGTAAACATCAATAAAAATTGACATACAGTAGTCTGATGCTTTTCTTATCTTGTAAGAAAATGTAAACCATTTGGCTTAGCAGATGCCTACAATGGGTGACAACAATAAACGCCTTATACATTAATGTCTTCCTTTTCTACATCCAAAACTTTGTTACCTATTATGCCTGGTATGCAGATACCTCACTGTTCAGACGTGGCTAAATTGTCTCTGCAGTTCTATAAATGTTTCCTAATCCTCTTAACTTGAGTGACAATTGCCCTGGCTTCCAACAAGGCTCATAAGAAGCAATACTACCCAGTCTTTTCACAAAGTATTGGCTTCTATATTCCTCTTTCAAAAGAAATGGGATATTTTAGTTCCCCCAACATACCCAGATGATGGAAGCTAAACAGGGTCAGCTTTGGTTAGTACTGTCAAGACCCAGGCTGCAGAGCACCAATAACCATGCGCAGAGACCAGAAACTATCTAATATCTTTATTAAAGGAATATATAAAGTCAATAAAAACAGGTGAAGAATAAAGTTCAGAAGTAGACCTTTCAGGAAAGGTCAAATATAGTCCAGGAAATTAATGTCCAATATGAGATATTAGAGTCCAAAGTTATAATCCAATAACCGAAACACACACTTTGCCGAGCAAAGTGTGGGGAAATGACAGGGTCCTTTAGTCCAATAGAGCTTGTCAACAAGGCTGGAGAGCAAACTAGATTCTTGGCAAACAAGGCTTGATTCGTGGCAACAAGAAGCAAGAGACGAGAACAGGGTCCGTGGCGAGGTCCGTGGCAAGGTCCGGGGAACAAGGCAGGGTTGGAACAAGAGCAAGGTCCTGGAAACAAGGAACAGGAGTAGCGTAGTCCACACACGATCTCACTCCCGAAGCTGACGAATTGACAAAGATTCCCTTGCGGTTAAACACCTATATAGGATCTTGTTTTCCCGCCAAGGAACACTTTCCCTGGGGAACAAGAAGTGAAACCCATACTGTGTCCAGATGCATGACTCCTTAAGATTTCCCAAGGGAAACAGGCTTAATCAGCTAATTGTCTGGCAGCAATTCTGGCGCTTCTGCGATTCGGCTCCCTAGCGCCTCTATCTCGATTATAATTATCCCGGCGAGAAAACGGGGGAGATTTCTGCTCAAGGCTTGTTTGGCTGACTTCTTGTGGGCAAACATCTTGCAGGTGCAAGGGCTCCAATTCTGGCTGAAACGGTGGGAAACCCAAGTTTTCCTCTTCATCTGCCACAATAGTACTAGGAACGGGACTACATGGCCCATGAGTCATCACAAGTACTTGGATCGGAGACTACTAAGGATTACTTGGTGTGTAGACCTACATTTTGGAGGAAAGGGATTTCCAACCCAGGGAAACTCTATGAAGTGTATAATGTTGCCATATGTCTACAGATGACTTGAAGGAAAATACACACTAGCATAGGTAGCACATATTTGTTGTGGTGATCTCTGAGCGGTTAGACTCAATTTAACCCTCTCTGGGGGAGATTCCACCAAAAATCAGCAGAATAGCAAAAGCAACGCTTTCAAATGCAGCTTACTTACACGGGGTGAGCAAGAGAAGCCTTTGACCATTTAGGATTGCAATGGACTGCAGAGTCTCAATAAAAGTTCAAAAAGTATTTATTCAGGTAAAAATAACTCCATTGTAGACAGAAAGGCTTGGGAGCTGTCTAGTCTATTCTAGACTGATTTCTAAGGAAAAATAAGAAAGGAAAAATAACAAACATCTAAATAGTTACATCTTGCCAGGAGAGACAGCAAGATGCTTCTTGTTAGCTAGGAAAACAAAGGGAGAAGAGTGAACCAAAATGGTTCCAACCTCATGGTCCAGTTTATTGGGGCCATAAAAGACATTCTGACCAATGAGAAGTTAGTGTCCCTAAAGATTCACATTTCTACTAACTTCAAAGTAAGGGATGTGACGTAAACAGGATAGAGTGAAACACAGTAAAGCCTGTCTAGGCATGCTTTGGAAACAGGGAAAGGATTCCCTCAATCTAACTCTATCATCTAACTACATCTAGACTTGAATAGTCCAGGATGATTCCCAACAGTATTATGATATACTATGCTATGTTGGAACATACTTTAGATGTTGTATTTCCTCTCCTGATATATCAATATTACAGTGGGCTTGAGTGCACTACCCCAAAACCCTGGACTTACCTTAAATTGAATGTGGTCTGTCTTCATGACACACAGTATCCCATGGTGATGGGGTTTAAATTAAATGTGTCCATCTTTAGACAAAGTTAGGGTATACTCTGGAGTATGTAGGAAACTCTGGAGTATCTCATTACTGGGGGCAGTCTGGAAGGCTGGATTAGATCCAAATTTGGCTGATCCACTGCCCAGAGACAACACCAGTGCCTTCAGCCTTTACCTCCAGTCACTGCCACCACGACTGCTGCTCCTAGCTGGCCACAGAGCTCTGTGTGGTCATATGAGTGCCTCTGCCAATGTCAGAACATGGCACCTGTGCAATCAGAGAAAATGAAAGCGAATTGCTCCCTTTCTTCATTCTAGTTGTGCAGGCACCCCATTTTGATGTCAGCAGAGGCACTTATAATAGCCTGAAGTTCACATGGTGCTCCGCAGTCAACTAGGAATGCAATGGTCACACAAAGGTGCTGAGAAGCACATTGGCCCAGTCAGAGCCAGCCCTAGGTATTTTTCAAGTGTAGGCGGACAGAATTTTGGTGCCCCCCCCCCCAAACCAATCACTGAAAAATGGATTTTGGGGAAAAAAATGGCTTATTGTAGATAAAGTTTCAGTGGAGACACCTTTTCCCCATGATAACTCTTTCCAAGGGTAGATTTTTCTCGCTTACTGTTCTTAACTATGAGTCATTTGTAATGTTTGTAACTCGGGGACTGCCTGTATTGACCTTTGATAATTATTAACCATGAATATCAGTACAGTAGACAATTTAAAAAAACAATAATAAAATATAGGAAACTTTCAGACAATTTTGCACAGCATATCTGATGGGAAAGCAGACCTGCGGAGTCTGGACATGTAAATACATGAAGGGTACAAATGAACTTCTACTTGTAGAACTTTTCCCTCTCATGCATTAGGATACCCCCTCCCCAAAATTCATGAAAAGATGACATGCATGTCAACAGCAGAAGGGAATTTGGTAAACCATCGATTTCAAAGAAGTAACCACATTACTCCACTGCAGCATAAGAAATAGAAAGAGAGAGAGAGAAGAAAGACATTTAGCAACACCTTTAAGTCCCCTTCCACACAACTGCATAAAATCCACATTGAATAGAATTATATGGAAGTGTGGACTCAGATATTTCAGTTCAAAGCAGATATTGTGGATTATCTGTTTTGATATTTCGGGTTATATGGCTGTGTGGAAGGGCATCAGATTCACAAAAATGAAATTTCATGACTGTCAATCTATTTATTTTTAAACGCAATATAATGGGGTATTAAAGCTATAGATTATTAAACATATTTCTACAGTTTTGGAAGTGGTAATAAATAATAAACAATCAAGGACTAGACAGAACACAGGCAGCATTTAACATGCTGCACCTGGTGATGATCATTTTATGGGACAAGAGATATATATCTAATACATTATACAGTGTTCCCTCACTACTTCGTGGTTCACTTTTCGTGGATTAGCTGTTTTGCGGTTTTTCAATAAACTCTAAAGGACTATTATAAACCATAAAAAATTACAATTTACAGCCTAATGAAGGGAGGAAGGAGAAGCCGAAGGGAGAGAAAAGGAGCCCAAGCGGCAACGGGGGGAGAACGAAGCGATTTATCAACACACAATTGGTTGATAAAGACTTAAAATAGTGTATAAATACTAAAATAATGTATAAATATTAAAATAAATATAGAGTCCCTCGTTTGCAGATTTTCACTTATTGCGGGTGGTCCTGGAACCTAACCCCCATGATAAGTGAGGGAACACTGTGCACTATATATCTTTAACCAATAGAGGAAACATTCTGTTGACTTTTCAATTAGTTCTTGGGCCATGCAAGTCCAGAATAAATGAACACAGCACACAGCAGTCAAGAAAAACTATGGTCTAGTTCAATTTTACTGGTTAGGGAGGAAGAAGGCAAACCCACTTCAACTGTCATCTGCCTCATCCGATTTCAGTGACTGTTTAAAATCTATTAGGAGACCATTCTCCAGGAAGCAAAGTGGAAACCTTGCTTTGACAAGGGAGGATGAAGTTGGCTAAGGCAGTGATGCATGACATGAGCAGAGGAATGTTACAAGCACACAGAAGGCTTTTTCTTTTCACCTGTGAAATTGCAGAGGAAGCCAGCTGCGCATCAGAAATAACCAGCCAGGCCTATAATGGAACTTTGCAATGCATCTCTCACAAGATTATTCATAAATGGAATAAGCTTGTCCAGGGATCCAACAAGGCTAAAACAGGAGCATTGTCATCCTGTTCAGACATCTCATGGACTTACACCGCCATAAACATTTTCCAGATTTGCTATGAAAAAATAGAAAAGCAAGGTTTGTACAACATCAATGGCCATGAAAGTTGATGTTGAACACAACATGGTAGTTTCTAAAGTATTCCCATCCTATGTTGTTGGTTTATTTGCAAGAGCTAGTTCTGAACTTAGAACCTTTCATGCTGCATAATTATAAGAACAACAATTCTGCTTTAATTGCTAAGGACCTTTTCATAGGCACTGCCGGAATCACCTAATATTGCTGTGAATTGCAGTGATTTTAGTGGCGTCCACCTAGAGGGCACAGGAACCTGCCAATCCGCATCCTGCACCATCCTGGCTTCCCCCTGTTAGTGTTTTTGTTGATATGGAGTGAAATGTATATTCTATTGTTGCTGTGATATGTATGTATTTCATTCCGGCAAGCATTCCAGCAGACAAGGAGTTAATTGCAGCCAACCCTGATTGATTGCTGGAAGGGCAAATGGCAAGGACTTCCATTTGAGCTACGTGACAGGAAGATACATCACAGACTGTGGAATGCAGGAGGTGCTTCTGTGCACATGTGCACAGAGAGAACGAACTTTTGAGAGAGACGGACTTGCAACATGTGTCCGGATAGTTTTGGAGTTTAGCATTGTAAATATTGTAAAAGAAAGCCTTCAGAGCCGCTGAGTTTCAGCAGACATAAAATCAGTGAAGGTGTCATGCTTTGTCAGTGCTGCTTTTGCCGTTTGCAAAGTGGTCTGATGGGGTGAGCAGAGGTGGGATCTTACTCATCTATCAAGTTGGGGTCAGCGATTCCCTGACACCCCCCACCTTATCACACGAAGGTAGCCTCGGTAAGCCAACTCAACCCATCTTTCCTAATGGAAAGATGGAAAGCTTTCCATCATTGCCGCTGGCATTTTTGGGGTAGCGGCAAGGATTTTGTGCCAGTTCTGCTCTGGAACTGTCTTGGAAGCACTTTTACCGAGTGTGATGGGAGCTGGCAAGCTCTGTGGCGAAGGGGGAAAAAAACCCATCACCAGCGTTGAATTTAGGAATGTGTTCTATGGAATCCTTGGATTTGCAGTTTATTGGAAGGGGGCATTTAGCATTCCCAACTTGAGAGCTCTACAGCCTCACCAAACTAAAAGCCCCATGATTCCCTAATTTGTATCCATGGTTGTCACGGCAGAATCATAGTGCCATAACTATGCCATGTGAAAGAGTTCTTGGAAACATGTACTTCTCCTTTTTGTTCCTCTTCATAGTACAAATCTTTACGCCCCCACCATAACACCCACACACCAAATAGAGTTGGCCAATACGCCTTTCTGATTGCTTATTGTTTACCTTTTCCCCCATCAGTTGGACCATTACATTCTATTTCTTAACTGCGCTCAACTGTATAGCAATAAAACATACTAGGACCTCATCAGTCTAAGGCTTGATAATATAATTTGTTTATTTCTTAAAGCACTTTCTTACATTCAGTTTGTGAAGAAACATGAACAAAAATATTGTTAATTCATATTACCATTGCATTAATGGTGCCTTCACTGCATGGTATTTCTTCTCCTAATTATGAAGTGTGCCACTTACATTAAAAGGTGTAACTGCATTGGATTTGTAACAGCTCCTAGAACGATTTTGAGAAATATATTTATTTATTTATTTATTTATTTATTTGCTATATTTCTACCCTGCTCTTCTCACCCTGAAGGGGACTCAGAGCGGCTTACAAATATGGCAAGATTCAATCCCACATTACAATGTAAATAAACAAATAGACACAGAAACGATAAAAACAGGTTAAAATATATAAATACAATTAAAACAGTATTTTTAAATGCTTCATATTAGTGTTTGTAACATGATGGGCACCATCATTGCTACCTTGTAACAAAAGCTATGTGTGTGTGTGTGTGTGTGTGTGTGTGTATATATATATATATATATATATATATATATATGAGAAAGGTGTGGGGAGATAAAGAAATAGCATCTCTGATTACAATTTTCCTGCAAACTACCTCAAGATAGTATAGCTTCCTCTGAGGCCCCTTCTACACTGCCATATAATCCAGATTATCAAAGCAGATAATCCACATTATCTGTTTTGAACTGGATTATATGAATATACACTGCCATATAGTCCAATTTAAAGCAGATAATCTGGATTTTATATGGCAGTGTAGAAGGGGCCTCAGAGGAAACTTTTCTTAAAGGAAACCTTCTACAGCTGAAGAATCAATGAAGTACAATCTGAATATGAGCAAATGGGCTTAAATTTCTTATAGTTATGGCCCTTCAGATTTTGCTAGTGCCAGCATCACTTAGCATTGTATATCTGGCTTGTGTAAGTTGCAATCCAACAACATTTAGAAGGCACACATTTGTCCACCCTGATTGATGGCTTTCCACGCGATTAGCTTCATAGTTGTAAATTGCATGAAATCACAGTGGCAACAACACAGTGGCTACCAAATCTATGGGATTCCTAGTGTGTTAACATTAACTTTATCATACCATAAATATTCATGCCACCCAAGCAATGAACATGTTTATTGCACAGCCATTTTGTGGGTGCAATTGGACTCCTGAGACCAAGTATGGGCACTGGAACAATTCTGGAAATCCAAAAAAGATTGACAAAGCATTGCCATGAATGTTGTTGCTGCCTGAGTACACTGGGAAAATAGTTTTATGTTGGTGTGGAACAAAATCCCAGCTCAAGTCTGTTAAGGTAGCTAAATAATGCCCTTTGATTGGGAGAAGTGGGAGTCGTATGTCTGTAGGCACTTCTAATAAAGTAGCCAAGATCAAGGGCTGAGCCTTGATTCATTCCTCTAATATATATTTTGTGCGACACCATTAATTGTGTCAAATGCTTATATTTTTGAGTCAAATCTCGTTTATATGATCAGGAACTTCATTTCTCTCTGGTTTCTTGCAGGCATTCACTGTGAAGAAGACATCAATGAATGTCATATGAACCCCTGCCAAAACGGAGGGACCTGTGAAAATTCTCTGGGAAATTATACCTGCCACTGCCCAGCTATAGAGGAGAATGGGATATTTTATGGTGGCTGGAACTGTACAGAGGTTCTCCTTGGCTGTGTTCAAAATACATGCCAAAATGAAGGATTGTGTATTCCACACTTAAGAAATGGACAACACAGATTCAGCTGTCTATGTTCAGCTGGATACACTGGAGTACACTGTGAAACAATGACTACTTTATCTTTTCAGGGAAATGGATTTCTCCAGGTTAACAGTCTCCCATCTGCTATACAAGACTGTTTCTACAACACAAACCTCCAATTTCTGACTGTTCAACCAACAGCTTGCATATTTTTTCGTGGGGACAAGGATGTATTTGTGAAACTGGAGATACTGAATGGCTACCTACACTTATCCATACAAATCAATAACCAGTCAAAAGCCATACTGCATGTAGCACATAATGTCAGCGATGGTGAATGGCACTTAGTGGAGGTGACTATCGCAAGAAAAGTTACTCTTAAGTTACTTGACAAGTTTTGCACAGACTCTTGTCTCAGTGAAAGTGAAACCCCTATAGATTGCCAACAGACAACATTTGCTTTCCAGAGCACGTTTTTGGGTGGTTTGCCAAAGGGAAACAGGAGCAATGACTTTCTACCTAGCATCTCTAACATGCATCCTGCACCTCCATTTGTAGGGTGTCTTCAGGACATTGAAATAGATTTGAACCTTATTATCCCAGAGAATATATCATCTGACTCGTCTTTAAATGTTGAAGCAGGCTGCACAAAAAGAGACTGGTGTGAACATCACCCTTGTCAAAACAAGGGACGTTGCATCAACTTGTGGCTGAGCTATCAGTGTGATTGCTACAGGCCCTACACTGGGCCAAGCTGTGCTACAGGTAAGGTAAATTCCTCTAATACTTCACTAACATCTGAAATGAAATTGTAGGAAATTACAGGGTCAAACTGGATTGTCGCCTCCTTCAATTCTGCCATGACTATCTATCACTGGAAAACGCTTCCTTTAAGAGGGTGGGTCCTTCTCTATCTACATGTAAGGTTTTGTTAATCATGAGCATGTTCATTATTGGATTTGTTGGTGGACCTGCTAGCAGTCAATCAGGTCTGGTTTATGTACTAGGAAAAATATTAATGGAAAGGATGCTGGTCTAAATCCAGTTGTTACTCCCATCTAGAGTAGAACCTATTTGTCCAACGGTGCATGGCAATCTAACACTTACATAAATCCCATTGCTTCAGTAGTTCTACTCAAGTTGGGACTAGCAATAGGATTTTAGCCAACCTGTTTCATCCTCAATAATGAAACATAGTAATAATAACAACAACAACAACAACAAAAAAAACAACAACAACAACAACAAAAAATACCCTATATACTCGAAGATAAGCCAAGTTTTTCAGCCCTTATTTATGAGCTGAAAAAGCCTCCCCCGGCTAATATTCGGGTCAAGGTCAAGCCAGCAGCCGAGCCTGGAGGCCACAGTATGTTTTCTTTTCCAAAACCTCCCTCCTCTGCTTCTCCTCCCAGGCTGGTTATCTTATATATTTTTTGAGAGAGAGAGAGAGAGAGAGAGAGAAGAAGTGAATGTTTTCAAAAGCGAAAGGAGAGTGTGAGAGAAACCCTTGCAAACCAGATTGCATGGGCAGAAGGGGAAGAAAAAAAAGATATTCTTGCAAGTTTGCATGATTCATTACTATTACTATTATTATTATTATTATTATTATTATTATTATTATTATTACTACTACTACTACTACTACTACTACTACTACTATTATTGCAAGAACATTTGAGTCCAAAGGGAGGGAAGGAGGGAAAAGAGAGCAACAGAAGGTGTGTATTTCTTTTTATTCCTAAGGAAACAAAAATGAGGTGGGTTTTTTTGGGAGGGGGAGAGAAGTTTTAAAAAGCCTTTTCTGGCTACTTTTAGAGTTTGAAAAAGGGAGAAAGAAAAGAGGTGGGAAAGGGCAGGAGAAAAGAGGATTTTGCTTGCATTTCTTCCTTGGGTAAATGCATGCCCCAAAACTTCTGTGGAACATCCTCCCAAGAGAGATGTGTCAAATTCCAACCCTGTTGGGCTTCAGAAAAGCCTTAAAAACATGGCTGTGTGCCCAGGCTTTTAATCAATAAATGGTGAAAATGACACGGACTGAACTATAGACAAAGCATGAGGAAGAACGGATCTGGGTTTTATGTTTGAAATGTATATCTTTAATTCATAATGTATTTTAATAGTTTTAACTGTTTTATGTGCTGTTTTATATTGGTTTGTATGGGCATCTAATTGTTGCTACTGTTGTAAGCCGCCCTGAGTCCCTTCGGGTGAGAAGGGCGGGATATAAATGTGAGAAATAAATAAATAAATAAATAAATAAATAATATTTATATAGATGTTCCCCCTACAAAAACATTAATATATGAATTTTCCCCTCATATGTTTACAGGTCTTTGCAAATCCTATATACATATAGATAACTAGAGATTTCCATGTATCTGTATATCTGTTCCTCTATGTATACATTAATTTTATATATGATTTTTATTTGAATTTTACCCTCACATGTTTGCAAGTGCAGAGGGAAAATGCGCACGTGCACGCATGCACGCACACACACACACACACACACACACACACACACATGTCTAGATATAAACATTGATAAATCGGGCTTGGAAATATTGCAGGAGGAAAATGCACATAGAGAGAGGATTTGCAAAGGTTTCAGGGGGAAATACACATGTGAAATTAGTATATATAATGATAGATCTATATCTAGCTCTGCATTGTTTACGTAGGCATTATATGTTTGCCTGTTACTATGTTGGAAGCTGGCCTGAGTTCCCCAGGGGGAGATAGATAGGGCAGGGTACAAATGAAGCTGTTATTGTTGATGATGATGATGATTATAAAGTTATTGTTGCTTTTCCACTTATAGAGTAAATATTCAAAACATTTAACCCAATGATGCCTCAATTAATGTAATTTTATTGGTATCTAATTTTATTTTTGAAATTTACCAGTAGCTGCTGCATTTCCCACCCTCGGCTTGTACTCGAGTCAATATGTTTTCCCAGTTTTTGTGGTAAAATTAGGTGCCTCGGCTTATATTCGGGTCGGCTTATACTCGAGCATATACGGTAACCTCACAATCGTGGGAAAAAGCAAAGTATTGATTACTAACTGCAAAGCCTCCTTTTCGAGTATACACATAAAAGTAACCTGAAAGTTAACAAAAGCTGGTTCATTTTCATTGACTTCCCAATATAATGGCTCGAGAAGTTAATATTGACCAAGGTTATGCTAAAAGTCCATCAGATTACAGGACAGATCCAATATTTCTTTTGAAGCTGACTAATTGAAAACTGACATCTGAGCTACCTTTTTGAAGGCTAACCTTACTTCCTTTGCTACTCTTGACAATGTTGTGACTTCCTCCTACTTGCTGGCATCATAAGCATAATATTCAACACAAAAATTCCCTTCAAGTACAGTAGAGTCTCGCTTATCCAACGTAAACGGGCTGGCAGAAAGTTGGATAAGCGAATATGTTGGATAATAAGGAGAGATTAAGGAAAAGCCTATTAAACATTAAATTAGGTTATGATTTTACAAATTAAGCACCAAAACATCATGTTATACAACAAATTTGACAGAAAAAGTAGTTCAATACGCAGTAATGCTATGTAGTAATTACTGTATTTACAAATTTAGCACCAAAATATCATGATATATTGAAAACATTGGCTACAAAAATGTGTTGGATAATCCAGAACGTTGGATAAGCGAGTGTTGGATAAGTGAGACTCTACTGTACTCTGTTAATAGCGTATGTGCATGTTTCCCTATCATGCTTAAACTACCTATTTCAACACAGAGAGGGAGACTTATGCAGGTGTGCTGTGTTTCTAACAAGCACACAAAGCAAGGCATTAAAGTCAACCTCATTCACAAAATTAAACATTTTTCATGTGTTATTTATGAAAAATCGTGGATTTATTTTCACCTATTGAAAAAGCAGAGACAGGTCTGTTTGTTATGTATTCTTTTTTGGAGACATAAAATAGAAAACAGTCTCAATACATAATACAATGAGAAACAAGAAAAAAGAGAGAAAACACATATTTTTTCAAATAATATAATCTGCACTGATTGGTGTGGTGTTGGGATATGCTTCCATGCAAGTCAATCCCAGCACCATAATAGGAATATCCCTTCAGGAAACAGGGAATCCAATGAGTCGCCCCAAAGGTTGATGGGAATAGCCTTTCTCCCATATCAGTGTTTTCAGGCATTTTAAAAGAGTAATAATTTGTTAAAAAGAAACCACATTTTCTCAAGTGGGTAACTTAGGAAGTCCCAGAGGTTAATAAACTGAGCAGTCCTTTTGAGCTCCTATCCATTTTATCATTACTGGGTCAGTTTCAGGATAAAAACAGAGAACATTCAGATATTTTGAGTTTGATCATTTTGTTTATCATGGCAGATCTAAGATTCTTGGTCACTGGAGGCTTCTTAATTTACATTCACTCTGCAATCGAGTTTATATCATGAAAAAAAATCAAGAGGATCAGCTCATATTAATAATTGGTCATCTACAAAGTTTGCTAAAAAAGGACACTTCAGAGCAATCAATATCTGCAGATGTACATTTTAAACAGAAATACAGAATACATATCACTGTAGGGTAAAATAGAAATAACTGTAGACTTTATCACAAGAAGCTGGCATTTTATGGATCTCAACACATTGTTGAGGTCCCCTGGATTGATTTCCCAGCCTCCGTGGCAAATCAGCAGGACAATTCCAGTGTCCCACACCCCACCTTGCCAGTAGGATTGCTTCCCCATCACACATGGGGAAGTGTCACCGAGAGGCTTCCCCCCGTGCTGGCCCCGTGATTCCTTATAGAACTTGCGAAGCCTCCCATGTTCTGTGCCAAGCATCCTGGGATACTTGTGCCTCAGTTCTCTGACAGAAACTTGCCGGAAATTAGCCTGTGTCATGTGATGGGCAGCATGGGGCTCCGTTTATCAGCTGTACTGCAAGTGAATGTCATTGGGACACCTCAGGCTAATCTGCTTCCTATCCTACATTATGTGGCTGTATAAATTGGGATTATGACAGTTGTGTGATCACGGATTTTGACTACATACTGGCATGAGTACCCTTGCTATCACACATCTCTCCACTTGCACAACTGTATTCATTACCAATCCACAGTCCCACACTCATACTTCTGCGTAACTCCCCTGTTCAAACAATTTCACTGGTTACACAACTCAAAGTGCTTGTTTTTTTACCATTAAAGTCCTACATGCTTGGATCTAGGCCAGGGGTCCCCAAACTAAGGCCCGTGCCTTCCAAAGCTTTGCTTGTTTATAATGGTATTTTAATTATTATTTAATTAATAATTTATTATTAAGGGGTGCTTTGCTAGTGCTTTTGGTGCACAAAGGCAGAAGGGGGTTGGACTAAATGGCCCAAGGGGTCTCTTCCAACCTTCTTTATTATTATTATTATTATTATTATTATTGACAGAAGGACACAGTATAACACAGCAAACGAGATATATATGCTGGATTTCGTATCACAAAATCACAAGTCAAACACTTCCCAAGCATTTAGGACTGTGTGATTTATTATTATTATTATTATTATTATTATTATTATTATTATTATTATTATTATTATTATTAACAACATTGAGGCTGGATGGCCATCTGTCAGGGGTGCTTTGCTTGTGCTTTTGGTGCACAAAGGCAGAAGGGGGTTAGACTAAATGGCCCAAGGGGTCTCTTCCAATCCCCTTTATTATTTTTATTATGATTATGATTATTATTAACATTGAGACTGTATTTGTTCCCGTTTTGTTTTGTTTTTTACTTCAAAATAAGATATGTGCAGTGTGCATGGGAATTTGTTCATAGTTTTTAAAAAGAACTATAGTCCAGCCCTCCAACGGTCTGAGGCACTGTGAACTGGCCCCCCGTTTAAAAAGTTTGGGGATCTCTGATCTAGACTATATGAAAGATTTATCTCTTTGTACAGGTCAGTGCGAGCTTTAGGATTTTCAGGGGTAGGCTTTTTTTTTGTTCCCATCACCTTCTCAGACATGTTTAGTGAGGATATAAGAGAGAGTTTCTCCTTGACTTCTCTAGGCTCCTGTGAAGTACCTTCTTCAGTAGGTCTAGTTGCTCTCTTCCACTATCAGATGCAAAACATTTCATTCATACAGGCCTTCATTTTTTAAATTATATCTCAGTAGTGTGTGTGAAGCAGTGTGCTGTAATATAGACAGATAGGTAGACAGACAGAGACACACAACTAGGCTTTTAAGCAACCATCAAAAATATGAAGAAATAATACTGTATTCATAAAGTTATGTTTATAACAACTTTGTGAACACAGAACTACTGCATTAGGTAAAGGTAAAGGTTTCTCCTGACGTTAAGTCCAGTCGTGACCGACTCTGGGGGTTGGTGCTCATCTCCATTTCTAAGCCGAAGAGCCGGCGTTGTCCGTAGACACCTCCAAGGTCATGTGGCCGGCATGACTGCATGGAGCGCCGTTACCTTCCCGCCAGAGTGGTATCTATTGATCTACTGACATTTGCATGTTTTCGAACTGCTAGGTTGGCAGGAGCTGGGGCTAACAGCAGGCACTCATTCCGCTCCCGGGATTTGAACCTGGGACCTTTCGGTCTGCAAGTTCAGCAGCTCAGCGCTTTAACATACTGCGCCACCACCAAGGGCCCAGAAAACATACTGCATTACTGTATGTGAAATACTGTATGTGAATATTGAAATATAATGTTTCCTTGATTTGTGCCCGAACCAAGGAAACTTTATATTTCAGTTCAAATTTAGCAACTAATATACTGACCACTTAGGTAATCTATGATATTGAAATTGCACAAAGAAGTCTTAGTTGTGGTGCATTTATAGGTAAGGGTAAAGGTTTCCCCTGATGTTAAGTCCAGTCGTGACCGACTCTGGGGATTGGTGCTCATCTCCTTTTCTAAGCCGAAGAGCCGGCGTTGTCCATAGACATCTCCAGGTCATGTGACCGTCATGACTGCATGGAGCGCCGTTACCTTCCCGCTGGAGTGGTACCTATTGATCTACTCACATTTGCATGTTTTCGAACTGCTAGGTTGACAATTTTTTACAATGCTAAATGCAGTGGCTCAAGATTCCTTAGCATTGAGCCGCAGCAGTTAAAGTGTCAAATTGCATTCATATGTAGTATAGATGCATCCTGAGTCTCATTTCATCATTGGAAATGTCATTAGTTGTTGAATTTGTATCCAATACAAGATAGTCTTCATGGGTATGTGTATATGTATGACTATTCTTCCATGAATACTTCCATCTTAAAGATGTACCATCTTCCTTTTCTCTTTTTTTGTCATGTGAAATCAAGAATACATTCCAGCACGATTTGGTCACGAGGGAGCCATAGGATACGCTGCTTTTCCCATGGAGGGTGGTACCTATGAAACCGCAACCATATCAATGTTTGTTCGAACACGCAAGCCTTCAGGCTTGTTGTTTGCTCTGAAAAAAGGCTCATCCCTGTTTCTCAAGGTCTGGTTGGAAGATGGGAAACTGGTCCTGTCCAGCCCAAGCTCTAGCAGACTCCAAGGAACACTGCCTGTGAATGATGGAAATTTCTATTTCATAACTTTAAAAATAGAACCAAACAAGGCTGAGCTAATCCAGTCATCACAAAACCTAGGCTATATTTCTACACCCTGGGTGAAAATCGAGAAGGGTGATATTATCTACGTGGGAGGATTAGCAGAAAGTCAAGAAACAAGTATAAATGGTGGGTATTTCAAAGGCTGCATCCAAGATTTAAGATTGAACAACCAGCCACTGGAATTCTTCCCTGTCACTCCTTTGATGAATTCTGTCATCAGCAAGAACACACTGATCAACATAGACCCAGGCTGCACCGGGGACAATCTTTGTAAGGTAAGGATGGTGTTTCTCAAAGCGCCGTTTCCAGGTTTGCAACCAGGAATTCTTTTTTGAACTAGCAGCCCTCTAAAACAGCATGTGACAGTGAGAATATCTTAACATGATATCTGAAACAGGCAGGTAGGATCAGGTTTTTAGCCAAGGAGCCTTGTAATTTGTGGGTGCAGAGACCACAGACCATCTGGGGGACTGGAAGCACCGCTCTTAAATGTCAAGGTAATGATAACCAGTTAGTGAGCCTGCTATTCATTATGGGCAACTTGAACTCATTGCAGTTTTCTGACCAAAATCTCATAATTGCTCTAAAACCAGACTTTCCGAGCAAGCTAAGCATACAGTATGTTATGGATAGCAGATCTGGCAATGGGACCCATAAAATGTTCAAGGATAGAAGAATGTTATATCACTGCACAAGGACTATGTGGACTGGTTCCACTAAAAATCATAGGGGCCCCATTTAAGACTGCATAAAAGATTTATTCACTAATATTGTCTGTTCAGTGTTTTGGAGTATGGGCCCAAATTCTGTTGATAAACTACACTAGCAGTTGCATTTTTCCAGGTGTGGTGAGGGAAGGCAGACAAAATCTGACTTTTTGGGGGGTTGTTGTATGTTTTCCGGGCTGTATGGCCATGTTCTAGAAGTATCCTCTCCTGACGTTTCGCCCACATCTATGGCAGGCATCCTCAGAGACCTCACAACCTCTGAGGATGCCTGCCATAGATGTGGGCGAAACGTCAGGAGAGAATACTTCTAGAACATGGCCATACTGCCTGGAAAACATACAACAACCCTGTAATCCTGGCCATGAAAGCCTTCGACAACACATCTGACTATTTTTGTTGTGGCACAAGAGCTATCTGATAGAGAAGGGTAAATAACTCATAAAAAACAAATTCCGTAGTATTGAGCCATGTCAACTAAACCCTTGTGCCGGCAGAATGAATTATTTTGAATTAATGAAGAATTAACGAGACCATAAAGAAGATGGGGCTATACTTATGTGGCTGAACTGACTCATTTTCTCTGCTTCCCTACTATACTTTAGCACTGCTAAAGAATCGGCTCATAAAGTGCAGGCGGAGAGGAATTTTTGTCATTCCCTTTTTACATACTGCAGTGGCATACTACTGCAAAAAGAATTGGTGGTCTAAGGATCAGATCACATTATGATGAATCTGGTGGGGGCCAGCATGGGGAACCCATCGACCCCGCCATCACCCACCTTCCTCCTCCCCCCATTCCATGGGGGGAAGCATCTGTCACCCGGTTTCTCATCGTTGTTTCCTATGCAACATGGGAAGTCTCCCTTGTGTTGCCACCACAGTGGCTTACCGCGCTTCCACTTCACTTGCAGCATGAAGCCTCAGTGGAAGTAGATCAACATGGTGGGATGGGAACTGGCAGGCTTCATGCCGCAAGTGAAGTGGAAGTATCATATGATGTGCAATTTTTGCCCATCCGATGAGGCTGTTAATGCTTCTAGCAGCAAGTCTGGAGACAAGCAAGCCCTACAAGGTTGTCCATATCTCCACTCAAGACCTTGGAGAGACAGATTTCAATCAATATTGCTGCTAGCTGAATCTGAGGTTTTCATCTCCCACAGTCCCTTTGCTTGGTTCTAAATTAAGACTTGCTCCCGGCTGACCCATCTTTCTCTCCTATTTAGTCCAACCCCTGCAAGAACAGTGGGGTTTGCTATTCCATCTGGGATGACTTCACTTGCACGTGCCCACCAAATACAGCAGGGAAAGCTTGCGAGGAAGTGAAGTGGTGTGAACTCAGTCCGTGCCCTCATGAAGCCCAATGCCAGCTGGTCCATCAAGGATTTGAATGCAAGTATTTACGTACTAAGTATTTTTGTCAAGTTGGATTTGTGTCATACCCTTCCTTCCAAGAATCTGCAACATATGAAAGGATATATAAACTAACAATCTATGATAGCAGAAGCAAGTTCCAGTCTTCCCTAACAATTTCCATTACCTTTGCAGAAGGAAGGCAGCACAGCATTAGTTTACACAACTGGTTCAGATTAAATGAAGTGTTTCAGTCTGTTGATTGTATGTTTATTAGAAGGGTGAGAAAAGTGCCACTTTGAGTCTCTTTTAAGAGAGGAAGCTGAGCTAGAATAACAACAACAACACAGCACCCGGGCTGTGGCGCAGGTGGGAGGGCAAGCCAGCTGCAATTAACTGCAATGAATCACTCTGACCAGGAGGTTATGAGTTCGAGGCCCGCTCGGAGCCTATGTTTGTTTGTCTTTGTTCTATGTTAAAAGGCATTGAATGTTTGCCTATATGTGTAATGTGATCCGCCCTTGTCTCCCCTTCGGGGTGAGAAGGGCGGAATATAAATGCTGTAAATAAACAACAGCGACAACAACATCAACAACAACCTGTGCGTAGCCTCACAACATGTTTTTTCAGCCTCTCAAGTCTACTAAATGGCCCGGATTTACTGAACAAAATAACACCTACTAAAGATCAGTTACAACGTCTGTAGACTTCCAGAACCCACACCACACACACTCATATACCAGGAAACACAACACAGCAATAGGAATTGAAAATGCCTACTTGTTGTGATTACTCAGCTGATTTACTCAGAACCCACTCATTTTTACAAAACAGTCAAAGTCGAATTAGATTCAAGCTGAGTCCTTTTGTGGTTGTGTCATAACTGTGCTGAATTCCTATTGTATAATATTTTTAACATCACTAGCAAGCAGGCGTGGTTTTGTAAGCAGTGGTATAGTGGAACCATGGCTGAAATGGTCAAAGCCCTAGACTTTTTACATTGGCAAGGACTATGGCAACAGCTGCCATCCTCCTAGGCTCTATTATTTTTATGCGTTTCATTGCTATCTTCACAGTAACAGGAAGGGGAATGGATTTCCCCCAGCAATGATGAATAATTGCGTACTATCCCTGTTGCAATCCAAAATATTTGGGGAGACTTCGCAGAAGACCTGCGTCAGACAAAAATGAGAAATGTTGGAAAGTGTTTGAAAACATTTTCCTTGGCAGCGACAACTATGCTGTTTATTGTTTGGAGTTTTGTTGTTGTTTTACATTTTGGTTTGCCAGTTTGCTCAACCTCCCCTCCATGTGTTTTCCCCCCTTACTATTAAGCACACACCCATATAGGTCACAGAGAAACCAAACCAGAAATGTAGCATACTTTATGCAAACAATGAAAACTTTCTGTCCTTGAATAACTTTTGTCATCTTTGCCTAGGTATCGCCAATGCCATTTTTAGTGGCAGAAACAGTGCCATCTTTTATAGGAGTAATGGGAAGATCAAGAGAGACCTCACTAAGATAGCCTTTGGCTTTCGAACCCAAGACTCAGATGTGATATTGCTTTATGCTGAGAAGGAGCCGGAGTTTATCAGCATCAGCATCCAGAAGACTAAATTAGTGTTTCAGCTTCAAAGTGGCAACAGCTTCTATGGACTGAACTTGGCTACCTCAAAACCAGTGAATGATGGGAAGTGGCACCAAGTGACCTTTTCCATGGCAGAACCCTCCTCCCAGTCATCAACATGGCGCATGGATCTAGATGGCGAGAAAGACAGTGCAACAAGCATGGTCACCACAGGAAACCTCAACTTCCTAAGGGAAGGGACAGATATCTACCTGGCTGACAGACCTTTTGATGACCTGAATGGACTAAGTGGCTGCATGAGTACCATAGAGATCAGCGGAATCCATCTCTCCTATTTTGACAGTGCTGATGGCTACACTAAAAGGCCACAAGAAGAGCAATTCCTAAAGATATCTGCCAATTCTGTTGCCACTGGCTGCTCCCAGTTGAATGCCTGTAGCGCAAACCCTTGCATGAACAATGGGAGATGTGAAGACTTCTATACTCACTATCACTGCAAATGTGCCAAGGGATGGACTGGGACCTACTGTGATATTAACATTGATGAATGTGCATCCAACCCTTGCGTGCATGGGAACTGCAGCGATAGAACTGCATCCTACACATGTATATGTGATCTGGGATATAGTGGCACAAGGTGTGAAGAAGACATAGATGACTGCCATGGTCATCTGTGTGCAAATGGAGCCACCTGTGTAGATGGGATCAATGGTTATTCTTGCCTGTGTGCTGGCAACTTCACAGGAAGGTTTTGCAGGTATTGTAACAACATTGGAATCTTTACCTCTCTGACTTACTTATCATACGGGGTGGGAGTTCACTCATGGATCCCGACAATGCCCATCATATAATGTAGGGTGACTTCCAGTAGGGCTCTGTAGGCAAACTGGGGTGGCAGTGTGATGGGATGCTACCACTGCCAACACAAAAGCCAGCCTGTGTTCTCTTAGGAACAACAGAGCTTTAATGGTGTGGTGACACTTTCCCACGTGGGATGGGAAAGCTTCAGCTGGTGGCTGGGGCACCAGGATGGCTCCAATACCACCCAAATTTGCCACAAAGGCTGCCAAATCACGATGCTGGACCTCAATGTGATAAGGTCTTGAGTCTTTAAAAGAGGCAATGATTGAGCCCCAAACATGCTCTTGATTAGTAATCTAAATCTAATCTAATCTAATCTAAATCTAAATCTAAATCTAATCTAAATTCCATAATAAAAGTGAAGACCCGTATGTGTGTATATGGCACGGATGTCTGCTCACAGAGACAGCCTTCGGCCTCCACAAACAGGCTATACTTCCCAGGGTTAAAAATCTAGCAAGTCACTCTTTTCCACTGACATTATGGTTACAGCGAGCACCATGAAAATGCAGCCCAGCCCCTGCCAATGTCCTTCCCAAACACTACAGCCCACCACCCAAGGAATGCTTTCATTTGGGAACAATTTCCTCCTAGATTTAGCTTTTTCTTCCACCACAGGCAGGCATCCCAGGGTTCTCCATTGCTGTGGAATTTGCATGGCCCCGCCCACTGCCCTTTCCTTTCCAATCTCTCCGCATAACAGAGCAGAACTGAGCTGCAACTAAACTTACTGGAGGAGTTTAGGGATTGACTCCACATGGTGGAAGTTGTAGTTCACCCTGCATCAAGTCAGAGCACTGTCACTCCTACTGGGAAATATATAGGAGTTGTAGTTCACCTACACCCAGAACGCTATGAACCCAAATAATGATGGCTCTTGGCCAAACTTACCATGCAGACCCGATATGCCCAGATTTGACTACTGGTGGGTTTGGAGGGGAACTGGACTGGAAGTTCAGGAGTAGTAGGTACTGGGATTTATAGTTCACCTGCACTGAATGAGCATCACACTTGGCACACAGAGCCCCCATAGCCAATACAACATATTGGACAAGTTTGGGGAAAAGGGAGTTATAGTTCACCTGCAACCAGATAAACATTGACCCCCACCGACAATGCACTAATAATAATAATAATAATAATAATAATAATAATAATAATAATAATAATAAAACTTTATTCATACCCCGCCACCATCTCCCCAACGGGGACTCGGGGCGGCTTACATGGGGCCACGCCCAAAACAATACAATGTAAACAGCATATAAAATAACAGCACAACACACTACAATAAACAATACAGTAAATAATATCCATTACAAAATAAAACAAGGAGACAATAAAAACAAGGGCAGACTAGGAGCACACTTCACACAGAGAAGCCTCATGACCTACTGAACATACTGCAGGTATTTGTGGGAAGGGGCCTTGATTTTGGGAGTTGTAGTTCACCTCCATCCAAAGACCACTGAACCCAGCCAATGACGAATCTAGACTTGGCACACAGACTGAATATTGCCTGCTGTGAATACTGATATATATTTCAGGACAATTACCCCAGGAATCTGGAAATTGCAGTAGTTCACCCCCATCCACAGAGTACTGCACTACACGATTCTGGGAATTGTAGTTCACCCACTCTAAACAGAATACATAACATTAAAAGACAAATAATACCATTCTCAAATGACCCGGGCATCGCCGGATCCCCAAGCTAGTTATATATATATAAAAGTTCCATTCTGAGGAAATTAGATAATGTGGGCATCTCTTCAGCACATCCACATATGTAGTGATTAATGGCCTTCTTTACATATGATACATCATTTTGTTCTGAAAGGTTGGAGAGAGGGCAAAATGAAGATGTTGCCCCTCCAGATTAGATTTCTTCTCCTCCCAATAGAATATTTCTTCTGTCCCCAAATTGGTAGCTTTATAGAGATTGGGACATGGAAAATCAATTAGACTTTGATAATATCTGTATTTGGTATGATCCCATTTCCTTAGTCACTTCGCTTGTTCCTTTTCTTTGGGTGCCTAAACCATTTAGAAACCATTTCCAAATGTTCGACTGAGGTTGTAAGTTACTACAATGCTAGAAGTTTAGGGACTAAAGGTAAATTTCATTGGAAGGGGCAGAATTCCTTGCAGAGGGCAATGTCCTTATTTTCCTCAGACCCGTACTTACAGATCTGCATTGTTGTATTGTTACATCCAAGGAGGAGGAGGAGAAGTTTTTGTGGAATTTTCTGATTTATATGTCATTGTAACTTGGTTGACTAAACATTATATACCTTGACTTAGGTGTTGGGGAGAAGAATTTGTTGCTCTATCTCAGGAAACAAAGTGTTGTTGCCTGGATTGGTTTATCCTGACAATCTAATACTCTTGTTCTTATTCAGATGACAAGGTCTTATGTTAATACGTTGTTGGGAAGAGAGGGGAACTTATAGAAATTACTCACATAGGGTTGTTGTGTGTTTTCCGGGCTGTATGGCCATGTTCGAGAAGTATTCTCTCCTGACGTTTTTCCCACATCTATGGCAGGCATCCTCAGAGGTTGTGAGGTATGGAGAAACTAAGCAAGGAAGGTTTATATTTCTGTGGAAGTTCCTAGGTTGGGGAAAAGAACTCTTGTCTGTTGGAGGTTAATGTGAATGTTGTAATTAATCACCTTTGTTAGCATTAAATGGCCTTCCCAGCCTCACATCCTGGCCTGGGGAATCCTTTGTTCAAAGTTGTTAGCTGCCCCTGATTGATTCATGTCTGAAATTCTTCTGTTTTCAGAGTGCTGCTCCTTATTTACTGTTCTGATTTTGCTTAGTTTCTCCATACCTCACAACCTCTGAGGATGCCTGCCATAGATGTGGGTGAAACGTCAAGAGAGAATACTTCTGGAACATGGCCATACAGCCCGGAAAACATACAACAACCCTATGATCCCGGCCATGAAAGCCTTCCACAACACAATGACTCACATATTATTGTGAGCCTTGGCTCCTCCCTCCATGACAATATCATTGTTATGTTTACAAGCTGGCATGGGGAATTCCCATCACATGGGAAGTTGGGTGTTTTTACATGTCTCTACGTGGAAAATTGAAAAAGAAGTAGATTGCCAATCGACTTAAGAAGCGTAGGGGAAAAAACACACTTTAGAAACGGTGAAATACAGTAGAGTCTCACTTATCCAACATAAACGGGCCGGCAGAACGTTGGATAAGCGAATATGTTGGATAATAAGGAGGCATTAAGGAAAAGCCTATTAAACATCAAATTAGGTTATGATCTTACAAATTAAGCACCAAAACATCATGTTATACAACAGATTTGACAGAAAAAGTAGTTCAATACACAGTAATGCTATGTAGTAATTACTGTATTTACCAATTTAGCACCAAAATATCACGATGTATTGAAAACATTGACTACAAAATGCGTTGGATAATCCAGAATGTTGGATAAGTGAGACTTTACTCTACCTGGAACCCACTGTATGAGCTTGCATCATGGACTCCATCGGTTGCTGTTTCTGAAATATATAGAAACAATGATTTTATTGCATGTGATGATGTCTTTAGTCATAAGACATTAAAACAAATGCAACTACAAGTTAACAAAATATAAAATTTAAAATACAGTTAAACTATTGGTAGAATTAGTTTAACTGTATTTAAAAGCATGCCCACTACAGAAGAAAAGAAGAGAGAAATGGAAAAGAAAAGGAAAGATGATGACTTCAAAATGACATAAGTATAGATAGAAACAGTACAGAATAGATTTTGATTGGGGTTTTTTAAAGGCTTGAAAAATAATGGGGAAAGCTAATTTAACCTGTTTCCACTCTTGTTTCACTATAGGCGCATACGACCCCCTTCAACAGTGTGTGGAAACGGGAATAGGAACATCACCTGTTACAACTATGGCAACTGTTCCGAGCTGCAAGGATACTTAGAGTGTGTGTGTCTCCCAGGCTTCGTTGGGCAGCGGTGAGAGCCTTTGAAATGTCATGGCTACCCATTTTTTGAAAGGACATAGTGACACCACAGAATAACTCTGGCACTCCAAATAACATCTTCATCCCAATGTGGCAAACATCAGGTTCTAATGGAAACATTAGCCTCTACTCACTTGTATGCAAGTTTTCTGTTAGGCAATTTAGAAATGAGCCTTATCAAAGAAATCATCTCTGGGTAGGCCGGGATTATATTATTGTTGTTTTTGGAATGGGCTGTGATTGCTATTATTTCTTTGTTGTTTAGGCATGGAAGATACATAGTTCACACCCTTCAGTTTTATGCATATATATATTCCTGTGTGTGTTCCTTATAGAAGCCCTGAGTCAAACACAGAAAGTGATGAGTTCCAAATCAATACAAGCCCTTTATGTTCATTTCAGCTCCACACAATGATGCTTTCTGTGGATTGAGCTGTCTGCTTCATTGGAGCAAAGAGTGTATTACAGCCTCTCTAAGCCTTGTGCCAGTGAGAGAGGGCAATGGTGGCAATCCCTTAATGCCAACAAATGCCACCTCTCACCTGAGCCTGAAACTGGTGATCCTTCATTACCCAATAACTTCAATCTAGCAAATATTATCTCATTCAATAGTAGAAGAGAACATATTTATGATTTCAAATGCCCTTAAATTCCAGACTTCACACAAGACTTTGTAAGGAATGGATAATAGAACCCCGGGTGAAAATGCCCACCTATATTTGAGATATTCTTTTAATGTTAATTATTCATTAGTAAAATATGAGGGCTTTCCACAAAGTAGGTTACGTTTTGGAATTAAAAATGAACAAAGTATACTGTACCATATGCGGTTGAAAGCTACACCCAAATACCACATCTCACGTAGTCACCATTCAAATCTAGGCACTTACTATAGTGATGAAATAGCTTTGCAAATCCTTCCCCACTAAATTCTGCCGCTTGCTCCCTCAACCAGCCGGTCAGCCCTTCCCGCAGCTGTGCAGCGTCACCAAAACACTGTGTTGCCAGCCACGCCACCATTGTTGGAAACAAGTGGTTGAGGGCGCAAGCAGCTCATGATCTCATGGTCAGAGTGATTTATTGCAGCAGCTGTTTACCAGCCTGCACCACAGCCCGGCCCCTTATGTCACAAGAGGATATGTTACATCAGAATACTTTTCAAAGAGCAGACCTTAAGCATGTTCATATTTGGGGTCCACGTTACACTATCGATGTTTGTTTTATATACCTGTTTTGTCCCCTCTTCTCAGCATCTTTCCCTCATATCATTCTTCTGCCTTTCTTCCCATCTCAGTCTTCTCTTATAATACAATTTATTCTTTCAAAAGCAAAAGGTGATGTTGGTGTACATCTCTAGTAGCTAGGGATGAGCTGACAATCAAAATTTCAAGCCCTCCCTGAGAACCAAAGATTTCATGTCAGCATTCACGATGAGGAGCCATATATCTTTTCCCTTTTTCAATACTTGTCCAACTTCTGTTTTTCAGGTGTGAGGTGGATGTTAATGAGTGCAATTCTGATCCGTGCCTCCATGGAGGCATTTGCCAGAACCTGGTCAACAAATTCCACTGTGTTTGTGAAGTGAACTATGCTGGCGAGCGCTGTGAGATAGATGTAAGCGACCTTTCCTTCTTTGTCTCTCTCTTTCTGTGGCAAAATCTCTTTCAACTCCTCTCCTACCTCATTCTGCGCATGGATGATGACCCGGCAGTGGAGTGGGGAGAACAGGATGATTATTAGCCATTGGTACATGCAGTTATTTTAAAGCCATCAACACCCAACAAAAGATGCCTTGGCCAAACCATAAAGCTATATTAGAAGTTAGACATGACTAGGACCAACATCCTTTGAACCCATTTTTCAGGTAGTGTCTTTATCATGGTATTAAGTACAAACTCCATGGAGTAGATGTCTTCTTTCATGACATGGCTGAGGTTTTGAACTGAAAGAATAAAGCACAATGTTCAAAATTTCAGTTCACATCTATTTTAATATGTCCTCTTCTCTGTATTAGATTAATTTTGTACTGTACTATTCCTTCAACTGGGGTGAGAAGATGCAATGATAGGGTACCTACTAGACCTTTAACAGAAGGTTGCAATTGAAACATCAGGTTCTGCTTAGGTCAGTGGTTCCTAAACTGGAGTCCTCCAGAAGTTTGGACTTCAACTCCCATAATCCTCAACTACGGTAGCATGGCCAACAGTCAGCAATTCTGAGAGATGAAATAATTTATCACCACAAGGCAAGTAAACGTGCATTGAAGCAGGTGCTCATTCTGCTGCCAGTCTACCTCTTCCTCAC
Source organism: Anolis carolinensis (assembly GCF_035594765.1). Lineage (NCBI taxonomy): Eukaryota > Metazoa > Chordata > Lepidosauria > Squamata > Anolidae > Anolis > Anolis carolinensis. The sequence continues at coordinate 90,160,183 of NC_085844.1, forward strand.
ACTTTTCGTATCTGTCACTATTGATGGGAGAAACTCATCAATAGTTTGCAATCCTGCAACACTCCTGTCACTTCCTTGTTATAAAGCAGAGGTTCTTACACTTTTTCAGCCATGGAGATCTTTTTCAAGCAAAGGTTTCTTACGGAGCCCCAAGAAATGTTTATAAATTATATTATATATTATATATAATGTATACATATCAGGCATGGGCAAATTTTCTGATGTAAAGCTCCCCCAAAAGATGGCCATCCAGCCTTTGTAATAGTAATAATAGTAATAGGAGCAACCTCAGAAGCCATCCAGTCCAACTCCCTTCCGCTATGCAAGAAAAGCACAATCAAAGTACCCCCAACAGATGGCTATCAAGACTTGGCAATAATAATAATAATAATAATAATAATAATAATAATAATAATAATGTATTGTCGAAGGCTTGATAAACCAGAACCAGCCTGGACACAGTATATTATTTGAGAACACAGAAGTGCTGGACAACTCAAACAACTATCATGTCAGACTACACAGAGAAGCCATTGAAATCCACAAGCATGTGGACAACTTCAACAGAAAGGAGGAAACCATGAAAATGAACAAAATCTGGCTACCAGTATTAAAAAACTCTAAAATCAAAACAGGAGATGGGAACCAACACTCTGAGGGCTGAGGAGCCCCAAGGATGGCTAATGACTGAACAAAGGATGCCCTTCAGGCAAGAGACAAACCTTTCCAATGCTAATTAGGGTGATTAACTGAAACATTAATGCTAGCTTCCAACTGACAAAAGATTCTTGTCACACCCTGGACTCTCCACAGATATATATTTTTTCCTTGCCTTGCCTAGTTTCTCCATGCCTCACAACCTCTGAGGATGCCTGCCATAGATGTGGGTGAAACGTCAGGAGAGAATACTTCTGGAACATGGCCACACAGCCCGAAAGACATACAACAACCCAATAATAATAATAATAATAATAATAATAATAATAATAATAATAATAGCAACCCCAGGGGTCACCCAGCCCAACACCCTTCTGCAAGAGAGGCAGGGCTTTTGCCAGCAAGGGAAGCAGTTGGAGCGAGAGAAGCAGGAAAGAGGAGGAAAAGCATGGAGGCAGAGGAGGGAATTATGGAGGGAATCTCAGTATGCTTTGTGAAGTTCTTGGGGCTCCGTGGAGCATACTTTGAGAACTGCTGGTGTAGAAAGTCTATTCCACTTCTTTGTTAGCATATCAGCCATGAACTAACATCATAAGGCAGGATTCTCCTCCTCTGTATCTATTATTGCTATGGAATAGTGGCTTCATACAATAATGTCCAAAGTCCAAAACATCTGAAAAAGTAAAGCTTGGGAAACACTGACTTAGGTCATTTCTACTTCGTTATCCTAAAATTTTTCCTGTGAATACCTTCACTATCATCTGCATATCTGTTCATATGATACAGCTAAAGAAGACATATTCACAAATAATATATAAAAATATAATATATAAAATTATGTCTTCTTCCACTGTATCACAAGCACAGATGTGTAGGCACTCACCAACCAAGATTTCATCTTCTGTAGAAATAGTCAAGGTACAGGAGCTCTCTCACACTTGGATCATCCTACATTATGAATGTAATTCTTTGCTAAGCTCATCCTCAAGGAAACAATTAGCAATTTTAGCAGCTGTCTTCCTGCCATGAAAACCGTCTTTGAAAATTGATTTGCAATTCACAAATTTAACATGGGTTTTTGTGTTTTGAATGCAAGAAACATCATTTTTTTGCACAGAAAATATTTCTGCACAGAAATAAGGGCTGGCATTCTGTTCAGTCAGTAGTTGCAGGATTGTAAACACAGGGTTTCTAAACATGTATTGCAATGTCAATATGTTTTACATATCTTTCTTGCTGATATTTTCTATTATGGCTGTGTGTTCAGGATTGTGGCCACAGACACCTGAAATTTTGAGAAATGATGGTCTAGTTATAAAAGCAGAGAGAGGAAAAGGAAGAAAGAGAGAGAGGTGAAATAACCTCAGCCTTTGTCATTCTAATTAATGATCTAGGTGACTTCAGAAGAAATCGCTGCCTACATCCCAATATATTTACAACAGGATAAGAATAGTATTCTGTCATATACGTAACTGAATTGAGACCATTCTCTTAACCACTATGTGAATTAGCACCAAACTACCTTAAAATAATTGTTCTCTAGCTGGCAGAATAGGAATGATGCTACAGTGTTCCCTCACTACTTCGTGGTTCACTTTTCGCGGATTCGCTGTTTTGCAGTTTTTCAATAAACTCTAAAATACTATTATAAATCATAAAAAATTACAATTTACAACCTAAGGAAGGGAGGAAGGAGAAGCCAAAGGGAGAGAAAAGGAGCCCAAGCGGCAATGGGAGGAGAGGGAGGTGATTTATCAACACAAAAAGTGTATAACAACTAAAATAATGTATAAATATTAAAATAAATATAGCGTCCCTACTTCACGGACTTTCACTTATTGTGGGTGGTCCTGGAACCTAACCCCTGAGATAAGTGGGGGAACACTGTATTGTTAATTTGTTACAAAAGAAGTCAGGAACAATTGCCATATCTATAAGATATCTGAAAGGGCAAATTCCCTCTTTTAAAGAAAAATTGATGAAGAGTTAACTGCCATAAAGAAGCTACAAAAATAAAATACATTCTAGATTAGTACGAGGAGCTGTTGAGTCCAGAAGAAAAGCTCTGAACGGCATTTCCTGGCAAACTCTACTGCTATTTGATGAGATAAAAAATAGATCAAACACTAAAACCATAGTGCATAGCCAGGGAGTCTATCAAGATTTCCCACTTCAAAATATGTCTTTGGAGATAGAAGGCAGATACTGTTGTGCAATTGTACAAGATCACCAATATACTGAAACGCAAGATTCTAGTCTTACTGCATCATTTACATGTTGCCAATTGCATTGTCTCCGTGCGATCATGGGGAATGTCCCTTTCTCCTGCCATCAACAGCATCCTCTAACTCCTGAAACCCTTGTTTGTCCTCCTTTTTGTACATCTGCAGTTGTCAATTACATTTGTGTGCGTTTGCATGTACTTAGCTTTCCCATCTCTATGCATACAATAAACTGCCTTTGTCACCTTACATCTCCTATTTTTTCATTTGTGTCTGTTTGTACTCATGCCTACGTGTTCTCATTTGCTTTCAGTGTGTCATGATTTATGAATGTTTTACACACATCAGATATGCACTACCTCAAAAGCAGCAGCTCAGCCCTTCCACACTATGTTCCACCCAAGCCCTGAGGTGTGTGATTGCTTAACCATCTCCCGAGACTAGCGTCTTCCACTAAAGAGAGGATCATCCACCCTCCCTGAGGACAGAAAGCCTTCATTTCCAATTCTAGAATACATTTGGTGCCTGCTATTTTGATTTCACCAAATGTCATCAGAACAAAACAAAAAAAATCTTTTGGGATTTCTCTGCTTAAATTTTAATTTTTCTCTCTCTTCCCTATTCCTTCCCTCCTCCCTGGATGCTGAAAGGAGAATGCATTAGGAAAACATGTCCCAGGCTCATTTTTTTTTCTGAGTCAGCAACAGGAGAGTCACATGTTTGCAGTAAATTTGGTCATCCTTAGCTCCAAACAAGCAAACAAATGCGGTACACTCAAAATCCTTTTGTATCCTGACATAAGATTGGTTTGTGAAGTGACTTATAATTGTTGTATGTCTTTCGGGCTGTGTGACCATGTTCCAGCAGTATACCTCTGGAACATGGCCACACAGCCCGAAAGACATACAACAACCCTGTGATCCTGGTCATGAAAGCCTTTGACAACACAATGACTTATAGTTTTCCAATAATGTCCTCTGCGGAATTGCACCCTGGACAAGCAAGTGCCACAGAGGCAAGCAAAACCTAGCAGAGTCTACAGTGTTCCCTCACTACTTCGCAGTTCACTTTTCGCGGATTCACCGCTTCGCGGTTTTTCAATAAACTCTAAAAGACTATTATAAATCATAAAAAATTACAATTTACAGCCTAAGGAAGGGAGGAAGGAGAAGCCAAAGGGAGAGAAAAGGAGCCCAAGTGGCAACGGGAGGAGAAGGAGGTGATTTATCAACACACGATTGGTTGATAAAGACTTAAAATAATGTATAACTACTAAAATAACGTATAAATATTAAAATAAATATTGTGTCCCTACTTCACGGATTTTCACTTATTGCGGGTGGTCCTGGAGCCTAACCCCCATGATAAATGAGAGAACACTGTATTCACGGCAAAAATGTTTTAGTCAGTTAATCAGCAGAGTATAACTGTAATGTCTGACCTTCTCCACACATTGTTTAGTAAACTCAAAAATTTGGGTTTTCATCCAAAAATATCAGGAGGCTTTAATCTTCACTGTTGCACTATTTACAGCTGTGCAATCAGGATCCACAGATCCACAATCAGATTTGTACTTACAAAAGAGAGAGTCACACACAGAGAGATACAGTCAGAGCCAGCCCTAGGTATTTTTCAAGTGTAGGCGAACAGAATTTGCCCCCCCCCCAAACCAATCACTGAAAAATAAAAGCGTTGGATAAGCGAAAATGTTGGATAATAAGGAGGGATTAAGGAAAAGCCTATTAAACATCAAATTACATTAAGATTTTACAAATTAAGCACCAAAACATCATGTTTTACAAGAAATCAACAGAAAAAGCAGTCTCGACTGCGCCCCCGTATGTTTTGTGCCCCAAGCAACCGGCTAATTCGCCTCATTGTTGGACCGGCTCTGGATACAGTGTTCCCTCACTTATGGCGGGGGTTAGGTTTCCGGACCACCAATAAGTGAAAATCTATGAAGTAGGGACACTATATTTATTTTAATATTTATACAATATTTAGTAGTTATACCAATTGTGTGTTGATAAATCACCTCCTTCTCCTCCCGTTGTCGCTTGGGCTCCTTCTCTCTCCCTTTAGATTCTCCTTCCTCCCTTCCTTAGGCTGTAAATTGTATTTTTTATGATTTATAATAGTCTTTTAGAGTTTATTGAAAAACCGTGAAACAGCGAATCTGCGAAAAGTGAACCGCGAAGTAGTGAGGGAACACTGTATTCACAATGAGATTCACACAGCAAGAGGAAGATTGAGCATTTCATCTCCCTTTTATAATCACTTGCTGACTTGTCATCAGTAAGGGACAATTGACTGATGCAACCCCTTGTCATAAACCTCACATGACTATGAGTCGGCCATTTCTACACGCCCTTAGGTATTTCCCTGTCATTTCCCAGGTGTTATCACATGTCAATCAAAACTGTATTTTTACACAGATTCAATGCTGAGGCATTTATATCTAACATACATTTGTTCTCAGTCATGCCAAAAGAGTCTAACAGAGTTCTGCAGAAGAATATACACAAGGCTCTACTTCTTCCACTGGAATGAACTGGACATTCTATATACTGTATATACTCGAGTATAAGCCTAGTTTTTCAGACCTTTTTTAAGGACTGAAAAAGCCCCCCTCGGCTTATACTTGGGTGAGGGTCCTAGTTGGCTTATATTTATACTCAAGAATATATAGTACATTTTTAGCTTATACTCAAGAATATATGGTACATTTATTATTTTTCTCTATTATTATTGGTATTATTACATTTATTATTTTTCTCTATCACTGTTGCTACTACTACATTTATTTTACTCTATTATTATTATTATTATTATTACACTTATTATTTCACTCTGATCTTATTATTGCATTTATTATTTTACTCTATTATTACATATATTATTTTCCTGTATTTATTACTATTATTATTATTATTATTATTACATGTATTATTTTACTCTATTATTATTAAAAGGATACATAAGCACGTTTACATTGAAGAAGATGAGAATAATGACTTGCTCAGAGTTGGACAGTCTTATCGTAAATTTGAGCTTTAAGTAAATATTCAAAAACATTTAACCTACTGATGCCTCAATTAATGTAATTTTATTGGTATCTATTTTTATTTCTGAGATTTGCCACCCTCGGCTTATACTGGAGTCAATGCTTTCCCAGTTTTTTTGTGGTAAAATTAGGTGCCTCAGCTTATATTCAGGTCGGTTTATACTCGAGTATATATGGTAGATCTTGACATTATTGGGTAGCTGATGAGGACTGCAGAACCCTATCAGGGCACCATTACTGTTCCCAATATTCCAAAGATTATCTAGAACTCTATTCTAAGAAGCTAGCTTTGTCTTTCCCTCGTGTATAAGTAGGAAATCAAAACCACAGCTAGATAATCTAGAGCTCCTCAAACAATTTCTGCTACTGTCCAGCATCATTGCTGGGGAAACTCACAAGGGACCAGCAACACATTAAGGGCTCCAGTAGAAGGCACACTCAAAATGGTTCTACATCATCACTGTCATTATCATTCTCTTTATTTATACCCTACTTCCCCCCCCCCAAAAAAAAAAAAATCTGGAAGCTTCACAGGAAGGAGATCCCTGCAAAAAAGCCAGAGCTCCTGCATTCAAAAGGAGTGTGTAGTTTGAAAAAGGAGTCATAGTTTGAAAGATTCTTTAACTATGGGCACAGGAAAGAAAAAAAACAGGGACAAATGCAAGGTACTTCACTTCGGCAGAAAAAATGGAAATCAAAGATACAGAATGGGGGACGCCTGGCTTGACAGCAGTGTGTGCGAAAAAGACCTTGGAGTCCTCGTGGACAACAAGTTAAACATGAGCCAACAATGTGATGCGGCTGCTAAAAAAGCCAATGGGATTCTGGCCTGCATCAATAGGGGAATAGCGTCTAGATCCAGGGAAGTTATGCTCCCCCTCTATTCTGCCTTGGTCAGACCACACCTGGAATACTGTGTCCAATTTTGGGCACCACAGTTGAAGGGAGATGTTGACAAGCTGGAAAGCGTCCAGAGGAGGGCAACTAAAATGATCAAAGGTCTGGAGAACAAGCCCTATGAGAAGAGGCTTAAAGAACTGGGCATGTTTAGCCTGCAGAAGAGAAGGCTGAGAGGAGACATGATAGCCATGTACAAATACGTGAAGGGAAGTCATAGGGAAGAGGGAGCAAGCTTGTTTTCTGCTGCCCTGCAGACTAGGACAAGGAACAATGGCTTCAAACTACAGGAAAGGAGATTCCACCTGAACATCAGGAAGAACTTCCTCACTGTGAGAGCTGTTCGACAGTGGAACTCTCTCCCCGGGGCCGTGGTGGAGGCTCCTTCTTTGGAGGCTTTTAAGCAGAGGCTGGATGGCCATCTGTCGGGGGTGCTTTGAATGCGATTTCCTGCTTCTTAGCAGGGGGTTGGACTGGATGGCCCATGTGGTCTCTTCCAACTCTACTATTCTATGATTCTATGATTCTATGATTCTATACACTGACCATTAATGCAATTTCAAACTGGTATTGAATGAAGTGGTTTCACTGTGCAGATGACATACATAAGAAATCTTGGAACTAGTTTGAGCCCTGGATGGTGATTATATAAACTACAGAGTGCTAGTGCATATTAAGGGCTTTCTTTTGTGAATTTTCTGTCTGGTCGCCAAAGTTTGAGGCTAGCTTCAAAGCTGCATTAAATGGTCAACCAAGCAGGATGTAGTAAAGGTAAAGGTTTCCCCTGACGTTAAGTCCAGTCATGTCTGACTCTGGGGGTTGGTGCTCATCTCCATTTCTAAGCCAAAGAGCCAGCGTTGTCCATAGACACCTCCAAGGTCATGTGGCCGGCATGACTGCATGGAGCACCGTTACTTTCCCGCTGGAGCGGTACCTATTGATCTACTCACATTTGCATGTTTTCGAACTGCTAGGTTGGTAGCATGTACTACATAGCATTTTAGCAATAATCAATCCTATTTTGTCTTTGGTCCTTTTGATATTAATAACTAAAGTAGAGCCATCGAATCAGTTAAATTTACCTAATGTTGATTCATAATACAAGACTTTACTTTAGTTGGAATGGTCAACAGCATTCACCCTATAATCTGTGCCATCTAATGATAGGACCAACACAGTAAGGAAGTCAATGTACCCTGATGTGTGTATCATACACAGTGGTGCTATATTTGTATGCTTAGTGCCTAAGAAGGCTATGCTATTGATCCTACTTCTGGTGTGGGCATTCTCCTAGATCAGGGATGTCCAAATTTTTTAAGTCAGTTCACAGTCCCTCATCCTTTTGGGGGGCCAGACTATAGTTTGAAAAAACATGAATGCATTCCTATGCACACTGCATATGTCTTATTTGTAGTGCAAAAAAAACAACAAAAAACAACGGAATAACAATACTATATATAAAAGGAAGAACAATTTTAATTAACATAAACACACCAATGGGAAGTGTGGGCCTGCTTTTGACTAATGAGAGAGTCAAGTTAATTAGGATTGTTGTTGCTGTGTGCCTTCAAGTCGCTTCAGACAGTGGTATATGCTGCATCACAGTCTGGTGGAGTCTCCTTCTCTGGAGGTTGTCCAGCAGAGGCAGCATGGCCACCTGTCGTGAGGGCTTTGCTTGTTGCAAGGGGGCTTATAGTTGCTGTCTGGCTCTTATTTATTTATTTGCAGTATTTATATTCCGCCCTTTTCACCCCGAAGGGGCAGCGCAATTGAAAGGAGATGTTGACAAGCTGGAATGTGTCCAGAGGAGGGCAACTAAAATGATCAAGGGTATGGAGAATAAGCCCAATGAGGAGCGGCTTAAAGAACTAGTTATGTTTACCCTGCAGAAGAGAAGGCTGAGAGGGGACATGATAGCTATATATAAATATGTGAGGGGAAGTCATAGGGAGGAGGGAGCAAGATTGTATTCTGCTGTCCTGGAGACTAGGACGCGGAGCAATGGCTTCAAACTACAGGAAAGGAGATTCCACCTGAACATCAGGAAGAACTTCCTCACTGTGAGAGCTGTGGAAGTCTCTGCCCCGGCAGGGTGGTGGAGGCTCATTTGGAGGCTTTTAAGCAGAGGCTGGATGGCCATCTGTCGGGGGTGCTTTGAATGCAATTTCCTGCTTCTTGGCAGGGGGTTGGACTGGATGGCCCATGAGGTCTCTTCCAACTCTACTATTCTATGATTCTATGACTCAGGGCGGATCACAATGTACATATATGGCAAACATTCAATGCCATTAGACAAACGACACACAGACAGACAGACACAGAGGCTATTTAACTTCCCAGCTTCTGGCTTTGTGAGGGTATGCTCGATTCCGGCCACAGGATAAGGATAAGTCCTTTTTTGATGGAGTACTTCCTCATCCAGTGTTGAAAATCAGTTAAATTAGCCTTCCCGCATAAGCAGTCTCTAAATTTTCCTACTTGACAGATGCAACTGTCTTTCGGGTTGCTTAGGTCAACAGGGAGCAGGGCTATTTTATATTTTAATTGTCGGGTGCTCACTCCGACACGGGCTGGCCTCAAACTCATGACCTCTTGGTCATAGTGATTTATTGTAGCTGGCTACTAACCAGCCTGCACCACAGCTCTTCCCTTTTCTTTCCAAGGGGGGAGCTGCAGCAAAGGGCAGCCTTTTAGGAAAATGGTAAGAAGGGCGGTGAAGGGAGGAAAGCCAGGAAGGCGCTCAGCCTCCATAGCCCACCCTTCCCGACTCTGCAGCAGCAGTGGTGGTGATGGTGGCAGCAACACTAAACGCCTGGAGCAAGCAGTGTAATTGAGGTGCCTTCCTTTGCAAGGAAATAAAGAAAATGTTGTGTGGGAAGAGAGAGAGAGAGAAGGGGCCACTGGGACGAGATGCCTTAAGCCGGAGCCACCCAAGGAGAAAGTAACGCTTAATTAGGATGAAGGGATGCAAGAAACAGTCATCTCCCTTTCTTTCCTCCCAAGCAGCCTGCCTTTTCTGGGGTTCTGATCCCCAAGAAGGAACGAATGAATGAACAAGGAGAGGAAGAAAGTCAAAAAAGGGAGGGAGTAGGAAAGAAGTGAAGGGAGGGAGGGAGCGGGGAAGGAAAGAAAAAAGAAACAAGGGAGGGAGGCCTGGAGAGGGAGGGCCGGTGGAAATTTAAACAGGGGCTGAAATTGTCCCCCGGGTCAGACTTTGAACATGACTGTCCTAGATAGCCATGCATTCAAGTTAGCTGTCTGAAATAAATAAATAAATAAATAAATAAATAAAACATTGCAAGAGCAGTTGGTCATATGCAGATGTCTCTTCAAATACAGCAGAGTCTCACTTATCCAAGCTAAACGGGCCGGCAGAAGCTTGGATAAGCGAATATCTTGGATAATAAGGAGGGATTAAGGAAAAGCCTATTAAACATCAAATTAGGTTATGATTTTACAAATTAAGCACCAAAAAACAAATTTGACTGAAAAAGTAGTTCAATACGCAGTAATGTTATGTTGTAATTACTGTATTTATGAATTTAGCACCAAAATATCATGATATATTGAAAACATTGACTACAAAAATGGCTTGGATAATCCAGAAGCTTGGATAAGCGAGGCTTGGATAAGTGAGACTCTACTGTATTTGTATAAAAGCACACCAATCCCCAAGAATGGCTCCAATGGTTGAGGCCCACTGTCAAGTAATAACCTTAACAATTGTTTGTGCAATTCACATAGGAAGAAACCTTATTTCCCAACCTCAGCTCTCCTTATCAAGGTCCTGAGCGTACCATCTTTCATTCTTCTACAAACTCAACTGTTGGCATAAGGTAACATTATGTAAAACAAATCTAGTCAGTACATAAACTAGAGACAGGAAAAGCAGGTGTTTTATTTTAAAATATGGAAGTTTACCAATTACCAACCACAGGTTGAAGAACCCTTATCTAGAATGATTGGAACCAGGTTCTGCTGATTTGTATTATTTCCCCTCTCTTTGCATGTTGATGGAAAACCCTAGCTGCATTGCTATATATTTCCAAGAATAATTATAAATATAGAAAACATGAATGAACACAGAAGATAATGGCAGTATTTGATTTAGAAGTTTTTAGAAAATTGGCACAGGAGTCTAACATTCTCACTGAATTTACCTTTCAGAGATTACTTAATATATTCATCAATAGCAAATGGTAGTTATGTGAGCATGTCCTAATGACGCTTAAATTATGATAATAAATGCCTTCAGGCTCATGAATAATTTATTCCACATTTGCATAGTCATCCTTATGCAGTTATTCCTGAGTAATTATCATACTGACTAAAAAGGTGTCAAGGACTGAATACTACTTTTCCTTCCGTTTGCTCATCCACTCCTTCCATCATTCGTGCTTGAACTTTCTCCCTAGAAAAATGAGAGCATACACAAAAGAGGAAAAAGTACAGGAAGCAAAACTTTCAGTATAATGGCCTGAAAAATAAGCTGAAAGAAGAGAAATTGTATTGTTTGGCTTTTATTGTGAGCTCCGGCATGGTGTAGTGGTTTGAGTGTTGGACTAGAAGACTAGGGCTGCATCTACACTGCTCTATAGTTCAGTTTCAGATTGTGGATTAACTTCATTGAACTGGATTATATCAGTCTATCCTGCTCTATAAACCAGATCAATGCAGTTAATCCAAATTCTGAAACTGGATTTTAGGGCAATATAGATCCAACATAGGATTCAAATTTCTGGTTGGACAAGGAAATCCACTAGATATTTTTGAGAAAGTTCTCAGAGGAGAACAATGGCAAACTTCCTCCAAATACACCAGGCCAACAAATTCCATGATATCTTTTAATTAGGGTTGACATGAGTTGGAAATGACTTGAAGGAACACAACAACAATGTCAGAGTATTTGCAGCGCAGCAGTAGTTGGATGGAAGCAGTGGAGCGCAGAACGAAGAGACACTCAGAGACATTGGTAAAACTATTTACAAAGTTTTACTGTATGCAGCAGTAATCAACACAAACAGACTTGCAGACGACAGACGAACACAGACTTGCAGACGACAGACGAACACAGGACTGTTCTGTTCTCCAACAGAACTTGACTAGAACTCTAGGCAGACAGAACTCAACTGAACAGAACTGAACTGATGCAATCGTTATGCACAAACACTTGTGTCTGGATACTCTCTAGTTCCAGCCACAGATCAAGGTCATCATAGCTTCTTGGCAATTAACTCTTTCCACACTATGGTACATTCTGGATGATGCAATCAGTTGCAATACAAGCATGGCACAAATTGCATTTAAACACTATCAATACACAAACCTCACATTAACAAACAACAATCCAACAACAACAACAACACCGAACGGCACCATGCAATTGGAGCCTGAGATATTTATCTAGACACCAGAAGGGCCAACTGGTATACTCAACTGGCTCTTCTGGTACCTAAATAATTTTGTAGTGTCTCACAACTCAATGGCAGAGTACATACCTTGCATTTCTAGATTCTAATTCCATTATAAACATAAGTAATTGCTTACCTCTTTGTGCGCAAGGCTAAACTGAAGGCAAGGATAGGATTGGCAAGGGAAAACTGTATAGGACCTAATCTGTACCTTTAATGGCTGAAGCAGGTATTTCAGGTGGTTTTACTTCTTATCCAGTTGTGTAACAAGCAACAGGTGGTAACATTTCCACTAGTATGCATCAGTTAAAAAGTACAAGATCCTGCTCTAGTTTTGATTTTGGAAACTCTAGATGAGGATGTTGGTGCATTTATAACACTTACATAAAGGTGTATGTAAGTGCTATTTACATTGATGGTGCATAAGAAATAAATCATAAATCATATCCCAGAATATTGCTATGATTTAAGCTCATTAATCTGAATAGGGCTCTGGATCCATGTTTGAATTAGTCACAGAACCTTCACAACTGGGAAACTTAATATGACTGAGGTACCCATCATAGGAATTTTACAATCATATTCAACTTCATCTGAAAATTAGAAATGGGTAAAACAAGATACACTGGTTGAGAAATCAGAGGGATTGTCAATCTGGAGAAATCTTTATAAACATGTGGACAAATTTAAGTGCAGACTTTTTGTGTAATATAGCCGTGGACGGATATGGAAATGCATATGATGGATTTTTTTTCTTCTAAACATCAAAAGTTGTAGAAAATAAAACAATCATATCCCTTTCTAATATCTATGCAGTGATTAATTGTGACATACATTTCCACATATCCATTGCTACTTCTAAAGTACTCCAGATACACCTGTGCCGAATCAGGGCAATTCCAGGCCACATTACTCCAAAATGTAATATTTCTTCTTGAGGTCACCATTCACTTACCAGAAGTTAAATCTCACAACAGAATATAACGGTTTTTGTCCACAATACTCCACATTATTTTGGAAAATGTAGATGCACCCTAAGAGTATCATTTTTATGTTCAGTAATATTTTATTTAAAGTCATGGGTAAATTTCAGTCCCAAAAGAACGTATCTTATGAGACTCCATAGTCAGGATAGTTTAATAACAATCTTCCATGAGGTTGTTGTATGTCTTTCAGGCTGTGTGGCCATATTCGAGAAGTATTCTCTCCTGACGTTTCGCCCACATCTATGGCAGGCATCCTCAAAGGTTGTGAGGCATGGATAAACTAGGCAAGGAAGGTAAATATATATCTGTGGAGAGTCCAGGGTGAGACAAGAGTCCTTTGTCAGTTGGAAGCCAGCAAGGACGGCTAATGACTCTGAACAAAAGATGCCCCCCAGGCAAGAGACAAACCTTTCCAATGCTAATTAGGGTGATTGATTGCAACATTAACGCTGGCTTCCAACTGACAAAGGACTCTTGTCACACCCTGGACTCTCCACAGATATATATTTACCTTCCTTGCCTAGTTTCTCCATGCCTCACAGCCTCTGAGGATGCCTGCCATAGATGTGGGCGAAATGTCAGGAGATAATACTTCTGGAACATGGCCACACAGCCCGAAAGACATACAACAACCCTGTGATCCCGGCCATGAAAGCCTTCAACCACACAGTCTTCCACGACTCCTTTTTAAAGATTTCTGGGATTTGTCGTGCATGAGGTACTATAAATTCTTTGCCAGAGACTTCAATGCTCTAGTTAAAGAAAGCAGACTAGGGACCTCATTACACAATGGAAATTCAGCATCCTAGGATGCTTACTTATTTATTTATTTACTCCATTTATACCCCGTCTCTCTCCACCCTAAAGGGGACTCAAAGCAGCTTACGTATGGCAACCATTCAATGCCTCACACATACAAATAATCTTAAAATAGAATTAATTAAAAACAATACATACCGTGTTTCCCCGAAAATAAGACAGTGTCTTATATTAAGTTTTGCTCCCAAAGATGTTCTAGGTCTTATTTTCAGGGGATGTCTTATTTTTCCATGAAGAAGAATTCACATTTATTGTTGAACAACAAAATGAACATTTTTATATACTGTACAGTAGTTGCCATCATAAACCAGCATAACCAGACAAACTGTGAATCCTATCAAGAATTTCATGTTACTATCATTATTACCATGTTTACTGTTTACTGTTTACTGTTTACTGGTCTTTATGGTACGTAAATTTACCGATCCTGCATGCTCTGGTGTTGTGTTCGGCGGGCATGCTTTCAAACAAAAACTTTGCTAGGTCTTACTTTCGGGGGAGGCCTTATATTTAGCAATTCAGCAAAACCTCTACTAGGTCTTATTTTCTGGGGATGTCTTATTTTAGGGGAAACAGGGTATTAACATTTAAATACATTGCATTAATATTAAAATCACGTCATCCAAAATCATAATCTGAGGCCATTCCGTTATCATTGCACATATATTGAATCCATTATCGCACTAAACTATTCTCCAAATGCCTGGTCCCAAAGCCAAGTTTTTAATTTTCTTCTGGAGGCTAGGAGGGAGGGAGCTGATCTAATGTCGCTAGGGAGAGAGTTCCACAGCTGGGGGTAACCACTGAGAAGGCCCTGTCTCTCGTCCCTGCCAGCCATGCTTGCGAAGCAGTTGGAACCAAGAGCAGGGCCTCCCTATATGATCTTAATCTTAGAGATGGTTCATAGAGGGAGATACATTCGAACAGGTAAGCTGGGCTGATGCCCCAGTTGACCCACGCTGCCCATCACACAATGTAACCTCACTTCCAGCGGGGCTCTATGGGTCAGCTGGGGTGGCAGCAATATAGGATGCTGTGCCGCCAGCACGGGAGACTAGCCCATGTTTAATTTGGAACAATGGGGCTACTGCGAAGGAAGCTGCATGGCGATGCTTCCCCACATGTGATAGGGAAGTGTTACTGCCGGCCGGGCAGGCCACAGGGCACTGGGATTGCCCCACTGCGCCCTGATTTGTCACAGAGGTTGGAAAATTGGAACTGTGATGAGGTGGGATATTTTGTGGGATAGAGGTCTGGCAACTGAAATTATATCAGGGTTGTTGTATGTTTTCCGGGCTGTATGGCCATGTTCCAGAAGTATTCTCTCCTGATGTTTCACCCACATCTATAGCAGGCATCCTCAGAGGTTGTGAGGTATGGAGAAACTAAACAAGGAAGGTTTTTATATATCTATGGAAAGTCCAGAGTGAGAGAAGAACTCTTGTCAGTTGGAGGCCAGTGTGAATGTTGTAGTTATTTATTTATATATTTATTTACAGTATTTATATTCCGTCCTTCTCACCCCGAAGGGGACTCAGGGCGAATCACATTATATACATATAGGGCAAACATTCAATGCCCATAAACACATCAAACCAAGACAGAGACAGACAGACGCAGAGGCAATTTAACCTTCTCCTGAGGTGATGTTCGATTCTGGCCACAGGGGGGAGCAGCTGCTTCATCATCCACTCTGACGGCACTTCCTCATTCCAATGTCGTAAATTAGTTAAACTTGCCTCCCCACTTTTATAAGTGGTACCTTATTTCCTACTTGATAGATGCAACTAGCAATGAGCAGGGGCTATATTTAATTTTTAATTAACGGGTGCTCACCCCGCCACGGGCTGGCTTCGAACTCATAACCTCATGGTGAGAGTGATTTATTGCAGCAGGCTGCTCACCAGTCTGCGCCACAGCCCGGCCCCTTAATCAGCCATAACAGAGCACTTGATGAACCAACCTGGACACAGTATATTATTTGAGAACACAGAAATGCTTGACCACTCAAACAACTATCATGTCAGACTACACAGAGAAGCCATTGAAATTCACAAGCATATGGACAACTTCAACAGAAAGGAGGAAACCATGAAAATGAACAAAATCTGGCTACCGTGTTTCCCCGAAAATAAGACAGTGTCTTATATTAATTTTTGCTCCCAAAGATGCGCTAGGTCTTATTTTCAGGGATGTCTTATTTTTCCATGAAGAAAAATTCACTTACTTTCGGGGGACGTCTTATATTTAGCAATTCAGCAAAACCTCTACTAGGTCTTATTTTCTGGGGATGCCTTATTTTAGAGGAAACAGGGTACCAGTATTTAAAAAACCTCAAAAATCAGAACAGTAAATAAGAAGCAACACTCTGAAAACAGAGGAGTTCCAGACATGAATCAACCAGGTGCAGCTAATGACTCTGAACAAAGGATGCCCCCAGGCAGGAAGAAGCCACGAGATGAAGATATTCAATGCTAATTAAGGTGATAAACTACAACATTCACACTGGCCTCCAACTGACAAGAGTTCTTCTCTCACCCTGGACTTTCCACAGATATATATATAAACCTTCCTTGCTTAGTTTCTCCATACCTCACAACCTCTGAGGATGCCTGCCACAGATGTGAGTGAAACGTCTGGGAGATAATATTTCTTGAACATGGCCATACAGCCCGGAAAACATACAACAACTCTGTGATCCCGGCTATGAACGCCTTTGACAACACATTGAAATTATATCATTCTGCCATAACTGTATCATGTAGATATAACTTGAATATTGTGGGGAAAGGATCATATGTATAATGCAGATAAAACTAATTTCCCAACCCCAACTACATTACCAGGAGAAACGTAATAATACAAACAGCTGTAGTAAGGAGTAATACTGTAGTGACTTGTGATTAATCTGCTTACTCTCACTCATACTTTCAAGAGTACTTTAGAAGTAGCAATGGATATGTGGACATGTTTGTCACAGTGAATCACTGCTTGTTTCGTTCTCTCTGCCAAATTTGAGATCGCTTAAAGTTCTGCTTCACTTGATGCATACTGTAGGCTATTATTTTAGTCAAATGTAGGAAGCCAAAAGGGTATGTGTATTTTTTTTAAAAAAAAAAAAGCCTGGAAATTATATTTAGAAAAACAGGTATGTGATATGGAAGGCAACAACATAGTTTCTATGTATATGCTAAATGGAGGTGTAGGAAAGATAAGACGTCTCCTCTTCCCCACTTAGTCACCTGTCCTTTTGAAACCTAAGGGCAGAACAGAAGATTTGAAGAATGACAGTTCTAGCAACTGGTCCTGACAAACATGTAATAACTATCTCTAAGAAAGGGGGGAGGGAAACAAAAATAAAATTGTACCAGGCATAATTGCAAAAGGGGGGCAGGTGAGGATTTCTCTGGTACATATTGCAATAAGGCTAGAAATTTCAGTTGGTATAAATTGAAATTAATTTGCAATGGATAGTATAAATTGACCCTACCTCAGTTTTCAGGCCAGGATATGTTTCTGTGGCATAGTAATTAATCTCTTCTTGTGGTTTATACTTTCTGTATAAAAGCGTGAGAAAGGAAGTGGTGAAAACAAACACATTAATTGTTCTATGTTTTCCAGGCTGTATGGTCATTTTCCAGAAGTATTCTCTCCTGACGTTTCGTCCACATCTATGGCAGGCATCCTCAGATCTGAGGATGCCTGCCATAGATGTGGGTGAAACGTCAAGAGAGAATACTTTTGGAACATGGCCATACAGCCCGGAAAACATACAACAAACCTGTGATCCCGGCCATGAAAGCCTTCGACAACACAAGCACATTAATCTTCCTCTCCTTCATCTCTGTTGTCTTCACTCCTCTCATATTCAGTTCAAACTTCTGAATAAAAGATTTCCCTTGACGTTAAGTCCAGTCATGTCTGACTCTGGGGGTTGGTGCTCATCTCCATTTCTAAGCCGAAGAGCCGGCGTTGTCCGTAGACACCTCCAAGGTCATGTGGCCAGCATGACTGCATGGAATGGTGGAGCGGTACCTATTGATCTACTCACATTTGCATGTTTTCGAACTGCTAGGTTGGCAGAAGCTGGAGCTAACAGCGGGCACTTACTCCGCTCCCTGGGTTTGAACCTGGGACCTTTCGGTCTGCAAGTTCAGCAGCTCAGCGCTTTAACACACTGAGCCACTGGAGGCTCCAGATAAAGATCTTTCTAGGAGCTGTTTACACAATATACCGTATTTTTCGCTTTATAAGACGCAACTGATGATAAGACGCAGATCGCCCCATTCTCCCTTCCTGGACGCAGATTGCGTTTATAAGACGCACTGACTTTCCCCCCCTATTTTTTGGGGGAAAAAAGTGCGTCTTATAAAGCGAAAAATATGGTAGTACCTTCTGGAACAGTGTTTCAGAAATGTATACATAAAATGACACCAAGGATAGACGGGGCAAAGCTACTCCTACCTTTTCGCTACACGACCCTTAGACTCCATTCCAAATACAGTAGAGCCTCACTTATCCAAGTTAAACGGGCCAGCAGAAGCTTGGATAAGCGAATATCTTGGATAATAAGGAGGGATTAAGGAAAAGCCTATTAAACATCAAATTAGGTTATGATTTTACAAATTAAGCACCAAAACATCATGTTATACAACAAATTTGACAGAAAAAGTAGTTCAATATGCAGGAATGTTATGTTGTAATTACTGTATTTATGAATTTAGCACCAAAATATCAAGATATATTGAAAACATTGACTACAAAAAAAAGTTTTTATCCCCTAGGCCACCGGAGGCTCCTTGAATCTAATTGAAACAGAGTGGTGTGCATCTAGAATAAAAAAGTTGGAAGAGACCACATGGGCCATCCTGTCCAACCCTGTTTCATGCAGGAAAAGCACAATCAATGGAGCCCCAACAGGTGGCCATTTAACCTTTGTTTAAAAGCTTCCAAAGAAGGAGCTTCCACCACCGTCTGAGTCAGAGAGTTCTACTGCTGAACAGCTATTACAGTCAGGAAGTTCTCCTTTCCTCTTAAAAGAAACCTTTTGGGTCATGCAGATATCTTTTTTTGAGTGCTGCATGTTTCTGTGTTCCCTTTCTCTCTCCACAGTGCCATGGCAATTTGGTGCTCCATTGAATGCAGGCGAGATCACAGAAGATCACAGTACGTGTGAAAAAGATCTTGGAGTCCTCGTGGACAACAAGTTAAACATGAGCCTACAATGTGATGCGGCTGCTAAAAAGGCCAATGGGATTCTGGCCTGCATAAATAGGGGTATAGCATCTAGATCCAGGGAAGTCATGCTACTCCTCTATTCTGCTTTGGTCAGGCCACACCTGGAATACTGTGTCCAATTCTGGGCACCGCAGTTGAAGGGAGATGTTGACAAGCTGGAATGTGTCCAGAGGAGGGCAACTAAAATGATCAAAGGTCTGGAGAACAAGCCCTATGAGGAGAGGCTTAAAGAGCTGGGTATGTTTAGCTTGCAGAAGAGAAGGCTGAGAGGAGACATGATAGCCATGTACAAATACGTGAGCGGAAGTCATAGGGAGGAGGGAGCAAGCTTGTTTTCTGCTGCCCTGCAGACTAGGACACGGAACAATGGCTTCAAACTACAGGAAAGGAGATTCCACCTGAACATCAGGAAAAACTTCCTCACTGTGAGAGCTGTTTGGCAGTGGAACTCTCTGCCCCGGACTGTGGTGGAGGCTCCTTCTTTGGAGGCTTTTAAGCAGAGGCTGGATGGCCATCTGTCGGGGGTACTTTGAATGAGATTTTCCTGCTTCTTGCAGAGGGTTGGACTGGATGGCCCATGAGGTCTCTTCCAAATCTACGATTCTATGATTCTAAGAGTCTGGCTGTGTCCCTGTAGCCTGATGCGAAATGCAGACATCACTGCTGAAATCTTCTGGGGTCCTCCAGAGATTTCAGTGCTGCTGTAATAATTTAACATCTTTTTATGCATATATAGTTAGATGCTTTCACAATCAAACTATCATTCTAGAATGGCTCCAGTGACAGTCCAGACAGTCACAGTGGTGATATGTGGCTCAGCCTAGCATGAGTGTGAATACAGACCTACCATGTTATGCTAAGCCAAACAGGATTTAAACCCATGTAACTGCTTTGTCAAAACACTTCATAGCAAAATTCTAAATAATTATTCTGAATTATTACTGTCCCAGGAGCCCCGGTGGCAAAGTGTGTTAAAGCACTGAGCTGGAGACCAAAAAGTGCCAGGTTCAAACCCCAGGAGCGGTGTGAGCGGTTGCTGTTAGCTCCAGCTCCTGCCAACCTAGCAGTTCGAAAACATGCCAATGTGAGTAGATCAATAGGTACCGCTCCGGCAGGAAGGTAATGGCGCTCCATGCAGTCATGCCAGCCACATGACCTTGGAGGTGTCTACGGACAATGCCGGCTCTTCAGCTTAGAAATGGAGATGAGCACCAACCCCCAGAGTCAGACATGACTGGACTTAACGTCAGGGGAAACCTTTACCTTTTACTATTACTGTCCCATTCAAACTATGAGAACACCAATGAAGTAGTTCATAAAAAATATAAAGGGGGATACTAATATAAAATAACAAACTGCTCTTGACTTCTACCCCAGTCCCACCATTTTCTAGCTTTTTTAAGCAGAACACCCTTTTGTCCTACACAGAACTAGTTCACAATATTTTCTATGAGCCATTAACATGTTAAATTAACAACATTTGCCATTTTACATATTGCAGAACTGGCTCAGTACAAAACAGCCAGGACCATACCTGCTGTGAGCTTCATCTTAAATTTCGCAATGTTTACTTGTAATTCGGATGCCTCAGTGTCCCTCTTCCTGGGGGCTCCTGTTTGTCTTTGTGCAGATCCAATGTTTTTGCCTGGTATGAAACAAAATCCACAAGGGGATATCAAAAGGAAGCACAAAGCAGATATGGAACCTCCCCTGAAAAAAAATTGAAAGTAGACACTGCTAGTTAAAAGAAATAGGGCTCCATTGGTTTGGGGGCAATTACAGCTAATGAGATGGATAGGAACAGATCATTTCAATGTCTTGGAATAATTTAGCCGAAATCAAGTCCCTCCGGGTCCATCCTCCTGCCTCCCCTGTCTTCACACAACTTTCCCACTGGAATAGGAAGCTCAGGCACCAGGAGGAGCTGACGGGGGTCTTCTAAGCTTTATTTACATTAGAAAGGAGGATTCACTGGGGAGCATGGGGTGGGGGGGGGGGGAGAGAAGGAAATCCCACAGTATGCAGCAAAGTTCTTCTGTAAGACCAGATGTATGATACCTACGAAACTGATTCTTGGTTTGGACAAAAGAAGGGTCTCTGGGTTTGCCTGCTCCATATTTTGACAGAAGCAAAAACTAAGAAAGAAATCTAGGTTGTCATCAAAATACCACATTAAGAGGGGGTGTACTTTGGACACATACTTTACTTGTTTCATAAAGGTTAAATGTATGGATTCTTGAAACTAGTTGTTTAATTAGTGGAAATCCAAACAACAGTTGCCATTCATGACAAATGCTTTTAAATGAAAATAATACTAAAGGTTAAGGCCAAATTAATATTTTGTGCAACATACCCCCTAGGAACCCCAGTGGCAAAGTGCGTTAAAGCACTGAGCTGCAGACCGAAAGGTCCCAGGTTCAAGCCCCAGGAGCGGCGTGAGCGGCCGCTGTTAGCTCCAGGTCCTGCCAACCTAGCAGTTCGAAAACATGCCAATGTGAGTAGATCAATAGGTACCGCTCCGGCGGGAAGGTAACGGCGCTCCATGCAGTCATGCCGGCCACATGACCTTGGAGGTGTCTACGGACAACGCCGGCTCTTCAGCTTAGAAATGGAGATGAGCACTACACCCCAGAGTCAGACATGACTGGACTTAACATCAGGGGAAACATTTACCTTTACCTTTACTACCCTCTAGGACAGAGACAGAGAGCTAGATCTTGCTATAGGTCTCATCATGCCTATGTTTACACTGCTAGGACTGAAGTCCAACAATATTTGGAGGACCATCACTTCTTCAACCCTACTTAATTTCAATAAGGTTTACCATTATCCACAGTTCCATGTATGCATGCAAAATCCAGGTCTGATCCATGGATACAGGGGCCATACTATATCTGAAGCACTCAACCATGATTTTAGATGCACAAACACAGCCCTATTTTCCTGCATTGAGTATGGGCAGATACATTCACATCCAAATAGTCAAATGTAATTAGGATGATGATTTTTTAATTTCGTATCCAAAGCATTGCATAAATTAGTATAAAACTGATAAAAATAGAAGGAGAACAAGTGGCTAAATATCTCTTGACCAAAAACGGGCAACAGCAACTGCATTGTCTGTAGCCTCAAAGAATTCTTCCTCTGAACATGAGGCAGGACATTGCAGACAAACATACAGGTGCTGAATTTTCTGTTCTGCTTCACAGTCACACAAGGTGGAGATTCTTTTAGGTAGTGCCATTTTGTCAGGTTGTCTTTTGATCTGCCCACTCCATTTCTGAGGCTGCTCAGGGACTTCCAAGTTGCCCATTCTTGATGACGATGATGCACCTTGACTTCAAACACTCACTAGAGTATGATACAAGTTGGTGGAATGGCATGGTCAACAAGGTAACTGAAAAATATTGCATATACAGCAGAGTCTCACTTATCCAACATAAATGGGCTGGCGGAAAGTTGGATAAGAGAATATGTTGGATAATAAGGAGAGATTAAGAAAAAGCCTATTAAACATCAAAATAGGTTATGATTTTACAATTTAAGCACCAAATCATCATGTTATACAACAAATTTGACAGAAAAAGTAGTTCAATACGCAGTAATGTTATGTCGTAATTAGTGTATTTACGAATTTAGCACCAAAATATCATGATATATTGAAAACATTGACTACAAAAATGTATTGGATAATCCAGAATGTTGGATAAGTAAGTGTTGGATAAGTGAGACTCTACTGTATTTTGTGTATTAGTTTCGTATCACATTAATATCAGTATCACCTCTCAAGGCAGGCAGCATCAAATACAAGATTCTTATGATTTAGGTTTCAGTAATAAAAGGACAGGTTCTCTAATTTACTGAACATTAATGGATGAACCTAGAAATTGATATATGAACCTAAAATATTACCACAGGAGTTTGTAAGCCGTATTGGAGACTCCCTAGCAACAAATGAAAAAAATGTCTATCAGATGTCACAAACTCACTGCAAATCAATCTTCAAGTTGTGTTAAAGCATACTTTATGAAAATGGTCAAATTCCATTTTAGGGCTGCTGAACTCACATGCAAACAGTCCTCAAAGCAGGGTTGTTGTATGTCTTTCGGGCTGTGTGGCCATGTTTCAGAAGTATTCTCTCCTGACGTTTTGCCCACATCTATGGCAGGCATCCTCAGAGGTTGTGAGACACGGATAAACTAGGCAAGGAAGGTAAACATATATATCTGTGGAGAATCCAGGGTGTGACAAGAGTCCTTTGTCAGTTGGAAGCCAGCGTTAATGTTTCAGTTAATCACCCTAATTAGCATTGGAGCCAGTGACATATTGTAGGTGTGTTGTCCTTTCTGCTGCAAAGCCAAAAGTTAACCCTTTCTCCCTGATCACTTCCTTTAAAATAATGCCCTCAATAAATCATGAAATTTCACAGCTCCATCACTGCACCAAGTCACTGATAAGAACCTCTTGTCTTAATTAAACATTTCCTTTTCTTACAAGGCAAGACCATTCTGCAGAACACAATAGGAAATCCCTTTAACTGCAAAATATTCATTTATTTTTAATAAATATTTTAAGTGTTCAGTGGCTAGTGCTTCAGTACCTTGAAAACACAGAAGTATAGAAATGTCCAGTTTTGAACCTCCACAATTCTCACATTAAAAAAACAAAAAAACAAAAAAGAGGGGGCATGTTCAAAGAGGGGAATGCACAGATTGGGATGAGTAACATCCCTGCAGTTGTAGTACGCTAAATGTATTTTGAGTTTCCTAAAAGTGCTTTCATTAAAGCTCAGTATAATTATAAGCAAAATTGCTTTGCGATGACCAAACCCATTTTAGGAGCCTCGTGTGATAACGTCCCTAGATGTGTGCATAGATCATTTCACAATAAACCTTGAAAATTTTGTCTCACTGAAAATAGAGTTTCTTTGATTTCTTTGTGCATTTTGTTTATGCTTTACAAATATTTAGGGAAGCATGAAGTCCCCTGTTGAATATTGAAAAGGTTTCTTGCAACCGTGTTGTTGAAGGCTTTTATGGCCGGGATCACAGGGTTGTTGTATGTCTTTCAGGCTGTGTGGCTATGTTCCAGAAGTATTCTCTCCTGACGTTTTGCCCACATCTATGGCAGGCATCCTCAGAGGTTGTGAGGCATGGATAAACTAGGCAAGGAAGGTAAATATATATCTGTGGAGAGTCCAGGGTGTGACAAGAGTCTACCGGATACCATGCAGCTGTGGACAAGTCTACATAGGGACCACCAAACGTAGTGCCCAAACATGAGTCAAAGAACATGAAAGGCACTGCAGACTCACTCAACCAGAGAAATCAGCCATAGCAGAGCACTTGATGAACCAACCTGGACACAGTATATTATTTGAGAACACAGAAATGCTGGACCACTCCAACAACTATCATGTCAGACTACACAGAGGAGCCATTGAAATCCACAAGCATGTGAACAACTTCAACAGAAAGGAGGAAACCATGAAAATGAACAAAATCTGGCTACCAGTATTAAAAAACTCAAAAATCAGAACAGTAGATGGGAAGCAACACTCTGAAGGCAGAGGAGCCCCAAGGACGGCTAATAACTCTGAACAAAGGATGCCCCCCAGGCAAGAGACAAACCTTTCCAATGCTAATTAGGGCAATTAACTGAAACATTAGTGCTGGCTTCCAACTGACAAAGGACTCTTGTCACACCCTGGACTCTCCACAGATATATATTTACTTTCCTTGCCTAGTTCATCCATGCCTCACAACCTCTGAGGATGCCTGCCATAGATGTGGGCGAAACGTCAGGAGAGAATACTTCTGGAACATGCCCACACAGCCCGAAAGATATACAACAACCCTGTTTCTTGCAACCGTTTAGATTCTCCTCCAAATTCATCTGGTATTTTACTTGGGGTGGAAAGTGTGGTGGCACCTCTGCCAACAGCACTTCCTTTCTGAGTGAGCTTATACTAATGGCAAGGAGTGGTTCTATAAAGATGAAATTAGGCAGCCATGGGCTCACAAACGAGACTTCTATATTTCCATACTTTTAAACTGGTGTTAAGCATTCAGGTCACCCCATAACCTCTCCGGGTGCTTCCTGTTCTGTGAGGTTTGTTTGGCTTGAACCCACAGTGCTTAGCATCTGGTGCCTCAGGGTTGCTGTTGTCTCCAATGACTGGATGTTTCAACAGTTATTGTATGCCCTGTCGGGAACACCAGGCCTCCGCTGGTGAATTGCTCACATAATTGGAGTCTGCTGCTGAAACGAGAGCTCTGCAATCCATGTGAGGAATTTTACCATCTGGCTGCTTGTGGCACAGCCTGAATAGGAAGGCCCAGAAGGGGAACTGTTCATTATGTTAGTATTATCCTTTGCCTTCCTTCAAAAAGCTGGGAAGCGATCCCTCTCAGCTTCCCATCACTGCAGCGACCAAGCAGAGTCCTGATTTGCTATGCCTTTAGCAACTTGACAGCATCATAAAGGAAGTCCTATAATCTAAGTGGCTAAAGAGATATTTCATCTGCAAGAGAAAAAAAAATATATATCTAGGTATCTTATTCTATTGTGTGCTATGCCAGTATGGTTATTATTACTTTTTGAGGTTATAGGGGGAAAAAAGTGCTTATAAAAAGGTAAAATCATTTTCGCAGGTGATCAAAAGGTTTTAGCTCAGCACCTTGTGAGTTGTGCTTACTTTACACTAGTGGGAATGCCATAGATCAATGATGGGCAACCTTTTGCGCTTGGTGTGTCAAAATTCACCAAAAAAACCTAGCATGACTTAGGTGGTGTGCCACTTTGAGAAAAAAAACAACAACCATAATTTTGCAATATTATTTATTTACAGTATTTATATTCCGCCCTTCTCACCCCGAAGGGGACTCAGGACGGATTACAATGAACACATATATGGCAATCATTCAATGCCAATAGACAAACAACATACATTAGACAGACTCAGAGGCATTTTTAACATTTTTCCAGCTTCACGATTCCGGCCACAGGGGGAGCTGTTGCTTCACCGTCCAGTAGTGACTGTACTTCCGCATTCCTTTCCTCGTGTTTTGCTGGCAGTTTTATGGTGTTGTAAATTAGCCTCCCGCATAAAGTGTCCCTAAATTTCCCTAATTGACAGGTGCAACTGTCTTTCGGGGCTGCATAGGTCAACAGCAAGCCGGGGCTATTAATGGTCGGAGGCTTAACCCGACCCGGGCTTCGAACTCATGACCTCTCGGTCAGTAGTGATTTATAGCAGCTGGTTACTAGCCAGCTGCGCCACAGCCCGTATATGTATAGTTTAAATAACAAAAATATATAATTGTAATATATAACTGTATTTAATAAATCAAATACTATTTACTCCCATTATTTCCATGTACAACAATGTATGGTACCTCATGCAGTTTCCAAGCTGATTTATCTCTATTCTAGTTTCACTGTAGTCATGAATAATAAATAATATAATAATATTATAATAGTAATAATATGCTAATATACTACAATAATAATAGAATAATAATAGAATGATTATATATATGTAATGTGCATAATTCCCATGGAGTAAACAACAAAACCACTGGACCAAATCACACCAAATTTGGCCACAAAATACATAGTCATCCAATCAATCTGCATGCAGCAGCGGGTCAGCAAAAATGACTAGGCGTGTCAGTGCTGACACGTGTCATAGGTTGGCCATCACTGCCTTAGATAATTATAGATCAGTGCTTTCTACTCAGCAAAAGTTCTTTTTAACATGGAATAGGATGTAGGACTACAGTGTTGCCTCACTACTTCGCGGTTCACTTCTCGTGGATTTGCTGTTTTGCGGTTTTTCAGTAAACTCTAAAAGACTATTATAAATCATTAAAAATTTACAATTTACAGCCTAAGGAAGGGAGGAAGAAGAAGCCAAAGGGAGAGAAAAGGAGCCCAAGTGGCAACGGGAGGAAAAGTAGGCGATTTATCAACACATGATTGATTGATTGATTGATAAAGACTTAAAATAGTGTAAAAACTACTAAAATAATGTATAAATATTAAAATAAATATAGTGTCCCTACTTCGTGGATTTTCACTTATTGTGGGTGGTCCTGCAACGTAACCCCCGTGATAAGTGAGGGAACACTGTATACCCATCCTGAAGTATTCACACAATTACAGATTTCTTAACAACTTACCAGGAGGATCACCTCCAGTATTGCATGTTCTCTGGTCACATAGAAATTCCTCACCACTCCATGGTCCAGTGGTCATCATTCTTGTTAGGAAAATAACTTCACCCTTCTGCAGTTTTGCTCCTCCATAAATTGTTCTTCAAAAAAATAATAAAGCAAATTAGAAATTCCAGTGAATATTAGATCATTGCACCAGTTACATTGCAGCACTGTGGTGTAATCAGTGTCTACTGCCAGCTTTTTTTGCCCATCAATAACAAGGAATGGGTTCGTCCCAGGAAAGTGTTGGATCCGCAACAGGTTGCATACGTTGTCATGTGATAATAACTGTTACCATATGTGATAGTCCTGCTCCTATGCTGATTTGCTACCTTTTTGTGATAAAATCCTAGAGTTATGAAACAGTTAAGAAAATATGGCAGAATGACCTGCACCATTGTTTATTCCAAAGCTAGGAAGCTATCAATAAAAATAATATAATCTATAGCTACAGTAGAATCTCACTTATCCAAGACTCGCTTATCCAACGTTCTGGATTATCCAACACATTTTTGTAGTCAATGTTTTCAATACATCATGATATTTTGGTGCTAAATTCATAAATACAGTAATTACTACATAGCATTACTGCGTATTGAACTACTTTTTCTGTCAAATTTGTTGTTAAACATGATGTTTAATTTGTAAAATCATAACCTAATTTGATGTGTAATAGGCTTTTCCTTAATCCCTCTTTCTTATCCAACATATTCGCTTATCCAACGTTCTGTTGGCCCGTTTATGTTGGATAAGTGAGACTCTACTGTAGTTTCGTTTGGGGATTATTTGTTGTTGTTTGCATCAACTGCTCTGCTCAGGTCTGGCACCCTAAATTTCCCACATTTTCTGACTGTCTTCTTATGCTGGTGTAACGGAGTACCCGCAAAGGTCTTCCCATAACACACAGCCACCTATGGTTGTTATTTGTTGAAATCCATCTCGCCAGTGTGTGAAGAAAATCAGAGGGGTCCCATTTCAAGAGTCACCCTGACTTCTGATAGAAGACAGCAGTAGGAAGCAGAGGAAAGCAGGGAATGTCATGAGATGGCTGGCCATCTTTGAAGATGGATCTTGCCAGAGTAGGTCACATCCTCACTAGTAAGGACACTTTCCCCTCTTTCCCACTCCCCTTCCCTCCTGCCCGTGGGATAAGGTCCTTAATCTGCAGCACATAATGAAATTACATTTCAAAAATAACATAAGAGCAAAGCTACTTTATTGATGTTTTGTAATACTGGTGGTTTTTAACCTTACTAGGAAATTTTAGTGCCATTTTGGCAGAAAATTGGTGTCACTATAAATTCAGGCCTATGAGTTTTCTGTCTGCAAAAAGTAACAGAATAGTGAGTTAATGGCAATGGGTTACTTTCCAAATTCTGCCATAAATAACAGGATCAAAGTACTTTTTGAAAAATAACCCTAAAATCTCTAGTTTATTCTATCCCTAGCTGAGACTGTTACCTGGAACAGATATCAACTACTACTGCTACTGCCCCCTCGATTTTTCAGACAGAGAGGGACCATACATGGAAGGAAAATATAATCTGTTTATCATGAGCTCCCTACAGAGATACCATGAGCAAGATTACAGTTATTTTGGTTTACATGAATACACACACACACAATATTAATCCCCACCTCAAGGATGTAGTCAATGTTTCTTCCATCATTTTCTGACAATGGAGTGTAAATGCAAAGGTATGAATAATTCCTACAGATATAAAGCCAAATAATATTGAGGTTTCATTCAAAAGATATCTGCAGGGATCCATGTCACAAGATCCTTCTATGAAGGTAGTCTGGTTTGGTTTCTTAGCATTCAGAAAATGATATTTGAGGGTTTGACCTCCTAGGTTCTTTTGTTTTGAAACATTTGGGAATTGAAAGTTCTGCCCCAAGCACATGTTCCGTCTCTGACGATTCAATTGTCACTAGTAATTCATATCAAAAAATCCAAAGCAAAATCTGGCCTGACTATCAAAATCCTCCCAGGGTGATGCTGTCTACAATGGCTATATTTTTTCATGGTATTTCTTGTCATTTCCACAGTTTGTGATACACACAGCATTAGAGAAAATCATATTCAAATACTTTCTCTGTTTTTTAACATTTTAGTTTTCCTCCTTACAGTAGCTAATTGGTATAACCTGGGAGACATGTGACTTTTCTCAGTGACTAAGCCATTAAATTTCCTGGTGTTTTATAAAGCATGTGCAGTTAAGAAAATAACATTCCTTTCCATGGTTTTCCTTTTCTGAAGTAGGAGGCCAGAAGTGAGTGTGGAAGGGAAGAAAAAAATCAAGTGATTGCACAATTGGCCCTCCACATTTGCATGTTTCACTTTTGTGGATTTGATTATTATTTGCAGTTTTGATTAATATGTTATCTCTAGAAATCTCTAGGTTCTTCAATGCAACTCTATGGCCAACTTTCACCAGAGTCATGCTGGAGGTTCTGGAGATTCCGAAGACTTCATCAGACGAGGCAATTTGCTCTCCCCTTTTGCCATGGAGCCCATCACAGGACACACATCTACTTCCGGCCGGGCTCTGTGGTGAAAGGGGAGAAAATGGTATACGCTGCTGCCTTGGCAACACAGAAAGCGGCCCGTTTTGCCTTTGAAGCAATGGAGGGAAGCCGGGTGACGGCTTCATCCCAGCTGGGTGATGGCTGGGATGAAGCCAGCTGTAAATTGGGTGATGTGAAGTATGAGGCGACGGGTTCCCCATGCCCACCTCTGGGACTCCATGGATTTGCCACGATGCCTGGCAAAACCATATGTCAATGTGATAAGGTCCCTAGAGAGAACACTTTTCTAGGTATTTGTAGGTCCTCCAGTATGATTCTATTGTCAACCTCCATTGGAGTTCTGCTGCAGAAACAAAATATTCCTAGAGGGAGGTTTGCTCAGATAAAATAAGGTTAAAAAGGTGTTCACTCAGATGAAAAAAACCTTTTTTCTTAGGTTTGCCTTTCCTGGGGCTCTGCGCTCCTTATCCCAGCAAATGTGGAGGGCTGACTGTACTTTCACTGAATAAAGCTGGAGATATTTACCAAATTATTTGTATATGAGGAAACTCACTCCATTGAAGTAAAAGAACATATAGTGAGAGGGAATATTTGAGGTACTCTGTATCATCACATGTAATACAGTGTTCCCTCACTTATCGCGGGAGTTATGCTCCAGGACCACCCGCAATAAGTGAAAATCTGTGAAGTAGAGACGCTATATTTATTTTAATATTTATACATTATTTTAGTAGTTATACACTATTTTAAGTCTTTATCAACCAATCATGTATTGATAAATTGCCCCCTTCTCCTCTCGTTGCCACTTGGGCTCCTTTTCTCGCTTTTTGGCTTCTCTTTCCTCCCTTCCTTAGACTGTAATTTTTTTTATGATTTATAATAGTCTTTTAGAGTTTATTGAAAAACCGCGAAACAGCGAATCCGCAAAAAGTGAACCGCAAAGTAGTGAGGGAACATTGTAACCACTTTCAGAAAGCAAATTGCCTTGTGACAATACTAAACAGAGATTAAGATACATGTTAATAAAAACATTTAGGCACTGACTATTATAGAACATCTCCCTCACCTCATCTCTAAAACTCTTTTTCCTTCTGTAATCTTGGCATGGCAGGTATTGATTCCAAAAGTTTAATTTTTCACCATGCAAAATATTTAAAACACACGAGTTTTAACTGTGCTGTGCCCCACCTCAAGGGATGAGGAGATCATTGTTGTTGTTTTTGTTGTTGTTGTTGTTGTTGTTGTTGTTGTTGTTGTTGTTGTCGTCGTCGTTGTCGTTGTTATTTGTCCCTTTAACAATCCATACATTTGTTTCCATAGTTCAATAATTAGTTCATTCATTCTACAGGCAAGTATATTTCTGTATATTCCATGGCAACTGGAAGGACTTGTTTTTTGGTAGTTCTGCTCTTAGGTATACAATGTTTGCATCAAAGAGCTTTCTTTCCCTTTCTTCTTCAATGCCAATCACATTGTGCCTTCTTTCCTTCCATCCAGTTGACAACTGATGTGGCCTCCAATGTCTTCACCTCGATTGGCTCAGTAACACTGGCCTTGTTGCTCATCTTTCTTCTGGTGGGCACAGTTTCCATCATAACAGCTAATAAACGGGCTACTCAAGGAACCTACAGCCCCAGCCGCCAGGAGAAAGAAGGATCCAGAGTTGAAATGTGGGACATGGTTCAACCTCCTCCCATGGAGAGACTGATCTAGCTAGAAACATTTCCATGTCCCTTTCTCTTTTCCTGGAAGCAGCTAGCAGGAAGGGTTGTTCTGATCTCTCTGGAGGAAATCTGCTTCTTAACTCAGAAACATTGAATAGTAACCTAAGTACCATCTCCACAACATTTCATGGAGGTCCTTAAACAGGAAGCTCCCTGTGCCTCATCATCCTTAAGAGATGAGAGCAGTTGATGCTTGGAAGGAAAAATCAGAAACTCTGACACCTACATAAAAGAAAGACTGAAACCATGGGACCATCATATGAGAATGAACTGACTTCTCCAGACATGGTGGAACCAAATGGATGACACTTCTCCAGTAACTCTTATTTATTGCACTGAAAGCCTTGACTTTTGGGATATGTGCTAAGTGCCTGCATTTTAGATACAACCAAATCTACCACATTGATTTCTGATTCCTCGTTGCCTGCCACTTCAACATTCAGTGCTCCTGCAGAAGACACTGTGTAATCCATCCGTGATTCAACTATCACTTTATCTCAAGAAGTTTTAGAAGTAGAGATCTTTCTCAGCAGTATATCAACTTTATTTCCCAAATAAGGGATTAAATGAATAACATACGGCAAAATAAATATTTCAGACTGTCTGCTCTTTGTCACATTCATTTCACCTTCTGTTCCACGGTCTTGTTCTAGAATACAAGTGGGAATTGTGAGGCCCTCCAGAACTGGGTTCTGCCTTTGGAATACTCTCCCCAAAGAGATAAGGCAAGCCCCGTCAGTATTATCCTTCCGCAGGGACCTGAAAACCCGGTAGTTTCAGCAGGCTTTTGAAAGTGACTAATCCGAAACCCTAGACCAGGGGTCCCCAAACTAAGGCCCGGGGGCCGGATGCGGCCCTCCGAGGTCATTTACCTGGCCCCTGCCCTCAGTTTCATAATATAATATATTGTATATACATATAATATTGATAATAATATTATAATGTAATACAATATAACACTAATAATAATACCATATAATAATATTAATTATATATTCTATATTACATATAATATTACTAATAATATTGCAATATAGTGGTATAGTTCAATAAAGTAATATATAATGCTAATATTGTGCTATGCTAATAATATAATATATTGTATGTACATATAATTTGTAAGCCACTCTGAGTCCCCTTTGGGGTGAGAAGGGCATGATACAAATGTAGTAAATAAATGCAGTAAATAAATAAATAATAAAT
The DNA here is from genome assembly GCF_035594765.1 of Anolis carolinensis. NCBI lineage: Eukaryota > Metazoa > Chordata > Lepidosauria > Squamata > Anolidae > Anolis > Anolis carolinensis. The sequence continues at coordinate 90,193,152 of NC_085844.1, forward strand.
ACATACATTTTAGACTTAGGCTCGCCCAAAGTCTGAAATAACTTGAAGGCACACAACAACAACAACAACAACAACAACAACAACAACAACAACAACAACCCTAATTAACTTGACTATCTCATTGGCCAGAAGCAGAAGCACACTTCCCATTGAAATCCTGATAAATGTATGTTGGCTAAAATTATTTTTACTTTTAAATATTGTATTGTTCTTTCGTTGTTGTTGTTGTTGTTGTTGTTGTTGTTGTTGTTTTTGCACTACAAATAAGACATGTGCAGTGTGCATCAGAATTTGTTTGTATTTTTGTTTAAATGATAATCCGGCCCCTCAACAGTCTGAAGGATTGTGGACCGGCCCTCAGCTTAAAAAGTTTGAGGACCCCTGCCCTAGACTCTACCCTGGCTATCATATGGGTCCCTGTCTTGCACTTTACCCACTCCCACAGCCCTTTGACTTTGTCATTGCACTAGTTTACTAGTTTAACCCCTATTTAACCCCTATAGCTACTCAGCAGGCCTGAAGTGGTGTAACCCGAACTATGCTCCTTGCCATCAGTTGCACTTTACCCTTGGCCAGGGCCGGCCCCACTCATGCGGCAGCTGACGCCGCCGCCTCGGGCGCAGGCCCGGGGGGGCGCCGTCAGGCTGGGCGGGAGGCGGGGCACCGCCCTGACGGTGCCCCGCCTCCCGCCCAGTGCGCCCTGGCCCGTCTGGCCTGCTTGAAAAGGCCAGACGGGCGAGCGGGAGTAGCGTGGGAGGCGGGGCCAGCTCTGACGCCGCTCCCCCCCCCGCCCAGCGTGCCTTGGCCCCGCCTCCCACGCTGCGTGGGAGGCAGGGCCAAGGCACGCTGGGCGGGGGGGGGAGCGGCGTCAGAGCTGGCTCCGCCTCCCACGCTACTCCCGCTCGCCCGTCTGGCCTTCCTAGAAGGCCAGAAAGCAGCGGAGGTCCCTCCAGGCCGCGATTGCGGCCTGGAGGGACCTCCGCTGCTTTCTGGCCTGGTAGGAAAGGCCAGACGGGCGAGCGGGAGTAGCGGAGGCGGAGCCAGCTCTGACGCCGCTCCCCCCCGCCCAGCGTGCCTTGGCCCTGCCTCGGGAGGCGGGGCCAAGGCACGCTGGGCGGGGGAGGAGCGGCGTCAGAGCTGGCTCCGCCTCCGCTACTCCCGCTCGCCCGTCTGGCCTTTCCTACCAGGCCAGAAAGCAGCGGAGGTCCCTCCAGGCCGCAATCGCGGCCTGGAGGGACCTCCGCTGCTTTCTGGCCTTCTAGGAAGGCCAGACGGGCGAGCGGGAGTAGCGTGGGAGGCGGAGCCAGCTCTGACGCCGCTCCCCCCCCCGCCCAGCGTGCCTTGGCCCCGCCTCCCGAGGCAGGGCCAAGGCACGCTGGGCGGGGGGGAGCGGCGTCAGAGCTGGCTCCGCCTCCGCTACTCCCGCTCGCCCGTCTGGCCTTTCCTACCAGGCCAGAAAGCAGCGGAGGTCCCTCCAGGCCGCAATCGCGGCCTGGAGGGACCTCCGCTGCTTTCTGGCCTGCTAGGAAGGCCAGACGGGCGAGTGGGAGTAGCGTGGGAGGCGGGGCCAACTCTGGCCCCGCCCCCCGCCCAGCGTGCCCTGGCCCCGCCTCCCACGCAGCGTGGGAGGCGGGGCCAGGGCACGCTGGGCGGGGGCGGGGCCAACTGTGGCCCCGCCCCCTCACTAATCGCCATGGCCCCGCCTCCCACGCAGCGTGGGAGGCGGGGCCAGGGCGCGGGAGGCGGGGCCGGTGGCGGGGGCGCTTTTCAGCACCCCCGCTTCCCATTAAAAATTATCTCCGGCCGGCCCTGCCCTTGGCTCTATGTTACTTTACTGCGTGAGTCCTATCCCAGCTCCCACAGTTGTCTGACTCATTTGGAAAAATATGTCAATTGATGTCAAATCAATTGAGAGAAATTTCCACTTTAATTTAAGTGGACTATGTCAGAGTAATTGCAGCGCAGCAGTAGTTGGATGGAATCAATGGAACACAGAACGAAGTGACAACCGAGACGTTAGTAAAACTATATACAAAGTTTTACTGACTTCAGCAATAATAATCAAGACAAACAGGCTTGCAGACAATCGACACAGGACTTGTCTCAACACCTAGACAGACAGCAGTCGACTCAACTCAGAACTGAACTGAACTGATACAATCAGCAATGCACACACACTTGTGTCTGGACACTCCCTGGTTCCAGCCACAGATCAAGGACATCACAGCTTCTTAGTAATTAACTCTTTCCAGACTATGTTACACTCTGGATGCAATCAGTATGCAATACAGGCAGGACACAAATTTCATTTAAACAATACCAATACACAAATCCCACATTAACAGACTAAACACCCAGTGTCCCTCCTAGTTCCATTAGATGCCACTTCCATTGACATAGAAATTCAGAAGAGGAGGAATATTCAAGCTGTATCCCATCTGTCTTCATTTCCACCACTTTTCTTACATAAAGGATAATGAATCTGAACTTGAGGGACATGCTCAAGGTTTGGTTTTAAGTGACAAGCCTTGAGACAAGAGTAGCCAAGTTCAGATAATGAATGTTCCTCTGTAGTTCCTGACACCACATTTAGACAAATACTATAGCAGCGGTGCAGAGGAGAATACTACAATGCAATCCATAATGAAGAATGGAGGATTGGCACTATTACCTTCGGTCGCTTCTGTATGCCAAACAACACTACTTCCTGAATATGTATTTTCATGTCTTGGTGAAGCATGCATACATTCTAATCTGCTAATGTACTGGGTATTTCTAAAAGATGGGCCCAATTTGAAATAACTTTATATCACTGCACTTACAAACTGCCCATGATTTTTTTTTGTTTCATGTCAAAAGGATTGCATAAATAAGTATAAAACTGATAAAATAGAGGAAGCACAAGCAGCTAAATAATTTTTGACCAAAAATGGGCAACAGCAACCACATTGTCTGTGGCTTTAAACAATTCTTCCTCTGTGCACGAGACAGGGCATTGTATGCAAGTATATCAATGTGGAGTTGTTTGTTCTGCTGCACAGTCACACAAGGTAGAGGATTCTTTTAGGTAGTGCCATTTTGCCAGGTTTTCTTTTAATCTGCCCACTCCATTTCTGAGTCTGCTCAGGGACTTCCAAGTTGCCCATTCTTGATGATGATGATGCACCTTGACTTCAAATACTCACTAGAGTATGATACAAGTTGGTGGCATGGTCAAAAAGGTCCAACTCCACTTCTGAGTCTGTTCAGTTGTCCATTCTTGGTTTGCTGCTGGAGGAAGACCCTCGTGGGGGGCCATCCGGTTGGGATTTTCTAGTTTAGCTGCCCAGATGGATACTCTTGCTATTGTTGGGGGAACATTAAGAAAAGTAGTGGTTCTCATGAAGCTTTTCCTTGATTTGAGTCTATTGCCCATGAATGAAACTCTTGAAATACTTGAAAGTGTGGGGTGTAGAGTTTCAAAAGAAAACCACTAAACGTCTCTCTCAGTGCGCAAACAGCCCCTAGCTTTAGTAATTCAGAAGATGTCGATCCTTCATCATAAGTCTAATGAGATAGTCTCCATTTGTGAAGCTTTTAGATTCTCTCCTTCAAAAGCGAGAACGCGGTTGAAATTGTAATGTATTTTCCCCTGTAAGAATGACATAAAAATGGATTGGATTGAGAACTGGTTCACACATGCAGAGTCACCACTTACATCCAGCAAGTGATTTGACCTTAAAAAGTAAACAAGTCATCCAACATCATGTAACAGTACAGAAAACCACCATTCACATCTTTTCAGTTCTTTCCAGGGAGTATTTTGACAAAAGGCCTCCTCCTGATGGATGTTTGTGGGTAAATCCTTTTTAATTCCATGGGATTTATTTTGAAATAAATATGTTTAGGATTGCAGGACTACTGTTAAGCCATCATTCGAATAGCGGGGTCTACAGTTTAACTCTGTTCCACCACTTTTGTTTTTCATTAATAGTTTCATTAGGCTGGCAAAGCAATTCCATGCTCCATAATTCATCCAATATTGTCAAATGGCAGAAAAGTTGATAGGTCCAAAATTGTGACTTTAAATCATCCTTTTGATCCTAATAAACCTATCTGAGTCTTCATCTGGTTTTTATGCTCTTAATAGAAGGAGCCAAACCTCAGCATTTTCATTTTCTTGGTATTGTCTATGACCTTTCAAATGCCTCCTGTAGTTTCACCAAAAGTGTAATTTCCATTGGCATGCACTGCTATAAAGTACAGATTACCAGAAGTCTACACAACACACATTCCACACACATCCTTCTGAATTGCCAGCTGGCATAACAGAAAACACACTGTGTTTGTATCTGTGAGAACTGGAAATAATCAACCAGTACTCATTTTATAACTCAGATATGGTTGTGTGAGATTGGGGAGGATTTTTCTTCCATTTGGTGAATGGTCCCACATGAACATCAGTGTGAAGATCACTCAAATTAAATTATTTAACACAGACTGAGCATTCTTTATCCAGAAACTCCAACCTTGTTCACAAGATAGTGACACTTTTGCACTCTGGTAGTTCAACCTACACAAACTTGGTTTCATACACACAAACATTAAAAAATATTGTGTAGAATTGCCTTCAGATTATGTGTATAAGGTACAGTAGAGTCTCACTTATCCAAGCTAAACAGGCTGGCAGAAGCTTGGATAAGCAAATGTCTTGGATAATAAGGAGGGATTAAGGAAAAGCCTGTTAAACATGAAATTAGGTCATGATTTTACAAATTAAGCACCAAAACATCATGTTATACAACAAATTTGACAGAAAAAGTAGTTCAATACGCAGGAATGTTATGTTGTAATTACTGTATTTACAAATTTAGCACCAAAATATCATGATATATTGAAAACATTGACTACAAAAATGGCTTGGATAATCCAGAGGCTTGGATAAGCAAGACTCTACTGTACATATGAAACACAAATGAACTGTTTATACTCTATTTCTAAGACATCTTATTATATATATAGTTATATACCCATGCGCAAGTACAGGTGTTCCAATATCCAAAAGGATCCAAAATCCAAAACAGAAGCATTTAAAACAAGGTCTGGTCACCGGGTTGTTGTATGTTTGGCCATGTTCCCGAAGTGTTCTCTCCTGATATTTTGCCCACGTCTATGGCCTGTCATAGATGTGGGCGAAACGTCAGGAGAGAACACTTCGGGAACATGGCCATACAGCCTGGAAAACATACAACAACCCTGTGATCCCAGCCATGAAAGCCTTTGACAACACAAGGTCTGGTCAACTTATAACTACTGACAAGTAACTATTAATTATCCCATTTGACATTTGTTTTGGAGAATGTCAAAAAGTGCATCTTTTCTATTGATATTTTGGCAGAACTGCCTTTATCACTAGGAGGAAGGAGGCAACAATCTCAGGTGGCAGATGATAGGAGGCAAGGCTAGCAGCCCTGTGGTTCATCCGCCTTAGCATCTAGGTCAGGGGCCCTCAAACATTTTAAGCAGAGGGCCAGTTCATGGTCCCTCAGACTGTTAGCGGGCTGAAGTTTGAAAAAAGCATGAATGAATTTCTTTGCACACTGCACATATCTTATTAGTAGTGAAAAAAAGAGGAAAGAACAATACAATATTTAAAATAAAGAAGAATTTTAACCAACATAAACTTATCAGTCATTCAATGGGAAGTGTGAGCCTGCTTTTGGCTGATGAGATAGTCAAGCTAATTAGGATTGTTGTTGTGCACCTTCAAGTTGTTTCAGACTTAGGGTGACTCTAAGGATCTCATCACATTGATGTGGTCCCACAGGGCAATTTGCCAGTCTCCGTGGTGGATCGACGAGGTAGCCCCACCTTGCCTGCAGCAACGCTTCACCAAAACACGTGGGCTGGCCCCATTGTTCCAAATGGAACTCAGGAAGCCTCTTGTGTTCTGGGTGCAGTGTTGTAGGATTCTTGCGCTTCAGTCCATCAACGGAGCATTGCCGAAAGTCAGGCTACATTGTGTGATGGGTAGCATGGGGCTCCTTCAATCAGCTGCTCTGCAGTTAATTGTGTGATTAAGTCCTAAGTTTAGGATGGTGGCCAGGAAAAGAACATTGAAGGGCCGCATCCAACCTGTGGGCCTTAGTTTGGGGACCCCTGCGCTAGGTATTCCTCTTTATTAAAGAGAAATGCAGCAACATGTCCTATCCTGGATCCCTAAGGCAGTAGTTTTCAACCTGGGGTCCCCAGATGTTTTGGCCTACAACTCCCAGAAATCCTAGCCAGTTTACCAGCTGTTAGGGTTTCTGGGAGTTGAAGGCCAAAAATATCTGGGAACCTCAGGCTGAGAACCACTGCCCTAAGCTGTCATTGGTGGGATGGAGAAACCATCACCATCAAAGATAGTTTAGACACTCGGGACACGCCATGTACTGTGTTGTTCTCTAATAGTTCTTCAGCTGCTGCTCCCATCAGCTTCTGAATTTGGAATGGGGAGAAGGCATCACAGATGAACTTAAATAAGATTTAAATCACAATTCCTTTTTTAGAGTATTGTATTGCAGATGTTACGGATTTTGGTCAAAATATAATGCAATACAGTGGTGCCCTTGCTCCCCACCCCTAATCTTCCGGCCTTGTTTTCTGGGCAGGAGATGTTATTACTTTGAGGAGGTATGCTGAGTATCTTCCAAGATAGCAACTCCAGATTGGACCCTCTGGCTAATTATTGTTTCTAGATCATTTTTCTTTCCCCTGGTTTAATCTTATTCAAAGCTATCTGCCCATAATTGTGAGTCCTTTTCTTCTTTTTTTTCATAAATTTTAGAAATGGTTCCCAGTCTCTCTCTTTTTTTAGCAGTAATTTTGGGTTTTTTTCTCCTGGGCAGCATTGCTAATTTATCGATTTCTGCCAGATTTAAAACTTTTGCAAGCCGTTTGTCTGCTGTTGATATTCATGATAAATCACATTTTCTGATGGGGAGGAGCAATAATGCAGAGTAGATAATACAAGAACAGAATGGGTAACTTTTTAAAGTAAGTTTATTTTTAAAAATGGAATGAAAACCTATGGTCAAAAACTGAGAGGTCCAAAACATCAAAATGAAAATAAAAATACTGTTCTAACTAATTAGGCTGAAATGCCAACACTGTTCAAAGTATCTGTGCTGTCAATGCTAATCCTGACCCTGTGGTTTGATATGCCAGAGGAGATGAAGCAAGCAGGGACTGAAATGTTTTTAAATGGCATTTGAATTTCCAGCAAGTTATTTTAACTTTTGTTGCTTCTTTGTCTTTCAGAAGAGAGAAGCATATCATTTAGCCCTGGAACAGATCTAAATGTCAGAGGTTTTGTCTGCCTTTATGTAATGGAAGATGGAAATTCTTTTCTTTGCCTCAGTGCTACACATATTTTGGTGTTCTTCTGTGCTTACTAATAAGAAAGGATGAGGGGAAAATGTTAGAAATCAAGAAGTACAATAATTACAATGCTTAAAACATAGGCTCATGAGACCATACCTAAAGGGCTCGTGCTATCCCATTGGCCTTCCTCCAAACTCATAATATTAATTTTTATTTTCAAATAATAAACTGCAAATCCCAAAACGTTGCCATGGTAGTTATACTGCAATCATAGAGTTATAATTGTGTAGGATGAAAGTTCTTTTCTCTACAAATGCTCTACTTCCACATTTTGTTTTGCTAGAAGCAACCTAAAGAGTGGGGAGAATAATTTGGAAAAACATTGAAAAGAAAAGGATCCAATATATCCAGATTAACATTTTAAATCCCCTGAGCCTTTTAAAAAGTTAGTGGTAATGACTAGAAGATCAGAGGTTGTGCTTATTAAGTTACTGCATTTTTTCATCTGTTGTTTTAGATCCAAATTCACTTGATAATAAACACTTTAGTTGAAGGCAAGTTATGTGTTCCCCGGCATTCAAGAAAGTAGTATTTTGTCACTGGAAAATGCTAACCTTCATCGAATACAGCAAGGTCTTGCTATCTTGTAGTAAATTTGGGTACTGTTCCATTATCCAGGCGGAGGCCACCAGGGTGTGCTAGAGAGAGAACAATAATCCATTTTATGGGAATGGAGGGTGGGTTGAAGGAGGAAAATCATATTCCCCTGTTTTCCTGTTATTTCCCCCCACTCATGTCCCCATTACGGAAACAACCCTCATTTAGATATGGGAAGGGGGAATAACCAGCAAAAACAGGGAAAATTGCCTTCTTTCTCCAACTCCCCCCTCTCTAAAATGAACTATCCTTCTCTCTCTAGCACCCCCTAGTGACCTCCACCCGGACAATGGAACAGTACCTTAATATGTTGTTTGTTGCTGTTTACGGTGGAATTGTAATTGTTACTTTTTAAAAAGACGATTCTTTACAGTCTGTATGTAATTCCATTTTGTCAGACCGAGATTAAAAAATGCAAATCTGGGCCTGACACTTTTAACATGCCAAGAAACTTTCTTCTCCTATTCTACCCTCTATGAATGCCTATCAGATGTGAAGAGCAGGAAGGAAAGTAATGGTTCACAGAGGCCACTCTCTGGCAAAATACATCAGTTAAGCCAGTTATTGAAAACTAAGGAAATGTTCAGGGACTGATTAAAGGATATATATCCTAGCACCCAGGAAGCTATGTCCTTTCATACTTCCACTGATTGCAAACATCTGGACTTTTCAACACAAGGGAAGACTCGACATATGGGAACACTTATGCTTGCAAAGTACTGGGAAAGTGCATAAAAACTGCATTTAGATCCACATCAGTTCAGTTACTCCACACAGACCTGCTCAAGCTGTCAGTGGGGGAGAAACAGCCCTGCCTTTGGCAACTTAAATATTGTAGACAAATGGTTTTACACATCTTCTGTCAGCGAACAGAAAATTCAGTTTTTGGAATGCTATCACAAGGACCTAAAAGTGAATGTATATAAATAATGGGAAGACATTTAAATATATTGTTTCGTGGCTTTCTATGTGCACACTTGTCGTGATTCTGCCTCCTTCATGCTTAAACACAGAGAGTCAATATCAAAGTTCAAAGGCCATACCCAGAGAGTTCTTAAATCAAAGCCTAAATCCACAATCCGAATGCCATTAGTCAGTGTGACAGTTCCAAGGTCAAACAAGCCAGTAAGTAACAGTATAACTAATTGCAAGACAGAATCCAAAAGTCCAGTTCCGGTCCAGGGTCACAAAGTCAGTCACACCAGGAGTTCATAATAACACCATCTAGCAAGACGTTGCCTTCAGCAACAAGATTGTGAACTCAAGAGTCTTTTATGCTAAGGCCACAGGTATTACTTGTGGATAGCCTGTTTCGCAACTAACCTGACAAACTTGTGTAATTGAGCTTGCTCTCTGTGAAATTGCACATGAAAATAATAAAACTTTATTTATATCCTGCCCTATCTCCCCGTGGGGATTAGGAGCAGCTCATGCTTCAGCAGCCTGTCCTGAAGTGCTAGCTTCTGCTTGTTCTTCCTGCTGGGACGTGGTGCCTAAGGGTTCTTCCTCTTCAGCTACTATGCTCTACTGTGTATGCTGTTGAAAGCTGTTGGTCTAGCGCTCCAACCTCTCATCCTTGCTGTCATAGCTGACCAGGACAACACTCCCCTGTATCCATATGATTTTTTTTGCAGCTAAAAGTGTCTTCCACCCTGACTGCAGCTGAGGGGGGGGGGGGGGGGTTAGGGACAAGAGAATTGCCCTGAAATGAATATTCAGTCCATCCCCAAATGAAATTTTCATCAGGCTCTAAATTTCTAGAAAGTCACATTACATCAGGCTATGCGTGCTCATGAAACATATGTGGATTTCATGCTTTAACTTGGGTCGCATTTCCAAAATATCTTATTATGTATGTATACGCAAACACAAGTGTTCCCTAATGTAAATAAGTACAGTAGAGTCTCACTTATCCAACACTCGTTTATCCAACGTTCTGGATTATCCAACGCATTTTTGTAGTCAGTGTTTCCAATACATCGTGATATTTTGGTGCTAAATTCGTAAATACAGTAATTACTACATAGCATTACTGCGCATTGAACTACTTTTTCTGCCAAATGTTTTGGTGCTTAATTTGTAAAAATCATAACCTAATTTGATGTTTAATAGGCTTTTCCTTAATGCCTCCTTATTATCCAACATATTCGCTTATCCAACATTCTGCCGGCCCGTTTATGTTGGATAAGTGAGACTCTACTGTACATAAATAAATCCTCAAATTCAAAACATTTCTGGTCCCAAACATTTTGGATACCCAACCTATATTACCTTGCAAGAAGGTGAAAAAAAGAAGTCTTTTTATGGACAAATGTTATCATTTATGTTTGTTCTTCTGACCCTTTATAACTATTTGTATACAGCCATCTGGTTTGAGCGATATGTCAGATTATGAATTTAAACAAATAAAATAGTTGACAGCTGAGCATTACAATGAGAAAAAGAACAGTGCATCCAAGGGGGAAATTCCCGCACCGTACTGACTTGTTCTGCCATTTCTGGCATTGTTTTGTTAGTTGGATATGTGACGATGTTGTCGCTGTCAAGTCTGAGCGATGACTGAGTAGATGTGATTCTTTCTTTTCCCTCTCTCTCAAAAGATTGATGATCAAACATACAAGCATCAATCTAGTTGCTATCGTTTATGGTGGACAGTTAGCTGCACCTGCCCTTTTTTTGTCCTGAACAGCTGTTCGGAATTTTTTTGCTAGCCAGGTTATGCACTCGGTCCACTTCTAATCCATTTGTTGATTTTATTTTTCAGGCTGGGTGGCCATTTTGCTTAAACTAGGCTACATCCACTGAGATGCTGTGCTTGTGCTGACATGCCTGTAAGTGATGGCCTCAACTCTCAACTCCTCAGAATCTAATGTTCGGTAACATTAGGGGTTCGAAAGCAAACAGAATGTGACGGTCCAGAAGTGATGCATCAGGGCCAGACAGTGTAAAACAGAGCAGAGAAACTTTTGGTTTCTTCACATGACTCATCAACCACAATGGCATGATAGCCATAGGCATTGGCCTTAGGCACAGTCTCCTTTATACAACTGTGAGTTTTTACAAAATAATTTTGTATCTGAGGAGTTTGGGGTGGGTTGAAAAAACAGTCTTGGGAGACAATCACGGATGGTACTTTCCTCATTCCGGTGCGATGGTCAACAATGGCTGGTTTCCTTACTGTGGGATAAAGGTTCTCAACAAACTGGAGCATCAACTTTGGGCCCCGATCTGCCATTACATTTCAGTAGACATTGCCAATATAATTCAAAAACAACACTTCTTAAGGTCTTTGTTGTTGTTTCTTAGTGCACCAGGAACTAGTACTGATGTTGTATTTGCGTAATTTCCTATGATCCAACAGCTGATGGCTGGTAGTTTGGCACAGGTTCCATGGACTACCACTCTTAGTAGCACTATGTTAAGAAATATTGTCATAGCCATAAGGCATATAAACTGGTTTTTAGAAATCTTTCTTAATTAAAAGAAATGAAATGCTGCATCAAATATCAAAGTACTCCCAAGATACTGTAACATACATTCAGCTCTCACTGTATTTTGACATGGCAACTAATTTTTGGTAAAGGGTAAAATAAGCCAAAGTCCTAACCCTCAAGCATTTGAAGTCTTGCCTTCAACTCTTGTTTTTCGCACGGTTGTTCGATTGTTTCAACTCTCCTATGGGAATTAATGCAAAATGTGGCACGGGGTTGCCAAAGACTGCTACTTTTCTTTTTGTCTAACAAAACTTGAATACATTATGCAAAATAGCAAAGGATGCAGTTTATGCAAATGAATAGAAAGTTGTGCAAGTTACCCTATTTGCATAAGCTAGCTGCTCTAGTTTTCCATGTATTTGCTTGTTTATTTGGTAACATTTGGTTTGCATGGGGACAGGATTTTAAACTTTTTAATGAAAAAATGAGAGACACCGAGCTATTTTCTCCATCACTTATTTGAGTTTTTCTTGTGTGATTTTAGATGAATCTTTTATTCAGTAATGGCTTCCCCAAACACTGAATTTTGGAAAGAGTCCAGATGATGTTGTCTTGCGCATGTTCCCATGACTTCTTCCATACTGTTCCCTACCAGAAAATATGTTATGGATAGTTGGATGGAGCAATGTCTTAGTGCTAGTAATGGTCAATCTGGAAGCCAGGTAACAATACCCTCAATTGGCAGGTATATTCTGGGAGAACTGATCTACACATCACCCTCAATGACCTAAGGTGTTGCAATATATTAGCGTGTTGGCTGCAGTGTATTGGCTGCAGTGTGTAGGTGTGATGTGTAAATGTGCAGATTAATATCCCCTCCCAGGTAACAGTGGTCATATCACATAGGGATGGGACAGCTAATTGAACCCGTTTGCAAAAGGACTAGCCTTAATTGTTTAGAGTAGGGGTTCTCAAACTTTTTCAGCCACTTTTGAAGCAAAAGTTTATTGTGGAGTCCCATGAAAAGTTTATATATTATATATAATGTATATCTATTGGGTATGGGCAAATTTTTGAACACAGGGGCAACATTACATTTTAAAATTTAGCAGGCTGAGTCAGTGGCAGATGGATGGAGAGTGTTTGTGTGAACTAATTGGAAAAATAATAATAACTTTGTTTTTGTATCCCACCCCATCTCCCCGGAGGGACTCGGGGCGGCTCACATGGGGGACGAAGCCCGGTACATCATAAAATACAGTATCAATACATTTAAAACAAGAACACATAAAACAAGCATATAAAAAGCATATAAACAGTAAAACATAATGAACAGTAGACGAAGCACTGTTAGAGTAAAAAGCATGAACAAATCCTATGCGTACTGCACATCTCATTTGTAGTGCAAAAAAAGAAGAAAGAACAATACAATATTTAAAATGAAGAACAATTTTAACCAACATAAACTTAACAGTATTTCAGTGAAAGACCCAAGAGGCCATCCAGTTCAACCCCCTTCTACAATGCAGTAAAAGCACAAAGAACTGCAAATAGTCATTCAGCCTTTGTAGTAGTAGTAGTGGAAAAGGAGGAGGAGGAAAGCACAGAGCCCCTCAGTATGCCTCACAGAGCCCCAAAGATTCTACGGAGCACAGTTTAAGAACTGCTGATTTAGAGCCTCCCTTTTGCAGCATGATTCATTTGGCCCTCCCATCCCTATGCAGCATGTTTGTTTTTAAAGAGATTATTTCCCCTTCCATTTGTTTTGTAGTGTTCTTTGTTCCATGTTTTCTCTGGTGGCCATGTGCACTACAATAACTCACTGGGAGTATAATTGTAGATCTCAGGTTCCCCAGTTCAATACTGGCTTTTGGCACATAATTTCCCTTCCTACTTTTAATTCAGTTCATCTTTTTAAAGCTTTTTGGTGGTGATTCATTTAATGAGTTTCCAATGGAGTAGATTAGTGGGAGAGTTTTTAGCAGGAAAGAGTACTTCTGAAGATCTGTGGGTCCTCAGGCCATCTGTCGGGGGAGCTTTGATCGGGATTTCCTGCTTCTTGGCAGGGGGTTGGACTGGATGGCCCATGAGGCCTCTTCCAACTCTATGAATCTATGATTCTAATTTTCAAATTAGAATCATAGATTCAATTCATTCATTTCTTGCCATAGATTCATTTCATTCATTTCTTGCCTTTTCAAATTCTTGCATATATTTACATATGTGTGTGACAAAAATTGTGGAAATGCGTTTACAAATAATATAGACATTCAAAAGGTAATAGTGTTTCATCTCTTTTTTTAACATGTCAGAAGCGAATTGAGACAAGTCGCTTCTGGTGTGAGAGAATCAGCCATCTACAGAAACGCTGCCCAGGGGACACCTGGATGTGTTACCATCCTGTGGGAGATTTCTCTCATGTACCCGCATGGGAAGCTAGGACTGACAGATGGGAGCTCACCCCATCTAGTGGATTCGAACATTCAACCTTCAAGTCAACAGTTCAGCTGGCACAAGGGTTTAAACCCATTGCGCCACCACGGTCCATTGTGTTTCATGAGATATGTAATAATGTAATATTTCATTATTACAATTTATATATTTATCCGGACCTCTTATACAGGGTTGGTTTAATCTCTGGTTTGCTAGTAAAACTGAGTTATAATGTCATAATGTGATGCTTGTCTAAAATGTGCATCATGAACATGAAATATTTGGAAAGCTCTGTTCTAGAGAAATGTTTTCTCACTTTTCAAATCACAATTTCACAAATACATCCTTTGTTTCTGTCATATTACAGCTTTCTGTATGCCTTGAAGTTGCCTGAATTGAAGGCACCCCTCTCCTCCCACCAATCCCTTACGAATTTCATAGGTTTACTTAAGTAAAGAATATTCAGTATTAGGCCATGATTACAGGCATATTCTGGCTGTTCCCCAACAATATGATGATGATTGACTTACTGGACTACCATGTTTCCTTTTGTGATTCTTTCACTGTTCTTCACTACACTCACACAAAGACTTTTTTAAAAAAAACAAACTACTTTTTAAAATAAAAAAATATTTAGTATACACTAACAAGCACCCCCATTCGTCAACTATTGCTGCACGCAGATATTCTGAAAGCCATGTATATGGATTTAAAGTACAGCATGGAGAGTACTCAGAGAAAAGTTTGATAGTTTTTGTTCTACTTCCATATGGAAGTTCCATGGTAATTTAACTCCAGCTTAACTTATTCCACTGAAGCTGAGAATACTCTTGTGGCACGAAGAAAGCTATACTTTTTATGATAAACACGGGAAGTTGGTACAGCTCCATAATGTGATCCCCCTCTTCCTCCTATTTGACAGGAATAATAATCTAACCTGCCTATTCCAACTTTAAAAGCTTCATATTATTTTTTCAAAAACTGTGAAATAGGCTACAGATTGTAGGGCAATATTTTAAAAACCCAAATGTTGATTTTCAGGCATATGCTACTGTGTAGTTTTTGTGTGAAAATAATGCAAAACAAGAAATAAATCCCATGACAACATTTCTGAGTGTAGCTATCATTTATTTTACATTACACAGTGGGGCACTTGATGGCAACGCAGAATTCAACAAACACTTTTAGACGAAAACAAAACAAAACAAAGTGAACCCACCCAGCCCCACAAAACACCCACTTGATGTAAAGTGCATACAGAGGTGCTACTGACTGTAGTTCAAAATCTGGTGATACATCTCCAGGGCAGTAGTCTTTGGTAGACCCATCCTTAACATCAAAGTGAAATGTGGGACAGATATACACATTTTTAACGGTTGACATGCCTTAAGAATACAGAATGCTGGTCTATCCCATATTGATTTCCAGTGGCTTCCCAAGAGAACCTAAGGTGAGCTTTGAACCTGTTGTGTCTACAGCTTGCACTGCACCATTAACTTTGTTCTATTAAAATAGGAGTGTGCAAAGTACAGTCCATTTTTGTGTACCCTAACGGTGAACGTTGTAGATATGGTACAGGGTGCAGCCCTCCAAGGTCTTTCAGGGGACTAATGCAGCTTTAACATTCCACAGTTGCTTACTTGGTTTAAAAAAAGGAGAGTAAAAAAGGCAGTAGTACAAAAGAGAGGACTATGCAAAAAACCCCCACAAAAAACAAGTGCAGCTTGCTAGGGTAGAAACGGAGAGAACGCACCTGTTGAATATTTTCTTTACATTGGTCTGTCTGGTTTCATTTCCCTTTTCTGCCCTATTTTGCTTCAGATTGATATCTTTAAATATTGGTAATATGGCCAAAGTAGCTCACCTTAGGTTAGGATGTGGTCCACCTATGGATTCCTGCCTGCTGCTGAAGACCAATGTTCTAGAACAGGGGTTCCCAATGCTTTGTGTGCCAGATTTTTTGGGTTTTAACTCCCAGCCAGCTTCTCTAATGACCAAGAATTCTGGGAGCTTAAGTCCTGAACACCTGGAGGCCCAAAGGGAACCACTATTCTAGAAGATAGTTTTATATAATTTACAATAGGTGTGCAGATGAAAACCCTAAAGGTGATGGCAGTCCTTTCCACTTACACAAAAGCATTCATACGCTTTTAAAAATTCCTATGAGTTTTGATTCACTTAAAGCGTTCTGCATTGTTAGGAGACATCAAGAAATGTAATCCAATAAAACCATCCAAGATGTCATTGAATGTCCTACAACATTCATATCATCATTTCAAAAAGATGTCCAAAACTTGAGTAAAAGGCAGCTATCAAAATATTTAGAGATAAGGCCAGATAGTAGCACAGTTTGTTCTATTCAGTACAGACAATCTTCATTATGTTCTTCTTCAGAAACAAAACAAAGCACGTTTGTTCAAAAAGACCAGATTTTTCACAGTGCCAGTGAAACAGCTTCACAGGTAAAATGAGTACATAACCAACACCATTTCCATAATGTTTGCTTGGAAGTTGCATCCAGAATTAGATTAATTACACAGTGCTTCAGTTATCTCATTCAAGTATGTTAACTTAAAGTAACTCTTGAGAGATGCTGGGCCGTGAGAAGAAAACATATAGCAAAATACATGGACATAACAATTAACATAATTTACAACCAATTTCAAGGAAACTGGCAATGTGTATTGATCTGAAGAAGCATTTATAATAATTAGGGATGCCACATGCTGGATTATAAAATTATATGTATCAACCATACGCTACCACCAATCATCAATTGTACAGAAGAAGAGTATTTGTTTGCTTGAGAGAACAGAGAAAAAACAAGAATGTGACGTTCCAAGAAAATGAAACAGAAATTCCATCCAACTGTGTACTTAAAAAGTACTGTCTGGAATACAGACATCCTTAGCAGTGAGTTTTTGTTCTCTATGAAGTAATTGGCAAAGCTTGTGTTTATTATTATGGCACAGGAATGTGGCATCCCTAGTCATTTCCAGTCAATAGTAATACCATTTGTCTACTGACAACATACAGTACTTTTATCCACAAGACAACTGTAATTAAATGCTACATGCGACTCAACACAATCTTGAAACAAAACAAAACAAGACAAAAACAATCTTGAAGACCTACTGAAAAAGCAGGAGTTCATACTCGTCAAAACCAAGAAAGCAAAATATTGCACAAAAATCCTATTCCTTCTGTTGAAATCTTGTACTTTCCCTCATATCCCAGTGACTCCCTTATTCCAATATTGGAGATGAATGGAAAAGGTGAGGGAATTTGTGAATAATCAACAGGGAAGTTTCTGCTTCTTTCTTTTACAGCCACTGTCACCTGACACATCCACATTAATACTACTTCTAGATTCCAAATGGTGCTCAAGTAATGTTATCCATAGCTAAAAATAAGGTAGAATGCATTATCTGACTACATCCAATCCAATATCATGAAAGAACATTCATGGGTACAGAGAGATTCCTACAACTTGAAACATGGGCTGGGGAAAGAGATGATGGCCATGTACTATCCTTACCTGAAGAGGAATCTCTCACATCATAAAACAAGGTGACAGAGTCACTACCCCAATTATTATCAAAGTCACTGCCAATGGAATGGAGGATAGAAATCTGACCAAGGGGAGGAAGGAAGGAAGGATGCAGGTAGCACAAGCTCGTAAGATGTTCTTCACTAGCCCAATTCAAATGAATGGGAGCAACGCAACATCCTAGCTGTGTTGTGAGATTGGAAGCTATTTGGATTTTCCATCATAGGCAGCAAATATCTGGGTCCAAATAGTCTAACAGGCCATAAGATCACACAAATGTAGTGTCCTGGTCTCCTTGACGTTAAGGAAAAAACAGTGGACACTGACAGCAGAAGAGCTATCAAAATCATCCAGAGATAATGAAATGAGTTGGAAAGGGTAGAAGTCAAAACACCTGGTGATTCATGTGGGATTTCATGTTTTGATCCCTTCTTTCAATCACTGAACAGGTTCGAGAGTATGCTCTTTTCCTTCGTATATTACAGTCTACCAATGGCAGCAGGTATTTTCTATGTCAGTGGGGAGCATGAAATACAATTTAGCTCAGGCATCCTCAAACTTCAGCCTTCCAGTTGTTTGGCCCTCCAACTCTCAGAAGCCCCAGCCTGCTTGTTGAATGGTCAGGAATTCTGGGAGTTGGAGGCCCAAACAGATGGAGGGCTAGAGTTTGAGGATGCCTGATTTAGCTCTACTTGTAAAGGAGATTTTCAAAGAGCTGAACACTGACTGAGCCACAAAGAAGTTTGGCACCTTGGACAGCTCCTTTAAAGTCACCCAAAAGGAGGAACAGATCTACTAACCTACTGATATGGAGGCCACAAGCCACCATTGTGCTTACTGAAAAAACAGAAGTGGCAGTGTTAATAATATTAAGGAGAAATACTTGAGTGATATCCTCTTGTGACTGAATGTTTGAATTTGACAGGTAAGCAAGAGCTTGCTTTCTCCGCTGAATTACACTTACTAATTGCTGATTATAGAGCTAATCTACTTGACAACTAGCTAGTTACTATTTTTCGTTCCTTTCACAACGCACATTAAAAACGTACTCTTAAGCCTAAATTTACAACTAACATTTATTGCCCAATCCAATCTATCTAATATTGGCACCATCTGCCAGTTAATTCTCCTGTGAAAACTCTTTCCATGGGGGGGGGGGGGGTCACCTTAACAAGGCTGGTGTAGGACAATTTCCAAGTGGAGTGTCCCCTCCATCTAGTCTAACAGTAGAAATTAAGATTTTCTGTGGTGTTCATCAGTGCAGGCTGTGCATTCAATCAACTGGAAAACTACTGTTGACATATATAGGAACAGAGTTAGGCAGGACTGACAGCTTTTGATAACTCAATCCTTAGCAATCAAAAAAGCAGCAATAACGCTTTTTGAAATGCTATGGAACACTAAAAGTTTCAGTTAAAAACACATATTTATTCCATTATTTCCAATGGCACACTATTCACAAAAGTTGGGTCGATTTTCAGAAATGCTGTTTCTTTGCATAACATTTACAATGTGTACCCAACAGGTTATCTAACTCTCTTTCCATGCATAGATGTACAGAGAAACAAGTAAAACCTTCTGCTAATCGGAAGAACTTTTTGTTCTGAAATCTGGCATGGTCTCCTTGGCAGAAATAAATACACACGGGCCCTATTCAACAGGTGGGAAAGGAGAAGTTAATATTCCCTAGCAGCAGAAAAACACTCTGATCTTAAGTGTTACTTCTGCAAAACTGCTTTCTCTATTCTTGGGGTATAGTAAATGTCAAGGAAAGTCCTCGGTGGATCAATCACCTTTCATGCCTGAGATGCAATCAGAACATTTCAAATAATGACAAAGTGATATATGATTTCATTACTTGCTGAGGGAAAACATTATGACCCCTCCAATGTATAGAAACAGCCAATCTGCTAAAGGAATATGCAAAAACAAAAAAACCCAAACCTCAGTCCAAAGCCCTGTGATTAGATTGTTAATATTGTATATACTCGTGTATAAGTCTAGAAATTTTAGACAAAAACACAGCCCAAAAAAACTGACTTAACCATGGGTCAATATAGGTATTATATTATAAAAAAGAACAATTCCCTTTTCTGAGATGAGTGGCAAAAGGCAAGATCTTAGTCTATGCTGGGAGAACCTAAGATAAGCACCAACGTCCTCTACTCTCTCTGTTACAGCACTGCTTCTGGTCTCTTTGGCAGTGTCAGCATTTACCCATCTCCATGGAATGACCCTTGACTTATCCAAAGATCATATCAAAATCCAGAATGTTGGTCCTCAACTGATACAAGAGGCTAACTTATACATGAGTATATACAGTGGTTCTAAATGGTTTCAAACAGTCTTAATAGTAATTTAAACCTCTATAAAATAATCCAAGTTATTTTTAAGAAGAAAGGAACCTGATGAACCAAAACACTTCTAATTTACAGAGTTTCCTGAGATTTTCTTTTAACCTGAACTCTGGGATCTCCAAACTAAAATGAATTTAGAAGGTTCTAAGAATATGACAGTGACAGTAAAAGCCAATTATGAGTTGTGATTTGAACAACAGCAGTCATCAAAACTCTATTGATATGGCCTATGGGAAGTTTTTTTACTATAAAAGGTAAGGAACAGAGTAGTTGCTGGTTAAAGGTTTGAGAAAATGCTACTCTGGTCCTTTTAGCAAAGTCCTTTTCATCAGGAAGAAAGAGAGCTGGCAATTAAAACAGGGCAAACATATAAGGCACAACTATTAACCTCCCCAAAATAATGATATGCTTGTTATGTGATCAGCGATAAGACTACATGGCTTGTAGCTGCAAACTGACAAGTTCAAATTGATACACAGTGCATTTCAAAGACTTATCATCAAGATTCAACATTACTGCTAATCCTGTAAGAATTACCTTAAAATGAGATTTGACATTAGCATGACAATCTTAAGCATATTCATTAACAATGTGAGCTGTGGGAAAGCTAAACATCTCTTAGCTTTTTCTTTGCCCCACTTCTCATACTCTTCTTTGGTGTGATGAAAAACCGTCCTTTGCTCTCATTTATTAAAAGAAATCCTCTGTAGTTGCAATACGACATATCCATGTGCATAGAGTTTTTGTCATAGGTTAGAATGGGAAATCCCTGGATGCATAGGGCTTTGAAACTTGCTTCTTGACTTCACTTGTACAAAGAAATATGAATACAGATTTCCTGACCAATTCCTTTCTTTTACTAAAGTGATCTAGATTCAGGAGTATTATTTGAACAAAAAAACAGCCCCAGATTTAACCTAGGACTTGGCTTTATAATCCACACTGGAAGCTGGAAGAAGGATACAATCTTCTTTGAGTGTATAGGGATCTGACTGGTTTCACAGGTTTCCAAGGCTGGGTGGGCTTCAGAGTCAACCTGATCAACAAGAAGCAGTGTACTTTCCTAAAGTCTATGCTTGGTGGTCTCTGTTGACCATGCTTAAGCTTTCAAGATCAGATGGGATCTAGTGTCTTTAGGCCATGTGAGCTCTGCTAGAGGACCATAAAGGCATTCCCCTGGAACACTGGTTGACATTCAGGCTTTGGACTTCTTTGTACATTCCTTGCACTCTTCCCCAGCTGTTTGGCTTATTGACTGGTGGCAGAAGAAGAGACTGAGCTTATGGGCCCAATGGCTGGTCCTGCCTCATTCCCCTGTGACAATGGATTTCACTCATGTGGAATCACACTTCTGTCTCATTCACCCAGCAAGGCTGAGAGCATTGATTCTGCCAGCTCGCAGGCAAGACATGGAATCAGGTCCATGCTTAGCATGGACTGTCATGGCTTTTTATATTTTAACAAATATTTTTCTTCGCCTGCCACATCCATATAGTACCCAAAAAACTACTTGTTCTGCTACTATGATTTCGTATTGTGGAAAGGCAAACCTAGAAAAAATCTCTGTGTGGGAACAGAGAAGCACCAAGAAAGAAAGACTCTAGATCTGAACAAAGAGTGAAACAGAGCACTGCTACAGACTTGAAGTGCTACTGAAGCATCTAAAAATAAGTGGGAACCAAAAGACACCCCACATTTGATTCACTGACAAATTTCATGGGATATTTGAACATGTATGCATCAAAGGTTTCCCATTAAGACTTTTCAGAAAAGAATTTTCAAAAGTTGTCATTCAGGAGTATTATGCTACTTGTAATGGGGTAGTTGGAGCCCCCAGTGGCGTAGCAGGTTAAAGCCTTATGACTTGAAGGTTGGGTTGCTGACCTGAAGACTACCAGGTTCAAATCCAACCCGGGGAGAGTGCGGATAAGCTCCCTCTATCAGCTCCAGCTCCATGCGGGGACATGAGAGAAGCCTCCCACAAGGATGGCAAAAACCTCAAAAACATCTGGGCATCCCCTGGGCAACATTCTTGCAGACGGCCAATTCTCTCATACCAGAAGTGACTTGCAGTTTCTCAAGTCGCTCCTGACACGAAAAAAATAGGGTAGTTGTGAGTCAATAGGCAGTAAGGAGCTACATTAAATATATCTGTTTAAATGCAGTTTCAGCCCTTAGGGTTTCTTGCATTTTTTTGCTTATGACTAGCAAGAAGTTTGACTAGCAAGAGAGATCAGTGTATCAGTTGGAAATGTCATTCTGCTTTTCAAAACAAAGCTTTAATACTTAGCCAAGTACCACATCTAATAATAATAATAATAATAATAATAATAATAATAATAATAATAATAATAATAATAATTAGTATTATTATTATTATTATTATTATTCACCACCAATGTTAGTATGAAAGGTTAATAGGGATGAAACTCAGTACAGATCGGTTTTAGTACAGAAATAATGTAAGCAATGGATATTATATTCCTGTAAAAACCCATCTATTCTGCTATTGACTTTTGGGAAAACTGATGATGCAAAATATTGACAGTTGTAAACTTTATATTGTATGTCACCATGCTAAAATGGCTGAAATACACAGTAACAGTTTTCAGGTCTGGAAGACGGAACCAGATTAAAAGATAATATGAAAATAATAAAGCTTAAACAACATATTTCAGGGCAAATCCAGACAACCAATTACTAATCTGACAATGGGGTGATAACCTGATTATAAAAGTTTTCCTTATTGCTGGCTACATGAAAATGGTTACTACCAAGGAATACAGCACATGGCAGAGGCTCCCATCTGACCAGGCTTACATGGGAGAACTGAAATCATTACATAAATGGTGGTCACATGGACGACCACCAATAGTCAGTTGAGTTCCTGTGGTTTGGAAACAAATGGCATTTTCCTACGTTCAAGCATTTCACTGCTGTGAAATAATTGCATTACTTTCTCACATATCTGCAATCCACCCTCCAGGATATTTAAGTTTGTTCCTGTAACTTTAAGGCATTCATATCATGGATTCACACAGCATTTATGAGTTCCAGAAAAACAACACTGCCTTTATTCCCTGTCTGATAAAAAGCAGTGCTTATGTCTGAAGATATGGTTCCTCAGGCAAAGGGGGAAGGGAAACAGTAAATATTATCAAGTGCCACATACCAGCTGTAGCTTAAACATTTCGTACCTTGATTCTTGAATGCATTAATCAAACATTATACCAAAACAGAGCATTGTTTCCATGAACTGGCTGAGCCTAGCCAGATATTCAAACAGGTCTGGATAAACCAGGGCTTGAACCTGAAATTTCCTCAATGTATTTTGAAGGTTGAGTTGCAGCCCTGTTTGCAATTTGGCTCCATTTTTTGGGCTCAAATGTAGCATATGAGATGGGATACTTTCAATAAAGGGAGAAAATGCATATATGCATTTTATGAAACAAGCCACAACAAATGAGTAATAAAACTGAAGATTTGTCATTTCCTTTTGTGATCTTTTGGTTGGTGTTGTGATATGGAATCCTGAGTCATCGTCCTTCAGCTATCGACAGAAGTGCAATTTCTCCCCTACAAACGAATAAAAAATGCTTATGCTTTATTTCCACTGTTATTAGAAAATCGATCCCCTGAAATGTTTAAACCGTGGTTGAAAGGAGTCATTTTACATAACGACACCACTTCATGCAGGAGCCCACCCTCTTCTAGGATTTCATTTTCTGTTCTTGGTTCTCTTTCCCATGGAACTAGAGTAGATGGATTTGGGCTCAGGTTCGAGGAAATTCCATCTGCTGAGGTATTGCTTAGTGTTTCCTTCCACATAGTTTTCCTTCCTTGAAAGGCTCCTGGAGAACACAACTGCACAGTTTCCTGAGATGAGGCTGGGATATCCCCACTGTCAATGCCAGAGAGACTGGTGGGACTTCCTTTACATAGGACTGAGAGAGATTCCCTGTGGCTACTAGAAGGAACATATTTCCTTGGTGATGGAAGAAGCTGCTTTGCACTGAAGATTCCATCTTCTTGCCCAAGATTCCAGTTCGCCGTCTCTGAAGTCCGACTGCTGCAGAGCAGAGCTATATTGCTCTCACTTGGTGTGTTAGATTTATTCTGAAATGAAGAAAGAATGTTTATTCCACATGGTTTCTTTGCATTGCAATCTCAGCACAAACATTTTTATTGTAGAATTATGCAAGATATACATATTGACTGAGAAGAAAATAAAACAATTTTTAAACTATCTGTTACTAATCCTCCTAGTTGTGAGATAAATAATGGGACAACAATCCCTGGGCCACGTTCTCTCAAGAGGATTCAAACTTTGATTAGTCTTTCCCCATCCCAGATTGTATCCAACTTCATGGTAAAAAAGAAGAGATGCCACGTCAGTGTTTCTCAATGGATTTTACAGCCAAAATATACTTTGTATTAAATTCAGGAGCACGTTTTACTCTTGCACACAGTGCTTTGGCTTTCCAGAAGCCTTTCATTAATGTATTTATCATGACACACAACCTCAGTGCTTCTCAAGCTAACAGATGTGGCAAACTGGAAATTTATTTCCAATGTGCCACAGACTAGTAGGGGGACATGAGAGAAGCTTCTCCGCAGGATGGCAACACATCCAGGCATACCCTGGGCAATGTCTATGTATTTATTTATTTATTTATTTCCATCATTTCTATGCCGCCCTTCTCACCCGAAGGGACTCAGGGCGGCTCACAATCTGGCAAATTCAATGCCGGTATACAGTACAAAAATAAAACATAGCAATTAAAACAATCAATTTAAAACAATCCAATAAATACATTTAAAACAGTATAATAAAATACTTAATACTTTACTTTTATGTAGATGGCTGATTCTCTTACACCAGAAGTGACTTGCATCATGCAACCAAACAAACCAACGGACCTTTTCAGGGCCAACTATGACAATAATCTCAATCAACATTGAAGCATGTCAGCTGTCAAAGAACAGCTGCTCTATGAAGTGTGCTGAGATAAGAAATGTGACATGCTGTGTGTCCAAGAAACACACAGGGATAAACAACATAAACAACTAAAAGTTCCAGAAAAGATCACATGCGCAGTATGGAAGTGCTGTCTTTGTAAAACCAGGCCTCCAAGTCAGCCATGCCCATAACACTGAAGGAAACAATATAGAGGTTATAACAGTAGAGCTTAATGACATCATGATTACCTCTATGTACAAGCCCACAATTGTAGAGTTTTGTTTCTCCATGTATGGGGCTTTGCTCAGGAGGATATAAATGGAGAGGCTGTCTTCTCCTAGGCTGAATTGCACAAACTATCGCTAATTCATGATAGTAAGCTCCCACCATCCTAACAACAGTGGGCGATGGCACCGAGGATATAACCCAGACCTCCTATTTGTGAGTGATAGCATTGTCAAGAAAACCCAGTGACAGGTTTGCCTTAGTGATGGACATGACTCAAAGATCCACAGTAACATAAGGCTATCTTTGAAAGTCATATTCTGTCACCAAAGGTTATTATGTAAAACAGCCTTCCCAAGATACCACCCTCCAGACATGACTACAATTCCAGTCACTTCAGCTTGCATGCCTATGCAATTTTAGGATCATAGCTGTTATAAAGCAATTCATCTGTAAGGCACTAACTTGGAGAAGCAAAGTGTAAATCACAGGTTCACTGAATCACAAGAACTAGAAGAGACAGCAAGGGACATTTAATTGAAACCAGCTACCAAGCAGGAATATACAACTAAAACAATCCCTAAAAGATGTCTAGCTTACCTCTCTTTAAAGATCTCCATGTTGATTTGCACTCAAAAAAGTGAAGTCCAAACTAACCTTTGTCTTGTAATCAATATCATCCATTGATCGAAAGAAGTCCAGGCTCTTTGCTCCTGAGAGTTTCCCTTGATCAGAACTGTGCGTACTCAAAGTATCCAAAATCTCACCCAGCAAGTCCATTTCCCCAGGGGGAACAGATGTTTTGGCTATTTCCCCAGAGTCATCACTATCGTACAAATAACAAGATGTTTCCTCACTGTCTTCAGATGACAACCTAAAGCAAAAACAAAAAATCACTTGTTCATGGTCATACTTTATGACAATAAATGAATCTGAAAATTAATGAAGCCATTACAGGATAATTATTATAAGGATAATTATGTCTTCTCGGATAACTTTCAAAGGTTTGTGTTCATCCTCAAAATGTTTCAGCATAATATTATAAAGATTCAATATGTAGCATATATGGAAATCAAATCAATGCCTTTCTGTTACCCATTTAACTTGCATGTGTGCTCAAAGACATGCACAGAACATATATTAAATTATTCTGTAATTTCTGGTAGAAATATGATACATTCATATTGTGCTTTTTGTCCACATTAGTGGGATGTAGCAAATTTTGAATCTTTTATCACCCTGCAAAGAAAAGATAAGAATGCCTTTTTGGTCTTTTGCTTAAAAGGGAAAGCTAAAAAATGGTTTATTGCCAAGGGCAGAAACAAAAAAAATTGTACACCTATAATACATTGTGACAGTGCTGTGATGCATATATTTTGTGTAAAAATCTCTCTATAAAAGTAGACTCAGAGAAACTCTTTTAAAACTTTTTGTTCACAAATACTGTTGAGAGAAGGCTTTTATAAGTCCGAGAAGCTGTATATTATCATGTTTTCACTAAGATATTCTTATGATGGATCACAAGGTTTTTTTAATAGAAAAGGTCACAAGAGGATTTTAGAACACTGTTCCCTAAACTTCTCACAGCTGAAGCAGACTTCTTCTGGAGACACAATTCATTGTTAGAGATGACAAACTAACTTTTACCAACTAGCCCTCAATGTTTTTCCTGGGTTGCTGCTCTGATCTTATAACTGGAAAAAGGAAAATCTGAAGTGGTGACTTGTGAAGAGGTATAATATAAATCTGTCCTGGTTAGTACTGACGAAAGGCTGGAAGGATAACTTCTCCCAGCCTCCGAGTTGAGCAAAATAGGTTCAGCCAGAGACTGAAGAGGTCACTACTTTGGAAAAAGAACAACAGCAACCTCAAGTGGACAATGAAAGTCTTACCATTCCTCT
This sequence comes from Anolis carolinensis, assembly GCF_035594765.1. Classification (NCBI taxonomy): domain Eukaryota; kingdom Metazoa; phylum Chordata; class Lepidosauria; order Squamata; family Anolidae; genus Anolis; species Anolis carolinensis. The sequence continues at coordinate 90,220,013 of NC_085844.1, forward strand.
GGGCTCACAACAAAGGCAGAATCAGAACCTTGAGTTGGGATACCAAGGGTTAAGTATTATGGACTGGCTATAGTTAAGGACAAGTGGGATTCAAGTACGGAGATCTAGTCCTCTGGCTAAAAAGAGGGCCAACAGGTGGCAGCACTTGAGAGACCTGCATAAATAGCTGAAGTCTGAGACACTTAGTTGTAGGTAGCAACGTTGGTTTTTGATGCTACAGCTTTGAGCATTGTCTTGTGTGGTGAACTGTACCTTGGATGTTGGATTGTGGATTATCCCTGGAAACTGTGTTGGTGAGCTATATTGACTTTGGAATATTGGAACAGACATATGGTTTACCCTCTTGTCGCCTCCTTGCTTGGCTGGTTGATTACTGTGTTAACCTCAGACTGCTCATGGACCACGTTTGTATGATTTGCTACTTTATAGAGACAAGCTAGCAGGACTCTGATAACAACCTCCTTTAAGGGTGGACAGTTCTCCAACCAGATCATACTGTAAGTGTCATGACCAGCAGTCTGGTGGGTTTAGTGCAGCTGCTGTAGAATGCTTGGAAGTGGTTAATCTCCCTCTGGTTAGCAAGAGGTCAAATTGATCTTCCTTTCCAAGTAATGGTTCATAGGCAGCAGAGATTATAGGATATAGGATGTAGCTATGATTAGCTGCATAAAAAGGCTTGGCAAGAGACTGCTCTTTGGGAGAAAAGTATTTATTGTATTGGGATGTGTATCATGGCTATTTTCCCCCTAGTCTGGGTGTATCCTTATGTCCAGACCTGATTACTTATATCTTGTTTTGTGCCTTGATTAACCCTGGACTTGACTGTGTGCTCGTTGACCTGAAATCCTGTGTTGGGATATGGACTGACTTTTTGGTGTGACTCTTGGATTGAGAAGATACTTTTAGCTTCTGGATGATGGACATTGGTTTGCCTGGATTACTTAACATTATTTTGGGAAATTTGCTAATGCCATTGAGCTTGGCACTTTGATTTATAACTTCAACCATGTGCTATCTTTGTGTTTTGTAGACGTACACTAAAGAGACTAAGTGTTTAAGTTACCACTTTCAGTAAAGCTGTTTATGGCATAAACTGGGTGTTGTTTTGGATAAACTCTGCCCGTATTACTGGAACATGCCAGTAAAGGTGCATCCTGACTGATTCTCTTTATACCCAAAGCAAAGCAAGGTCAGCTTTAAAGGTTTCCCTGATGTTAAGTCCAGTTGTGACCGACTCTGGGGGTTGGTGCTCATCTCAATTTCTAAGCCGAAGAGCCAGCGTTGTCCGTAGACACCTCCAAGGTCATGTGGCCGGTATGACTGCATGGAGTGCTGTTACCTTCCCGCCAGAGCGGTACCTATTGATCTACTCACATTTGCATGTTTTCAAACTGCTAGGTTGGCAGGAGCTGGGGCTAACAGCGGGCGCTCATTCCGCTCCAGGGATTTGAAACTGGGACCTTTAAAGACTATGATAGGGATCAGGAAATATGCAGAAATACAGTGGGGAATATCTTCTTTGTATGGATGTATGAAGGCAATTATTCTATTTGATATGTTCTTCTGACAGCCAAATGATGCTCTACATTAGGAAGTTTAGGCGAAGACACATTTCCCATTACCTGGATAATGGTCAGACTTCACAAAAATAGTTCAGAAATCCCTTCTCCAAGAAAATCAGCTTTATTAATCTGCCTTGTTTATACTTCCTTTGAGCTGAAAGCAGCTTCAACCACACTGAACAGTTTAATAAATCGACTTACTTGCTTCCTCTGTCCATTTCATCATCAGCATCTTCATCCAATGCAGAATCATGATTATGCATGTAGGGATGAAGATGCCCAAACCGCGCCTGCAAAAGAAATATTACTCTTAGGGTTTCTTTGCCAGTTTTCCCGTAGCCTGCCAAAGGATCCTGACAGCAGCATCCATAAACAAGTCTGTCTAGCAATTCCAATCAAAGCATCCACAGAGTCTGTTGCAGTCATATGTGAAGTATGCAAATAAATTCATGTATCCAAAGATTTTAAGACCAGATGGAGACTATGGCTAGATTGATTCATATGACAATTGTTCCCCCTCCACAAGAGGCAGTGGACAAGGAACAGCTGGTCTCTGGCCTAGGCTGAAATTTCAGCTCAAGCATGGATGAATTTTGGATGTCCTTAGTTGTATACAAGTCAGATTTCTAAAACTATTACTCAATAACTTACATGAAATAAAACAATCATTCAAAATGTAGCAAACCAGTACATTAATGGTACCCTAAAACACAGAACATATTTCTTGAATAGCATGGGAAACACACACAAATACAAATACATGGAAGAAATCACCTTCAGGAAAATTAAGATAACTAGTTACATATTAATTTCTTGGAAATATTATCTCATCTCACCAAATAAAATAAGCCCCATTTCATAGAGCAAACAAATCCAAGAGTAAAACCTAAGTGGACCTCTCTTAAGAAAGGAAACTACAAACGAGCACTATGCAAAAGTCCTGCTTAAAGTGATGAAAAGAAATCAGAAGCTGAACAGAGCACCATCATAAATTGAAAAGAAAACCAATGGGAACAAACGTATCCTTGAGAATGAAAACATTGGCATATGTATTCCTTTATTTATTTACTTGTTAATTGTTGTCAAGTTGACTTAGATTTATGATGACCCTATGAGTAAGAAACCTCCAAGTCACCATGTTATCAGGTCTCGCAGACTCGGGGCTGTGGCTTCCTTATTTGAGGCTTTCCATATAAAATGCACTCTACTTTATAAAGCGTCATTGTCTTTTCTAGTGAATCACGTTTTTTCCTAATATGACTAAAATGCAACAGTTTCAGCTTAGTCATCTTGGCTTTAAGGGAGAGTTTGTGCTAGACTTTATTTTTATTTATTTATTTATTGCATTTTTGTATCTTTCTCCTATCAAGAGACTTAAGGCAGCTCACAAACAAAAACACAAATATTGCTAAAACATAGTACTCAAATTAAATTAAAATATTATTTTTAAACTCAAGGATTAAACAATATACAATTATTTTAAAACATACCAAAATAAAACTAGAATATCCTTCAAATATCCTACCCACATCCACACATTAAATGACTATCTAAAAAAGATTTTTGCCTGCCAGTGAAAGGAAAGGAGGGCGTCCATCCAGCCTCCCATGGAAGATCTTTCCAAAGGGTAGGAAAACTACAGATGGATGGAGGCCATTTTTCATCTTCACAACCCTTCCAAGAGCCATACCAGCATACCTGACATGACCAGAAATCATATTACATCACTTCTGGTTTAGTTTTCAACCAATTTATGGTGAAATGGAGAACTTGGAGGGCTAGATGGAGGACTTGGAGGGCCATGCAGGTGGTGGGGAGGGAGTCTTTTTTTTGCAGCATTTTAAAATCATGAGGAGAGGGGAATTGAGCAAAAATCACTTCAGAGAAATCTGCAATTTGGGGAAAGTTTGGGTACTTTGGGGGCTTCCATTGCACTTCATGATTTTCAGAATGCTCTGGGCCAGATTCAACCCACAGATGAACAAAGTGAAGCTAGTGTGAATGCATTTCAAAAGGAAAATAAAATTACTAGATAATATATCTATTCCAGTAGAAGGCCACTGCAAGTTCTTTCTCCTTCCTTTCTCCCTGACAGGCTTTAAAATGTTGACATTTAAAGTTTTATAGGGATCTACATAAGGAACAATCCTTGTATAATGCTAGTGGAGAAATGTCAGTGCTTCCAATTTTTTTAAGGTTTAACAGTAGCATCCATCATTTAAAACCTTTTCAATGAGAAAACCATTTTATTACACTTTACTTTGCCTGTCTCACAACATTTCTAGAGAGAACACATTATTATTCTAATTTTAAGTCACTGAGAATAACTAAGCCATTGGACCACGAAGGGTTTATCAAGGTAGTCAGTCCAAATGATAAACCTTCATGAGTTCTCATCCAAAAGCAATAAATTATACAATGTATTTATAAAAGACTAAAGAAAGGGAATTTGGCATATGGGTGTGGGGGAGAAAAGAGCAACACAATATTCTCTAGAGCATGCACAAAGCAGAACACAGGTCCATAAAGTACTGGACTAACAAGCAACCACACTCGTTTCAAAACTGAAAATAGGCTTGTAAATTTCATCATTCTGGCTAAACTTTGGAGGAAAATCATGGGCAGGGAGGGCTGTGGAGAAAATCTGATAAGGGGCTTCCCTACCCTTTGCTTTGAACTAGTGCCAGTCCATTTCTGCTCCAGCAGGAGTCCCTCTTGCAAGCTGAGCACTTTATTGTTTCAGCCAAATTTCTGAGAGATTCTACTTCCATGTCCATTCAATGTGAGAGAAAGAGAGTTGCAAGAGCAAGAGAGATTAAAAATCAATTGTACAAGCACAGACAGTGTTACTCTGTTGGTCCCTTTGCTGGGATTCATCACCCAGGCCTTGGACACTAATGACAGCTCATGCAGAGCTGTATAAAAGCCTCTCACGGCTCCTGCAAATGGTGAAGCCCTTGAGCCAATCTACAGGGAAGAGCTCACTGAAGGGTACCCATCCAACTAAGTATGGTTTAGGCAGAACACCCTTCTGTACTCTCCAGGAGTACTCCTTCCAGCCCCAGGATTGTAAGAAAAGTGTGGATGATGTCAAGATGGAATGTTTGCCCATCAGATAGTAAGGGAAGCGGACTTATAGAGAGAATATACAATGATGTTGTATTTACTTGTGTTGACAATTACTACTTGCATTCTCACTGTTTCTCAAATGAAATTGAGGCATTGTCTATGAGTTTACTACTGTGCTCTGTTCATTTCAAAGTTGAGGCTGAAAGAAAGTGACAGACTCAAGGTCACCCAGTGAGTTTCATGACCTATTGGGAGTCAGAATCTGAATGGTTGAAGTTCCAATCAAATACTTCAATACCATACACAGCATATACATACACAGCATATACCAGTGTCTTTTATGCTACTAATATCTGAAGTGGGGAATTGGCAGGGAGAAGTGTTTCTCCAGTGTGCCAAGGAATAGCCCACATGCATGTCGGTTCACTCCAATTGTTTCTTGTTTTACTAGAATATTGCTGCAGATCAGAAGAAATGACTCATGGACCAGCACTGGTCCATGGACCACAACCCTGAGTGGCACTATATGCAACCTAAGCTCTTTTTAAAATGTTAATACCACCATAGAAGATTTGAATTGTAATTGATACTCAAGTGCTCTGTATTTAATCTGGAAGTGTAATGATGTGGTAATTCAGGAATTTATAAAGATAATAAATAGGAAAAGAGGGACAAGGATCTAATACTGTTACAATGTCACCCTTGGAATAATTTAGTGTGTTGCTTAGAATAATTTAGTGTGTTGCCTCCTCCTCCTCCTCCCCCTCCCCCACAACCTCCTCCTCCTCTTCTTCTTCTTCTTCCTCCTCCTCCTCCTCCTCTTCCTATTATCCTAAAATGAATCTTTGTAGCACATCAAGTTGATTAAAAGTGACTGAACCAAAGTGAAGTTCAAAACTCATTGATATCTTGCTTCTGGGTCTTCCATGTCTCAGTCCAACATGTTAACTACTAATCTGGTTCTCGTTGTAAAAACTCTGACTCATGTGATCAAAGACCTCCTTTGGGATCAGGCAGTATAAGATCAGGGATATCAGAGATCATTGCTTCCAAAGTTTGGGAGTTTTTCAGAATGTGCAATGCTTAACCCATCTTCCAAAACCTCAAAACCAGAAGTTAGGAGGTCTTCCACTTTTTTTATTCCTAGTGCTATTGGTAAAATAACAATCCCATCGCAGGAGAAAGGGGGGATATAAATTCAAGAAATCAGGAAATCAATGTTCACTTTCCCTCTGTAACTGATGCAACTGTTTAAGGGGAAGAGATCATTCAAATGCACCCCAGGGTTTGTATTAAAAATAGACAACATTTCAAAGAAAGAATGAAAAGCATGTGGTAAAACTGCGGAACTTTCCAGCAATAAAAAAGTGCAAATGAAATCAAGAGATTTGTTTTGGTTCAGTACACCGAAACTACCAGCGATGCAGAAGAGTGGGAGCAATGATTGTGTGGCTCATAATCTGTGATAGAAGAGAGAATACGCAATCGATATTTGAGAGAGATCAACTTTTCAAAAGTGATTATTTTTTGATATATATAAGAAATACTCCTAAAGAAAAGGAAAACCCTAATAAGTTTCAAAAGGAGGAAGTAAATCTTTTACAAAGCTTGACTAGATGAAGCAACGTAAAAATGTACACCTGCAAAACTTTCAAAGTTATTTCAGCTACCTTTCCTTTGCTGTTATCCCCTGCTGTTCACAGTTATTTAAGCTTTTAATTTCTGTCCTTTCTTCATTTTCAGATGAGCACATTTTTTCTGCAATTTTTGGAAATAAAAAAAGGGAGGAGAGGCAGCGGATTTTTATTTCCTTCCTGATCAATGTTCTAATAATAACTAGACTTCTTTGATTTACGAAAGGAAGAGGGAAAATGTAGCATTTCTTTTGTGTACTGATTAATTTAGAAAATTCTTTAACTTCTATTCATTTATAAAATCAAGAAGGCATTGGGTTTTTTTTTTGCCTCATTTCTATTTTCTTGCTGGAAACACAGCCAATTTTGTTTGTTTAGTTCAAAAATTATGGGTTTTCCTCATGCTTATGAAATCTCCTTCACCGAAACATAACATCGTCAAGACTATTTTAATGTTATATTTGGATAGCAAAGGCAGAGGAGTGTTTCCTATGGCTGCTTCACAATTGTGGAATTCGGTTTCTCTAGAAACATTTTAAAGTTTGAGCATAATTTCTAAAGACCTGTAATTTTTTCCCCTTTTATTAAACAGCATTTCCTTTGATATATTTTGGAGGTTTTTTTTAAAGGTCCAGGATAGAAATGGAAATAACTAGAGTTTTGTTTTTTTGTTTTTAAAGAAAAAGAAGAAAATGCAAGGACAGATGTCATTTTTACAACTATATAGTTTCCTCCGGTGCTATGTATAGTGTGCACATAACAGAAAAGAAAACCATGCCTGCCCCATGCCTTGTAGAATCAATGACTAAAGAGTAAGAGCACAACTGCAGAAACCACTAGGTGTTGCTGGTGAGACCTATAATAACATCCTGTTTATTCTAGTACCTTAGTGATATACTCAAATGAGACAACTAGTCACATTCCTTCTGAACTGTAGAGAAATAAAACGAGTAGTCCAAACTGAAGAGAAACTACCTGATAACTGATTCATTTGATTTATATATTTCCTGTTTTTCTTCCCAGCCTTAACTTTCGCAGCTTCTGTTTTGGGGTTTACAGTTTAAGACCAGTGAATAGAAACATTTCAGCACCAGAAAACATTGGATGATATTGATTACTTAAGTTTTTTTCTAGTCTGGCTTCTAGCCAGGTTTAGAATGCCTTCAGGATAGAATGCCTGGATTTGGGTTTGGCACAGAGCTTGTGTGACCCTATTGGCTCTCCTGTATTGCATAGCTGCTTTAAACACAACCGATAGTACAGTGGAACCTCAACTTAAAAATGACCCAACTTCTGTCCAGGTTTTGATTTGACATAAGAGCAGCATTTTGAGTTAAGCACTAGTGTGAGAATACAAGACTTTAGGGGTTCAAGAGAGCAGCCTCCATGCCTCATGCCTCCGTGCTTTTGTCCGTTTTGAAGAACTTTGGGTTAGTTGATTTTGTGTGGTTTTTATTTCTGTTATACTTAGCTTCAAGAAGAGAGAGAGGAAGAGAAAGCAAGAGAGGGAGGGAGGCTGGAATGGAATGAAGAAAATGATGAATCTGCCACTTGACTTTGTGCTTCCTTGCCAAAGCTTTGTGCTTCTGTCATTGTGCCACAACTTCGTGTTTCTACAATTTTAAAGTTCATATTTCTTTTTTATTGTTCCATATGAATGTGCATGTATACATTATTTGTTATTTATAAACTATATTTTCTTATTCAAAAATACATAACAAAAATGGGGGGTTGGGAGGGAGGAATGGATTAATAGCATTTTAAAGGGAAAATTTGCTTTTGCGTTTAGAACTTCTTGAGTAAAGACCTTGGTTACAGGACAAATTAAACTCCTAAATCAAGATATCACTGTATATTGTTCTCGTTGATCTCTCTGGGAGTAGGATGTAAAACAATACTTTTGTTCTTCCCCAGGGAAGTCCATAAGGTGTGTATGTTTGTTCTACTCCTTGTCTATAGATGCGGGATCTATGCAAGAAGTTCTGTCTTGCCTCCCATTTTTATCACATCTCCATGAAACTGCACTTAAATGTGTGGACTGATGAGCTATGGAAATACAGGTGAGAATTCTGCCTGTCTTTCGCACCATCTAATCGGTGAGACAGTGGAGCTAGTGTGATGCATTTGCTGAAGTGTTGGACAGGGAATCAGTAGGCAAGATAATCATTGGGTGACCTTAAGCCAACCATTCACTCTTAGCCTAGGTAACAAGGAAAGCCATGTGTGGCACCTTGACCTCACTAGAAAAAGGCATATACTAAATCTAACAAATAAACTACACATAAATAGACAACTAATGAACTACACAATAAATAGACAATCATTTGACAGATGTCTGGAATCAGCACTAGATTATCCCAGATTAGGATAAAACTGAAGTACTGCAGGTTTACATCTGATTTTGGATCAGTCTCATTTCCCCCCTGTAATGCTGGGTACATAGGCTGGAGCTGTCAATGGAAATACACATAGTGTCAGTTCCTCTGGAATACACTTTTATAAGCTTGTGCTGGTTTTGCAACCCTATTTAAAGAATGCTGGAGACATACAACCATAAAGTGCCCTTCGGTTGACCATAAACATGTTTTGTAAAACTGCATCTTATACAGAATATGGGGGCTAGAAGATCTATGGGAATGAGATGGTAAGATCATATTTATTATGCATCAGTTACACTGAGTGTTTATTAATTTCAAAGAATTTATCATTAGCCTTTTAAACCTCTAGATTTTTTGGGACCACACATTATCTAAAACCTTATTTATAATTGCACAAACTGGTCCAAGCATTAAGATCAGTACCACAGGCCCTGCTCTCTGTCCTGCAGTCAGGCTTCAAGTACTAAGGAGAGGGATTTCTCAGTGGCCCTTCAAAACTCTCTCCCCAGGGAGACAGGCATGGCTGGTTTTTTAGAAAGTGAAACACCTAACACATAATTTACCATTTTACATTTACGCTGTACTCATAAAAACCATTAGCTATTACTATTTGAATTAAAAATAATAATAATACTGTGGTTTCTACAGCAAAACTCTAACTGTATTTCATGTGTTTTAGAATTTTCCAGGGCACTGCACCTAAAAAAGAGGACTAAATGTCTTTTAGATAAGCAAATAAAGGCATCGCGATAAATGTGAATTCGGTGGAAATCTCATAGTACCCTTTAAAAAAGAAAAAGGAACAAACTGCAAAAGTGTCTAGGAAATTAACTACCTTTATTTCTTGTTCCACTTATGTTTTCACAATGCCCTTGAAAGATCCCAGAAAAGGATACAATGAATGCCACTGAACAGTTATGCACAATGATAAGGGAATGTTTGTGCTTGTCCTTCTCTCCCATCCCATTTCTTTCTGCCAGATGAGGAAACTGTGATAAACTGGGGGCAAATATTTTATGTATAAGCCAGTGATGATGCAAGTCAGTGATAGTAATAACACTTACGATGCAGTAAGCATTCATAATGAACAAGAGAGGAAATTGTTGCGATAAAAAGGTTATGACAGAAACAAATATTTTGCTTCTGGGCTATAAAGAATCAAGCTTTGCTGTGCAACATTAACCATCTATATACCTGCAGGAAAGGCATTTATTCCACTAGAGGGCAGTCTCGTAATTTTTTCCATTTAAAGGTTTTCTATTTTTAATTAAAAGATACACTGCCTGTTTAGCAATACAGATGGATCGTAACTGACATGCAAAGACAAAAGATCCTGTCTTGAAATTCTCTTTACGAATTGCACCTATCAATTATGCTCCCTTTTGTCAAAAATATTTGGCTAATTTACCATTTTTTAAATAAGAAACCTTTTCTTAAAGATGAAGCAGACCACTAATCCGTAGGTTCAGCACTGTTCAGTGTTACTCTATATGACATCTGTCACATATAATATTTTATTCACATTAATCAAATTGGTATATGAAGCTTAATACAGCCCCAGCCTCATGCAGAATTTATAGCAGGAGACTAAGATCATGGAAAGATACAAATATGGTGTACCACTTTCAAACAAATCAGATTCCAATGGAAAACTTACGAGATATTCCATTTTTGGTTCCTGAAATTATGATGTTGGAGTTTGTTTGGATTCACAATACAGGTGTGAGTCACCTATATTGTGAATGAGTTTTATTTTCTCATCCCATTCTCCCCGACTCTTTGACTGAGATGACAAAAAGACATGGAGGTATAGAGAACACCATTTCTGGGAAAGGAAAAGAGGGAAAAAAAGAAAAGAAGGGAGGTTCCTGATGTATGGGGACACCCTGTTTTCTGAAAGCAACAAACATGTTAGCCTGAAGGAGATTTGCCATGTACAAAACAGTAATAAAAAGGAGCAACTTACAAACTGAAATGTGTGCGTGCAATTGTTTTAAAGAAATTTTCTACTATGGCCTATTTAGGGAATAAAACATGAAAACAGAAATTCAATCATTTAACGTAATGCAATGTACAAGAAAACACTGAGGGAATGGAGGGTGTTGATTAAATTATTTTGCTGGTGGCATTTCATGCATTGTGATCTGCTCTCAGTTGTTCAGGACATACCAACTTATCAACACTCATTCAACCAACATACAAAGAATTCTATTTTAGGTTACAGAAGCTTCAATGAAATGCAGTTTTAGCAATGGACACTGCATTTAATTTGTGGCATCTTTATGAAAAGGGAGCTTGATGCATACATACATATACATACACACACATACACACATATATAATTTCTGACACACAGTGGTTTCTGGAAAATCCACACTGCACTCAAATGCCTCATTAAAAAAACATCACAGCTACCAGTTACTGAATGCCTGAAGGTACAATTGTAAGGATGAATATGCTAATTGTTATAAAGTGTACTTATATTTGTGATACATTGAGCTCTGCCAAATACACTAGAAAACCCTATAAGGCAGCTTCCCCCTCCAATTAAAAGGAAAAATTATAGTCATGCATCTGCCAAGACATTCACCACTGTTCTACATGAAATCCCTATTTTTAAACAGATGCTGTAGAAATAGAATGTTTTATTTATCCACTTAGCTGAAAGGCAACATATATGGACAGTGAAGATCCTCAATACCAAATCTTTTAACAGTACAACATTTATAGGTCATTCCTCCCAGGATGTGGGAGAGAGGCAGAAGCCATACAAATGTAACAAAATTGGGAAAAATACTGTAAAATTCCTTAAGCTACTTCCAAACAGCTAACTTGGAATTTATCGCGATGGTACATTCAATCTAACTTTGACAAAAGACAGAAGAGTGATTAGTTAGCCGTTAAGCCAGGAAAGAGTTAAGAGTAAAATACATGCCAAGGTTTTAATAAGGCTTAACAATAAAAAAGAAAAAAGAAAAGAAAGAAAGCTTCAGCCCTCTACTTTCACTAGATTTGGTGGTGGTGGTTTTTCCCTCGCTTAGGGCAATCCATCTGTTAATTTTGACTTGCAATGCGGCTAAGCTTTCTCCTTTTTTTTCCCCCTCCCTCCTTTGCGTAGCCACCACCAAACCGCCCAGAATAGCTCTGAGGAGGCTGACACATGTCTTACAGAAATAGAATAATTCTTTTCCGAACGTCTTAGGAAAAGATCAATCGTGCATTTTCTTTATGTGTTGCTTTGTTGAAGGAAGGGGGTGGTCCTCCCCATCACTTTGCAGGAACCCATTACAAGCACAAAGAAGCCAACGCAACAAGCTGCTTTGCAATAAAAAGTATTTAATCACCTACCTTATAAAGAAGCAATTTTGTTTTGAAAAGAATCACAACATATATTAATTTATGTATATATTTTTAAATCTGAACATTGATTCGGCAATGGGGAGCGGGGAAGAAATCTATGCTGGCTGTGATAGAGATGAGTAAATATTCATCGCGAACAACAGATATGCAGTGTGACCAATGCCAATATTCTCCCTGGGCCAAACTGGCCTTGTTTTCAATAAAAGCAGAGCAGTAGCCTTTCCCTTGAGCCCTGTTAGACTGATGTTGCAGTTGGAAACCTCATCCTCACACAAAAGCAAAGGGGCTGGGTTTTACAAACGCAGAGCCTAATTGGGAGATCTTCATGGCTGTACCCTTGACATTTATTTAAACCTCATCAAAAAAACAGGAAATAACTGGACTAATTAGCAGACTGGCATACAAACTACTGTTTGCTGGGGTAGAAAGCATATTCATATTCAGCTCCAGAAAAATGACAATAACACTAACGGCAACGTCAGATACAATGGCATTAATGTGATCTTCAACAATGGAGATGACTAGGGTTTTATATACTATTTTATAATGTCAACAATCAAAGGCCTAGCCGAAAATTATTGATGTTTTTAATATAGCTTTTGTATATATTTGTAATCATTAAATCCCTATCCCAGAACTAGGACTGAACAGAAAATATATTAGAGTTCATTTTTAAATTTAAATTATCATTTTGCTTATCTTGTATTCTCTTAGAAGATGTAAATATACATTTTGAACTAGAACTCTCAAAAGGTTGCTGTATAGAAATCAACATTGGGACAAATACAGCAAAGAAGACATTAATTTGAAACTAGATATTGATAGGCTGTCATTCAGATTCACACAGGATTACTTAAGTAGCTAAAGATTTCTGGGTAAATTCTTTGCATAAAATGCAGTAAAAAGGAACTTACACTAGAAAATAATGATTGGGATCGAGAATAAATTCTTTCTTTAACAGTGTAATTCTAAAGTCCTTAGCCCATCATTAAAATAATAATAGCTTAATTATTAAGTTTAGCATAAATTAAAGGATATACTGCTCTCAAACCTTGTCCAAAAAGATCTAAATTGCAAAACAAATTACATATTTTGCCAATTTGCAGTGCTTAATAATTAAGCAACCTGCATTTATAACTTGATAAGACTGGGACTACTGCTGATCAATTAATATGGAAAAGCAGATAGAACTAACTTGAAAATAAATCAGCACATATTTTCAAGATGCAGTAAATGTACAAGATCTACATAAAAACTCAATTTAATTGACAGATTGCCAACATTTTTGCTTTTAAAAGACAGCAATATATTCAATATAAAGGTACCAAAGATTTTGCCATATCAGTTTACAGAACACAGTGAACTTGTGTTAGAAAATGACACACTAATTGTCATACTGCTTAAAACTGTTAACTATACATCTGCAGTTAAGTTGTGTTTGTTTTTTTTACATATGCACTATTTGCTTTCTCAAATTGTCAATATATTAAATATTTACAGAACTAGGTTTTCTGAAAAACTTGATGCAACACACTGGGAAGCTACAGATGTAGAAATGTATAATCACTGACTTGAAAAGCAATCTGTAAAACTGCATATGACCAATTTGCCTATGGTAATTAAAAGTAAGAAGACAATAATACCCATAGTCTTTGGACTAAGGCTGGCTAGGCAAGAAGTAGAGTTGGAATAGCTACAAATCTCTGGGTGATTTGCAATAGGTCAGCAAGGATTTTTGACTCCCAAATGTTTAATAATGCTGTAACAAAATGAATATTCTGTCACTCTAAATTATACAGCTGAAATGAAGAAAGCTTGAGGTGATAACTGGGATTTGTATATAAAAAGCCTGAGTTACCTTCAATTCTTATGTGTCTCCAAGTTGCCTATTGACCCCTGGTGGTTCCATGTACATTTGATATTCACTGGTGGTGTCTCATCCAAGTACTAATCTTTGGGGGGGGGGGGGGGGAGCCTTGGCTAGCTTTTAAGATCAGATGGAACTCAAAACAATTATTCAACCTTATAATTGTAATTACGCTTCAGGTCCAACCTATCTTCAAGACCACATCTCTTTCTATGAGCAGGCACGGGCTTTAAGATCTACTGGGGAGGCTCTTCTCTTGGTCCCACCTCCGTCTCAAGTGTGGTTGGTAGGGACAAGAGAGAGAGCCTTCTCGGTGGTGGCCCCTGGCTCTGGAATGCCCTTCCGAGGAAGATCAGGCTAGCCCCTACCCTCCAAACCTTCCACAAACAATTAAAGATTTGGCTTTTCCGACAAGCTTTCAATCATGTTTAGACTCTAATACATACCCTTTACACTCTTTTAGCACTTTACAATTCTGAGGTCGAATACTGCTGTTTTATCTACAGCAACTGCTGTATTTTATTGTTTTTAACAGTGGGTACTGTGAATTTATGATATTGTGTTGACTGTTTATTGCCTATGTTTTGTTTTGCACTTGTATTTTGTGTTACACTTTGAGTGTTTTGTGAGCCACCTCAAGTCCCTCTGAGAGATGGTGGCAGGATATAAAGAAAAATTATTATTATTATTATTATTATTATTATTATTATTATTATTATTATTATTGATTCTAAATGTGTATGTTTTGCAACAAAACTGTGGATCACACAGTCTTATACACAACAGATCTGCCCATCCTGAACAGTTTCAACAACTAAGCCTAGAAGTGCTACTCTTACCAATGAATGCGCCATTTCTGCTACACACAAACACATGCTGGTAATACCATAGGAATTTTGTAAACATCCTAAAACTTGAGATTTTTTTCTGTTGGGGATTTCTAATGAACTATTTCAGGGTGTGAAGTTTATGGTGATTGTTTATATGATATTAACTGCAAGACTGTCATAAGTTCAAAAATGGAAATCCACAGAAAATGAAACTCCTCTCTCCACAAAAGAAGACTGGACTTTGAAGATCCCTTTGACATACAAGCAGCATTTTGAGTTAAGATCTAGCGCCAGTGGGAGTGCTAGCGTGAGAATACAAGTCTTTAGGGTTTCAAGGGAGTAGTCTCTGTATCTTGTGTCTCCATGCCTCGTGTTCTTGTCCGCTTTGAGAGATTGCTGTCTGTTGTGGTACGTTTGGTAGAGATTTGTGAGGTATTTGTTCCTTTTGTTTCATTCATGTTTCCATTTCGTACTGTCCATACGGACGGCATGAAACAGAAAGCCCCCACCCCCAAACAAAAACCACCTTGAAATGAAAGGTAGGCAGAAGCCAGTATCGGCTCCAAGCCTGCTTTTCAGATTGATTACCTCACAGGGCCTATGAGGTTGGCTGGGCCTTGCAATCTGCGGCCGATTGCCAAGTAAGGAGCGCTCCTTACTCGGTAATTACCTGCAGACCCTGCGAGGCCCGGGTGCATAGGCCCAAAGCCCTGCACCCAAGGCCCAGGTGCATAAACCCAAAACCTGCACTCATAGGCCCGGGAGTTTTGGGCCTACAGGTAAAGTCCCCCCCGCCCCCGCTCAAATTATGGGCTGAAAAAAAATGAAACTTTCAGCCTCTGAAACCAAACAAATATTTGACCTCCCGATTTCAGGAGGCTCATACGAAAATGGATCAGGGCCCCACTGAAAGCCGGGACACAAAACGGGACAAGGTAAGTCCTGAATGCACATCACTAATGAAGTGAGGGAGGGAGCAAGAGAGGGAGGCTGGAATGAGTACAATATAAAGAAAACGATGCTTCTGCCTCTTCACTTTGTGCTTCCTTGCCACAACTTTGTGCTTCTACCATTTTAAAGTTCATCTTTCTTCTGTATTTTTCCATATCAATCAGCATTTATACATTATTTGTTATTTATAAAGTACATTTTCTTATTTAAAATATGTAACAAAAATGGGGGAGAGGATGTTCGGGGGGCTGGAACAGATTAATAGCATTTCTATGGGGAATTCACTTTGAGATAAGTGTGTCTTGATTTAAGAGTTAGGAGCCTCCGGTGGCCTAGGGTATAAAAGCCTTGTGACTTGAAGGTTGGGTTGCTAACCTGAAGGCTGCCAGGTTCGAATCCCATCCAGGGAGAGCGTGGATGAGCTCCCTCTATCAGCTCCAGCTCCATGCGGGGACATGAGAGAAGCCTCCCACAAGGATGGTAAAACATCAAAAAACATCAAAACAGCATCCCCTGGGCAACGTCCTTGCAGACGGCCAATTCTCTCCAGAAGCAACTCCGGTTGCTCCTGACACGAAAAAAAAATTAAAGAGTTCAGTAATAGAAAGAATTAAACTCTTAACTCAAGGTATCACTGAATGTACAAAAACGTTTTGGTTGCAGGTGGTATATATATGAATTTATACTGTCCCAACACAAGCAGAACCATTGGATTCATTGTTGAATAGTGAGTCAAGTTATAAATTAATTCCATTGATTTGACTGTTCTGTTCTTCCTGGCATGAACAATAGGATCTTGGCCACTGCTATTTAAATGAATTTTGGAGCTCAAGGCAGTAATTAGCATGCTGAACTGTTACAAAAGAGGGAAATCTTGATTTAGAATAGGCCTCTTTTTAATGTTTTCTAGTACGTTCTTGGAAAAAGACTGAGCTTTTCCGGAGTGAACCCTGAAATTTCTGAAAGACTTGGCCCTTTCCAAATAAATGTGTACTTTACTTGTAGCTAGTTTCTCTCTAAAAGACACCCCCTTGAAAATTCTGCCCCTTCTCCCCCCCCCCCCAACTAACCTTATTTTGCTTTCACATTGTCAGAGGAAATTGTAAAAGCGAGCACTAGCCCTCTAGGTGCTCTGTAGCCTTCAATCCTTACTGACAGGGATAGCTTGCTTTCTTACTGAAATTGCAAAGTATGCACTGCAAATATATTCTGAACTCTATATTTTGCAGTGAAGATGCACTCCGGGTGCAACATTTATGTTGGCTTTCTTAGTTAAATGTGTACTAACATTTACTGGTTGATTTCTATCTAATGGCACTACCTTTCTGTGATGGTGATATTGTGTGTTCCTTTGAAGCAAGAGGCTAAACTGATGGCTGCAGTGCCGTTGTTAGGGTCTCCCATAGCAGACAGACTTTCGATAAGGAGGCAAACTAAACCTACCAAATTGCTACTGGGCAGCAGCAGAGGAATCTGTGAAAGCTCTCTCAGAGCCAATAGTGGAACATAGTTAACACTTGCAGAAGTGCATTTGCATTGCACAGAAGCAGGCACGATAAACCAGTTTTTAATGTCTATTACTATGAAAATCCTACGGGATAATCCAAAATAAAACGAGAAAATATCACATAATAAAACTCACAGGTTGAATGGCATTCAATGAGCTACTGAGGTACAACGAGCTACTGAGGGCAACTACAAGTAGAACTGTCATTAATTACACAACTAGACTTAAGTTAAAAGGATGTACAGCTGTTGACGTGAAGCTGCACAACACACATTACAGGAACATGGAATATGAAAAGCATGAAATTGGGGAAATTAAGACATTTTAAAACAAGAAATGGAATGTGTAAACAATGCAATACTTTGGGGTGAGTGAGGAAACAGGAATGGGAAAGATAACTCAGATAACTCCACAATATTTTATTCAACTAAGCAGAAGTGGGTGGCATGAATAGTGAGGAGAGATGTAGCAAAAGTAGCCAAAAATATAATGCAAAGTTTGATTAAATAATATCAAAAAGACTTCAGGGAAAACCCATCAATATAATTAAAGACATCTGACTTACAAAAGACTAATACTTACAAATGGAGTGAAACAAAAAGTGAGAGAAATCTATCCCTAGGAAGTTTAATTTACTCCTGAAAGAGTTATCATGGGGAAAAGGTGTCTCAACTGAATTCATTCAACTACGGAGACAGAAAAAGAAGAAATTTAAAGATTCTATGCTGGAGTCCAGGGGGAAACTGATCACATACCAAAATAAGACTTCTTGTTTAATCTAAGATATTGTAATGGAAAAGTTGGAATCAGAGTAGAATCATAAGTTGTGGGAAAAATTGGTCTAGGATCAATAAATGAAGCAGTGTGACTGACTAAATGTTACAAGGTCAGCAATTCATTGCAAACACATTCTTCAAGCAACCAGAGAAATCAAATAGAGTTGGAAGACAGCATATCTCCACTCTCCATGCAAAAAACAAGACCAGGAGCAGATTGTGGTACAGTTTATGAATGGTTAATACCAAAACTTGAATAAAGCTAAACAAGAGAATTAAACCAACTATAGTGTCAATATACAACCTGAAGAATATTCACATGTACATTTTTCCATTAGATATAAAATGATAACATCAACAAGGAAAATGAAAATGAGATGCTCTATAAAAATAAAATGATTACCATAACCCACGCCCACTCAGATTCTGCATTCTGTTTCCTCTTAAAATTACATTTTTAGCAGGCTAAATAAAACGTACTTTCTAACTTTATAGAAACTTCCCACAAGAAATTACCATAGCTCAGTGTTAGACCTTATTCTTTGGATACAAAAATAAGCAATTATAATTCTTGGCATTTCCATTTAAAATTATTTCCTCTTAAATTTCCATTTAAAATTATAGAGCAAGCTTAAGATAGATTAACAGGTCTTTAGAAAAAGAAGGAGGAGAAAGTAGAATTCTAATCATGCAACTTTGTATTCCACACCCATTCTGAACAAACAATGAGAACTAATTTCATTTCTTCTATACCACCCAATGGGTAGAAAAATTTCTTAAATGTCTGAGGTAGTGAGATAAAATATTACCTGCACAAGTCGTCTCTTTTCTGAATTTAGTCTTTGTGTATTGGGAAGCGTATAGATTGGAGCGTAATGTGCAAAACCTGAGGTACACGTTCCATACTCATCTTCTGTTTCCTGCAGTTGAAAAATTAGGATTGAAAACCTTTGTGTGTACACATACATACAAATACACAACACCAGAATTATTCTTCTAAAACAGAGAAAAGATGTAATAAGAAATTGACACCATCACAATCTTAAAGCTTCTAGTCTTATGTAGTATAACCAAGACAACATTTAAACGAGGAAGTAATAATTCAAGAACAATTATAACCCAATGTATTCATTTTGTTGAAACTTGAGGGGGAAAGCAATAAAATTCAATCTGCTCTCTTTACAAATGTGTATTGAAGGTTAAAAAATAAAAATACTAATTGAAATAAATGAACAGTTCCTCTGTGAGATGCTTCCAATAGTTTTACCTTGTTGCTCTTGAAAGACAAAGAGGTTTTAGCATGTTCAAGTACTGCCACCATTTATAGATCTCATGAAACCTAAACAGACAACTACACTTCCTAAATCAAATTTCTCTAGTAAAACTCAATTGCCTTAAATTCTCAGCTTGAAGCAAAGGCTTCAATTCTGATATCAAAGCAATCAGCTTTATGAAAACATACATCCTGTTAATGTATCTTTGAAGACCCCTGTTTTTTCATAATAAATATGCAAACAATAAAGAGATTATTCAAGTGGATGCATGGAATGACAGATAGTTGCCAGAGGGCTTGTTATAAAAAATGTATTGTTGAACAAAGGGCTAAGCATATTTCAAAAGTCATTAAAAACACAAATCTTGGGGGATTTGTAAGGTATATGCTTCAAACTGAAGCAAGAAACAAGGTAAGAAAGCACAAAGTCTATTACGCACCTTGTGTTTCAACTTACTCTTTACCTCTTTTATTCCCTGTTTGGCATGATCTTTTGCCTATGAAAGAAGAAAAAAGTGGATTTAACAAAACACTGGTTGGAAAAGTGCACTAGATGAGGTGAAATTTAATTGAAAATGAAATCTCTCACATTATGTGGTAAAAAGGGGAGATTACTTTTTTTTTAAATTTCACACATGATTGCTAATAAGGTTTAAGAGCACTGAAAGTTGGATTTTGGCATATGTGTATCTGGACTTCAAAAATACATTAATTACATTATTACTTTTAATATTTCTAAGATGTAGGTTCAGTCACCTGTTGAAAGGGAGAAAAATTAGGTTCGGAGTTTCACAACCTAGCAGTTTCATTTTCACATTTCTCCATTTTGCCTCCTCACATCTATATAAATAAAAATGTAATGTCTGTTTGTGAGGACCTCATATCTCTTAAACTACTACATAGATTGCTATGAAATTTGGAAACATTTTCCTAGGGGAAATTTGTGCCCCTAGGTGGCACAGCGAATTAAACTGCTTAACTGCTAAACTTGCTGACCGAAAGCTTGGTGGTTTGAATCTGGGGAGCGAGGTGAGCTCCCACTGTTAGGCCCAGTTTCTGCCAACCTAGCAGTTTGAAAACATGCAAATGTGAGTAGAACAATAGGTACTGCTTCTGCTGGAAGATAATGGTGTTCCATGCAGTCATGATGTAGGAGATATGTATAGACAATGCTGGCTTTTTGGCTTAGAAATGGAGATGAGCACCACCCCTCAGAGTCAGACACAACTAGACTTAATGTCAAGGAAAACCTTTACCTTTACTATACTAATGGTAGGCAGGCTGGTAGTCTCTACACATTTTACAATTATAACTCTAAGAAACCACAGATCATATAATTGATATCCAAGGATTATGGGTACTGTAATCTAGTTGATCCCATACTCGTGTTTCTTCAGCCTAGTGTTCAATCAGTGGTTGAGTGGCACATAATGGATGCACTCAATCAGACGTAAGTGGAGTCAATAGCTGGGCTAAGGCCAGAGTCCACTGAAAACACTGCAGTACAGCTAAGTACTAAATAACACCCACACTCTTATATAGTTCAGCATGCATAATCTATGTCCATTTTCCATTTTAAACAAGTCAAGTGAATGGTTTAGATGGCATCACTATAAAATTTTGATTTATTTCTACAGAGTACAATATATTGTCTGATACAGGATATGATTTGTGTCCAGTGCTTCCACGCTGTCAGATTTAGTTGATGTACCAACAGGGCCACTGAAAGTGCAAGATATCTTTGTGGAGGATAACTGCACCTTGGAAAACTTTGTTACTGATACATAAAGTCTAAGGACCTGCCCTTTTGAGTTTCCATTGCACTAAAATGTGATGCTGCATCAGGAAACACAAAAATGTAGAAGGAAGGCCATCAAGAAGAACCTCGCCAATGGAGGGAGTGCAATCAGAATCTAGTACTGGTGAAATATACACAGAACAGACTGGCTCAGGATTATAAAAGGGAAAAAATTGTAGGGGTATATCAAGTAGGAAAAAAGCAATCCATAATTTCCCACCAATCTGTTAATGAGTTGTATATAAATTATAAATGAGCACATGAATATACAGGGCCTTTAATGTATTTACCTGGATTATTTTTTTCATAGGTTCAGTACAATTTCGAATGATACATAATTAAAAATTCTCTTTTAAGGATGAGATTAAGGGACTTATTTATTTATTGATGACTGGAGCCTCAAAGGAAGAATGTGATTTGGAAGAATAATTTACCCAGCAAGGAAGCCTCTCCTCCGTGTTTGACACCTAGGGCGGCTTTATACACAACATTTTCCCAATGGTCGGACAACATCCACATAGAATGAAGGGGTACAAAACATACATCTTGCTGTCTGGTTTCACAACATGCCCACTTCTGGCAAAGCACCAATTTCTGTGTCCTAACTCCTTAGAACAAGCTACCCATTTTGAGAAGAGGGTCAACTTGATTACTGTGACTAGTTCTGCCATTAATTATGCAGCTACAGCCATTCAGGGTCTTTCTCAAAATTCTCAATGCCAGACTGTCATCCAAACCATGTTGAGGAGGAGGAGCCTTGCTACTGAGAAAAATAGCAGTAGACTAGAACTGCTCTGCATCCAGTCCTTCATAAAACAAATAGATTAAAGCTCAGAAAAAAGGAATGAATTGCACTGAAATATTAAGGAATAAAAAATAAGAGACGAGAAATATAAATATACTCAGATATGGATAAATTTTCAAACCAAAGCAAGGCATTGGAGGGACATGAACATAAAATTAAGTGAAGTGCTGTGAAAGAAGTTAAAGAAGGAGTGCAGTAAACTGAAACATGAACATATTGCTGAAATAATTAAGACGTCCAAACTGACTTAAAAGAAATTTTGAAGCCTATTAAATTTTTGTAATTAATTCGAAGATTAAAGATGTAGAAATAGATGCAAATGAGGTGTTAGGCACATATCCTCAATAGGAATCCAGAAAAACAGACACGTAAGCCAAAATACAGGAAAAATGGAATAAGTAGTGGAGCAAGAAAGAAAGAAATAATCCTTGCATATTTGTTTTTATAGCTTTGTAGAGAAAATGAGAAGGAGGATTTAATAACCAAAGTGGCAAGATGACTGCAACAATGCAGCCCTGACTCAGAAATAGAGATGATATAGAAAGAATTCAAAGATCATCAGCTTTTGAGTCATGGAATAAAAACAACGCAAGAAGCGTTATTTCATAGCTTGCTCACGGAAAAAGCAGTGATTTATAGAGTTTTGAAAAATATAAAATAATTAAATATTCCCAGGGATTATCCTTTCAAATAGAAATCATGATTGCATCAAATAAACTGTTGTTAATAATTATAGAAAACTTGAGTAAAAATTGCAAAAATGTAGATTAAAATAACGAAGACCAGTAGCACCAATAAAGAAGAAACAGTATTTCCATGTCTGGATCCATAGATATGAAACACCACTGCTTTCATTTAAAGGACTTATTTCAAAAGATGTATTTTCCCCATTCCTCTTTTTAATGTTTTCATCCCTAATTCCAAATTGTGTGGCTTCAAGTCATTTCTGACTTATGGCAAACCAAAGGAAAACTTGGTTTTCTTGGCAAGATTTGTTCAGCAGAGATTTTGTCCTTGCCTTCTTATGAGGCTGAAAGAACGTGATGCCCAAATTTGAGAATGGGCCTACATATCATCTCAAGCTGAAGCTCTGATTAGGAAGCTCAATTCTACTTTTTAGCTAACAATCCAGAAACAGATATGGTAAAAAATAATAATGTAAACATCAATGTACAGATAAATGCAACTTTTAGCATTACTTCTGCTACATTCAAACACATGATCCAAAGAAGTTTTCAGAGGAGAGTTTATAAAAGAATATTCAAAAATGAAAAATAGAAAAATAGAAAAAAAACAAAGAGAAAAGAAATCCAGATGCAGAAGACTATGTGATTCTGTGAAATTCTAGATTGCGATGATCTGAGTTATTTTCTATATATCCTGTGACCTCTTTTATTCCAATCTAGGTCTTTAAAAAATATTTCCCTATAGTCATTTCAAACCTATAGCACTATTCAAAACACTCAGTGGATTTTTAAGCATAGAAAAACAACTGCAGTGATTGGTATTCATGCTGCTCCCTGCATGCTGTTGTCATACATTTTTTCAATTGAATTCGTATAAGTTTTATTATGTGAACATGTGTTGGGGCTTTATGGATCTTGTTCACTACAAGTGATTCTTCTAGTGCAATCAAATATTTATTTTTATACAGAATGTTTATTAAGTAAATACTGTTTATCTCTGCTGCTCTTTGCCATTGGCCAAATTCAAAGACTGGTTAAATATTAAAGTTAACAAACTTAAAAAGAGAGAACGTAATTGGATACATAGGATGTTTATTTTAGTTGTAAGTATTAGCAGAGAAAAAAAGGAATTTTAATCTTCAGTTTCTCCAGTTTAAAATACTTTTGGAGAGCTGCTGCCAATGGATCTCACACCTGACTTTTGCAAACTATAAGCAAAAAAAGTCACATCACTGGGGTCAGTGTCATCTGTCATTGCTTGCTCTTGACAAGTCATATATTTTACTCACATTTATTATTTTATTTCAAAAACTTTCCCTGAAAATTAGGGACTGGAACTTAGATTTGGAAAGATTTCTTGCTACGAGAAAAACAAGATTTCTTAATGGTGGTTAAAATATAACTCTACAAAAGCAGCTGCCCTTGCTATACTTAATCTGGAAAAATATTATCAGGTCCCATCTATACTGCCATATACAATGTTCCCTCACTTATTGCAGGGGTTACGTTCCAGGACCATCCGCAATAAGGGAAAATCCACGAAGTAGGGACACTATATGCCTCATGCACGGAGGAGGAGTTGTTTAAAGCTACAGACAATGCGGTTGCTGTTGCCCGCTTTTGGTCCAAAACTATTTAGTTGCTTGTGATTTCTTTTTTTTTTTATTTCCATTATTTGAAATGTATTTGTTGTACAATGCTTTTGACACGAAATAAATAAACTATATTTATTTTAATGTTTATACATTATTTTAGTAGTTATACACTATTATAAGTCTTTATCAACCAATCGTGTGTTGATAAATCGCCTCCTTCTCTTCCTGTTGCCGCTTGGGCTCCTTTTCTCTCCCTTCGGCTTCTCCTTCCTCCCTTCCTTAGGCTGTAAATTGTAAGTTTTTATGATTTATAATATTCTTTTAGAATTTATTGAAAAATTGCAAAACAGCGAATCAGCAAAAGAGAGAACTGCGAAGTAGTGAGGGAACACTGTAACGAAGTTTCAAACTGCATAATGACCACTCATATAATGCAGTTTAATTGCACTGAACTGAATTATATGGGTCTACACTGACTACTGCGGTTTCAAACTGCATTATTTAACAGTGTAGATGGGATCTCATGCATTCCAGCTAGTACAACCCACCACATCCTTACAAGTCAATGACAAAAAGTGGGTTGAATTGAAAGAGATTAAAATTAATTATTAAATAATTATTTAATGTTTAGAAGAAAAGGAAAGTCAAACGTTTTTGTGCATTTTTGTACTAATACTGAGATCCTTGCCTGACTTATTTCCCCTTTGCACCCTTAGGATATTAATCTAAAATTTCAGCAAGGAAATGCATTTTAACCATAAGATAACTGAAAATGTAACAAATTTTATATAGATTAATTCATTAATTGCAAGCCAGTTACAAATAAGAAGTGGAAGTTCACACTTGAAAACCTTTCTCCAAAAGTTACAGAAAGTGAATCTTACAACTTTTTCAGTTAAACTGTATAGGTCAGATGGATTTATTTATTATTTATTTATAATGTCTGGATCTTGATTTCTTAATTTATTTGAAAGTTACTGTTTGGAAAATTTGAATGTATTTAGGGGGTCTGAATCTAAAATGTATAAAATACTTACTGAAAAATTATATTGCTAAAATAAGAGCTCCAAAATAATATGGCAATCAGAAATAGCAGTTAATAATGAGAAAGGAAAAATGAAATTAACAGAGGTGGTCTTCTTCCTTGAAGTCAATGGCAGCATCAATAAAAGAGATGAACATCCTATTTTGCTTCCAGTATACTCTATTATTACCCATCCCTTCCTTTTGGGAATAGGGAAGTGTATAAGAAATAACATTTTGCAATATCTTGCATAAGAATGGGACATGTCGTTGGTTGTGTAAATACAAAGGTATACATCTTACATATCGGTATGCTATTCTGACAGCTGGACTGGCTTTGTTCATTGCTGTGTTGATCAAGGCACCTCCTTTCTGAAAAAATATAAAATTTGTACATATTCTAAAATACGTAAAACACGTAGTAATGCTACTATCAGCCTAAGTAAAATGTTACAGTTTAGAAAAAATTGCTACCTCTTTGTTGAGTTAAAATATATTTCCCATTATCCTCCCATATGCCATTTCTACAGATTTCTACAGCTGTCTTTCGTCTACTTTGGTCTGCTACCACCCAAAGGCTCTAATATATCATTTCCAGGGCTGAAATATTTATCAGAGTACTCTAATGTAATCATACAGGAACAATTCAACAGGAAGTTCTCCTTCATAAGCTCTGATTACAGAAACGGATGTTCTACAGAGTGGCTTGTCCAGAAGTTCATTGTTCATATATTATCAAATATGTTGTATACATTCCCAGATATTTTCCTCTAAACTAAACAACAGCAATACTACTACATTATAGTCAAGGATGCATGCTACTGACATATTTTGTACTGCAACACAGACACCAGAGTATCAAATATTGTAATTTTAATCTGTATTTAATCTTTGTATATTTGTTATCCGTATTTTAATAGTGTTTTGTTTTATCTTGGTGTTTTAATTGTACCCACCTAGAGCCACAAGGAGAGGCACATAAATATTATTATTATTATTATTATTATTATTATTATTATTATTATTATTATTATTATTAGCTCATACCTTTACTTTACATACCCACTGGTGATATGATCTTGAATTTCCTAAAATGCAAATGAAAGGGAAACATAAAATATTAGAAACAACAATACAATTATTTGTCAGATACTTATTCACACTTTCTACTGAATGTCAAATATTTAGATTTCATGAGCTAAACAAATGGGAATAGTGTCTTATTTATTACAGCTCTATATGGCAGCTTGCTTTGCTGGCTTTCATTCATTCTTTTTTGCCATCAACAGCAGCTACTACCTCCATAGATGAAGAAAACGAGGCAAAGGGGAAAGCTACAAACATATATATATGTTCACTGGGTACTGTTACTCTAATAAATTGCTCACAATGGTCAAGTTAAAATTTGACAGCTCAAAGAGGGAGCCTTGCTTCTGAAACTGTTTACTAGAATAAGCCAAGATTATGCATCTACTTCTCAGATAACATCAAAAGCAAATTTACTGTTAATTTTGAGACATGTGTGAGAGGCAAAAGCAGTTGCTAACTAGACCCACAGCATGATCTTGGGGAAAAATTATATGCAAAAGTTTTCCAAAGGAATTACCTGGGATTTATAACAGTGTTTCAAAAGCCTCTTAAGCACCATAACAAAGCTAACATCAAGAGCCAGGGGGAAATTCTGTTTACTCTGCACTATTTGGCAATAGAGCTAAAACACTACATATTAACCCTATCTGTGGGAAGAGTAATCCATGGTCACAAATCTCTGCCTTCAACTATAAACTTCTGCTAAACAGCCATTTAGCAAGTAAATAAATGGGGATAAGACCACAGATTAAATTAGTTAAAAAGATCAAGCAGCAACTTGTGAGAATAAACTCTGCTTTCAGACTGGAGGGGCTTTCTGAACAGTCAAATCACAGGTGCAGAAATAACCTGACCTGGTAGGAAACTGCTTGTCATGTAGCTAAAAGGCAGGTGGGTGCTCAATCCAGGTTGTGTTTCCACTACCAAGATTCATTTCTGTTCTCAGAAGGTAGGTTTCTAAGACAGATGTTTAGGGTAAGGGCTCACCATCTTCTCCCTCTGCTCGTTTTCAATATGAAATTACATACAAAGAGTGTTTAGTGTTTAGCAACAACTCACGTTTGACACCTCAGACCAGTGATCTCATGACCAGTTCTACCCTAAACTGTAACATGATAGCTGTAACATGACCCAAAAATGCCAGGCCTACAATGTGTTTGACAATAAAACTATTCTGTTAAAACATCACATTCTTGCACTAGAAACTGTTTGATTTTGAAGCATGATTCCAAATCTAGACAGGATGCCATTTTGGGACCAAGAATGTATATGCTATATGAATATATGCTATCTTTTGTAATGAATTGCAACTCAATCTGCTGTTCTCCAGACTGGTGAAAATGACTACAAATATTGGCAAGATGGGGGAAAAGTGCTCATTCCTCCATATCAGGTAACACTATGTAACATGATTTTTATTTCTGGATTATAAATGTAATTTCTTAGTTAGTTCTATAATAAAAACATGGAAAAAGTCGATTGAACTGCAAAAACTTTGTTTTTGCAGGACATCCTGACCAAATTTTGCTCTAGTTTGTCAATGAATATATCAAACTTTAACATGGTTTGTGGCAGCGACAAAAACCAAGTTTCTGGAGTATAACAACTACTTTCAAAGTTAAGGACTTTACAATTAAACAAAAAATAACACTTTCAAACCAGGAACAGATTTTTTTTTTCAAATTTTGCTACATAGCATAATGAGGAGCATTGTTCTAATGCCCATCTGAAGCGTTATTCCTAAAAATAAATATCTATAATAAATGTGTAGCCAGATTTTAAACATATTTATTTGGAAAGAATTAAATCCCAGGTTATTCAACATGGTATAGTGATTTGAGCCTTGGATTTAGTTAGAATCCCTGCTCGGCCATGAAACCTCAGGAGTGACCTTTGCCAGATAACATTCTCTCAGGCCTTATCTACACTGAACATTTAACAGTTTCAAACTGGTATCAAAGAAAGTGGTTTCACTGTGCAGATGATTACATAGGCAATATTGGAACCAATTTGGATAATGATTACACAAACCAAAAAGCACTGATATGCATTTCCCCACATGCTTTTGCAGGAGTTTATTGCTGGGCACCACCGTTTGAAGCTAGCTTTGAACTGCAATAAACTGTTAGTGTAGCTCAAAGAAAGGCAAAGGAAAAACCCCTCTGAGCAAATCTTGTCAAGAAAACACCCAGTGTAAGTTCCCTGTATGGTCATCATAAGTCAGCAATGACTTGAAGGCCACAACAACATTCTACTAAACTTACTTCCAAGAAAGAATTCTCTCTCTGATTCTAAAGCATAACTAAAGTTACGGCACAAAGCAAATAGTAAAGCATGAAAAAATACTTTTAGCAAATATTTCTTTTAAAGTTTTCTAGATTTAGTAACTTCTATCTATTTAAATTGACATAAATATTCTTATACATTAAAACAAATAAGACTGAGTTGGGTTTTTTCAAGCTGCCATATCAATGTTTATGATATCTGCTGAAACCAATATCCCAGCTCTTTGTCTGAGGTTGCGTATTATCTACCTCCAGTCTAATTACAAGAGAGGTACTATTTCAGCAAGTGTTTTTTTCCCCTCTTACTGGAGAAATTTGTGGTACTGGCCTGCCTCAGAAAACAAGCGGCACACAAATTTGTACACTCATGGATAATCCACACACAACTGACTCACAAAAACAAAAAAGATTTGAAACCAAATTCAAGTGATAAAATCCTGAAGTTATAAATCACCAATTCCACAATTGCAAATACCAACTGTAGACTGCATTAATACTTTCCCCTACTATCCTCCAAGTATTAGCCACCTACTCATTAGATTGTCATTATAATTTGAAAAACATTAGCTGCTTTATTCACTATGGGCATAACAATGTGAATTTTACATGAGCTTGACTTTTGTGATTAGTGTGCCAAAATATTGGTCCAATGGAAGAATTCATTTTACCATGTAGTCATTTTCTGTAATGTCTCATTTGTTTTGTAGATCTAATAGTCCGTGTACTCAGTATACCAGTGTGAACTCCCTTTGGGTCAGTACCAAGCTAAAACCTAATGCTAAAGAAAATAGGCATTATCCACACTTCTATCAATGATGAAGAAAACACAGGAACCAAAAAATATACAAGTAAACATATACCTCCACTGAAGCCACCTGAAGAGATTTCTTCTTCAAAAACATCTGAAAACCCCTTTCCTGCATTGAGCTTTGCAAGCCGACCTTCGATAAACTGCAAGAAAAAAAAAGCAGATCTAAGAACATTTTTTATTAAGGATTCATATGTTTCTAATCTATTAAGTGTGTCAGGATGTTTCTAATAACACAGATGAAAAACTTTTCTTGATATTGTAGCTGTTTTTAATGTGAAAAAAAAGAATGGTGAATTTGAAAATAATAATAACAAAAATATAGTACTACATATAGTTCTTTCAAAAAAATTGCTATTTTAATCAATTTGGTTGTTACTGAGTTTTCATCAAGTGCAGACAGTGATGTTCCAGGCTGATTTCTTTTTATGCTTTTATGATTTTAACTGAATTTTAATACTAATTATATGTACTGTAATTCTGTTTTAAAGTTTCTATATTTGTCGATTTTAAATTGTATTGAAATGTTTTAAATGTAAGCTGCTTTGAGTCTTCTTAGAAAGAAAAAGGAGGGAATAAATTAACATAATAATGATAACAATAAAGCAAGTTGTGAAAAAAATTGTATTTGATGGAACAAATCTGAGGTCACTTTTGGAATTAAAAATGCCAGATTCCTTTAAAACCATGGCAGTAAAAGTAGAATAAATAGTGCTATAATTATGCTATGTGAATTGACCCCTGGTTCGTTAATGAAAATCATATAGTTCAACACTGGATGCTTATACTAGGAGCAAGAATTATGTGGCTCTTCAAATGTTGAAGGACTGTAGTTCCCAGCAGGAAAGTAGAGTTAGCAGCTCAGCAACTTCTGAAGGCTACAATGCTCCATTCAGAAAATAAAATCAACCATCCTGAGCAAATAAGATTTTAAATTTCCACAATGAAAACCCATGGAACAGAACTCCATGCAAAATGACCCACCAAAAAGCTCCATGTTGCCTGAAAGGATTAATAAAACTACTGCTTTCCCCCAATCTCCAAAAGCACTGACCTTTTTAGCATGCCTTCAAGCACTAATCTGTTTTTGTCAGGGTTAGGTAGTCCAAGAATAAGATAAACAAAGAAAGCATTTGACTGATTGCACTTTTTCCAACATGAATTACTACTAAATTGCTGTTAAGTGTAACAGTACACAGGAGCCAATAGAAATTAATTATTTGGCTAACTGTCATTCACTATCACATATTATCCAAACAGGCCTGTCAGTGACAATCTGATGCTTGTCAATGGATAGGCTGATGACATGAAACAAACTGTTCCATGAGTTTATATTTAGATATATGTGTATGTTTTAAAAAAAAGATAAACGCAGACATTGCAGTAGCAGAAAAGGACACACTATCATCAGCTATTATTTCCTCTTTTTCTCAACTAACATTCTTCCTGACCCACTTAAGCTGGCCTTTTTCCAAATGGGTTTGGTTCATGGTCAGACCATGGTATGGGATCACTGTATTATTTCACAGCAAGAATGAGATAAAGCACCTTTGGTTACCACTGTGCAGAAAACATTCTTTGAACTGTAAGACCTTATCTATTTGGTGGAAAGCTAAAAATCCACCCCTGGCTACAAAACCAAAATAAATGATTTATTAACAGTCTAATCGTTAGGTAAAATTGCACAGATAGAACATTCAGTGGCTAAATTTAGTTGGTGTTTTTCTCCGCCTTGCACAGAAGAAAACTTTTAATACAAATGGAAATCACAGGGAAATGAACAGGAGTTGAACAGCAGCAGGATTTGGTGGACTGTGTTGAATTAAATCCCAATGAATTAATAGTATACTTTAAAACAAGGAAGGCAGTCTATGGGCTGGATGTGGTCCCTAAAGAAATGTTATTTATTCTCATGATCTCTAGTTGTAAGAGGTTCTATACTTTCATATTGTGAAGTTAAACCTACCTTCTGAAATTGTGAATAGCATGAGAATATGCTGCAATTATCATGGATCTCAGAGAATATCAACTTTATTACAGAGTTCACCTCCAAGAGGTGCAGAACAAAGAACAGAGTAACTCCGCAAACAGAAGGACACACCTGATTAAAATATTTAAAAGAGAGCGGGCCTTCTCAGTATTGCCCCCCCCCCCCGGATCTGGAGCCCCCTCCCTAGGGAGATCAGGCAGGTGCCCACTCTTGCATCTTTTAAAAAAGAGTTAAAAACTTGGTTTTTTCATTGTGCTTTGAATAATTTAGTCTCAATGACCGAAATTTGGATCAATACACTTACTTCGCACTGCTCTTTCCCCCTATAATTAATTTTGGACGTCCGTCCCCCTCCCCAATGGTCGAGGAATGTTTGCACTTGATGCTCTTGCCCCAAAGCAGTTTATAACTATACTATTGCACTTTAGTCAAATGGCCCTTCCACACCATCCCCCTCCACCAACCTGGTGGTCCATCTTATTTTATCTCAGTCTTATTTTATTTCATAGTTACTCATTTTATATGCTAAATGAGTTTTTATGGTTTAATGTATTGTTTTGCTCAGTGTCGATTTTACTGTGTTCTTATTCATTGTAATTTGTTTTAAATTGTTGTATTTTGTTTATTGTTTTCGGGTTTTTGTCCCATGCTAGCCGCCCTGGGTCCCTGTTGGGAAATGGTGACAGGATAGAAAAATAAAGTTACTTACTTACTTACTTACTAGAGTCAGTGGTTAAGAGTGGTGGACCGGACTCTGAGGGATCTAGGTTTGAATCCCAACAAAGCCACAAAATTCACTGAACGATTCTGGGTCAATCACTCTCTCTTAATGTGATGTACATTAGACAAATTAGAGAGGTTAAGAACCATGTACCAAGATCCAGTTCTTTAGAAGAAAGAAGACATGTAAAGGCAACTAATATAATAAAATAAGATGGAAAATATTTCTGTTTGATTGAATAGTAGTTTCAAATTAGATAACTGCTCTATAATGATTTTGGCAGGAGGGAAGCACAATATGAACTCCAAAATGCTGCAAAATATGCAGGAAAATATATGCTGGTCAGCATTCTACTCCTGGCAATGTATACCATAACATTGTTCCCTTTATTGTATCAGTCCTGTTACTTGTGTGCCTTATTTTCAGATTCCAAATCAGTAAAGAAGATGTTATTTCTTCCCAGGAGGCATATTTTCTGCTTTATATATAGTGCTATGCAGTCAAGCCCAGATGTATTACCATTTCAACAATCCAGACTGACAAATGTTTGTCATAACTTAACCAAGATACTTCCTTCTTGACCTTTGATTCTGACTTATGATCCAGAGCCCCATTTCATTTCTTCCTCTTAATGAGGCATCATGTGCAAAGAAGCATTCCATCAGCTACAGTTGCCACTGTTTCCCAAAACAGCTATAAAGAGAAATCCAGGAGCTACAAAGACGTTATTATATATGAGGCTTAAGAACTATGGTATCAACGTAGTAACCATCTTGTGGTTGCAGGAACGTATCTTTGCTCTGCGGCTCAGTGAGATATAACATTCTTCTTCTCTCCCCCAAACAGAATCCTCCCTTATTATTTTCATTTAGACACAGGTGGGCTTTGTAGAGGATTAGTAAGCAGAAAGGGGGAGTACACAAGGATATACTTTATGAAGTCTCCAAACTGATCCAAAGCCATCTATTTTAGTTTAATTTTTCAAAATCTTCAAAAATCCATTCTAATTTATATACTATCATAATTTAACTTTCTGAAAGACTTCAAACATATTCTACTGTTCTGCTATAGGCCTATGAACTGTTCACAAGCTTCATTTTTTGTTTTAAAACTGTCTGTTAGTCCTGCAGAATCAAGGGCACTAACATATGCACTGATTTATTAAGTTCCCATTGGTTCAATGAATCAATGCTGTTCATGACAAAGAATTGGATTTAGGCCTCTGGTGATGGATGATTTAAATGTAGTCCTTTTTATTCAAATGATCCTGAATGAAGTCAAATTACAAAAAAAAAAACTCTTGGAAAAAAGGCAGCTGGGTGGAGAATGAATGACATCAAAAATAAAGTGGAAAAGAGGTGATACACATAAACATTGAATAGTTTAACAACAACCTTCTTTGCTTCTTGAAGATAGGATTATTTCTTTTCTATCCAATTTCACATATTTTACTTATAGTGGCATAAATCTTTACTTTAGCCATTCAATTATAAGAGACAGAAACTTGCCAGTTGTTCTCATAATGAAAGTTGCCTAATATCCTGTGAATTTCACTTATCTGTCATGGTAATATATCTTCAAAGTCTTAGCAGATTAGTTAAGGTTGGACTCCCTACCTAAAATTCTAGCTGCTTTAATCAGAGATTATGTTTTCCCATAGCATTGAACTACAATGTTTACCCAACAAAAAAAATACTTGTAAGCACTGGCTGCTTGGCCATTTTGGTATCACAATTTGTTCTTTTTCTGAGGTCCTTCAAGTCCACAATGTAAGGATTACTTTTCCTCAAACAAGAGAATGACAACTGTTTTGGTTTCTTTTAAAATATTTATTTATACAAGTATAGGTTCAAAATACGTATTTGGAAGACATGTGGCAGCCAGGCTATGCTATGACAAGACAGAATTGAAACAGCTTCACCAACTGAAAAAAGCCAAGAGCATTTCCACAACCCCGGGCTGTTTTAATGTTGGTATGATTTTTCTGCTTCAACCACTAAGGAGGAATAATTCAAATCTAGAAATGTCTTCCTTGCTGTACACATAACATCATATCATACATTTAGATTTACTGGGGAAGCAAATTTTGATTTTTGATTTTATTATTATTTAAATAATAAAAATAGCATATTATTTTGACATACTGCGCAGACCCTATTCCCCTGATTCCTCTGTGGCAGTCATAAGGGGCAATGAGAACCATCCATTTTTAAACTACTGTATTTTCTGGTGTACAAGACTAATTTTTGACCCAGGAGAATCCTCTCAAAAGTTGTGGGTCATCTTATACGCCGGGTGTCATCTTATAGGGCGGGTGCTGAAACTTCCGAGCTGGACTGGAGAATCTGCGGTCACTGCATATGGTGGTGGGAGCTCAAAAATGGCCACAACTGCATCCCCGCTGTATGCGGCAACCGCATGAAAGCAGCAAGGGTGGCGCTGTACAAGTACGGTAGAAGAAAATCCACCCATCAGGATTAGTGGGAAAAAGTGATTTAATGCTGTCCCGATGGCGAGGTGAGGGGGCACCTCACCGGGAAGGTGTAAGTGAAGGGAGGAGTAAGTTGTAGGCGTCTGGGATGCCTGGGATATGAAAAAAAGAGATAGAGTGAAAACCATGCCTCTTTTACCCATCTGCCCTGCCCTTGTATCCTATTACCATACCTTCTCCTCTGCTTCTCAGATCTTGCTTCTAAGGACTGCACTGAAGCGGTGCAGGCATGCATGAGCGAGATCTGAGAAGCAGAGAAGGAAGGTATGGTAATAGGATACAAGGGCAGGACAGACGGGTGAAAGAGGCGTGTTTGCACTACCGCTCTGATAATCTTGGAGACATGGAGGGCTGGGCAGGCAGGGAGACTGTTTTCCTGCTAAGTACCTGCATGTCATAAGCATTTGAATTAAAATTACCATATTGAAATCAAATCTGATGTTTTTTAATTTTTTATTTGGTGTACATTGGAAGAGGGGTAGTCTTATATGGCGAGTATATTCCAAACGCTGTATTTTAGGTGGAAAAGTTGTGGGTCGTCTTATACGCCCAGTCATCTTATACGCTGGAAAATATGGTACTTAGATTTCAGAGAAGCATCATGCTGCAGCACAACAAGATAACAAAATGAATTTTCTCAAAATTTGAACCCTTAGAAACTGACTTTTGGAAAGCAGATTTATTGTTTTTACACATCAACACTAAGTCATCACTGTAAAGATCTAAAAGGCCTGTATTATAAACAAGGGACATGATTTGTATCTTTCTAAATGCTATTACATTCTAGCCCACTCCTACAACTGTATAAATCTACTTTATACCTGAGGATTTAAATATCACTGTGTATTGCATCTGAAGAAGTTGGTTTATGTTCACAAAAACTCAAATTGGTTAGTCAGAAATTTGCTACTACATTCCTTTTTATTTTTATCCCCTTCCCTTCCTTCCTTTCAAAACTATCTTGTTACTCATCACTTCTGAACTCAGGGAAGTCTAAATCAAACCTACGAATGAGCCAAGATCATAAACCACAGTTTAATCCTAACATGTATGAACAAACAGAAGTTTATATTAATCGAAGTTTCCCTGAGTTTGGATGAAATGAAGATGAGAACTCCCAATCATCTCAGAGCTGTGCCTGTGTCTTGGACAGCTCTGAGGATGGAGATGAGGGGTTGTTGGAAAGACCAGTGTTGAAGCTGGAGACCAGCAGCTCCCAACAGCCCTCCTAGCCTAGCTTAGTTATTGCAGAAGAGGAGCCTTCAGCAGCAGGACGAGCAATCAGGAGCCAGTACATCAGGGCAGGCTAATGAAGTGTTAAAAGCTCCAGATGAGAGTGTGCTGCAACCTGCAGGTCTTATAGATTAGCAGAGAAACAGGCTCTACTCAAGCAACACCTGAGAACATAAGATAAAATGTTCTCAAGATTTCAGTCTTGTTACAGGTGGTAATGTCTTTGCTTCGTAATGTAATTCTGGACTCTTTAGAATCAGCCTTGTTGACTCTGGACTGTATCTTGGACTTCTGTGTTTTGGATTTTGCCTTCAACCTCGGACTCTGCTATCTTCAGACCATTGACTTTGTTGACTTTTGATTGGAATTCTGGTTGCTGTTTGTTGCTGCATAGACTTTGGAACTCCTTCAGCATAACTAAGGTAATTTGGTTTGTAAACTTATCTCACTCCCAACAGCTAGTATGTGCTAAAACTACAAGCCTACATAGAACAAAATGCATGAATCCAAGCCTCAGCTTTTCTTATGTATGCAATATGTTAGCATTACATCTGAAAAGGGCAACTTTAAACACTACTGGACAATCTTACTCTTACTGTACAATCTCACGGCTCAGGCCCTCCCTATCTTTGTGATCACATCTCCCTTTACAAACCAGCACGGGCTCTGAGATCTGCCGGGGGGGGGGGGGGGGGGTTCTCTTGCCACTGTCACAAGCACGGCTGGTGGGGATGAGGGAGAAGGCCTTCTCGGTGGTGGTTCCCCAACTCTGGAATGCCCTTCCCAGAGAGATCAGGCAAGCCCCTACACTTGGTGATTCCTGAGCAAGATTATTCTTAGCCACCCCCCCCCCCCGGGTTGTTAATTATTCTTTATTATGTTTAATTTGTTATCTGATTTCTTTTGCTATGTTGGAAACCGCTCTGAGTCCTTTCAAGGAGATAGGGAGGTATATAAATAAATAAATAAATAAATAAATATTATTATTTTTCAGCCAATTCTGCGTGAAAGACTAGTACATTAGTGAAGTGCTCTTTAGTGCAGCATTACCTAAATTGCTGGTGTGTATCCAACTATATAGGCTTATTTTAACAATTTCTTTTTTTTCTTCCTCACACCTTCTAATTGCCTTAATGGAACTGTGATTATTGCTACATGAAAGATGTAGTCAGAAAGCATAGATCGATACAGGATAAAGATACTAATATCAACAATTTAGATAGAAGTAGTGAGTACCTATTTTATAAATTGCACTCATTCCCTGTCTCCGAATAATCGCACACAGCATGCATTGGAAAACAATTAGATCAAGAATCCACTCACTCTGTAGTACCTGCTTAAAAAGTTGAAGATTCACTGCAGTTTCCAGAAATTGTTTGGTAGTGCTGGAACGGTGCTTAACAAAACTTTCTTCACAGAAACTGACAGGTTCTCCCTAAATTGAGAGAGAATGATTAGAAATAGAGTTATTTGAGAAGAATTATTGCCATTCATTTTAATTAATAAATTTAGGCATAGCAGCATTATTATGTTGATGTGCTCACAATTAAATTTGCTAAAGCCAAACTGACAAACTGATTACAAAATGGATGAACCGATCTCCCAAAGCAACATAAAACATGGCACCAAACATACCACTCAATATAATAACCAAAAAATGAAAGTCTGTTACTTCCTTGATAGACCAAATTTTAAAGATGAGCAATTTGTAAAGCTTTTAAGATAAGTAAGCAAGAACCATCACTGGCAAATGTATTAATTTATGACCAAGAGCCTTAGGACTTCTCTGGTTTTATATTTTAAAACCTTTTCTTGTTCCATATGGACCTGCAAATTTCTTCATCCCTGATCTAGACAATAGTGATGCTCTCTATAACATCCTTATGGCAAACATATTGTAATGTATAGTACTGTCCACTTTGTAGAAGACTGTGGTGAAATAAAAAAAAATCAGAATTCACAACTAATATATAGAGCAAAGTATCAAGAGTCATAACTCAAGGCTCGACAAGCTTTTTTTCTATCACGTCTTACACTTGGCTATTGAATGTCATTTTTTTTGCTCCATGTTCCTGGAATGAGAACATCTAGTTCGACTATAATTCATGTAACAACACGCAATGGCCTGCAGATATAAGGATATTTTATAGCTACAAGGACTGTACATATGCAACCAAAATAGGTAGAGGCTCAGTCACTGGAAGGGGGAAAGGAAGCAAAGGTATTCCTATGTGAATTCTTATTATAATGGAACAGAGAGGCCTTTCAAACACAAACTTCAGGCTACTATGATACACATTTTATTTATGTCAATGATCACTGCCTCCTTCACATTTTACTTCCATAAGCTCTCCCATCCTCAGGTGTTATTTTATAGACATTTCCTCACATTTTAAATTTATAATGTAGTAGCCCCATGGCTATAATCCCATCTGATAGTGTGGGGTTTGTGGATTATAGGAACTGAAATGACATTCATCGCCATCTATGTTGAAATTATTGAGCAGTGATCAAACCCAGATTTAATTTAAGGATTTAAAATATGTCACATTTGATTCACTTTCATCTGTTTGTTGCTGGGGAAAAATCCTTCCTGAGCCTCACTAATATCTCAGTGTTCTCTATCTGTTTGCCATAACGTTGTACATTTCATGGATAAACAATGAAATATTATACACTAATATCAAGTGTTTATCCTTGATATATAACATATAATAGAGAACTATTTACAGGCCTAAGGCAACCCAAGTTCGGAACATTCTGGGATGGACGGATGTCAGTTCATATCATGGGTTTTGTCAGTTATGTTTTCAGATAATGCAAACTTTAGTGGTCACAAAGGTATATGACCATGCAGGAGTCAGGGAAAAGGAAAATATAGAATTAAGGGGACAATCCTGCTTTCAAAAAATATCCCATTCAGAACTGATTCAAATTGAGAAAACTGACTTGTTGAACAATAGGAGTTTCCCAGCCTATGAGGTCGGTTGTATTTTAGACTATCAGAATGCTAAATTCCTAAAAAAACAAAACAAAAAAAAAACTAAGCACATCTGATTCATTGCACTATGTAACTGTTGGTGTAGACACAGGATGTGAAGAGTCTCTGATGCTTTCTCCCTAAATGTAAGGAACATCTCAATAGACAGGCACATTTCAAAAGCCTTTTCAATGCATGCTGGTTTTTCAGCCATATTATAGTGAGATACTAACATCCCCACCCCCTTAAAACACAATAAAAATAGCAGTATCTCCATGAAGATTGTTACTATACTAGGCTTCAGAAATATGTTCAATTTAATAACTAGAAATTTGATGACGTTTGTCCCAGGTAATAAATGTCATTGATTTTAGTTTGCTTATTATAGGCATGTTTGGGTTAGTGTAGCCTTTGGAGAAACACTGTGCTGATACTTACATGGATGCATGCACACTCTAATAGTCCTTTTAATATTGATTTACAACATATTTTCAAAGTATGTTTGATCTAAGCCTAGTCGGGATTCTGTACTGAAGAGGAGACTGTTAGTACTTGGACCAAAAGTGATGAATGTCAAACAAGACATCTGTCCTCTTTGACAGTCATTGTCAAAGAATTCTGTGCATACCAACTCCTTTTCACAAGTTCGTCTTGTGCTGTATTAATGGTTGGTACTGGCCAGTGGCCATATATCATGTAGACAGCCTTCAAGGGGTTTAAGGTAAGTATATTTTATTTGGTCTGCGTACAGAAGGCCTTGGACTTAGTAAACTAGGTGGGAGTTAGAAACAGTTTAAAAGTCATAATATAATCCCAGGTCTAATTCCTAGCACCTCTCAAATCCAGGACAGGGAAAACCTCGAAGTCCCTAGAAAGTCTCTGCTTGTCACAGCAGGCAGGAAGAGGAAATTATTATGAGATGTATTCATTTCATTTACTGAATTTATATCCCACCTTTCAGAGTACAGAATCTCCTGGTAGGGAAACCAAGCAGGGAATTGCCTAATCTCTTCCATAGCTTTTCCCTCTCTCTGTTTTAGAGGGCAAATAAAAAAAAATCTGTTAAGTCAATGGGACTCCTGTCTAGATCAAAAGAAATAGAGGAGAGAAAATGGCAAAAGGATGGACAAGAGCAAAACATATCAAGAAGATGAGCTCAGAAAAAAACCCAACTTGCTAATTTGAGAAAATCTCATGAGGGGAAAAACATTGTGTGATAAATACGTAATTCTTCATGATAAAAGAAGAAGAAGAAAAATACTGTAACACTATAAACAAGTCACCTTTCCTAAAAACACAGTCTCATTAAAAGATTATAAAGAATATAAACAACTACCTTGATTTATATTGCACTTTAAAAAGTCTGGCACCATTTCAGAAAGCTAGCCAAGAAAAAGATAAAGTCCGTTCAAAAGATACTGAAGTCTCTGCAAGGAGGGAAAAAACCACCCACCACTTAACTTTTTTTAAAAAGGCATTAAATAACTCTAATACTTTACTAGTACAGTTTTAAAAATTAGGGAAATAAAGGGCTACAGATTGGATTACTTATTTTTAAATATTCAATATACTTTAGTGTTCCCCTCCATGATATATACATAAACAGAAAATGGCACAAGAAGAGGCAACATATCTCTTTAGAATAGTGAAATTGCCTTAACATACCCAAAAGGCTTTAGAGGCTGTTTAAAGGCAAACTATATTTAAAAAGCATTTTTGGGTCATTCATGTGCAACTTCAGTTAGAAAAAGTTGGCTGCTTGTTTTGATTGTGAAACAAAACTCCTGTTTAATGATCAAACTGGCATTGCAAGAAGATATATTATGTATGCTTATATTAAAAGCAAACATATTAATCCATTGTTTTCATGTTTTAATCTATTTTTTAATAGAGAGAATTGGCATAAATAGTTAATAAGCTACCATCACCCATCTATAGGCCTCCCAGATTCAGGAATTTCTGGATGAAATGGGTTATCTGAATACATTTCAATCTGGTTTCAGCCTATGATGGAAGAAAGACAGCTTTGGTCACCTTGGTAGATGACCTACACAGAGAGCCAGACAGGGAGAATGTATACCTCCAGGACCTCTCAATGGGTATCAATAACATCAACTATGGTATCCTTTTGGGTGGTCTTGCTGGGATGGGACTTAGAGGCACTGTTTTAGGTGGTGCCATTCCTTCCTAGAGGGATGAACCCAGAAAGTGATGCTGAGGGACTCTTGTTCGAACCCCTGGCCATTGACCTTTGGGGTTCCTCAGGATTATGTTTTGTCCCCCATGCTGTTTAACATATACATGAAACAGATGGAAGGGGTCATCTGGAGTTTTGGAGTGCCGTGCCATCTATATGCAGATGATAGCCAACTTTACTACTTCTTTCCACCTAAAGCTAAGGAAGCTGTCTTGACCTAAAGCAGTAATGGACTGGATGAGGGCAAACAAACTGAAACTTAATTCAGGGAAGACAGAGATTTTTCTGATCAGTAGGAAGGCACATCAGGAGATAGGGATCCAGACTGTGCCAGATGGGGTTACACTCCCCCTGAAACACAGGTCAGCAGTTTGGGGCTAGTCATAGACTCTTGTTGAACCTGGAGGCCCAGGTTTCTGTGGCAAGATCTAGCATCCCAAGGAGCGGGTGCTTTTGAACATTTTGAAATTGTGCACAAAATGCACCCATTCCTTGCCACATATTCTTTAGTTATATCCAGTTTAATCTTTAGTTACATCCAGTTTAGATTATGGTAATGCACTCTACATGGGGCTGCCTTCAAAGACGGTTCAGGCACAGGCTTATTGGCTGACTGACTGTACGAATCTGTCCAGGCCCTGAGATCTTCAGGAGAGGCCTTCTCTCAGTCCCACCTCCATTGCAAGCTTGGTTAGTGGGACTGAGAGAGCGAGCCATCTCAGTGGCTGCCCTCAACACTGGAAGTCCCTTCCCAGACAAGCAAAAATGGTCTCCCCCGCCCCTCCCGCTGTGCTTCCAGCAGCAGGCTAAAACCTTTTTATTCAGACATACTTTGAAAGAAGGCAGTTTTTAAGAACCAGTCAGTGGGTGCTATGGTTTTAGTTATTATTATCACGATGACTATTTATTCAGTTCTATCCCACTTTTCTCCCATGGGTGGGATTCAAAGTGGCGTACAACATATAAAATTCATACAAATATATCCGACCACAGTTAAAACATCATATCCCAATATAAAAACCCAATTAACGTATCACATAAAACGATTTAAAAACTCACAGCAAGCACCATTTAAAGATATCCATAACCTCCGGCCACTGAAGTTATTTGTCAAATATTATCAAAATATTTATCAGACTGGCAGTGCCTATTATCATTCGTCTGGGAAAGCCTGGCTCCACAGTAAGCTTTTAATTTGTGAATGAAAGGCCAGTAACGAGGGGGCCAATTGTGCCTCATTAGGGAGGGAGTTTCAGAGCCACAATGCCACCACCGAAAAGGCCCTCTCTCTCGTTCCCAACAACCACTCCTGCAATGATGGTGGGACTGAGAGAAGGGCCTCTCCTGAGGATCTCAGGGCTCAAATGGGTTGACAGAAGAAGATACGGTCCCTCAAGTAGGCTGGGCCTACTTGAATAGGTTTTTTTTTATCCATTTTAAGGGGTTTAAATGTTTATTTAAAATATTTTAAATATTTAATTCTATTACAATGTTTATTTATTTTTAGGTTTTATATTGTATTACATTTGCTTTACTGTAAGCCGCTTTGGGCATCTTTTGTAGAGAAAAAATGAGGTCTAAATGAACAGGAGGAGGAGGAGGAGACATTGTTGTTTGCTTTGGGTTTGCAGTTCTTGAGCATTTGTGCAACCAGAAAAATAAACCGTGGCCATACAAAAGTTGCCCACCTCTGCTAGAGAAACAGATATATTTACCCATCCAATAAATATGCCTTTTAGCAATATCACAATTTCCTCTAGGAGGTACAAGGGTTGGTTTAAACATGCTATCCACACCACTTAATACTGTGTACATATTTCTGTCTCCTTGCAAATTTCTGCTCACAAATTGAGAACTGGCAACTCTATTCCAAACCTTAACCAACTTTTCATGTAAGATATGTTGGTATTAGATCAGCACTGGGCCTCAGAGGCAACATTACCTGGATAATATGGCCCATGAAAACACCAAGGGTTTTTCCCTGTTGTTAGCACAAACAAGTGACTTCCCTTCCAAACAATGCACACCTACACTTTCCCTTCCACAACTAATAATGATTTTTTACACAAATCATAGCTTTGAAGGACACATAAGGAGTTTCTGAGCATGGCAAG
Source organism: Anolis carolinensis (assembly GCF_035594765.1). Lineage (NCBI taxonomy): Eukaryota > Metazoa > Chordata > Lepidosauria > Squamata > Anolidae > Anolis > Anolis carolinensis. The sequence continues at coordinate 90,263,035 of NC_085844.1, forward strand.
GCATTTGAGTATTCGACATAGACAAAATATATTAAAAATCAAGACAAAATGAACAGCTATAAGACATAAGACAAAATGAACAGCTATAAGACATAGCTTACTGGTTTATATCTTAGTGCATCTCTGTAAGATCCAAACAATGCAGCCTGTGCTCTAAGAAAGGCCCTGGCTACTCCATCACCAGTAGCTGTGGACTGTTTCTTCAGTTTATTTTTCAAGGCCGAGACCTGTGTGACAGAGAAGAACAGTTAAATTAACACCTCAGAAATTGGTACAGGGAAGTATGAACCCAATCAGCAGGCAAATCATGGTGTCTGCAGGTCATCCAAAAATTCATCCTTTTCCTTGATGGCCTATCTTTTTAACTGCAAAGAACACCCGCTGGTTTGTCAATTGAAATGGAAGCAGGGGATGATAGTAAAGTGCTAATGCAAATTGGTTTATGCTCTCTTTTCCCCCCAAGGCCTTTTGACATAAATAAGCTTTAATTATTTTACAGTAAACGGCTTGTGAGCCACTCTTCCTGCAGATTTCTTGTCACCATCATAACGTGTGTCTCCTGGTTTAAGACAAAGCCAACAGGGTATCATTTCATTTGTGTTACAAGAGCTTAGTTTGGAGACACACTTAAAGGTCAACCTATCACTTAAGGCGTTCACAGTACTAACCAAATTCACAACTTCATGAAGACTTTCTATTTCCAAAATAGTCAAGACAAACAGGAGATGCAGTCTAGAATAGGACTTTTAAAACTTTTCCATTTGGGGCCCCTATTGGCTAAACAATTTTTTACTTGACCCCGGCCATATAGGTATATAAAACAGGTACAAAAATCAAATATTTACTGATAATAAACCAGCATTTGCAAGGCTTACTAAACAAGCTGATTTTCCTTTTTATGAAGTACATCTGAAGCATCTTCTGCAGAGTCCACTGTAAACACTAAGCTTGTGCATTTCGGCTGACCTCTTTCTGTTTCTGCTGGTTGGATACTGGTAGACCCCCCCCCCCCCCCCCCCGGTATCCGTTTTCGCGCATCTTTCGAAAACAGCTGGGTAGTCAGATAGGCTTTTTCGGTCTGTAGCCAAATAGATATAGCCCATTGGCAGCAATGGGAAATTTACAAGGCTCCCCTTTTCGTTTCTGGGACCTTTTCCTTTTCTCCTTCAAGGGAGCCTGGGTGTCTGCAATGCGTAAAGAAAGCACCCTATCCGGCCCATTGTGGGGGGACGGGACTTCCCATGGGCTCCCCTTTCATATCCTTTATTAAGACCTAGATTAAAAGAATCAGAGTTAAGATAACACTCTTTCTGCAATTCTTTCTCTTTTGTCTGTAGAGGAGACTGGGTTTAATGCTTTGTTAAAGCTGTTTCTACTATAAGGAGAGGCGCTGCAGGCATGCACGCGTTTTCTCTCTCTGTAGCATGTTACGCAGCTTTCCAAGGCATTTTAAGGAGGCCCAGGGAAGGAAGAGTAATGACCTGGAGCTATCCTCTCTGGGCTTCCTTTAAAAAAAAACATCTCTCTTTTCTCTACTGCAGGCCCTGTCTGGAGTGGGCACGCTTCAATCTCTTTTGGGTTTAATGCTTCCTTAAAGCTGTTTCTTTTTTCTACTCTAGGGGAGAGGTAACTAGGTGGTAGTCGGTTTTAGAGAATGAGGGTTTTCTTTTTGTTTGCTGGAATTTATTATTATTATTATTATTATTATTATTATTATTATTATTATTATGTAGTATTTGAAGGAGACGAAGGGAAGGAGAAAAACATCTAAAAGGGTGACTCTCCCAAGCCCCCAAATGCATGTGCGCAACTCCCAGTTAGTCCCACTAAATAAAAAGAATCAAGAAAATAAAGTGAAATAAAAGAAATCAAAAAGATTAAACTGTGGTGCCAAATAGGGGAGGAGGAGCTGAGATTGGCTGCCACGTGGTTCCGTTATAGAGAGCAATCCACGACAGCTGGCCACTTGCCATTACAGGCACCCACTGCTCAATGTATGTTATAAATGCATTACTGGGTTGTGCTGAATTATAGTTCTAAAAAGGGTTCATTACTGAATTTTATATTGCAACAAGTTTTGATTTTTTAATGTGTTCTTCCTATTTCTTGGAAACCACCTACTGGTCAGAAAAATTGAATGTTTGTACCTTTACTGCAGCTAAAAGACTGATGTTCTAACACTGGAAAGATAACTGCTAGTTGCCTATGACTGAGAACTTTATAACTCTTTCAAAACCCGAACATCTGACATACAGCCAAGTTTGCATCACCCTCTTAATGAACATCTAGATGCTTTTGATTGAATGCATGTACAGATTTCTCCCTTTCAGCACTGTACTATCTTTACTATAGATGTGCTTATTTCACTTGTGTTTTTAACAAATTCTGGCATAGTAATAAATAAAGACACAAAAGAATGAAAAAAATAAATTGAATGTTCTGTTCTAAATCAAAATACTATATATATATACGCACATACGTATTAGATCCCTTCTTTGAAATAAAGGGGCCAGCCCATAAAGTTAAAAACTCAATGGATTCACACAAGCCTCTGGGTCAAGAACCCATGCACAGAAAAAATGATATTGCAGAATGAGCATTAAAACAGTATTAGTGTTTAAAAATTGTCTGCAGTCAAGACAACAGGTTGTGACAATCGCAGAGTAAGAGCACATGCATAATGGTTGATTACAACCATGGTATTTATTCATCTATGAAGATGGCAGTGCATTACCAAAACATATGTCAATTTCTAAAGAGAGGGGGGTAGGTGGCAAAAGCTATGTAAGAATGAATATCCTTTTGTTTCTTCATGCAATAAGCCACGGTTATTCCTGTCAGTGATGATTGTAATTGAAGCGTCAATCCAATTAACAGCTATACCCTGAATAATGTTAATGAGATCTGAACGTGGCATCAGAGGAAAGACCAGCTCTACAGGTGATAAACCTTCACAGTAGTGACATTTTCCAGTGTAAAGTCACAGTTACTGTGATCTGATCAAAGAGACAGACCCCCATTGGGTCCAATTATAACTATAGTTTTGGAAAAGGAATTATTGAGTTATGATGTTCATAGCCTATGCAGAAAAGCCTTTACAGTATAGGTCTTTTCCCTATAGCTGTGATCTTTTCAATTTATATCCAAGCTCCATAGATCCTAATAAAAGTCTGATTCGTTTACTCCATGGAGAGCCTATACCAATGTTCACTTAAGCGTTTTTTAAATCACAGACAAGAAAAAATGTGATTTACAGTTAAAAAGCAACACAGTTCAAGGTTGCAAATAACTCTTATGTAGATAATAAAAAACAAGAAGTAAACATATCCCAAACACAAGCTTTGAATGAGCTATGTGCAATAACATTAGTTATACTTAAATAAATGAGGGTCTATGAAATTGTGTGAAAATCCTTGCCTTCCTTTATACCACTGGAGCAGTTATGGCTTATATATAAAAATAAAAGCAATTCTGATAGTCATCTAATGCATTTCCTTGTAAGGGCCACTGAACTCAACATAACTTGCTGCCAAGTAAACGAGGATCAGACAGCAAATTAACAGTGCTACTAGTTTTCTCCTCTTTTCCATCACATCACACCATCTGTCCAATCAAGTTCATGGAGGGGTGATACACAGACATCGGACGTGAGTAGGAATGTTTCATCTAGCTTTTAAAAAAATCTTTAAACTGTTCTCTCAAATTCATTCAATGTACTTTGTTAAACATGTAGCACACAATTGAAACTTTTGTTTTTATTTGCAAAGAAGGGCATGCTGGACCTATTCAAATATAGACCACGACTTTTGAGGTTGGCATGGAAGGTTAAATCTTCAACCCACTGTTTTTGCTTTCCTCTCCTTCCCCACATCCCTTTTTAAAAAGAGAGAAAAAAATGCCACTGGCAACAATAGATTCTTTTACTTCATGGGGTTGCCATAAGGCAACATGAACAAACATAATGCATTATGTACATAAAAGATTTCTATTAAACAGATGATGATTTAGTAGTACAGTCACATTTCGAAAGTACCATAACAATGGGAATTTAATTAATACCTATAATGTACAATGCCTTCTAGTTGCTGAATTTTGAAGAGGCATGGATTCAGGGTGAAAGGAAGAAACGTGCCAAGAGAAAGGCATATCAAGCAAACCCATGTTGGGACCACCTTCCATCTGGAAATCTATGTCTTCAATGTGAAAGATCATGTGGATCCGGAATAGGTTTTCACAGTCACGTATGGACTCCACCTTTGCAAAGCAATCATACTCGGCCACAAGTGATTGCCTCTATAATGATGACTTTTAAAAGCAACTTTGAAAGAACACTTGTAGGCATGTCCTTAGTGCAGCTAAAAGCACTTACCTAGACATATATAAAAGTTAGAAATTTAAATTTAAAAACTAGCCACAGGGTAATAATTTAATGCAACTAGTCATAAGGCAGTTTATAACTGTTTTAAGGAAAAATATTAAAATTGACAAAACATAATATATTCAGTTTTTCCTTCAACTGCTAAAAACCTATCAAAACAAAAAAAAAATCACTTGCTAAAGTCCAAGCAGAGAGCCGTCCTAACTTCACCAGTGGAGAGAATTCAAAAGCTTTGGGGCAGTCACTGAGAAGGTCCTCTTCTGTCATGTCTGGCCTCAATTCCAGGTGTGGTCTGACCAAGGCAGAATAGACCTCCCTGGATCTAGACACTATACTCCTTTTGATGCAACCCGAATTTCCATTAGCTTTTTAAGCTGCTGCATCACACTGTTGGCTCAAATTGTTGTCCACCAAGACTACAAGATCTTTTTCACGTGGACTGTTGTTGAGCCAGGCATCACCCATTATGTATTTTTGCATTTCATTTTTTTCTGCCTAAGTGTAGTATCTTACATTTGTCTTTGTTGAAATTCATTTGTTAGTTTTGGCCCAGCTCTCTAATCTGTTAAGGTCATATTGAATTCTGATCCTGTCCTCAGGAGTATTAGTTATCCCTCCTAATTTGGTGTCACCTGCAAACTTGACAAGCATGCTCTCTAAACCGTCATCCAAATAATTAATAAATATTTTGAACAGTACTGGGCCCAGGACCAAATCCTTCAGCAGTCCACTTGTCACTTCTTTCCAGGATGAAGAGGAACTGTTGTGGATGAGTCTCTGAGTAGTAGTAACAACAGGGAGTTGGAGAGTAGGCAGGCAGAAAGGTCTACTCGGGAACAAGATCCTATAGAAGTGCAACAGCAGGAGAGGATTCGGCAAATACTTACTGAATCCACTGTTGAAGAGTCTTTTGTAGGGTTTGATGGGGATGCTGGGTTTGACAATGAAGCAGTTTCTATGAGAAGTGCTGGGAGTGACACTGATGAGGTTGTGGATGAGATGGATTGGACAAAAGTAGCAGAAGTGGGTGACGAGCCTACAAGTAGTGGCACATTCAGAAGATCTGTTGGGAATGAAACTTGGAGGGAAGATGATTTGTTGGCTGTTTGGGAGGATGTAAGTAGAAGCAAGAGAAGGGCCGCTTGGCAGGCAAGGCAAAGAGTAGCTCGGGCAGCACAACTGGTAGCTGAGCGTGGGGTGTTGTCTGATTCTAGTTTGGAGGAGAATGCAGAAGCAGCTGAGGGTGGGGCGTTGGCTGATTGCAACTCAGAGGAAGGTTTGTAATAAAAGGAGGTCTGGTTGCAATAGGGACCTTGCGACTGGCAAAGTGTATGCTGGGTTGCATGTTATGCTGGGGCGTGATTCCTGTGAGACCTGTGATTCCTCAACCAGAACTGCTCCAATTGTTTATCCATGCATCACTGGTGTTGCACTGGATAGTCCTGAGAGTTTCCTTCGGCCTTCTATGATTCTTTCGGGATTTATGGGAAAAGACTCACTGAAGGCTATGGCAATATATGATCATAGCAGCAAGATTCTTATATGCACAAAAGTTGAAGAATTCAGATTTACCAACAAAGTGGAGCTGGTTATTTAAAATGACTGATTTAGCATATGAGGATAAATTGAGATGTTTGATTAGAGAAATATCATTAGTGGCATTTCTTTAAAAAAATGTAACCCCTTATGGACTTTTTGCAAAGCAAAGCAAAGAAAATGGATGGCTGAATTTTGGTGTTGATTATTAGAAAGGATTGGTTACGAAAGAAGTGAACTTGTATTTATTTTAGAGAAAAAGGTATGAACAACTATGCATACACACACACACACACACACTATAAGAGGAAGACAGGAAGTCAATTCATGCTTTTTTCCTATTTGTTCTCTTTGCTTATATCTTTTTTTCTTTAAACTTTTTATTGTATTGTTGTAAATTGTAATAATAATAATAATAATACTTTATTTTTTAAAAGGAAAGATTTCCTAAAATTCCAGCATAGATTTCAATGAATCGTCAAAATGGAACTTATCTGTTGAGCAGTAAAAACACAGAATTTTTGATGGTAACCAAGAAACAACATGCAGGAAAAGACTTATAATAATAAAAATAAAACTTTATTTATATCCCACCACCATCTCCCCAGAGGGACTCGGGACGGCTGACAAAAGGACTCCAAAGTGCCGCACAAATGTGCAACTATAATAATTTAAGGCTTGCATCATTTGTATGATAGGGTTAATCTACAACTTCCTCTTTTTCAGACTAACTGTCCATCACAGTTGATAGATGCAAAATTCTTTGTTTGTGCTCTCTATATCCCCTTCCTCTTCTCTCATGGAAGCAGCCTTCCTTCAGAAAGATCATGCACTACAGTTTATGCAACTGCTTGAGCAAAGATAAGAAGCCCTGTGGATATGGAATCACTGTTTGTAATAGCATTGTTCTGTCCAACAACATATTGTTCTGTTAGTTTGGAAATAGCTCTACTGTGAGTAGTAAATGCTTTCTTCTAACAGAAGGCACCTTTGAATCCCAACCTATTCCATGATGCTTCACTATGCATTAAACACACACACATACTATATATATGTGTGTGTGTGCGCGCGCACGCACATGCATGCATACACACACATACAGTCTAACACATCCTCTCTCTTTTTCTCTCTTTACAAATAGATGTGCAGGAATTGAAAAACCTCTTACGATCATGCATAAAATTGAAATTCTCATCCCTTGAAACCAAACACGAGTTTACTTTACTAAATTCCACTACAGTTTAAGATTCCAATCTAACTGGAAAAACAACACAAATTATTCAATTACTCTATCAAAACATAAACCCCTGTTCCTAATGAAGCCACTATTTATTTAGGGGAGAGGGTTATATCTATAAGTGTCAGGCAAATCCACAGTGAAATGATAAAGTGCAAAACCCAAGTATTCTTGGCAGAAGACAGGAATAGAACTTTTTTTTCCTCCCAAAAGAGAAACAAAGGATTCCTGAAAAGCCTTACATTGATTTATTTTTCCAATTTTGAATGCGTTAGGAGTAGCGGAACTGCTACTGGCATGCTAGTATTACTAACAGTCAATAAATCTAAAATATTATGTGTGAATATTGGAATGAAGCCATTAAGAAGATTACAGCACACAACGCAGCAGAGGGTCCTCATGAAAAAAGGACGAGTAATTCGGGACAACTGTGACCGCTGACCTTTGAACAGTCAAGACCACTGGTCAATCTGACAAACTAATAGAGTTCACATGCATAGAAAGTCATCTAGCCTGTAAGTATAATTTAAATGTTTGAGCAAATGATTTTAAAAGGCCCGTTAAGTCCCAGGTAATTTATTAAACACTTGATTAGACACAATGCCAAACAGTAATGTTTTTCAGATTTCAACTGATAAACTTTTCTTTAGAATAAAAAGTCATCCAAAATAAGCAAGACACTGCAATACTGTATAAAACTACATTATATAAGGCTGTTAAACTATTGAAGAGTTAGTAATAGTTATAAACTTTATACAACAATATAACTTAAGTCCTCCTGGATATACAAAATTTTGTCACAAGTCATCCATTGGCGTTTTAATGTATAAGAGCATTAATGTTTTAAGAATCCATATGAATGAATGTAAAGCTTCATTTGAGTATTCATTTTTCATCTTTCTTCGCAAAATATTTCATTTATTTTCACCTTAATGTTCAGTATGATGCACACATTCAAATATTCCTGTTTATTGTCCATAAAATACCTACTGAAATATTCATATCTGGCAATACTTTTCAGTCTTAACCATTCTTAATGTCACACAACACGGTGCCAATATTGCTGCAATTTACTGTCAACCTTGGTACGAGTACATTACTGCTTATACTTATTGTTTATATACAATGTCACCCTTTGTTGGTTTATAAATTTAAAACTATATAATGGCAATACGGCTGTTCACTCACAGTTTATGTTTGTGCATGTTTTTAATTACCAAATTAGCTCCACAAGAAATGCTTTCATGCTAAAGAACGAATGAAAGGGTTTGGGACAGTGAAATATCAAGTAACAAAATAAACCTTGTTCTAGTTATACAGTTCACATTATACAGAGTGTATTTCTACTTTTGTTACCTATTTTATAGGGAATGTTGCATTTTTGTAAAAGTCCCATTGTCTATTCAGCAAACAGGAAACCCTTATTAATATTAGTGCCTTGTAGGTTTCCATGCAACTGCTATTGAGGGGTGTGTGTGTATTTTCATCAATTATTTGCCCGTTAAATTCATTTCCAAGCACAACAGTCTAATGTACAGACTAAAGTGAATATCTGGGCCTGTTTGTTTCAGAATTCTAAATTATTTGAAGCACTCAGCAACTACTGAAGGCTGGATCTACACTGCCATATGAGGCAGTTTAAAACTGCATTATGTGACAGTGTAGACTGGGCCAGAGTGGGACTTCGTATTGAATCTATCCCATTTTTGTGAGATTGTCAGTAAGTCATTATTTATAATGCTATGCCATTATTATTAATAATAAAAAATAACATTAATACATTCAGGAAGATCACTTTCTGGAGATATTTATTTAATGAAAATCAATGTAAATGTATTTTCATTTATAAAACTGGAATATAGGAATTCAGGAATTGTGCCCTGTTACTATTCTTGATGGCTAATTCTGTGTACCACTTTCATATATCATGTATGTTAAATGTTGTTTCCTCACATCAAACATGCCAGACACAATGGACGAAACCAGGATATATCCACTCTTAATAAGGATGTGACCCAGGCAACGGTAAAATTCATGTGGTGATTTTTCAGATATGTCCATCAATTCAAATAAACCTTCCCTCTCCCTCTGGGAAGGTATGCCTTTTATCGTAAGCAACTGTGGATTGTGACCTCTGGGCACAATATAAAATCCCAGGCAATGTGAAACGCCCAGTGTGTACACAGGGCATTCTGTTGCTCATGGAAGTTGCTGGAGAAATCCCTGTGGATTCACAAGTCTGTATGTGTTTTGAAACTATTCAGTTGTGCCTTCAGGGTATAATTAGGTGATTTAATTGTTGATTTACATGGCACATATATAAATGACCATTCTCCTTAAACACAGGGGTAATACATGCATGTACATACAGACATACACATACAACATTATATATATTTAATCTGATGAAAGGAGATGGTGAATCAGTATTTAACACAGTATTTAACATTTTAACACATTAATATTTGTTCTATTAAGTCAATTTTTGGTTAAGGTAGGTTATAAATCTAAAAATAAACTTTTCCCAAAGAAGAAAATCACTTTCCCAGAGGAAAAAAAATGAATGAATGTATTTACATATGCAATTGCTTTTGGCCAATCTTAATTACTTCAAAAGTACATAATAATATGTATTTAAAAGTCTTAATATAAGGAGTTACATATCTGATATAATGCAATTGAATTATCATGAAAGCAAAAATAAGCTTCTTTGTCATATTGCTTTGAACTGGTACACTATTTTTAAAAGCCTGTAAACCTACAGCATTCATTTTTGGAATAACGGGGAATCATTTCACTCCCATTTTAGAATGTTTATTAACATCTACACATACAACAGCTTCTACTGAATTCTGCCATAAAAATGCACAAAATATGATCAGTTAGAGAGCACCCCCCTCAAAATGTTGCAAGGGAAAGTGAAATGCTATTTTTTGGGTGTCTCTTTAAACATGAAATGTGGAATATGTTCCATGATAAGCAGCAAGGGAATAAGATCAAAGTCCAAGAGAAACTGGCACTTACTTTATCTTCCTTTACAGACAAAAGACAGTTTTCGTCATTTTCAAAAGGATCCAATGTCTTTTATGACAAACGGGTTTGCAGTTTAATTTACAAATAGAATTATAAGTAAGTAATCTTTGCTCTGCCAGAGCAAATGACAAACAGAGTGGGATTTTCAATGCATGCAGTCCCCAGCAGGAAAGGAGAGATTAAAATAAAAATGAAATAATTTAGAGAAAACAAATAAATGTTTCAGAAAGTTGAAGGGGATCAAAGCATGCATTTTCTGACCCCAACTGTACAAGTATTTCTTATTATATTGACCAGTGTCATCAGATCATTAATTAAAAGGAGATGTGCTGGCAGGTGGCAGAGAAGCAGAAGCCGATAATTGGCCCCCTTCTTCTTTTTGCCTTCAAAAACTCCCCCCTTTCTATCTCTCTCTCTCTTTGCAAGATATGCCACTAGGCAGACAGAAATGCCTACTTTGTAATATAATGATTAAGATGAGATGAAGAGACTCTTGCGTTTAAAGCAGCTATGCCTAATGAATGCAGCTAGCTTTATAATTATGATCCTTTTTAAACAATAGGAACTATCGTGCTCTACTCAAAACGTCCTCAACTGTCAAAAACAGGTAAAAAACCAACAAAACACTCTTAAGTAGGAATTCTACAGCTGGTGGCATGGGAGGGGGAGTAGTCTCTGTGTATCAGTTAGTAAAAGCAGGCAAAATGTCATTAATTCAAGAAGCTAGAAGGACAAAAACCCACGAATGAAGCCCCTTGGGCTTACCACTTCACTTGGTAGGTTGCTCAGGTCATTAAATGGTGTTTCCAAAGTGTTCGTGTCAACATTTAGCATCACCACGTCCTCAAGTGATTTACTTTTCACCTTCTGCACAAGGAAACAAAATAGTACACAAGAATTTTAATGTATTGAGTTAGCTGGTAACTCAGTGAAGTAGGATGCACACAAAATGGGGAGCATTTTCACAATCGGCAACTTGTCCTAAGGACCATGAAATCATGTTTCCACAATGCTTAGATGATTGAGAGAAATCATTGCTGGAGAATGTGTTGGCGGCTTTAAAGGAAGACCAATTTCAAACCATTAATAGCAATTTGCTAAAATTTATAAATGAAAGTTGCATAATAAGGGACAGAATGCCACTGGATAAAAGCTGCTAGGAAGCAACTGCCTATAGTCTTCTATGAACTAAAAAACATTAGCTTAATCACTGCAGGAAACAGGATGTCGAACCAAGAGAATTATAGCAATTTGGCACCATTTTAACTGCCATGGCTCAATCCTATGCATTCTTGGGATTTGTAATTTTAAAGCACTCTCTTTGGAGAAAATAGCAGCTGGATTCAACATGCTTAGTGGAAAGGAGGAGTAAGTCTAGAGTCATTCACTTTCACTGCTCTCCTCTACAGTCTACTTAAAACCTAATCTTCTTAAACCAACTATTGGTCAGAAGCTGGTGCTCCTAACTAGTTCTGTTTTCTTTCTAATTCTACCCACACATCCATACTGAAAACCTAGATGCTACTAAAGCACCTCTAAAACAAACAAAAAAAGACAAGAATTATCAGTTCTCCTTGTTGTGGTGATGATTTCCATCCACACTAAACTGGTTCAAAGAATGAAAGGCAAAATGAACTGGGACTGACAGAGTGGCTTCTAAGACATTTCAGGTGGAAAGCAGAAGTAATGGGAGTCAGGTGATCTTTTCTATGGCCCATCTACACTAACCAAAGTTCAGTATAAAAGAGGATCACCCCCATGGAAGTCAAGTGGCACACAGGGTTGATCCAGGATAATACCAGACAAGGTCTTGCCCCGCATGACTCTAAATGACTCTAATTTCTGAATTCTGCCACTGAATCTGAGCTTTCCACTGATGTAGGGCCTGTGGGAACAGTTGGGCTGGTTTCCAAACGGAACCGGACACAACTGTTACCACTACCATCCTGTGTTTCCCAGGCTTGAGTGTCTCAGGACATGGGATGGCAGACCCCTTTTCCCCACCCTCTGTGTCACGGGTGTCTCTAGCCACGATCCACCTGTTCACTATCACATGCCCAGATTTCAGCTGGGGTGACAGGGTGTACAGGGAAGAGAGAGAGCAGTGGGGACTCCCTCCTACCTCTGCAGAAGCTGGGAGAATCTCTGCTGGGACTGTACTCAAGAAAAATCTGGCACTACACATGCCAGATTGGCCACAGGTTATGTGTCTGTGTAGATCTGCCCTATGAACAAATGAAATGGGATATTGGACTGACCTCCATGAGGCTGAAATGAACTCCAATCAAGTATGGCATTGGTGCACTGAAATAAAAAAAATACATATATAATAAATTACATGTAATAAAAAATCAATTAATTGTTAAAAATGTAAATACATCATTTTTTACTTTTTAAATCCTATTTTTCTTCTGTGCCATGCATGAGAACACAGCAATTCCAGCTCAAAGTGAAGTCTATGTTCTTAACTGAGTGTTAAAAGTTGTTAGTGTTAAAATCCTGCAGATTCAATGAACTAAGTGTGGTCTTAGAGAAGAAAGTCTCAAGTCTAAAATCCAGTTATTAGCTGTCATGATCCATCTGTCTCACAGAATTGTTGCGAAGATTGGAAGACCACAAAGAAGCTGTAAGTGGTTTAAAACAGGGTAATGCAAACTTTTTGGTTAGGGATGACATTTGCTATGAGTTTTCTGCTGGGGACACTATGCCAATAGAACACAGGATAGAATCAGTGATGCATGAAGCGACTTCACACCAGAAGCAACTTGCAGTTTCTCAAGTTGCTCCTGACATGGAAAAAAAAGGTGATACATGAAGCAGCAAGCAGACTAATCTACTTACTACCCATCCCTTTCTTTCTCTATACCATCAATTTCTCTCATTTCCTTTCTCCTTGTTTATCACTCTGCTGTGGAAGGAATACATCACTCTTGGTAAATACTGTTTGGAGTGACACATACTAGGCTTCAAGGAACATGATATCAGTCTGAGGATCACAAGCTATTCTCTGATGTTCTAAAATATTCTGAGCAGTTCTGCTGTAGATTAAAGAGACCACCTTTCACTAAACAATTCATCTGCAATAATAGGCATCTGCCTATAGACCAGCCTAAGATCGCATGATAATTTAAATAAAGGAACTCTAAATTGAGCTCCCTATGTGGTCACATCATATGATTTCTAATCTATTGAAAAGTATCACTTTTGCAATGGTGTGAGTTTATATAATCATCCCAGCAATAATGCCTGATCTACAATGGCGCATTCACGCTGCAAGTCACTGCTTGATATTGCTGTCACCATGCATATGTGAATTAGTCTTAAGGATATGCCAGAACACTGATTAAAGCTTGTTAATTTTAATTCATTTTATGTATGCTTTAGTATTCAGTACAGAATGGTTTGCAAGATGGCTTGTAACTTAATACTGTGATGTGGTTAAGAAATGCTGATTTTAGAGTTTTCTATATAACACAATTCAGTACAGTAACGTGGACTAGATGCCTACAACAATGGTTTTGTTTTAGGTATATATAATTTGGCGAATAGTTATGTAAAATACAAAATTAATGGCTTGTGAAATATAAAATTGATATTCTTTGTGCAAAACTATCAACCACAACATGCTGTGTAGTAGAGGGATCTATTGCTTCCGTAATGCTCTCCCAAATATGTTTGAGCAGTTGCCTATATACACAATGGTATGGCGTGGAGTACTTATTTCAACCTATTTCAACAAAGGTCATAATCCTGCTCTCCATTGATAGAGAGCAAGATTAGCATACTTCAATATATTGTGACACAGCACCTTAATAGATTTGCGTGTTCAATTATATCCCTGTAAAGACTGTTAGAATTCAATTTCCATAAGCCCTTATCAGTGATGAGGGATGATGGGACTTATAGTCTTACACCTGAAGAGATATAGTTAATGTAGATATAGATAATATAATGCACCAAACATTTTCTGATGACTCATAACAAGAACAGAAACATTTCTTGCCTAAATGACATCACGACAATAAAAATGGAGTAAAAGCAGTGCTTAAGTGGTTACGGTTGTGGTACAGATCTGCACATCTTTGGCTTCTTTCAGTTCTTGCTCGTTATTTAATGAGTAAAGGTATCCTGCATACAACTAGAGTTTTCATTGAAAACTGACTCCTTCCCAAAGAGGACAGGATTATGACTAAACAGACTGAAAATAAAGTTGCCGTTAGGCACTCTGCTTCACAACCAGTTTTCTTACTAATATTATCCACCAGAAAAGATTGATATAATCTTTCTGGGAAAGAAAGAAGCCCCATAGAGCAAGTTTTCAGGACCATGGAGGGCTTTGTGGCAAAGAAGAAGAAAGCACTCTTACCAGAATGAGTGCAGAATTGGATTTAATTTATGAAATAGTTACATGTACAGACAAGATTCTGTGCCTTTTATCTTTGTACAGCTTTATGTGAGGAGAAAGAAAAATCCTCTGATAAATTTTGTGAAACAACAAAAACAAAGCACTGCAAAAGCAACCAGACTTGATCAATGAAAATAAAACAAAGGTTGGAAGTCAATGTACTTTAAACAAGATGAATATGATTTGGATATAACACAGTTCATTTACAAGCAATACTTTCCCCCAACATTTGTATCTGATGTAGCCCTAGTAATGTGCTGATAGTTCATTTTAACTTGTATTGTATTTCTTAGCAGATTGTAGAATGATATATTCTAACTTAAAGGACTCAAACATTTTCAAAGAAGTAGCCATGTTAGAAATGCAGTATAAAGCAAAAAGGAAGAAAGGGAGAGAAAATAAAATGAGGCAGCATTTTTTAAAAAAAATCCATGAGATTTTGTGGCTATAAACCCATTCCTTTGATACTGCATTCAAAGAAGTGGGTTTATATCCATGGAAGTTTATACAATTAAAAAAACTTGTCAAGTTGTTGCAACATTTCTCCCCTTTCTTTCTCCATATTATTTCAATTTCAAAAACCTTGTACTATATGGGAAGCACTCTGGCCGTAATATATCAGATTGAATATAAGCAGTCCCCAAGTTACAAACAATTCATAGTTAAGAACAAGGGCAAGACAAGAGGAAGTAACACAAATGTATCCCTAGGAAGGGAAATTCAATCCTGAAAGAGTTATCATGTGGAAAAAGTATCTCAACCGAAACTTTATCACTAATACTTGTTTCCATAACAAGCCACATTTTTCAAAATGCCATTATCACAGGGGCAGAAAGTGAGGTGTAATCTTTTGAACAGAGGCACAGACAGCTAAACAAATACCACAGGGGTGTTAACACCTATACAATCCAAAGTTAAAAATTATTTTTAATTGGAGTTACACTTAAAAATGTATCTGTTATGACTTACATATAAATTAATCTTAAGAACAAACCTACAGAACCTATTGTCATGACCAGCATCCTGTTTTCTGTAACTTGGGCCTGCTTGTAAATGACATCCAGTTCCTTTCTGAAATGTGAGAATGCTAATTATTTGCTCACCAACCCCAATGGGATGCAAATGCAGATGGGTCTAGCTATCAAAAATGATTCACAGTACAGCCACAATAGACTTAGCATTCCTTCATTGGTTAATCGACAAAAGTTCTTCAGCATCCCTTTAAAGATTTTATCCCTCATGGGAGAACATAGCTTACTCTTGGCTGCATTTATGCTTTTTTCAACATCCATAGAATGGTCAAAACGACTTGAAGCCAAAGCTGGTAGATCCCTTCTGTTCATTGTTGATATTCTTAAATAAATATTACTTTTTAAAGTTCACATCTCGTGCAGCTTGCCCTATGTTTTCCCAAACAGGTGCCCATTTTGATGGTATTGATTACCTGTCACAGCACAGTCTTTTGTGCTCAGATGCACGCGGCCAGCAAAATACAAGGGTCACAGGAGGGACTCAACAAGGGAATGACTTGCAACATAGGGAATGTGTGCTGGGACCAATTTATGTCCCTCATTCATGACATGCATCGTAGGCATCGATGACCTAACACCAGGTTCACCTGAGACACAGTGATACAGTATCATGAACCAGCATGAGGCTGTTGGTTAAAGCTGAGAGAGCCAGACTGAAATAAGCTGCAGGAAGGCTTTCTACAATTCAGTCAGCTCTGGAAATAAAACTTTTCTTCATACCACCTTAGCACTGAATCTTAAAAATCATACACAATTTCCAGAGTGACATAGTGCTTCATGCATATTACTCCTCACATCAGTAATCCTTGCATCATATATATTATTCCTCGCATATTCCTTCTACTTTGGGAATTTTAACAGTAGTTAACATGGAAAATGCCATTTTGTGCAAAAATCTGCTGTAATCGACATGCTAGTCAGCTTTGGTGGTTTAAAAAATATTCACAACTGAATTGGAGATGTGATCACGTCACAAAAGATGTGGTCACGTCACTGGCTTAAATTTAGACTCAGATATTAAACCCATCTCAGCCAATTTCTTACTAGATGGAATTGGGGAAGACATCCTATCTTCCTTACTTTGAGGTGGGAATACTAATAAGCATTACAGTGTTCCCCCACTACTTTGCGGTTCGCTTGCTGTTTTGCGGGAATTTTTAAAATAATTTACAAATTTATTTACCCCATTGCTGCCCCCTTGCTCAGTGACTGCCATGTTGCTCTGGCTGCCTCTGCTTCTGCAGCCAGAAAAGAAGGAAGGCTGCTCCGCCCGGAGGTTGGATGAGAGTGAGGGCGGGCGGCAGCGGTGGCTGGAGCTGGAAGAGGTGGCCAAGCTCCTGTTTGTGCTGCCGCTCCAGTCGGAGGACTCAGAAGAGAGGGTGGAAGTCCCCAATCTGGATCCCCAGATGTTACTGAATGACAACTCTCTTCACTTCTGATTGCATTACATAACACATTTTTTGTTCCTCGGTTATTAATGTCATTTTTAATTGGCTCTATCATAAAAACATGGGGAAAGTTAATTAAAGTGCAAAAATTTTGTTTTCGTAGGACATCCGGCAAAATATTTTGCTATAGTTTTTCAATGAATATCTCATTGAGTCTCAACCAATTCAACATAGTTTGTGGCAGTCATAAAAACCCAAGTTTCTGGAGTATAACAACTACTTTCAAAGTAAGTACCACACAATTAAACAGGAAATAACACTTTCAAACCAGGAACATAATTTTTTTTTCAAATTTTGTTCCATAGTGTTATCTGTCATGCAGACTAAGGATAATTGGGATACAAGAGTTATAATCCAGCATCTGGAGGGCCGCATAAAATGACATAGCAGGCCAAAATCGACCCAAAGGCCTTGGGTTTGCCACATGTGAGCTAGAAAGAATGAATAATGTATATTTGCCATCTTACCAGCAGTAATCCAGAAGATGTGGAGGGAGAACTGGGATGTATATGTGTTGCCAATACATCGGATATAGCAATGAAGCTGACCCATGAACACAAGCAGTTAACTATAAATAAAAACAAGATAAATAATTGAAATTGAATTATTGAAAAAAACAAATCTTTAAAATGCAAGATAAATTCAGAATTTTAAAAACCAAGAAAAAAGCTACAATTTATAGGGACATATAAGCAGTATCTGCATAAAATACCAAATCGATATGAAACAATATAAAAACAATACTAATTATCCACTTCTTTTCAAGAATGAGAGTATGCAAAGAAAGCTTCAATTCCCCCCAGTCTTCAAACTTAGATGCATATATACTGCAAAGTCACTAAAAGTGACAAAACCATGGCTTATGCTATCTTCACTGAAATGTAAGACCAGCCTGCTGTGCTTAAATTTCTCTAATATTACAGTGTAATTTAGGCTATTTTTCTAACTCTAAAGAGTGTGCATGCATCCTTAATCACATCATTTTTGGGCAACTGTCATCACACAGGTTCATAAAGTTTTATTCCTTAAAAGAAGATGCTTATGGGATATGTACAGAACCAGCAGATTTTTTAATAGCCATATGTTCTTGTTCAGTCGCCATGTAACAGAAGCCCAAGATCATTTAAATGAAAATTAAAGTCAACATCTGCAATAGCTAAATGGGGCATGTAGGGATGGAAATCCACTAAACAACATCTCCATATCATAAAATATTGCACATACGAAGGAGTAAAATGTAAACCAAATGTAGATACAGTTTTGCAAAGTTTTGGAAATAGCTTTGTAAGGAACAACCACATACATGTTTACTGTTTCAAGTCAACAGGCACAAGACCAGAACCTAAAACTACAAAGTGGCTGTCCTATCAGCATGGCTTTTAACGCTGTGGTAATTTGACAATATTTAAATATTCAGGGTCAAGAGAAATATGAAGTTTGACATGTAGAATTTTATGTACTATATTTTATGGACTATATTTCTGTATACAGACTTTACATGGATTTGATGAGAAGGATGCTGACATTCATTAAAAGGTAACATGATACAGAAAAACATGTTCTTTTGTTTGCCAAATAGTGCAGCCCAAATTGTGGATGTATGGTTTCAGACACTGAAAAATGATAATCAACTTCTCAGCTCCAGGAATTCTTGGTTGAGACCAATTATCTGGACTCGTCACAGTCTGGTTTTAGGCCTGGTATTGGAACTGAGACGGCTTTGTTCGCCTTGGCGGATGACCTCCGCAGAGAGCTAGATAGGGGGAGTGCATCTCTACTGGTTCTCTTGGACATCTCATCGACCATGGTATCCTTCTGGGTCAGCTCTCGGGAATGGGTCTTGGGGGCATTGCTCTGTATTGGCCCTGCTCTTTCCTAGGGGGTCATACCCAGATGGTGAAGCTGGGGGATACCTGCTCGGACCCCTGGCCTTTGACCTGTGGGGTTCCGCAAGGCTCTATTCTATCCTCCATGCTTTTTAACATCTACATGAAACCTCTGGGTGAGGTCATCCGGGGTTTTGGAGTTCAGTGTCATCTCTATGCAGATAACACCCAACTCTACTACTCTTTTCCACCTAATTCCAAGGAAGCCGCCCAGCCGCTAAGCCAGTGTCTGGCAGCTGTGTCGAGCTGGATGAGGGCTAACAAGTTGAGGCATAATCCAAACAAGACAGAGGCCCTCCTGGTCAGTCGTGGGACCAAATCGGGGTATTGGGTGGCAACCTGTGCTGGACGGGGTTGCACTCCCCCTGAGGGCACAGGTCCACAGTCTGGGGATCCTTCTGGACTCATTGCTGACGCTTGAAGCCCAGGTGTCTGCGGTGGCCAGGAGGGCCTTTGCACAATTAAAACTTGTGCGCCAGCTGCGACCATACCTCGAGAAGTCTGACCTGGCCACGGTGGTCCACGCCTCAGTTACATCCAGGTTGGATTACTGCAATGCTCTCTATGTGAGGCTGCCCGTGAAGATGGTCCGGAAATTCCAACTAGTTCAAAGACCAGCAGGCAGGTTTCTAACTGGTGCTGGTTATAGGGAGCATACAATGCCCCAACTGAAACAGCTCCACTGGCTGCCGATAAACTGCCGGGCCCAATTCAAGGTGCAGGTATTAACCTATAAAGCCCTAAACGGCTCGAGCCCTGCCTATCTCCATGATCGCATCTCCCCCTATGAACCGGTGTGGGCCTTGAGATCGTCCGGGAAGGCTCTTCTCTCGCTCCCACCTCCGTCCCAAGTACGGTTGGTGGGGACGAGGGATCGGGCCTTCTCGACGGTGGCCTCCCGGTTTTGGAATGCACTCCCAAAAGAAATCAGGCAATCCTGTACCTTATCCACCTTTCGTAAGGATCTGAAGACCTGGTGGTTTCAGCAGGTTTTTGAGTAATCTACTCTGTATACCTCCGACCTATGGCCTTGAAACATGTTATATAAGATTCATCCATCCTTAACCGGATTGTTATGATATTTGGCTAATTATCCCTGTCCTCTCGATCATGGCTGGTTTGTTTATTTTAATTGTATAGTTGTATCTGTTTTAATATTGTCTCTCAATTGCTGACTATGTAATGTATGTTGTTATTTTGATTGGAAACCGCCCTGAGTCTCCTTGGGGAGATAGGGCGGTATACAAATAAAGTTTTTATTATTATTATTATTATTATTATTATTATTATTATTATTATTAGCTTCCATTTTTTGTCAAAAAGAAATTTCCAGTTTTTGCTGTGTTAACCCGTCTTAATGAAACCGATTGTGTTGGAGAGGTTCAGCGAGAAAGCAAAGAAAACGACTTAGCTTGCATTTTGCTATTTTGATGAATGAAAGTATTTAAAATGGCTATGCTTTGTGTGGCAGATAGAAAGCATCTTTATGCTTATCAATGTTGATGTGATATCTCATACTTCCAATTATAATTCACTAGACGCTTCAAAAAACCATGCAAATAAACTTTATTTGAAAAATTCCCACTTCGCTTAGAACTAGACAGAGTTCACAGGAATACTCTTCCGCCTCCTTCAGAAAGTACTTTAGGAAAGGTCCAATAAAACAGAGTAATTTAGCTTTGTGATTTAGTAATTTTGAGGGCACTGGGCATTATAATGGAGCATCAGGATAATGGCTTGCCGTGGATCATCAAGTGAAATAGTCTGGAACATTCATCTCAAAAGCCAGCAATGAAAATGAGCCAATACTATGTATAAAACCACTACAAATACTTGATAGTTGAAAAGGTAAGTGTTACAAATGCTGCACAATTTAAGAATCGGCAGAGCAATGAATGCTGTAAATACAATTTGTTTAATCTTTTTTCTACCCTTAAAGGAAGAAGGGACTTTTTAGTTCAGAAGACAGGAAGAAATGACAAATTCAGTTTTATTCCAGCTGTTGATTTAGAGCCATGATAAACAACCGTGAGAGCAATACTGGTAGAAGGTAGCTAATCACCTTGATATAGGTAGGACAAGGTAAGAATGGCATCGTTGAAAAGAACAAAACTGTAGGGGTTCTAAGGATGAGGCAATCCCAATATGCTAGAATAATGTGAGAGCAAATCCCATGGGAAAGGCTAAAAGGGCAGGACTAGCATTGTTTACAAAACTAATTCTTGATAAAACTTAGAAAGTTTTTGTTTGAGGAAAGCTGTGTATGGTCTTGCTTTCATGGAAGAAAGATGTTGATTTTCACTGACAATTCTCTTAGGTCCCACACTATTTTCCAAGTTACAGGATCCAAAAAATAATTCTCTTGCACATAATATCCAGTGCTCTTAATCCCAAGAAGCCTAATAATATTAATAGTACAACTTAACCTATGACAAGATATTAACTTATATTTGCTTCTTTCAATTTGCAAAGTTCTTCCCATTATAGAAGGTGGTGGATACTATCAGAAATATTTCTTCTAGATTAGATCTGTTTTCCAGTAGCAATAAAACGGGCACAACAGTCTGTATACGACTGATTATCTATTTTGTATTTTCAGCTTTGCCTTATATCCAAACGTATATTTCTTTGTACTATAATAGTGGATAACTAATAAGCCTAGTATATATATTGACTTCTGAGAACTTAGAAATTCTTAGACAAAAAAGAACTGTTGATCCCCTGTAGGACAACAACACTCAATCAACAGAAATTGTGTAAGTAATGATTAGGGATAAGTTCAGTGATTCAATAGATATGTTCCTCTTGGAGCTAACAAATAAACTTACACATCAGAAATAGGCAGGTTTTGTTTTACTTTAGTTTGTGTCAGAATTGGATACTTTGTTCAAAAGTGACATTTTATAGCAAGTTGGTCCTAGGACATATTATGGCAATATCACAAGAAGAGAGCACTAGCGTAAAGTTTCCCCTTTTTCTGCAGTAAGGGATCACTTGGTCAAAATTCAAAAATGACTCTTCCAAAAATTGGGAAACTGTTTCATGGCAGATAAACCCATGTTCCCAGTGTTTCTAACATTCTGGCAGTGACAAATATTGAGATGCCTCCAAAATTGTTGATGTAACACTAGAATTGCATTCAAGTTAGCTTTCCAAAATATAACTTGGGCTCATTCTCAAAAACAGAGAAGTACTTCACTGTTTAGTAGGAATATGAGGCTTAAGTAAAATACTCAGAAGCCCACAGGAAAACATAGTAAGAAAGAAATAGTTTGTCTCCTGTGATTCCTAGCCCTGTTATTCCCACGAAAGGAAGAAGTTACCAGTTACCAACCACCTGAAGAGAACTGTTTTGAGTCTGATCGAGGAAGCTAACACACTTCTAACAGATGCTCAAACCTAGTGCTTTAAAATGCTTTCATTTAAACAACAATACGAATAACAAATCCAGGGTATCTCAAGAGTGCTTTGCTTGCATTTCAGAATTATCCCATGATTTGTGTGACACATTTCTGGCAAAAATAACCAGTAAAGGAAAGGAAGATCCTTTTAAATATACTTTATGTATGCATGTGTGTGTGTGTCAGCTGAAAAACAACAGGCTCCACTTTTGTGCACTTTATCCTCTTCACCCAGATTAAGCTAGCAGGATTAAATATGGAAAAGAAGTTCCGAAAGCTCCTGAGGGATATCATTAGGGCAAATTGCCAAAGAATGAAACATGAGCCAGTCGGAAGGGGCTGGAAGATGCAGTAATACCAAGGGACTTGATTGAATGTTTGACAGTTGGAGCTTCAGTAATGTGTGAACTGTGGGTTACAGCATCAAGAGACTCTGTTCACTGACACACAGAATGTCACTATTGACCACCGAACTACCCAGGCTTGACAGCTATACTACACATAGCAAAGATGTCATAATTCCAGTTAAACTGCACATTTGCTTCCTTTTTTTGCCAACAGCTGTAATTTTACAGAGCATCTTATATTACCCAACTGCCATTTTAATTAAAATCTTGTTTTTGTTTTGTTTGGTATAAAGATAATTTAAAGTTTCAGCAAATAATCAACCTGCCATTCTCAGAATATTTATTCTCTGGATGAATTTCTAATTATACTGTATTGCTGTATAATTTCTCTATATGCTTATATACCCTAGAGACACCAGATCATGTCTGCTCTTGGAAGCTAAACAAGGTTATCCCTGTTTAGAACTTAGATAGGAAACTATCAGTGAATACTACATCTTCTAAGATATATTTCAGAGGAAGAAACTGGTCAAAACCCCTCTGAGTATTCCTTGCTTAAGAAGATCCTATGAAATGCTTGGGAACATTTTAAGCCAACAAAACAGTTGAAAGCACATACATAATTTCTCTGATCCTCATATGCAGATGAACTACAAATTTAAATATTAAAACTTTCACCAGTTTTGATCCATATGAACATGGAATAAATATCTACGTAACCACTGCCTTCCTCAGACTTCCTTAAAATTAAGATGCTATAAACATCTTTAATTCATTCCTATACTGTGCAATAGATAAGGCTCTCTGGGTACATCACAAAGAGATTGCTACTGCTGAATTGGGTGACAAAGATTTCAGGTCACGCTGCCTGAAGATTGAATATCCTACAGGATATTCAATAAGCAAACAAGCTGTTGTTGTTGTTATTATTAATTACTGTTGTTATTATTATTGTGTTTATTTATACCCCACTTTTTCTCTCCACAAGGAGATTCAAAGCAGCTTACATTAAAAGCATTGTAATACAATTCAAAATCTACAAATATACAAACATTAAAACAGAATTAAATATCACTGGTATGAAAAAATTAAATGACACAGCACCTCCTGACTTGATCTTTAAAATCTTCTCCTTCAAAGTTACCTTTGAAATATCACAAACAGAAATGCATTATTTCACAGACGGTTTTGAACATAACTTCAGTTGAAATAAATTGACTGTGTTATGTTAATTATTCTCTGATTATTTTTTTCTGGTCAAAAAACACATATGATGAATTGCATCTGAATCTGTCAACAAATATGGAAAATAAAACCCACAGATTTCAAATGCTCAAGATACATTCCAATCCCCGAGAAAGGTAAATAAAAGACCATTGTATTAAAAATCTACATAGGGACCACCAAACACAACGCCCAAACACAAATCAAGGAACATGAAAGGCACTGCAGGTTAATTCAACCAGAAAAGTCAGCCATAGCAGAGCACTTGATGAATCAACCTGGATACGGCATATTATCTGAGAACATAGAAATGCTGGACCACTTTAGCAACCACCATGTCAGACTATACAGAGAAGCCACTGAAATCCACGAGCACGTGGACAATTTCAAGAGAAAGGAAGAAACCATTAAAATGAACAAAATCTGCCTACCAGTATTAAAAAAAACCCTCTAAAATCAGGACATTAAATAAAAAAACAACATTCAAAACCAGAGGAATTCCAGACAGGAAACAATCTGGGCCAACTAACACCCCCCAACAAAGGATTCCCCCAGGCAGGAAGCTGCAAGGCCATTCAATGCTAATCAAGGTGGTCAATTGCAACATTCACACTTGTCTCAAGCAGACAAGAGTTCTTTCTCCCATGCTGGGCATTCCACAGATATATTAATCTCACTTGCCTAGTTTCCAACAGACCTCACAACCTCTGATGATTTTTGCCATAGATATGGGTGACACGTCAGGAAAGAATGCTTCTGGAACATGGCCATACAGCCTGGTAAATTCACAGCAACCCAGTGATTCCGACCATGAAAGCCTTCCAACAAAATCATTGTATTAATTTCCCATGCAAGCAAAGTGATGCACCAAATTCTGCAACAAAGATTCAGAGGAAGAGGCACTAGGGATCATATTACAAACATATATTTATTGAGTTCATTAAAGCACTTTAGAAGAAAATCAGTCTATTATAGGTTACAGCAAACCCTTTGATTTTATCGATAAATTAAAAATATGGATTACAAAATAATGGATTACTCTTAAAGAAATGGAAGTGCCACAACATTTTATTATGAATCTGTAATTCGGGGGGGGGGGGGGGGGGGAGAGGCTACTGCCAGGACAGAAAAATTAAGACTTTTCAATTGGCAAAGGGAGGAAGATATAAGGCTACATTTTACCAACCTAAATATTTAATTTATATACTGAATGTATCAAAGGAAAGATGTATGAAACTGGTTGAAGGAACATCAATAACTTAAACTATGCAGATGACACCATACTGCTATCAGAAAATGGCAAGGACTTGGAACAATTACTAAAAAAAAACATGGAAGAAAGTGCAAATACAGGTTTACAGTTAAAGAATAGGGAAATAGATTATAAAGATCCTGAATCAGTTCAATAGCTGGTGATGTAAATGGTATTGTTGTCTGAGTATTTTCAAATATGAGAAACCAAACATTGGAAGTAACATCAATGAAGAACAAATGCAGTGATTGCTTGAAAGAGTCTTTTTCCATTCTGCTACTTTCTGAATAAAAGACAAATGTTTTTCAAATGCAACAACCTGAAGCAGCAAACTAATGTGCTAAGCATCCTAGCTTCATATATATTCTAGAATTAAAAAATAGAGGTAATAAAATGTAGAAGTGAAGATAATTTAGGATTAAAGTACAAATGAGAAATTGAGAATTATTAAGATATGTCTGCTGAGTTGAACATTTATAATTAGTGTTACACTTCCTAACCAAAACTGTTCATGCCCTAGGCTGACAGAGCAATGTCAACTCTCCCCTATAAGAAACTTCAGTTCATTACATGACATCTGGGCTACTACCAACAGATCTGGATTTACTATTTCAAAATGCAAGTGAAGATTCAGTTATGCTCCATCATTAAAAAAAAGAAAAGAAATCTACCCTATACATGGTGATCTTAGGCAAATCATGTGCTCTCAGCCTTAGAGGAAGGCAATGGCAAACCTTCTCTGAATAAACCTTGCCAAGAAAACCCTATGATGGGTTCACCATAAGTCAGAGTCTGTTGAAGGCTCATCATAACCACACATTGCACTTTTCACATTAACTTGCTTTTATTCTGTCAAGAGTTATTTTTTATTGTTAGGGAAAGGATCAGATAGGAATATACAATCACATGAGCCAGCTCTGCAGTGTGAACTGGCAGAGTCCATATTCAAGTTAAGGGAAGCTTCAAGGACAATTAAACCTCAGGACATGGAAAGGAGAAGATTACCCAAAACAAGGAAACACTAAAGGTGCTACTGTTTGAAAATGTGTAGGACTTACAAGAGAAATACAAGAGTATTGTAATCTTTACACATTCAGCAAGAGAAAGCAATCATGCTCGATTTAAAATAATCCTTGCCTTTTCAGTACTTCCAAATCAGACATTTGTACAGTATCTTACATGGCAGTTTAGCATTAACAGAAGACATGAGTGGTTTTGAAGAAGTGTAACTCAAATCAACTAAGGGTCTTCTGTCAAAGTTATATAATTTATTGATACATAATGAAAAGGAAGAAGGAAAGATTTAGTAGGTTTATGGTTACATGGAACTGTAATTGCAACAATGAGCTATCACAGAAAAGTGAAAGAGCATATTCAAGAATGAACTACGGTACTCAATTCTCAACCAATTTAAGTGAAATCTATTATGAAGTTTTATAGAAATGGCTTCTTACCCAAGGTAGATCAAGCAAATGCAGTATGAATATTTTCAGAACTTGTCCACTGTGTCTGAACCCAGATGACACGTATGCCTGTTGGGATTGCCCTTGCGTTAAGGATTATTGGAATAATATAGAAGCTATTGTTCAAAACATATCACTCAGAATAGTACAACTAATTGGATTTCACTTCTCTATAAAAGATGATAAAGTCTGAAGAAAGCAACCCGAGGAATAGCCAACCTATTAATGGCAGCAAGAATGTATGCTGCCAGTAAATGTAAAATTCGGAATCTGTACAACATTTGGCCCGTGGGCCTGCACAACATATGGAGGGTCATTAGCGTGGCCCACAGAGTGGTGCCTCCCCCCAACACACACACACACTGCCCCACAGGAGAGAAGGAAAGTGGATTGATCTTCTGTATCTGTCACTTTCGTGTCTAGGAAACGGGTGGCATGGGGAAAAGTTCAGAATCCAAGAGCTTGGATTTTGTTTGATGGAGGCCTAGTAAAAATCACTGTATCAAATTGTGACTTTGTTGAAATATGGTGAAGTATAGGATGTTGGTAAGTAAAAAGATAGGGCCATGTTGCTCATTACAGATTTTTATTCATATACCGGTACATAAGGAAATCCTTTGGTCAATAGACAGCCTTTGAAATAGGCGATTTTGCATGTCTTTTTTGAGTTATGATGAACTATGTTATAGGTTTTCTTGGCAGAATTTGTTCAGAAGAGGATTGCCTTTGTCTTCCTCTGAGGCTGAGAGATTCTCAAATGTTACTCAGTAGCTTCCCATGGCTTTGCAAGGATTTGGATCCTGGTCTTCCTGTGCCCTAGTCCAATACTCAAACCACAACACTATGCTGGCTTTCTTTATATCTTTATTATGAATAAAAAATTTAGACAATCCATCTACCCAAGAATGTGATTCTTTTTAAAAAGACAAAAGAAAAAGATAACTAAGTCAGTGGTTATCGAACTTTTGGTCCTCCATGGTTTTAGCTTACAACTCCCAGAAATCCTAACCATTTACCAGCTGTTAGGATTTTTGGAAGTTAAAGGTTGAGTTAAAGTTAAAGGTTCTCACAGGTTGAGAACCACAGGCCTAAGCCATGAGACAGCATCATGCAATCCTGTCCAGTCTTAAAAACAATTCAAAAGCCTAGCCACATGACAACCTCAGAATCAACTCTCCCCTCTCAGCCTTACATTAATGATCTCAAATCGATTTCTTATTTTCATAACTGTTTACACTAAATTTGAATCTCCATATTCTCATTCTTAGTGATGATCAGATGCTCGCAGATCAGTTCACATACTGACAAAATATGTTTGGTCTCCTATCATGTTTTTCTTCTTAAATCATAGAATCATAGAATAGTAGAAAGAAGAGAGAAAGATGAAGATAATGATGTGATAATTTTCAGTAGCTAGAAATCCCAATGCATTTTGGGCATTGGACACCCTTATCACTGTATGACATCACATTACATAAACCACTGCTATATTTACACATTACTCAAAGCCTCTTCATATTTAAACTCAGGAACAAAAAATTTAATAGCAAGATGAAAGCATGTTAATAGACGCTGATTTTTTCAAAATGAAGAGATGGTAGAAAATATATAATATTTAATGGCACCTAAAAATATCTGGGCTAAACAGCTAAATTCTGAAGGATTTTATCTACACTGACCATTTAATGCAGTTCGAAACTAGCTTCAAACTATGGTGACCAGATAACAAATTCCCGCAAAAGCAAGCAAAAGAAAGCCCTGAATGTGCATCAGGTCTCGGTTGTTGTTTGTAATCATGATACAGGTCTCAAAACAGTTCCAGGATTTTCTATGAAATAATCATCTGCACAGTAAAACCACTTTTTTTTCAATGCTGGTTTGAAACTGCATTAAATAGTCATTATAGATTAGTCCCAAATCCTTCATTAAGCCAAAAGGGGGAAAGGTTTTAAATTTTAAAATCCTCTCTTCCCATTTTCAGTAGATCATCCATAAAGCTCGCCTTCTTTCTCGTATGTCATGGTCTATGAGTTCTGCCACCTTGGAAATGTACTTACGCTGAACATAATGACTACAGGGATGGTGTCCAGTAGGTCTAGTTCAGAGGTCTTCAAAGTTTTTATACCGAGGGCCAGTTCAAGGACCCTCAGACTGTTTGAGAAGGGTGACTACAGTTTGAACAAAAATGAACAAATTCCTATGGACACTGTACATACCTTATTTGTAGTGCAAAAAAATTAAAGAACAATACAATATTTAAAATGAAGAACAATTTTAACCAACATAAACTTACCAGTATTTCAATGGGAAGTGTGGGCAGACGTGAAAACCAAGTTAGTTAATGTGCATTCACACAAGGGGAGCTTAAATCTAAAGTCGAGGGTGGGGACCAGATAAATGACCCTGAGAGGCTGCATCCAGCCCGTGGACCTTAGTCTGCAGACCCCAAGTCCAGTTGAACCCATGTGGTACATCTTGTTTGTTTCTTGAGTAGTAACTAAAATATCATACTATTTTCGGTGCTAATGTGTTTTTATTTACTGAACTTTTTGCATCTTCATCATGTTGCATATATTATATACTTTAAGTGGTAATAATGCCAAATAAATCTATTTCAATACCAGGGTTGAAGCACAACAATATGTGTGCTCACTATAAACACATATTTTTTAGGAAAAACTACCAATAGTTCTGGGAAACTAATGTATTGTGGTTTTCATAGATTGATATCCATTGTTCAGATATCTCTTAGGACTTATACTCCAAAACCTACTTTTGATTATATGTAGTTACTATGAACAATTCAATGTATTTGCACAACTCTGCTGTGCACCTGAGACTCTGAGTTTTTTTCAAACAAAACATTTCCTCTCCGTGTTAACAGATTTGTGAGATATTTGTGCAAGTATTAAAAATTATTTTCTATGGCCTGCATTCCTGCCATTTCTCCTCATTTAAACTGTTTGCATTTCCACTGAACCAAAATCAATTCTTGGCTATTTATAACACTGGAAAACACAACTGATTGAATTGTTGAATAAATCTCATTTGTTAGCATTTTGGGAGTGGGCTGAGATTTGCAATCCACCAATTCAAAAAAATAATAATAACCTAACAGCAAGGATGCCTAGAAACAAATGCCTGCTAGATATGAGAAGGAAAAATGATACTGAGAAAAGCAGACCTTTGGGGATCACTCTTAGCACAAAGCACAAGGGCTGCCATTGTTGATATTATTATAGTTGTCAAAACCATTTGATGTCATTGTTCAATGTATTCTACAACGCTGTCAAGTTTTGAGCGGGAGTGTTTTTGTCTGATTCCCCCCCTAACCTGACAAGACACTGTACTGCTAGCGACTGTGTGGTTTGATGGTGGATACACAGTAGCTTGCCATCAAGATAACTCCACTGAGTATGACTTGTATTTCTAAAAGGGACACCTGAGCAGGAATGGAATTGCAAGCCTCTGGCAGAGACAGAGCAGTGCATGGAAAGATGATGTAAGGGAGACAAGGTGATGGTTTCATGATACGGAAGTTAGAAAAGACCATGGGAGTTGCGTATCTATCCTCTTCTGCCATAAGATTTTCAACACAGAATACTGAAGTTTAGAAGCAACACTACAGTGCTAAATAAACACTAATTTAAACTAATAAAATATGTTAGCAAATATTTATTTATTTACTTTTACTCTTTTGGAGTAAATTCGTAACCTTTTGGAGAACACTCTTTGGAGATCATAACTTTTTAGAAAAGCATGACTTTTCAGAGAAGAGTCAAACACCCTTTAGAATCGTCTCTTGTGGTATACAGTCAGATGTAATTATGCAACTGAATAACCAGATCTCTGATCTGATAGGAAAACAGTGCATAAAATACAGCAGTGCTTCAGAAGTGTTTTTCAGTGCCTATATATATGTATGTATGTATATGTGTGTGTGTGTATACACACACACACACACACACACACACACACACACACACATATATATATATATATATATATAAACACACACACACATATACACACTCTCCCATAAAACAACTTGTTTTATGTCATGCACTAAAGAGACAAAAATGAAGTAGGCTTGGATAAAAATAACATATTTGGTTTACTCACAACCTTCATGTGTTCAGTATACACAGATAAAAAACTTATCAGTCCAGTTTCAGATATGTCTGAGTTAATTCTCTGTGTCATCTGGCTAGGTCATCTCTCTTATAAAAAAGCAACTATCAACAGGCCACATAGTCAAAATAAAAGAGAGAGAGGGGGGGGAGAGCATGTGGTCTGCAGCCCCTTTT
Organism: Anolis carolinensis; assembly: GCF_035594765.1. Taxonomy (NCBI): domain Eukaryota; kingdom Metazoa; phylum Chordata; class Lepidosauria; order Squamata; family Anolidae; genus Anolis; species Anolis carolinensis. The sequence continues at coordinate 90,293,983 of NC_085844.1, forward strand.
GCAACTTTTCAGGAACCATAGAATAAAGGAAGCTGCATACCAAAACATACATACAGGAAACAGTAAGCAACAGGACCATAAATAAACAGATTAATAGAGAAGGCTTGAAGTAGGTTGTCATTTCCAACACACTCTGCCTTTCTCCTGATATAGGGACTCAAGGTGACTATTATTTATTTATTTATTTACATCACTTTTACCCCGCCTTTCTCTCCGAGGAGACTCAAAGCGGCTTACAGTAAACAGGCAAAAATTCAATGCCTAAAAACAATGTAAAAACAACAATTCATATAAAACAATCTACAAAACAACAGTTCATATAAAACAAGTACCATTACAAAATAAAATCACATTATATAAAATTTTAAGAATGTCCAAGATTAAAATCCATTCATCCAGAATCCTCAAGTCTTCGTACAGGTCATGTAAAGTCCATGTTCTAACTAACAATAAATATGTAAGGATAAAGTGCATGAAGCAGATATAATGTGGAAAGAGTCCTGTTGACGTGTCTTTAAAAAGAAAGAACCCTCTTGATACATAGCTAATGAAAGCTTGAATGCTTTCAGACACCATTTTTTACATCGATGTACAGTGTGCTTTTGGTATTCCCTGGGATTTCGTTCCAGGACCCCACATGGATAATAAAATCTGTGGATGCTCAAGTCTCATTATATACAATGGTGTCATAAATGGCAAAATCAACAATTGATTTTTGGATTTTTAAAAACATATTTTCAAGTTGTGGAGGGTTGAACTCATAAATGCAAAACCCATGGATACGGAGGACTAACTACACTGTAAGCAAAGTGAATAATTTGAAAATATTTGCCTTGTACAGCCCAACAAAATTACTGATAAATTAGAATATACAATTTTACACAAAATGAACAAAAAGTATGAAAAATTAGCCTGAGTCTCCAGAGATCAATGTGTTGATGCAATATATCACCTCCCCAATTATAGTCCTCTTTTTATGTTCCTTCGAAGCAACTATTTACCTGCCTTCATTATTTCAAATTTTCCCAGGCCCTGCTTTATGCTTAAGGAAAATACAGTATGTACTACTGTGCTAACAGTTTCATATTATGGCTCTTTGCTCCTATACATATTATTTAGGAGCCTCTGGTGGCGCAGCGGGATTAAACCATTGAGCTGCTGAACTTGCTGATCAAAAGGTCGGTGGTTCGAATGTGGGGAATGGGGTGAGCTCCCACTGTTACCCACAGCTTCTACCAGTCTAGCAGTTTGAAAACATGCAAATATGAGTAGATCAATAGGTACTGCTACGGTGAGAAGGTCATGCAGGCCACATGACCCTGGAGATTTCTATGGACCATGCTGGTACTTCGGCTTAGAAATTGAGATGAGCACCAACCCCCAGAGTCGGACACAACTAGACTTAATGTCAGGGAAAATCCTTTACCTTACTTTAGCTTGTTTACAGATGAACTAGTTCCTTTTTTTTTTTAAACAAACTTTTATAACACCTCCAGTCAATATCTAGATATCTCCTAATTTCTCAGGGTCTGTTCATAAAGGTTTATTTTCACAGATCTGACAAATACATAGCAGTGTGTCATTCCAACATATGTTGAACTCCAGTTCCAAGGTATTTCTCTCACACTCTCTTGTGTGAGAGATCTTGTAAGTCAACATATGGAAAAAGACCTAGTACTGTGTAAGTGTTTTTTCTATCCTGAGAACTTGTTAATAATCTGTATTTCTATACTTGTGTGTTTTTAAATATAGGTTGCTGCCAATATGCAAATTAATAAACAATAGCACTCTCAAGTAATTGTAATAGTTACACCAGTTCCAATTTCTATCGGAGTGTATGCTTTTCTCTATGGTAGTCAGTCAGTAGAGGATCTTGATACTACAATAAAGGGACAGTTTAAAACCTTTACTTACTAAAATTGAAAAAAAAACCCTAAAATTTAATATAAAAAGGTGACATGGCTGCATATAAAATATACTGCATCATAACCGAAAACAGGTCCCTGTGAATAAACGCCTGACAGACAAGATAGGAAAACAAAGAGAGAAGTGAACAGGCTTTGGCACATATCCATTAGCAAAGAAGCAGAACACCGAAGAATGCAATGCCATGGTAATCAGATAAGTGGGCTGATCAGAAAAGCTTTTGTCTCTGTCTCTGTGTATCGATACACATAGAGTCAGTGAAAGGAAGAGAGATGCAGAAAGATTTCCCTAAGCATATTTTAATTCTAAATTGCTCAATTTCTAACAATATTCTCATGCCAAAGAGGCAGAGCACAGAGGTTTATGGAGCAAAACTAGGATCTACAGAATGAGCCATGCATCACCTGTGTTGTGAATCAAAACACTGTTCCCTTGCTCAGTTTGTACTTTCTGATCTTATGCTGGGGGAATACGCTGGATGCTTGCCCAGATTTTCCACCATTGCTGCTTTCTGACACTAAGCCTAAGCGACCCCTTCCCCCCCCCCCCCCCACACACACACACTATTCTAGATTCAGATATTATGCCAGGATAAAATAGTTGGAGTGAACTCTTCAGTGAGTAAGAGAGAAAAATAGGTCAGTCACCATTTCTATGCAAAACATCTCAAACTTACATATGACAGAAACGTAATTGACAACGACACTGCAGGTAAGAAAGTACAGAGTCTGTGGCAGAATTCCAATTCTGTCATGGTGGACATCTATGAAACAGGTGGCACACAGGCATTGGAAGGAAGAGAACATGGAAATAATGTACCAATGAACTCATTAATGTATTCATTTGCTAGATTTCCCTAGCTATTTTACCTAAATCACTAGATCCCCCAATTAACATTTTAGTTAAAATATGTTTTAGGCGCCGACTGTACGTAAGTTGACTTCATGTATCAGTCAAGGCCAGATTTTGGGGCCAAAATTATGAATTTTGTTATGATATGTGGATAAATCACAGTTAAAACTGAGGGGCATGTGACAAACACATGTCTTCCTCTCCTTTTAAATTTATAGGTTACAATTTTATGATAGCGTGTGCCTCTCCATCACTTTCCATAGAAAAAGAAAGCCTGTTGTCTCAAGAGAATTGTTAGGGTTGGAGGAAATGCATCAGACAGCTGCGTGGTTAAGCAAGCTAAGCTATAATAATATAATAACTTTATTTTTATATCCCGCTCCCATCTCCCCAGAGGGGACTCGAGGCGGCTCACATGGGGACAAGCCCAGTTTCAACATTCAATAAAATACAGCATAATTAAACCAATAAAAACAAGTAAAATAATATAAACATGCCAACCAGCATAAAACATCAATATCAAAACATTAGAATATTAGAGTCTGAACATAATATACAAACTGTAAGATAAAATTCAGCAGACTCTACAAGAGGGAATTAAGGATCTCATTACAGAGTTCAATCAATAAGAGTGGAGTGTGATAAAGTGCAGTAGTTGTGGCTACTAATAACTAACCGGAAATATTTATTTGAATGCACATCAAAATAACCATGTTTTAAGGTCCTTTCGAAAGATGGATAGTGAGGGTGCCAGCCTGATCTCCCTGGGGAGGGAATTCCAGAGCTGAGGGGCCACCACCAAGAAGGCCCTCTCTCTCATCCCCACCAACTGCACCTGAGACGGGGGTGGGAGCGAGAGGAGGGCCTCCCCAGAAGATCTCAAGGCCCGCGTGGGTTCATAGGGAAGGTGGCGGTCACAGAGATAATCAGGTCCTGAACCGTTTAGGGCTTTATAGGTAATAACCTGCACTTTGAATTGGGCCCGGAAACTTATTGGTAGCCAGTGGAGCTGCTTAAAGAGGGGTGTTGACTACTCCCTATAGCCTGCTCCTGTAATCACCCTGGCTGCTGGTCTTTGTACCAACTGTAGTTTCCGAACCATCTTCAAAGGGAGCCCCACGTAGAGCGCATTGCAGTAATCCAGTCTAGAGGTAACTAAGGCTTGGACCACCATGGTCAAGTCAGACTTCACAAGGTACGGTCACAGCTGACGCACAAGCTTTAACTGTGCGAAAGCCCTCCCGGCCACCGCCGACACCTGAGCATCAAGCGTCAGTGCTGAATCCAGGAGGACCCTCAGACTGCGGACCTGCGCCTTCAGGGGGAGTGCGACCCCGTCAAGCACAGGCTGCCACCTTATGCCCCGATCGGCCTTACGACTGACCTGGAGGACCTCTGTCTTGTCAGGATTGAGCTTGAGCTTGTTAGCCCTCGTCCAGTCTATCACAGCGACCAGACACTGGTCCAAGATCCGAGGGGCTTCCTTGGAATTACATGGAAAGGAGTAGTAGAGTTGAGTGTCATCTGCATAGAGATGACACTGAACTCCAAAACTCCGGATGACCTCACCCAGCAGTTTCATGTAGATGTTTAAAAGCATGGGAGACAGAATTGAACCTTGCGCGACCCCACAGGTCAATGGCCAGGGGTCCGAGCAGGTGTCTCCCAGCTTCACCAACTGGGAACGGTCCTCCAGGAAGGAACGGAGCCATTGCAGAGCAACTCCCCAATACCCATTCCAGCGAGCCGACCCAGAAGGATACCATGGTCGATGGTATCGAAAGCTGCTGAGATATCCAAGAGAACCAACAGTGACACACTCCCCCTGTCAAGTTCTCTGCGGAGGTCATCCACCAAGGCGACCAAAGCCATCTCCGTACCGGGACCAGGCCTGAACCCAGACTGTGATGGATCAAGATAATCGGTCTCTAGCAGGAACACCTGGAGCTACGAGGCGACCACCTGCTCCAGAACCTTGCCCAAGAAGGGAAGGTTGGAAACTGGCCGGTAGTTGTTTAATACCGTCGGATCAAGGGACGCTTGAGGAAGGAGAGAAATAATATGAAAGAGAAAGAGAACTTTCTGGACATGTTGTGGTAGAAAGAACAACAATCTATGATGGAAAAAGGGGAAGACAAAAGTGAATGTTGAAATGAAATGAGGACAATTCATTTGAAAATCAAATATCTCAAGCAATGTGAACGCTTTCTAACCATCATATCTTTTAGTCTGAAAGACAGATGTGCCCTCCTTCATATGTGCCTATATATAAGGAAATTATGTGGAGGGATTTTTTTCTGTGACTCTGTGACTCTCCTGAGGAACTTTTCCTCTGTTTATTATATTGCGGACTGCTTTCTATTGCATAGGATATTTCATATTATACAATCTTTTATAGTATTATTTGAGGCAGGTTGCAATGACTTTTGCAATCTTTCGATGTATTGCTCACACTATGTTTGGCTTTCAGGGAATTAAGTTACCAATTTTCTAAGCCTCTCACATTTTCTTCTCTTAGCTTCTCATCGCCATCTACTCTTCCTCTTCCTCACTTTCCTCCCTCTACTTAAACCAGAGTTTCTCAAACTCTGCTTTTCTAAGTCTTTTGGACTTCAGCTCCCAGAAATCACAGTCAGTTTTCCAGCTGTTAGGAATTGTGGTAGCTGAAGTCTTAGACATCTGGAGGTGCAGGGTTTGAGAAACACTGACTTAAACAATAAAGGTAAAATAATGAAACAATTGTCTCCTCTACACTTTCTATGGCAGCTCTTGTTGGTGTGCCCTACCTGCAACAGAGAGAGCAGAGGAAGTGGATGCTTCATCCAGGCTTTTTTGGCAGCTCTTGAGGCTTCCCAGCCATGATGAAGGGAGTCTGCTTCTCTGCTTTGGTGAGAGAACATCCAAGAGCAGCTTCTGTCAACATTTTCCCTTCCAGGCACTGCAAAAGTTTGTCAGAGAGAGTAGAAGGGACCAGTGCTTATTTTGGAATGGTGACAGGCCTTTTTGAATGCCTGAGTGGAAAAATGCTAAGCGGCCAAGGGCACCAGCCACCTGAGATGATGCTGACACTTCTGCTTCTCTGCAAAACGAATCCGGGGAGTCTTGTGATGAGCCTCAAGACTGTACCCTTGAATTATCCATGTGTCATATCAAAATCCATAATTTGGTCCCAAAATCTATCCTTAACTGATACATTAAGTTGACCCACACACAAGTATATACATCGACTAAAAATCAGATATGCTACAAAGCTGCATTCCCAGAAACTATACAGATAGTTATCATCTAACAACTTTATCACATTGGCCACCGGAATCACCACCTGTCTTCCCATGCCCTGCATCATCTGACTTACCCTTAACCCCATCCTACAGGAGGGGCTTTCCTGGCTTTCCCCCATTGCTGCTAGTGCAAGACACAAAAGACCATCCGTGTTGCCACCGTGGCAGCAAATGCCATTTCCTTTCCATTTGTGTGATGGAGCACTGCCAGAAGTAGCTCTACATCATGGGATGAGAACTGGTGGGCTCTATGGCCCAAATGAAGAGGAACTGGAGTATGCCACCGAAATTAGCCCATCTGATGTGGTCATCTAAATTGGTAGACTTGGTAGATGGACTTTAACCAGAATGAAGACATTCTATTTACCTACATAGCTACTGCGGCAAGGATAACCTTAGCAAGATGCTGGAAAACTCAAGAAATTCCCACAAACGAACAGTGGCTAGATAGGTTTGACGAAATTTATGATATGGACAGACTAACCTGCTTATTGAAGGAAAGTAGTGGCAAACCACTAAGAAGGACAGATAGGAAAACATACGAAAAATATAGAAAGAATGCAAAGTACTAAATAAAGTAAACAGGAGCCCCCGAGGAAAGAATACAAAGAGAGACCAGAATATAAGAAAAAGAAAATTTCTAGATAAGATAAAACCACAAAGAGAAAATAATGGAAGACCGAAATTATTCCTATCCACCTATTCTTTATTCTATTTTAACCTAATTTCTTTCTTACCATTCTAATCTATGCCTCTTACCCCCTCCCAGCCTACCCCATCCCAGCTTCCCTTCCAACACCTGTGAATGTTTTTCTAATTGTATCTTTTTTTAATTATGTATTTTCACTTGGAAAATTTTTGAATAAAATTATAATAAATAAATAAATTTGTAGACTTGCTGGCCTTGGCTGCAAGCAAACCAACTTCTATCAACATTATCATACAATATGTATATAGTAAAAATATATATGGACTCATTTAATTTGCTTTCACTTACTTGATTTAACTTCACTATTCACATGTTATTTCCATTAGTTTTAGGTGAGAAACCAAACATATGTAAAGTACACAGATTGACATCTGCTGAAGAGAGCAATGAAATACGTTCTATTTTTTAAAAATATTGTTGCTGTAAACATCTGTTTAAAATCAAAATATTTAATTTATGCTCATTTTCAAAAACGAATAGGTAATTGAACCACCAACTCAAAAGTAATAAACATATTATGAAAAAAATCAATTAAAATAAAATAAAGGTGCATACATTTTTTTACATTAGTACTGCATATAAATTTCAAGATTATCTTTTTCTTTTAAGTCTTATAGAACATATTTTAATCCTTATAAAACATGTATTTTATCAAAATGACAGCACAGTATTTTACCCAAAAACTAAGGTTTTGGAAGGCACACCCATAATTTTAGCTCTTTTCTGGGCATTTCTAAAGATGATAGGTCAAACTCTTGGTTGCATTTAGGTCCCCAGTAAAATCTGTCAAAAGAGCCAGCTACCCTGTTTCCCCAAAAATAAGACACCCCCTGAAAATAAGACCTAGTAGAAGTTTTGCTGAGTTGCTAAACATAAGGCCTCCCCTGAAAGTTAGACCTAGCAAAGTTTTTGTTTAGAAGCATGCCTGCTGGACAGAACACCAGAGCATGCAGGATCGGTAAATGTATGTACCATAGATTGTTGTACATGGAAATTATGGTAGTAGCAAGAAATTCTTGATAGGAAATGCTTGAAATTCTGGTTATGCTGGTTTGTGATTACTACTGTACATTATATAATAAATGTTCATTTTTTTGTTCAACAATAATTCTTCTTCATGGAAAAATAAGACATCCCCTGAAAATAAGACTTAGTGCATCTTTGGGAGCAAAAATTAATATAAGACACTGTCTTATTTTTGGAGAAACAAGGTTGGGTGGGATCACGAAGGAAACCTGTCGACTGTTCCATCCTGCGCTGGCTCTGTAGAATTAATGCACTTTAACTGACACAGCTCAATGATACAAAATACTGTTTTTTTAAAGTTTGTAGAGAGATCAGAACTCTTTGGAACAGAAGGCTAAAAAACCTTCCATGATTCCATAGCATTGAACTACAATGGATAAATTGGGGACAATCTGCATTTATTCTAATGTAGATGGACCCCCCAGTCACCTCACACAACTGAATGGGGCAGTAATGAGGGTTCAGCATTTTCAGGCCACCATACTGAAATGTTTCCAATTTCTACACTTGCCATTTTTTTTCCTAATGATTGTGATTGTTTTATTAATTGTTTTATTTTTTTGGTTGTTTGTGTTAGTATACTTTTTGGGATTATTATTACAGAAGTGAAACATTGTTTTTAATTTGGGAAGATGGGAGGGAGCATACTGGGTGAAGAATCTTTCAATTACATGCGTTGCATTTTCAAAGCGTGAGTCAGCATTGGGTTGGAAAGGTTATAGATGCTGGACACGGCAAAAAGCAAAGATGGCATGAGAAGACTTTGACAATCCGTTAGAGGATCTGGATTAGATAGCAAATACTCATGAATCTCTTCTTAAAGTCAGCTGGAAGGCGAGTGTGACAAAGGACAATGCAATTATGGCAATTAATGGAGGGTGCTTTGCATTCCCTAGCATCTGGTCAGTTGTTCTGATGCTTTCAAGTGCCTCAAGTCCCCTGGCAACTATTAATAAAACAGTAAGTCTGTCACAGGCAGAGAAATTGATAGGAACAAACATGCATTATACTCAGACATGGATTAGTTACAAAGCATAATAATTTAATAAAGGACATAGTCACAAATGAGTCATTGAGGATACGGACGATCCCGTCTCATAAAAGCCAAATGTATTCAATAGCTTAATTTCTTGAGTTTTCTGAATGTATTTTACATATGCCCATCCTCCATGAGACAGCATAAATATTACACAGCTGTAATTTCTAACTACAGCACTCACAAACTTATCAGTCCAGCATTAGCTACAGAAGAAGGGGGGGAAACTTTTTTCTAAACATGTGGGTAGGGGCAGAGATAACATTTCGACATCCACATTAAAGTATGATATCCTTTCCACCTGCCTCTACAGCAGAGGCTACAAAACAGACCCTACTACTTAACATATTACTGACAGGATGATGAGAAAGCTCTTGTCAGGCACGGGCCAGCCGGGTGTTGGAGACAAAATGCACAGCCCCAGCTGACTAGTTAGAGAAAGTCTGGAGAGGTACAATTATAGAGGCATATGACAAGCCTTCATGCTTGACTGAGTTGAGAACCGATGACATGGCATTAAACAGCAATCCTTCCTACCCAGCGGTCACAAAACAACAATAAGTCAACTGATGCACTGTTGTAAAACCATGATTTATTCTTTTGTTTTGAATACACAAGACTACAGCATGATGTTATGGTAGACTACCACAGCAGGTTCACTTGGGGCCCAAGCTTTGAGGGCCTGCCTACAGCAGGCATAAAATCGATGTTCCAACTCTGCCTGCCGGAAAATAAAAAGCTTTCCATACTGGCTGCATAAGGTATACAACAAGGAATTTTTATGGAGAAAACAATTAAATCAAATACTTCCGCATAGCTTTAAAAAGTATTCAATTCATGTATGGTATATGTGTGCGAGCACACTTATGTGCAAGGGGGAGATGCAGAATAAAAAAAAATCTGCAAATAATGCAAAATGCATAGGAAATGCACACTTTAATTATACTGAATGTGTGAGCTCATGGAAACAGATGCAAAATATACTGAAATAGTGGGATTTATTATTCTAACTTCCCCCCATATAAATATGTTGTTCACCATTCAAAAAAGTGGAATTTCTTGTTCTAACTTATTCTAATATGTTGTTCACCACTGTGTGAGAGATGTACACCCTTCCTACGCTTCAAAATACAACCTTTCCCCTCAATATTCAGTTACATACCTATCAAAATCAGTTATTCATACTGATTACCACCATAGGGCAAAAATTTGTGGCATGGAAATGCGAGATCTAAAAAAAATGGTGGCATAGAGATTCAAACAATTTTATATCCTCCACAAAAGAAAAGGAGAGCTTGAGAGAAGCACTGAATTATACGTTTTGATATCAGCGCTTCTGCCCTTAGATAGTGAACCGAAACAGAGCTGATAACTTGAAGGTGACATCACAACTCAGTCTGCATGAACTGTCATAAACACTTGGTATTAAGTTAACCTCAAAGATAAAGGACAACTCCCTTAACAATAGAATGGATTGATACCAGTGTTTTCAAAGGAAACAGAGGTTTCTTTAAAAAAGCAAAACTCTAAGGCAGAGCCTTTATTTTACTTAGGAAATACAGTCAGATTTGCTTTATTTTATGCAGGCCTCAGCCATTAAATATACTATCCAATGTCATGTATTAAAATGAAGGTTTTTGCTCTTTTTAAACCATGCTTTATATGAAAAATAAAAGTAGAAACATACTAACTATTAAAAATGCAGGAGTTTAAATCCAGTTTGATTTAACTAGAAATTACACAGACTTCCTTCTACATGAAATTGTTAAACCACTAAAGTTTTCCTCTACCTTAGAGGAAGACAAAGGCAAACTTTTGATTAACAATGCCTGCCAAGAACACCCATCAATAGGCTCATCATATGTACAATCCACCTTGAGACCCAAAACACCAGCCAAAGATCCTATATAAAAAGCATGACAGCTCACAATGTCCCAATTGGGGAAAGTCTTTTCACTTTGCACACACATTCCCCCTCTTTCAATATACAAGCAAAGCACAGATACATCTGCTGCCCCTTTCATCTGAACCAGGAAACAACAGTCAGGATACAACTGTAGATAGATCTGGTCAATGACAAAGCATCTGATTATGGCCCTGCAGTCATGGAATGTGAGTAGAGCCTCTCCCGCAACAGTAGATTCTTTTCTCCTCCCTTCTCCCGCAACGTTCCATGTCACCTCAAACTTCCTTAGAGTGTTTTGTAGTTCTCCAGAGAACACATTAGAAGTCTGTGTGTTAAGCACTGAAGGACCAACTGACTGGGTTTCTTCCATCATCACAGATATACAATTTGATCTTGTAATACACTATCAGTTTTGGGGGGAAATAATTAGAGGCTTCCTCTCTTGATTACTCATGCTACACAGGGAGAAGCAAGGCAGTCCTATATGCAGGCAAAGAACTCAACCATATTTTTATTTATTTAAGTCATGGTATGCGTATCCCAAAGTGACCAATTTAACATTATTCCACAAGACTGCTATACCTGATATTGTATCACTTTGTAATACAATATCTGACAGATACCTGGGGGAAGACCAAAGATGGAAAATAGTTAATGCATGCCAGACCCAGAAATAACAGGAAAAGTCTAACATTATGATACAGCTCTGCTTTGTTGTACATGTGGTAACTTAAAATGGATGCCAGCTTGGACGGAAACAAACAGCCTCACTCTATATGGCTCTATCTGTATCTGTGTTCTCCACTCTGATTGGAAGGAGCTCTACAATCGCAATCAGGGAACTAATATCTTATTTATTTTTTATTTCTCTGGGTTTTTTATCTGAAAATACCTGACTGAAGCTGGGACTACATGTATTCTATCATCTTCACACACACACACTTTGGAAACAGAAACAGTAGCTGTATGCTAACATTTCCCATAGCAGATGTATTACCCCTGGAAAATATCTAGGCATGCTTCTGAAGAAAAGGATTGAAGTCCGAGACAGTTTATGCTGAAAAAGATCAACTGATCCAAAATGTGCCATATGATTCCTTCTTTCTTTTTACTCTATATAGGTATGCTATCTGAAACCAAGCTATTGAGGTTGCCTAAATGAATGCTACTGAAAGTGGTAGTCTGCAGACTAATGTCAGTTCATGAGCATCAACTGCTAGCTCCTGGAAAGTTTCCAGAAAAGAAAGACATGGCTACCAATATGGTCCTGGCCACTGGCACCTGGAACAAAAAAAAACCCCATCATCCCTCAGATCAGATAAATTAAGAATCAGTGCTTTAAGTGAAGGTGCCACAAAGCAATCCTCAGCACTCTATGGATGTGTAATCAAATGAAAAGTTGGACAGTGCCTTTATTCTTCTAGAAATACAATGTTAATGTTTTGCCCTAGCTCAACACTTAGCTTTAACCCACTCTATACATTCTGTGGATATATGCAATCCAAGTTCTGGTGGGTTGTATGTACCTGAAGTTCCTCAGTGTTGGCATTCCGCTTTTAATTCATTTCTTTATCATATTCATTTGTACCCCACTTTTCTCTCTGGATTGAGCGAAAAAGGAGATATTGCTCACATTACACTTTGAGAAAGTAAAAATGAAAAATGTTACAGCTCACATGTCATTAATTTAAATGGATTTAGAGAAGCTTGTACATGACTGCAGTCCTAGTATATACGCAGGTTAGGCAAAAATGTAAATCTGCTTTTGCTACTTCTGATGATTAACACATTCCTTTATGTGTATCTTTCCTTGTACAATCCACAGTAGGATTTTGAACATGTCTGAGCTATCAAACTGAAAGTGAGATTACTGTCATACAGAATAATGATCTGTGTTTTGAAAGTGTAGCAGGAAGGAGAGACATCTCAGAGGCTGGTAATAACTTGATAAACCACTGAAGAAGTGGGTTTTTTTTAAAAAAAAATAGCATGAAAACTCCTGCTTTAAAAAACCAGTCTGTCCTAAAGGTGCTGCCATATTTCTTTTTTCTTTGACTGACTCCTTTGTAAGTATAATTTCCAAATACAACGAGTCTCTGAATTACAAACATCTGACTAAGATACAGCTCCTAGTTACAAACAAGGGTACAATAACAGTAAGTGAGAGGAAATCTACCCCTAAGAAGAGAAAGTCGCTCCTTTAAAGAGTTATCATGGGAAAAGTGGTCACCAATCCTTGTTTCCAACAACCCAAAAGTTTCAAAATCCAAGTGTGGCAGGGACAGAAAATGAGGCAAAATCTTTTGGACAGGGGCACAGACAGCAAAACAAACGTTATACAGATGTGTTAACCTTTCCCTGTGCTATCCAAAACCTTTTTTAAATGGCTCCAGTTACACTTTAGATATGTATCTCTTTCAACTTACATACAAATTCAACTTAAGAACAAACCTACAGAGCCTATCTTGTTCATAACCTGGGGGCTGCCAGTATATATACAGTAGAGTCTCGCTTATCCAACATTCTTTTTATCCAATGCAGTCAGCCTTCTAGTAGTCAGTGTTTTTGTAGTCAATGTTTTCAATACATAGCAATGTTTTGGCACTAAATTCGTAAATACAATAATTACTACATAACGTTACCATATTGAAATGCTTTTTCTGTAGATTTGTTGTAAAACATGATGTTTTGGTGCTTAATTTGTAAAATCATAACGTAATTTGACATTTAATAGGCTTTTCCTTAATCCCTCCTTATTATCCAACATTTTCACTTATCCAACATTCTGCCGGCCCGTTTATGTTGGATAAGCGAGACGCTACTGTAGTTTCAAGAAAATAAAAGAGAAAAGAAAATCTTTAGCAGAGGCTAAATGCTTGATATAAACTTGTAGTCTTCCCCTTGATTCAGAACAGGCAAATATGCTCCTCCTCAACATTCTCATTATCACTTTTTGTTTTTTCTAGTAACGCGTTCATTTTTTTTTTTTAAAGTTCATTTCTTCTAAACATGTTCTAAGTTATAGGATGATTTAATTTATTGATAAAGGTTACTTTTTTCTTTGTAATGGTATTATCCTTAAGATATGAAGCTCAGAAACAAAGGGGGGTTCTTTATAAAGCCATAATAATTATTTTTTCCCTTTATGCTCACCTACTTATATTATTTGCTGACCATAAACATGGTCACAGAGGGCACAAATAAAGCCAGGAGTTTCAAGTGCCTATTCTAGATGGCAAACTATGTTAAGCAAATGATTTAAGGCAGTCTTCAGCAATATATTAATGTCATTAAGTCTAAACAGACAACACTATGCACACACAATTATGCCTTTTGGCTTGAAAGCAATGTTACTCGGAACTTAACTGAGATGGATTTAGACTTCTAAATTACACCACATGGGAAAAGCTAAAACAAAAAGAACTATCAAAAGATTTAAGCATGGCTATAGCAACTAAACACAGCACTCTTTATCTCAGCACCATCTGCAATGACATAAGAAAGCCATTTCGGTATACGCAGAAGCATAAAACCTGTAATAAAAAGGGCTATTTGGAATAGTAAGTTATTATCAGCCTGAAGAGCTGCTCCAAAATCAGAGCTATTACAGTATGTGCTCCCAAAACACTACTCTGCAACCAAGATGAATTCAGCTATTACCAGGTTTAGGATAGCAGCTATTATAAAAGCCCCTTGATTTCTTTCAAGTACCTCCAATGGAATAAGCCACAAGTGAATAATAAAGATCTTATAATAGCCCTTAAGAATTCTTTATAGGGTGGAAGGCACTGAAGCGAACTCTAGAGAATTAGAGAACTCTCATCCTTGTGTAAAAAAATAATTAACCTGATTTAATGTATCTGAGTAGGCCTTATATAAATCAGACCTTTGTGCTTCAAGAGTCAGATTAAAACTGTACCTTTTTTAAAAAGTGTGTAGATATTATCTCATAAGTACATACAGAGCATATTTAAATCTGCAGAGGTCTGCAGGCCCTTTTTGTGCAATGCTCAATATATTCTACTTGAAAGGAGATGTGTGAAGTACTCACAGTGCTTAGTTTGCTGGAGGTAATAATGATGCGCCTCTCATGTAACATGCTGGCATAAAGTTGCAGCATATTGTTCACATCCACAGCAACAAAATATTCAGTAAGATTTCTCTGTTTAATAAAGAATAAGGTCTGTTAACACATTAATAGTGGTAATTGAGTGGTGCACAAGCTTATAAATATCTATTTCTTCTGAGAAGAAAGAAGGCAAAATTGATCTTATTAGAGAAATAGGTTTACACAATAAGCATCTTTGACTGAAATTCATGGTCTCATTCTCATTTGGAAAATGAAACAATAACTGGGACTTAGCTCTATCATTAAAGTGGGAAAAACATGAATATCTCTGGTGGGGAGGGGAGAATGGGGGTGCCACTACTGCAGTCCTGCGGGAAAGGAGGAGGAGCTATTCCCACACATCACTTCACATACCCTGCAAAAGTTGACATGAGTTCTCCTTTCATCAAGCCAAAAAAGAGAGTTACTGCCATGACAGTCCCAACTTCAAGAGGCAGTGGCATTTCAAACCCATGAATAATAAAATCTGCAAGTGTGAAACCCGCAAAAGCGGACTGTAATCCGCTTGTAACCAACTGTAATCGGGTTTTCTATATATGGTAATGGGTAAAGTTGCTCTCCCACACGTTTCTTTATACAATTATTAAAGTATGCACATGCACATTTGCCCCATTGCTCTTTGTAGTCATTGTGAGCAAAGGTTTACTTTTAGTTTAATTGAAATATACACTATTTGTTTGCAAAATTCTCCATCTTCATGGATTTCAAAAATCTGCACAAGAATATTGTGATGGGATTTGTAGATCAGAGAATAAAACCATAAAGTTAACTCTAAGGTCCTACCCACCCATGTGAAATCTGTGAATATCTGCTAGATTTATTTATTTCATGTCAAAAGTATTGCATAATAAATAAATTGAAAAAGTGATGAAATAAAGGAAATCACAAACAGCTAAATAGTTTTAGACCAAAAGCGGGCAACAGAGACCGCATTGTCCATAGCTTTAAACAACTCCTCCTCCGTACATGAGGCAGGACATTGTGGGCAAGCATACATATGAAGAGTTGTTTGTTCTGCTCCAAAGTCACACGAGGTTCCTCCAGGTAGTGCCACCTCGCCAAGTTGTCTTTTGATCTTTTGAGGGACATAGAAAAAGCCTCCTCGAAGACTGAGTGAATCCAGTCAGGCGTCCCCCGGGCAACGTTTCTTGTAAACGGCTAATCTTTCCAACCCAAAAGCATTGCTTTTAAACTTTTAATGTTTGCTAGATGATACCACATAAATATCACAAATACTTAAAAACTTACACTTTCAGGTACTGATGGAAGTCCAGTTAAATCAGGAGTAATGAAGTATGAATGCTGGTAAAGGAGAAAGGTGGAAGAAAACAAAAATGCAAAATTACCACACTAAACAAATGGATATTGATGAAAGCTTTCAGTTAACTTTTGTTTTTGCAGCAATGGAAAAATTATAAAATAATAAATATTGTGATATAATTCAATAGTCTGGGCCTTGAAAGCTAAACATACTCCTTTCAAAACATTAAAATTTAACTAAAATCATTAAGTGTTGCTATTTTTAAGACTGTACTTATTTATTAGGGAGCACAGGCCTTTAAATTATCATCAGCACAATACATTGCAACAAGGTTCCCTTTGAACGGTCAAATTAGCAAGGGACAGTGGTAATGAGAACAGCTTGAAGATGAGAAGAAAAGGGTTAAACCTTCATCTTCTTCTACAGCTACAAGTCAGCAACCAATTTTCAGAAGAGTCAAAGCAAAGCATGTTGCTAAAAATCTCTCTAGTATCTCCAGTAGCTCATATCTTTCTGGTTAGCAGCTGAAAGTGGGGGCTGCTGTTACTCTCACAGGAACAAATTTGGCCTTTGGGCTTCCAGTTTCTGCCTCTTTAGCATACTGATTTCATAATATGAAATATTTATGAGAAACTTTTAAGACTAGACAAACTTTTCCATATATTAGTTTACAGGGGATTATATGTGCATAATTTAGCCTGATCCACAGAAATAATCTGAGGCAGACTCACTACATATAAACTGGTATTATCACATCCTACCATTATATTGCCATAACAGCAGTTTAGTCCAAGTTTTGTTTCAGTCCTATTGTACAATGTTATGATTCTCCCAGGGTTGTTGTGCTGTACTTTGGGAAAGTGATTGTTTTCAACAGAGAAGCCTCAGACTACTTACGGCACTTGAATGGGGAGAGCAAAACTTCAAAAGGGAATAGCTGAGTTACCTGTGGTCTATGCTCTTGAAACAGTTTTCAAATTATTCTATTTTTCATATATAGTTTGCTATTATAGTGCAATAACACTGCAATCCTGACCTATTAATCCATTAATGTCACTAATCCGATGCCTTCACTGCATAGAGATGTTTTCCAAGGATTTATCCACTGCCTTACTTGTAAGTGTTGAGTTCACCTGCAGCCATATTTTCAGCTGGCGGGGGGGGGGGGTGTATATTCAGTTCACAACAGCACCCTACAGAAATACATTTAGACGCCTCCCTTCAATGGGACTTAATGTCAGATAAATATGTTTTGCTTGCAACAATTTATAAATTAAACAGAGACACTATGAAACTAACCCCCTTCTTGCAGTTTTTTTTTCCGTGTCAGGAACGACTTGAGAAACTGCAAGTTGCTTCTGGTGTGAGAGAATTGGCCGTCCGCAAGGATGTTTCCCAGGGGACGCGCAGATGTTTTTGATGTTTTTACCATCCTTGTGGGAGGCTTCTCTGATTTCCTCGCATTGAGCTGAAGCTGATAGACAGAGCTCATCTGAGCTCTTCCTGGGTTGGATTCAAACTGGCAACCTTCAGGTCAGCAACCCTACCTTCAAGTCATCAGTCTTGCCGGCACAAGGGTTTAACCTTGTGTGGAACTCCCTCCCCAGCGATATCCGGCAAACCCCATCCCTCCTGGGATTTAGAAGAAAACTAAAAACTTGGCTCTGTGCCCAGGCATTCAGCGAATAAGCTCATTGGCTGTTGTAATCGGGTCGCAAATCTGTAATTGTAGCAGTAGTGAATGACTGAGGATGGTGCAATATCGCTGCCTTGCAGCGTTTTAATTTTTGTATACTTTTTATCATGTTTTTATCATGTTTTAATTGTTTTGTTTTTATAGTATATTTGTTGCTGGCCCTCGTTGCAGAATGTAAGCCGCTCTGAGTCCCCTCAGGGAGAAGGGCGGGGTATAAATGCATGTAATAAATAAATAAATTGACCCACTGCGCCACCAGATGCTCCTTCTTGCAATAGAGGAATGTTATTTAAGCTAAGACATGGAAGTGGATATAGTATTTTCAATTCCGGGGAAATTGTGTGAGTTATTTAAACCTATTGTTAAAGTCAGGTGTTTGTACTGGTAGATCATTATTATCCTATTATTACCCAGCCCTGTTATGTAAATATGAAAAATAAAACACATTGCACCGTAAGAATGTATTAATCTCTGAATAAAACACAAGCAACATTGAAAGGAAAAAAATTAGCCAAAGTAGTTAAGTAAGCCAAGTGGTTATTCTGTATTATATGGAGAGAATGACAGAACAAAAAAGATCAAAACCCCAGAGAGTATGTCACCAAGAATCCATCCCAAGATTTTGAAAATATTTTCTGTTTATACAATTATTTTTTAGATTGTGTATCAAACCATTCAAGAAATAATATAGTGAATGAGTGGGGAAAACCATGGTTAAAAACCATCGTATTTGTTTTAATAGCACATGTCACTGTTGCAAAAAGTGCAGGAATATTTACATGTTCAAAACAGAAACTATCTCTACTACTAGCAATAAGAAGAACTCTCAAGTATTTAAAGAGGTAGAAAATATTTTCACTATTTAGTCCGGAGCCTTTAGTTTTTTTGTACCTTTGGATTTCCTATTAATCCTTTGCCATTTTTTTGGCAGAGTGCTGCCCCAATTTTTTATTTTAGTGGCCAATTATTCAACTTTTTTTCAGACAGCTAGACTCAAGTCATTTAAAAGTGAAATATTCAGCCTCCTGAGTGATTATGATAAAAACAACACATTCACTGAAATATCAATGAATATGTGATGGTAAGGCACCGTTCACATACTGACAACAAGGCCACACGTAAATTTATGCAGTGAAAATAATACATTTTAGGTTCCTCTTCTTCAAAGAGGTGCTCTCAGAAACACATTAATAGTTGAAACAGATGAAAAATGTAATCTCTTTGGTTTGTTTTTGTATCAAAACACCATAAGAATAAAGGATTGTATTTTTAAATGTTTATTATACAATTTGCACACAGAAGTTTGGTTGAGTTTAAACAGAAAATATATTCAAGAAGATTGCCTCATTCAGACCAGAGTTAAAACATAGTAATTTCTCAAGGGACGTTTATGAATCACTTGCAATCAACAGAGACATCATTTGGCAGGCAATTAATTCTTTCCAAGGGGGCTGCCTGGGAGCAGCCACAGCATTTTAAACTCACCGCTATTAAACCTGGTTGATTTTTCAAAACTTGCTCACTTGCAAAAAACACCTCGTTGTTCTTTTTCAATATGAGAAAGAAAATTGGACAAGTTCATTTGGGGAAACCAGAGGGTTGGATTTACCCTATGATGCTGCCCTTTTCTGAAATAATGTGTTTCTACAATATTTGATAAAATTTAGTCATAATAACATAAACAACAACAACAACAGCAACAACAACTTGGTCAATTCACAACAATACAGACTTTGTCCTTTTACAAAAGAGCAGCACCAGGAATGGCAACGAAGAAAGGAAAAATATCATACCAATATGTTGGAATGGCAAATAGCTGGGAAATATATGGTGGGCGGGCTATACATGTAGAGGGCAATTCAGGTAGTTTGTGTGTACCCAAGGTTCCCCAGGTGCCATACAGACTGCCAAAATGCTCCCCCTCCCACAAAAAAAAGAAAAAGAAAATTCAAGTAGTTGGAGTTCTACTTCTAGTTTCTGAAAATGAATTGAACAGACTAGGAGTGATAAATAAACAATCTAAAAGATTAATAGTTGCTTTGGGGGAGGGTGTTTCTGGAGACAAAGGGAAATCTGAGAGTTTGGAGGGATCGAGAGGCTGCAAATAAGGCATGGTTTAGGATCAAGCATTAAACCACCATTTTAGAGTATTTTCCTTTTGATGTGTTGTGTAGTTTCTGGCCTGAACGGCCATGTTCTAGCAGCATTTTCTCCTGCATCTGTGGTTGGTATCTTCAGAGGATCCTCTGGAATGTCAGGAGAAAATGCTGCTAGAACACGGCCATACAGCCCGGAATCACTCCAGTAATTCCAGCCATGAAAGCCTTACACAATATTTTCCTGTTTTTCTTTCTTTCTTCACTAATGCAGGATTGTGTTTGTATAGGCTCCACAACAGTAAGAAAAGAAAAATATTTCAAAATGGAGGTCTAAACCTTGAACACAAACCATCACAGAACTCAAGCCTTCACATCATCTGATCACAACTTAGATAAAAAGACAATTAGTTCCTAAGAATAAGAAAAACAAGTTGATGGGTCAGCCAACCAAGCAAAATATCTAACTAAGGTGCTCTGTACCTACCAAATTTAAGCTGATAGGGGTGTTGGCTTCTGGAACAGGATGTTGATACCAGGTGTCTAACAAATCATTCAAGTCATCTTCCTATTCAAAGTAAGTTTTTGAAAAAGTAATTAATAATCTTATACACATCAATCACATTTGTGATCCAGCAGTTGGATAGGTCCAGGATCACAAGCCCTTCGTGTTTGAAGCAAACCTCTAGGGACTGTGTCCACTGCATTTTAGGAAAGTATTTTCACAGATCATCATGCAAATAAATGCATTGTATGAGATAGCAATAAATATATGCCAATCATAATGCAATCCATTCCTACATTCAGCCAATCACCATGTGTTACATTTCATACTGTCGGCATTTTTTAAGAATTACATTAGGTGTCATCACTTTTTCTGTAATAGGTCCATTTAAAATGACAGTTTTCTGGTCATCCTAGTTTATAAGCCAAGATGTGTGATGCTTTAAACAGCTTTCATCGATAGAAAACATACTGAACAAGGCCCATATATACCAAATATAGCACTACCAGTAAATGTTAATATTAAAGCTGGTCAAACTGAAATAATGCTAGAATCTGGTAACAGAAGGGAAACATCAAAATGTAACCAGTAATTCCAATGAAGGATGAAGATATATATCCTATTATCCACCCCTAGTGGTGCAGTGTGTTAAAATGCTGAGCTACTGAACTTGCAGACCAAAAGGTCACAGGTTCGAATCCGGGGAGTGAAGTGAGTGCCCGCTGTTAGCCCCAGCTTCTGCTAACTTAGCAATTCGAAAACATATAAATGTGAGTAGATAAATAGGTACCACTCTGGCAGGAAGGTAATGACCTTGGAGGTATCTACGGACAACACTGGCTCTTCGGCTTAGAAATGGAGATGAGCACCAACCCCCAGCATCGGACACGACTAGACTTAATGTCAGGGGAAAACCTTTACCTAACTACCTTAATCCATGTATACTAAATTAAGGTTCTCTACACTCTAATGAAAGAGCAAGATAGCTCACCTAATACCACACTTAGTGGATTTGAGTATTTTTATTGAGAAGTTAGTCATTAAAGTTTAAAACTTCATCTCTTATTTTCTAGAAATACCAGTTCATGCTCAGATCATTACTGTATCTTATACTGTGAAGACGTGTAAAAATATTATTATTTGCCATCTCCATGTCCTATTTTTGCACTTCTTGACTTTATTGTCACCTATCAATCCAACCACTTCCCTCTAAGTGGCTTCCTGCATCTAGTGGATTCAAGGAATTCTTTATTAATGAACATGCTGTTCAAAATTCTTTTTTGCATCCTTTATTGTCTGCTTACATTCCTTTTATCTGGGTTTTTGTTGGTTTTTGTTCTCCTTATTTGGACCAAACTTCCATTTTCTGAAGGAAGTATTTCATGATAAAACATATTAAGCATGCTGGTGACTTCTTTTATTTTGTACTTGCTTTCCTGATCTGTAAGTGTACATTCTAACTAAGCATCTATTGTCATTGCTTTGTGTAGGTATGGTACATGTTTTGTGTGAGGAACAAAAACACTTATCATAACGTCTTTATTCCTCACACAGGACTGGGGTGCACTGAAGCATCATGTGAATCCCAACTCTAGCACACTATAACATAACTTTCTTCTTTGCCATAAAGCTTACCAGAAAACCATGGGAATCTTAGAGCAAATGCCAAACTTATTGAAAAGACGTCAAGTTTTCTCCCATGCAAGTCCTTATACATTTGAGTGCTTACCAATATCATCTTACAAAGTGTTAACCACATGGAAGTCATCCCATGAGTGTGCTCAACACACAGGGCCGGTTGTTACTAGGCGGCCGCTGACGCGGCCGCCTCGGGCGCTGGCTGCTAGGGGCGCTGTCGAGGCGTCGACAGCGACCCGTAGCGCCACCGACGCCTCCGGTGTTTGGCGCGGGCCCGCGGGGCTTCAATCCCCACGCCCACGCCAAACCGCGACAAGCAGCTAGGCCATTTTGCCCTTAGTCAACAAACTAAGGGCAAAAATGGCCTATCTGTGCTGTGCGCATGCGCACAGCCAGATAAGCCATTTTTGCCCTTAGTTTGTTGACTAAGGGCAAAATGGCCTAGGTGTGCTGTGCGCACGCGCACAGCACAGCTAGGCCATTCGGGCCTTACTTCCTGGTCGCGGCCGGCGATCGCCCGGGCGATCGCCGGCCGCGACCAGGAAGTAAGGCCCGAATGGCCTAGCTGTGCTGTGCGCGTGCGCACAGCACACCTAGGCCATTTTGCCCTTAGTCAACAAACTAAGGGCAAAAATGGCTTCTCTGGCTGTGCGCATGTGCTGTGCGCACGCAGCGTGGGAGGCGGGGCCAGGGCATGTTGGGCGGGGCCAGGGCATGGGAGGCGGGGCCGGTGGCGGGGGCGCTTTTTAGCACCCCCGCTTAACATTTAAAAATATCTCCGGCCGGCCCTGTCAACACATGATTGCAAAAGAGCCAATCCATATGCAACACTCTTTTACCATGGGAGTGCTTTGGAATGCTGCCCATGGAAGAAAAGAATACCAAATCCTGCATCAGAATTGAAAATCCATGTGGATTGTTCAGGAAATGTAGGAACCACATGGGGTTCCTACTCTATAACATTAGCACATGTATTTTTCCACAGGGAGGGGGGGATACAAAGCATCCCCAGGCACAAAAATGGCACAAGCTTTTAGTGTCTAAATTAAAGATCAGCAATCCCACAATAAAATTCTGATTTGATTTTAAAGCCTTGTGCAAAAGCGTATTCCAAAAGTTAATGATAAAAAGATACACAGCAAAATAGAACCTACTAAAAATGGCGAGACAAACAGAAATTAACAATTTAGTGGCACTGTGGTGAAAGGGTGCAACAGACATGATTGGCCATCTAGCCCAGTGCCCCACTCTAAAGATATATTATATCTAAACCATTATTTCCAATGTAGACATTCATGAATGTGTTCCTGTTAAATCACTGCAGGGAGAGAGTGCCTGGTTTTTTATACTTTTTGTTTTTATTTGAAATCAAGTTGACTCTAACTGTGAATGAAAGACCTCCAAGAGTTTCAGTCATGATCTTCACTGCTCTCACCTATATTGTAGATGCTTCAACACTACTTTGGCACTTCTGGGCAAGAATATGAAGATATCTTCTATATGCTCATGTATAAGTCTAAAATTTTTAACCAAAAAATCAACCCAAAAAACTTGGGTCAACATATCTATAGATCAATGTGAATACTGCACCTTCATTCTTATCCAAAAAGGAACCATCTCCGAGTAAAGTAGTGAAAGACAAGAGCTTTGTCAGTCCTGGGATTTCCTAAAAGAAGCACTGATCCTATTTATTCTCTGAACTATGGTACCACTCCTGCCCTTTTTGAATGCCTGGGTAGAAAAATTGTGGCTGCAGCTAGGACTGGATGGTCTTCTAAGGCAACTCTGGAGGTTTCCCCTCTCCACGGAATGACCCTAGACTTGTCCATGAGTCATATCAAAAACAGTAATTTCAGTCCCAAAACCTGCTCTTGGCTTATACATAAGGGTGACTAACACATGAGGTTCACTTAAGTAAACGTTTACCTTATAGAAAAAGTGATTTTGTTGCGAACTTAGGAAATGCTATCTACAAAGATAGATTTAGCATATCATTACGTATTAGTTACTATTACAACCAGTGTAACATGGTGGCTTGAGCCACTATGTTACGCAGGATTTGAATCCCCACTTGGCCACAAACACGTACTAAGTGTCTTTACCTCAAAACAAAAGGTGTATTCTTACCCATCCAGAATCTTTTTGTGAAAATGATAGAATCTGGTGGCTAAATGGCCCTCTTGCTGTTCGATTATTTTATCAGTCTCTCTCCATGTCTGAAATAGATTCTGTCCCTGAAAATGCCACAATGTTGCCATGCCAATAGTGGGGGAATGAAGCTTCCAAATAAATGTGTCTAAAACTGTACACACTATGTCAGCAGAAAATGTGTTTCTGAGAATGCATAAAGGGTAGACAAATAGCAAGGAATGGAACAATTCATCCTCAGGACATATATTACGACATTTCCCAGCAGGACATTCTTAACAGAGTACTAATAAGTCCATTTTAATGGAATGGAAATAAGCAGGTTTTGAAGTCTACTGAAGTAGATTTAATGTCGTCCATTTGTTTCATGGTGCTCAGATTTTTAAAAGTTTTACTTCAGTTTTTAAGGAAAACAAGTTATCTAATATCTAAAATATATATTGTATATACTACAGATCACATTTTTCTGAATTTTGAAAACTGCATTTGCTTGGAGTCCAACTGAGTCATTCAATCATTGCACTGACTATTTTCTTTTTGAAAGACAGTCCTCAAATTTGTCCAGTTGCTCTTCTGTCTGGTGGAACTAAGACTGAGAGAAGTATGTGTATCCGTAGGTTTGCAGAAGAAGTATCTCTCACCCCATTTCTGTTCCCTTGATTTATGCATAGTTAAAACTGGACAACCTCAGAGTGCCCAAATGTCTGCAAGTGTAAATAAAATATGGTCAAAGCAACTGTCATTTGGCATATGAAATTTTCATTTTGCAAACGTGTTGGCAAACAATTAAAACAACAACAACAGAGCAACCTCAGTTATGGGCCATGACTTTATAACAGTTTGGTGAGGATTAGCATTTCTGCTAAAGTAATGTATATTTCATGAATAGAAACAGAAATATGATAACATTACCTGATCTTTAGCCAAATAATCTGCCAGCGTATTTAAAAGTTTGTAGTATACCTCAAACCATGGTAAGTAGCTGGAAAAGAGGAATACATCAGCTTTAGAAACAAATAAGTCTAACAGGGAAATCACTGCACTGCCTTTTCTTGACGGAGGGAATCTAATATCCAACATCAAACAAGTCTGATAATAAACATTTGGTGATGCACTTCACAAGGAAATAATGTCACTGGTCCTGAAACATTTCGAACAATTGGAAAAGGGTAGCAAGAGCTGGAAAGCACTCTGAAATGGCAGTGAAAGTGGCCTCAAACTTCACTAATTCTCAAATGTAAATGCACCCCAAAGCTGTCAGCATCAAAATGTTGAAACCCTATAATTTTGTGTCCAAACTATTATACAGTAGAGTCTCGCTTATCCAACGTAAACGGGCCGGCAGAACATTGGATAAGCGAATATGTTGGATAATAAGGAGAAATTAAGGAAAAGCCTATTAAACATCAAATTAGGTTATGATTTTACAAATTAAGCACCAAAACATCATGTTATACAACAAATTTGACAGAAAAAGTAGTTCAATACACAGTAATGCTATGTAGTAATTACTATATTTACGAATTTAGCACCAAAATATCATGATATATTGAAAACATTGACTACAAAAATGTGTTGGATAATCCAGAACATTGGATAAGCGAGTGTTGGATAAGTGAGACTCTACTGTACTTTCAAACTTCAAAACTACTGTTGAGGAAGGAGATGTTTATCTGAACCAACACTGTCTAACTTACTTCCTAAATCTGACATTTGCCACAGCTAAGACAGTGAAACTCCACAATTGAAACAGGGAGAAATTCTGTGCTAAACACTGTATAAAGTCAGGGTAAGACTTACATAAAAGTTAGTCACAAAACCAGCTTAATCAGTACATCCTAATTTCAATTGGACTTTTTTTGATTTGAAGTCGAAAGCCCTAAATTACAACCATCTCACATTTTTGTGGCGCAGGGAGTGCCTCAACAAATTTCCTGCCTGCCATGTCAAGCCCACAATCTGCAAAGTAACATCTGCAAAATTAATCATGGATGTGGAAGTGTGATGCTTTTAAAATGCATTAGATCCTACCTAAAAGTGGCCCTTACCTGTCACATAAACAATGGCACCAGCTATTTCATTGCTAATTAAAAACTTATTTAGCATATTCTTTTAATCCAAGGAGCCACAAGGCAGGCGCGCAGGCTTTCATTCAAAGCCATTCCCCCGCTTTGTTGCACTAAGTAGACTTCCACCTCACTTGCGCTTCCACTATAGTTCTGATAAAGCTTTTATATTCACAAGTCAAAGGTTAAATAAAGGAAAGGAAATGTTTTCTGTCAAACAGTCAGGTAACCACTAACAGTCCTGAACTATCAGCAGGAATCTAACTTCTAGTAATCAAATAAAACTAAGGAAACCGCCTTTCCGTAGCTAAATGTCTAATGTCTAGGGGCTACTTTCTGTCTGGAAAATTGACACAAAATGTGTAAAATTGAAACATTCTGCTTCTGAGGGATTAGCCAAAAGGTGGGGGGAGCGGGCAGCTTCAAGCACAGTCTGAGATGAAGGACTACAAAGACTTCCCAAATAAACCTGTCTACCTTATTAGAACATTTCATTTAGAAATTGAGGTGACAATTTTACAGTCGTAAAATTTCATTAATCAAATCCAAGACTGAAAATTTTAATGATGCCGTCTGCATTTCTCAGGATGCATAAGGTCAGCCAGAGAGACAGACAGTAGTTTAAGAAAATGAGCCCCTGTAAAAACTATGCCCATATATTCTATTAAACTCATTTAAGGGAGATTTATACCTGGTCTTAAATGTGAGGCAACATTACCCCCACTTGTCCAACAAAAACAACAAAAATCCCCTAAAGTGTACTCTTCTTTAACAATGCTACAAAGTAAACCCAATCATTAGAATTTTGAGGTCCCTTTAATAAGGTGAAAAATGAAAATTTAAAACTCTGACATAAGAAACAATACACAAAGATATGCACAAAAAGACATTTCTAAAATATATTGAGATGCCCTTTTCAGATAAAATAGTGAAGTGTATATTAAAGGTTCTGTAGCAAGAGCAAGAGTCCTGTTTGTGAGTTTCATGGAAGAGAAGAAAAACTCTAGAGACTTCCTATGTGATATCCTGCTAAAGTTGTACATTTCCAACTCATATGCAATATTTTATGGTTTTAACAACTAGAGTGACGAAAAAACAAAATTATTTATTTAACAAAAGATGCTAAAGATGCTTAAATGTATTAACTATACATTTGTTCACACCACACAACTATAGCATTCTGGTCTCATATTAAATGCCAGTTCAATTAAAGAATTCTGGGATTTCTAGTTTTGTGAGATACTAAAAATGCTCTAGGGCAGTAGTTAATACAAAGGCAGTAGAACATTCCCATGAAGCTAAAAACCCAATAATACTACAGGATGAATCAGGCTGTTAAAATGGCATCAAATTGTTACAATTAAGTGGTATGGATGCAGAACTCCAAAACTGGAACTACATGTTACAAATGACATGTGGCCACAACGTGAGCAATATAAAGATGTTTAGTTTTGTGACACTGTAGGGTTGTGCAAGCTATCACTTTTGCAAATAGCAGCCAATGTTGTAAAGTAGGAGTGCTCACAACACAGTGCAATTTGCAACACAGTGGAATTATGGCTTGACATAGACCCCTTCCACACAGCTGTATAAAATCCACATGGAACTGGATTATATGGCAGTGAGAACGCCAATAATCCAGCTCAAAGCAGATATTATAGATTACCTGCCTTGATATTCTGGGTTATACGGCTGCGCGGAAAGGACCTTAGTCTTTACAGTCAAAAGTTTTGTCCCCCTTAAGCTTTATAGATCCTTAACTATGTGGTTAATTGGTTTGTTTGGCCCTTCAACAATTATTCAGGGCATAATATTGATTTCACATTAATAAAAACCACTCGTCTAATATCAAAAGCATTGTTAAACAACAACATGGCAGTGTTTGAATTACTTTCTGCTGTAATGTATTCTATCTTAGTCCCAGTCCATCTGGGAGATGCATGATTGTACAGGAACATGTTTAACTATTATAATTGCTGTATCATTTCTTTTGTAGCTCCCTGGTGTTACAAAATTGATCACACAATTCAGGCAGTTTTTCTAACATTTAGTTTGATGGACTCTGTGCAAACCCTCCCCCCCCCCCCACACACACACACATATATCTGGGTTCACTTCAAATAACTCTCTATGTGATTTCAATCCTTTGACTCCACATAGATGTAAGTCCCTGAACATCCAGCAGTTTGCAGAAGGATTAAAATATACAGAAGACCTGCACACAACAATTTCTTGGAACCATATGACTTTGATATTGCTCTCCACTTAGTGCACCATCTTTCTTAAAGAAAATTGCTCATCTAAAAGCAGGGCTTCTTAAACGGTGGATACTGACCCTGAATTGGGGTGAGTGAGGGGTGCTACATGAAGAACAGGAATTAATTTTTCATCTCCAGATACCTGTAAACTGTACTTTTGGACCACTACCCCCTCCAGCAAATCCAAATACAGGCAGTTCCCCAGTAATGAACAAGATTGGATCAGAAGGTTTGTTCTTAAATTAGATTTGTATGTAAGTCAGAACAGGAACATTTTTTAAGTATAATGCCAGACACTTAAAATAGGAAGTGCTCTTGTTTGAACACATTAATCCAGATCTTCTACGGAACCAGCTCCATCAGATACTTGTTGGGAGATAAGGCTCCCACCTACAGGTTTGTTTTCAGATAAGAGTAATGACATACTTCTTTTCAGCCCCATGGCCATAAAGTTATGGGGTTCCACAGAGCTCCATTTGTCTCCATATCTCCATGACACACAGCTCTACTTTTGTCACCAGGATTGGCTGCAGCTGTGCCGTTACTAAAACAGTGCCTAGATGTGGTAATGGGCTAGAAAACGGTCCCTAAATAAGGCAGATGCTCAATAGATCATTCTTTCTGTTCTGAGAACTGGGTAAGTGATCTGTCCTCACAGAGCATGTGCATAACTTGAGAAGACCCATAGATCCATTTCTGTCACTAAAAGCCCAGATGGACTCTCTGATTCAGAGTGAGTCAGGCTGGATTTTACCTACAGCCATCAGCTACAAGCTTTCCTAGATAAGAAGCATTTAGTTACAGCCTATGCACTGGTAATCCTCCAAATCAGCTTATATACTCTAAACCAGGATTTCTTAACTCTTTCCATTCAGGACCCGAGAAATTTTAACGTGACCCCAGGTATATAGGTATATGAAATAGGTAAAAAAAATCAAACATTCATTGATGACAAGTCAGCATTTACAAGGCTTATTAAACAGGCTGGTGTTTCTTTTTATGAAGTATAGCTGAAACATCTCCTGCAGAATCCACTGCACAACAGATTTGTGCAAAAAAAAAAAAAGCCACTAGTTGACGTTCAAAAAACTTTTACCCAACATTGAGCTAAAGGAATTCCATTTGGGGTCAGGAGCAACAGTCTAAGAAGCAGTTCTCAAAGTGATGCTGCTCTTAAAGACACCTTGGAATGCAAAATGCAATAGCTAAACCACTGAGTGGAACATCATATAGAAACTATGTAACACTGGTCTTAAAGGAATTGCACTGGCAGCTGATACACAGCCAAACAAAATGAAAAAAACAATTGCAGGGCTTCCTCTATCTATAAGACTCCCCAAGGAGGGGTGATCACCTCTTTTGTCTTACCAATGAGAGCAATATAGTGAAAGGACACAGGAAAGGCCCTTTTCTGACTTGGTACCCCTTCTGTGCCAACACTGTCTGCTTTTCAACATCAAGTTAAAACATGGCATTAGGGTCCCATTATTTTGTCCAATGTATGCATGTACCCAGTTTTAACCTTCTAAGTTGTATTAAATTGTTACAGGAATTAAAGTATTATACAATATTTCATAATGTAAATTATCTTGAACTTGTAATGTTTATTTACACTATCTTGCAAAGTAAATTCTTTTACTGTTTTCATTTCTCTTATTGCTACACACCATTCTGAGATCTTCAGATATATGGCAGAATATAAATATGGCATGATGGATATGTGTAGCCTCCAAGATAATGTCCCAGAATACCAGCTGGACCTCTGTAAAAAGTAAGCTATTGGCCCTCTTGCCAAGATTTTGGTTGCTATAGGATAATGGAACAATTGGATAATGGCAGAAAGAAGATTTTTGTCTGATACAGTAGACTTCTTATCATGTTAAGATAAATGTTTTGTTAGGTTCTGCATATACAAGTGGCTCCCAAATATGCATCCTGATGTATTATAAGCCTCCGGCATGAACAAAGGTCAAGAAATCCTGGAGGCCGTAGATTCAGGAACCACTGCACTAAACAGTCCCAAACACCCATTGAGTACAAGTACAAGGTAATTCCCTCTTCCCAATCAATACTATTCCTGAGGACAGAATACCAAATAGATCGGTTTTTCTGGAGTTTTCCAGGCTGTATGGCCATGTTCCAGAAGCATTCTCTCCTGATGTTTCACCCACATCTATGGCATCCTCAGAGGCTAGGAGGTATATTGGAAACAAGGCAAGGGAAGTTTATATATCTGTGGAAGGTCCAGGGTGGGAGATGACACTTTCACCATTTGGAGCCATGGAGGAGAAGAACTAAACAAGTTCCTGGACACCGTAACAACATCCACCCAAACATCCCCATGGAAAAAGAAAATGAAGGAAAACTGCCATTTCTAGATGTCCTAGACATCCGCAAACCAAATCAACAGTTGGGCCACACAGTTTACAGAAAACCTACACACACTAATAGATGCCTACATAAAAACTCCAACCATCAATAGTCAAAAAAGAAGTGAAGTTAAAGCCTTGCCAGACCATGCAAAAAGAATCTGCAAACCCCACCTCCTCCAAGGTGAACTGAACCATCTAAACTGGGCTCTACAGGCCAATGGAGACTCCACAACAGACATTAGAAAAGCTGCAAGGCCAAGAACAAGCCATGAGATTAAAGACAAAGATCCACCCAGAGGAAAAGTGTTCTTGCCATACATCAAGGAAACCACTGACTGCATAGGGAAGCTGATGAAGAAACACAACCTACAAACTATCTACAGACCCACTAAGAAAATCCAATAAATGCTAAGTTCAGCAAAGTCTCACCTCTGCAGAAGTCTATCATACATACGTATCATGTAGCTGTGGATAAGTTTCTATAGGGACCAGCAAACACAGCGCCCAAACACAAATCAAGAAATATGAAAGGCACTGCAGACTAACTCAACCAGAGAAGTCAGCAGAGCACTTGTTGAACCGACCTGGACACAGCATATTGTTTGAGAACACAGAAATGCTGGGCCACTCTAACAACCACTATGTCAGACTACACATAGAAGCCATTGAAATACACAAGCATGTAGACAATTTCAACAGAAAGGAGGAAACCATGAAAATGAACAAAATCTGGCTACCAGTACTACAAAACTCTAAAATCAGGACAGTAAATAAAGGACAGCACTTCGAAAGGAAGGAAATTCCAGACATGAATTAATCTGGGCCAGTTAACACTTCCCAACAAAGGATACCCCCAGGCAGGAAACAGCCAGGTCTTGAAGCTGCATAGCCATTAAATGCTAATCAAGGTGATTAATTGCAATATTCACACTTGCCTCCAAAAGACAAGAGTTCTTTCTCCCACTTTGGACCTTCCAGAGATATGTAAATCTCCCTTGCCTTGTTTCCAATATACCTCACAACCTCTGAGGATGCCTGCCATAGATATGGGCAAAACATCAGGAGAGAGTGCTTCTGGAACATGGCCATACAGCCTGGAAAACTCACAGCAACCCAGTAATTTTGGCCATGAAAGCCTTTGACAACACATAGAACAGTTTTGTCAAATAAAGGTATTTTGTCCTATAATTTCCTGGGATCATGCTCTTTAGCTAGGTTTTACCTGGCAGAAAGAATACTGACATCTGGGATTACTTCTCAGTTTAGGATCATGTTTATTTCAATTTTTGTATTGATCCATCTGTAAGACTTCTTGAATATAAATAAAACAGTTTATTTTAAACAATATTAGAAAGGATTAACATTGTATATTTGGGATTGGATCCAGACCACTTTGTTACATAGTCAAAATCCTTACTCAAAAAAGAATTACAGTAGAGTCTCACTTATCCAAGCCCCTGGATAATTCAAGCCATTTTTGTAGTCAATGTTTTCAATATATCGTGATATTTTGGTGCTAAATTCGTAAATACAGTAATTACAACATAACATTACTGCGCATTGAGCTACTTTTTTGTCAAATTTGTTGTATAACATGAAGTTTTGGTGCTTAATTTGTAAAATCATAACCTAATTTGATGTTTAATAGGCTTTTCCTTAATCCCTCCTTATTATCCAAGATATTCACTTATCCAAGCTTCTGCCGGCCCGTTTAGCTTGGATAAGTTAGATTCTACTGTACTATTGAAAGGCATGCTTATACATTGATTATTCCACTCTATCCAAGATTCCCATAAGAGACCCACTGAAATCAATTGGATGTGTTAGCTGTAACTCAAAAGGTCAATTCATTTTAATGAGCCTACTCTAGTTAGGACTGGTGTTGAATTTATCCATTAGCCATTCATTCTATTAGCTCTTGTACAACAGTCAACAAATCTGTGAAACTATCAGAACATTTTCCATTAGCTAATTTCTGATTTCAACCATACAGTTTAGAGCAAGAGACAGACTGATCTATATCTCAAAACTGAATTGTGCACCATGGAGCAGTTTGACACAGACACTATAATCTAGTTTGCAGATTTTAAAAACCCAATTTTGGACACCGCAAGAACTGGTTCAAGATTGGAGCAGTGGCCACATTATCTGCTGATCAGAATCGAACCCAGAAACTGCAGTTTCCATGGCTAGAAAGCCGCTGGTAAATGCAGGGTTTTTTTCTTCAGAAATCTACTGAGATGCACTGATGTGCATATCTATATGCCTGCGGGCTCACCCGCATCTCAAGCCCTGCATGGAATATACTCTGATTGGCTACTGCACATTATTCAGCTTGTTCCAGAATTTATGGTGAGTTTTTTTACTGCCCAGTGAGATTAGGCAACTCACTGCCCAGTGGAACTCACTGCCCAGTGAGATTAGGCAAGCCCCCACATTAGCAGCCTTTAAGAAAGACCTGAAACATGGCTCTTCCGTTGTGCTTTTGGAGAGTAATTACTACATTCATCCTCTCTGCTGCTCTCCTCCAATATCTGTCCTCCAGATTGTACCACTACGTTATGACCCTGTTCTTTGTGGTTTTTACTCGTATTTCTTTTCTCACCCCGAGTTTTAACTTAGTGTTCATGTGGCCCACCCTTGTTCTATTGTCCTTCTGATTTTACGTATGTACTGTATATTATCATTTATTGTATTGTTCAATGTGTTTTGATTTGTTGTTCTATTTATATTCTGTTGTATTGTATTGTTTTGGGCATAGCCCCATGTAAGCCGCCCCGGGAGATGGTGGCGGGGTATAAATAAAGATGATGATGATGATGATGATGATGATTACTATTATTATTTAGACCGATGTTTCTGACTTGAGATGTATTGTAGCGTGCATTGAAGGTGTATATTATGTGGACACTCCACCCTCAAGCTGGCTTCAAACAACATTATAGTGTCTGTGTAGAGCTATAAAACTGCCCTTAGTTGCAATCACACTCTCCTTTAAAATTGAGAGCATTTCTATATTTGATACTGTATTGAAATGACAGCTATGAACAACAGCACAGTCTATCAGCTTAACTAATTTGCACTTCTGTTACTTTCTAGATCAGTGGTTCTCAACCTACGGGTCCCCAGATGTTTTGGTCTTCAGCTCCCAGAAATCCTAACAGCTGGTAAACTGGCTGGGATTTCTGGAAGTTGTAGGCCAAAACACCTAGGGACTCACAGGTTGAGAAGCACCGTTCTAGAGGATGGGGATCATAGAATCATAGAGTTGGAAGAAACCACAAGGACCATTCAGTGCAGCTCCCTATCATGGAGAAAAACACAATCAAAAGACTCCCAACAGATGGTCATAAAGCCACTGTTAAAAACCTCCAGAGAAGGAGACTCCATCATGTTCCAATTGTTCATGTAGAATCTCTTTTCCTACAATCATGCTGATCATGAAAACTGCATAATGTTTTATCATTATTGTTAAGGCCATGTTGTCAAATGAAAAATATGTTGACAGAGGAAGAAAAATATGGCATGTTTTATACTATAGGTGTTATGATTGAGCCTCATGGCTCTGTTACTGACAGACGTGGGCGTAAGACTCCTCGGGAGTCAGATACTCTCGAGGAGCGAGAGAGAAAAAGACTGCGAGACATATTTGCAGCACCATCTGACGAAGAATCTTTCGAAGGGTTTACGGAGAGAATGGAGGAGGGGCTGGTTAGCTCAGAGGAGGATGAGATGGATTGGACTCGGGTAAGGGAGGAATTGGGGGCCACTGGCCATGATGGGGCAGAAGATGAATGGGGACCTTCAGGATTAGACCCATGGCTTAGCTGGAGGGATGGGACGGGATCCACAGCTGGAGATGCTGTTGGGCGTAGTCAGAGGTGTTCCAGCTCTGACGAGGAAAGTGATGAGGAAACGCCCGGGTTAAGGAGGACAGCTGACAGTGATGAAGATTTGTAACTGGCATAAAATGGGGCTTGGGAGCAATTGCAAATTGCGTCAGGCAAGGTAATCTGGGCAAACGCTTGGGATCCGTGTGTGTGTGGGACGCTTCCCTGAAGACTTGTGTACTTTCCTGTGCTGAGACGTAAGTTGATTGGAATCCAGGGTCAGACGGCGGGAGGGATTGTGTGGGCATTTGTTTGTGCAAACCTGTGCTTACTCTTATTAGCTTGACCTTCCGTCGTCTTTCTGACGGACGCCATCTCCTGCTTTGAGAACCCGGACTGAACTGACCACGGCTTGTCTTCCCCCCTTCTTGGACTTGGAAAAACTACAAACGTCTGCTTCTGGCTTTGATCTACGGAACGGAACTGGTCTACTCTACTTCTACAATCCTTGGCTGAATTGCTCGTGTTGGAGATCCTGTCTACTGTGTGTGTGTGGGAGCGACGCAAGTTACTCTAAGCACAGTGCTGGCAGCAGAGAGGAATCTGCTGCCAATTAGTTGCATTCTTTGTATCTTTTTGTTCCTTGGCTTTCGTTCTGTTAATACCTAGGCTGAAGCAAGCAGTTTGTTTTTACCCGGATTAAACTCCGGTTTAATCCGGTTTATCTTTTGAACATTTACTTTTGTCCCCTTTTTGCTCCTAAAGGCAAAAATTGCCTGGCCCTTGTGTTTTTACGGGCATTTTTGAGTTCTGTAATCTAATAAACTCTGTTACTTTGAATCTTGTGGCGTTCTGTCCTTGACAGATTGCCTGACGCCCATAAAAAGTTTATTGCAGCAATAAACCCGTCAGGAAGACGATGGATGAGTTAAGAGCCAAAGTAGACCAATTGCAAACGGCCTTTACCGTAAGCCAAACAGCTTTTGCTGTGAAAGGACATGTTTTGACTCCTGAACGCTTTGACGGAACCAGGTGCAAGTTGCCAACCTTTTTGGCACAAGTGGAGCTTTATTTTTCCCAGCTCAGTGCTCATGCTTTTCCTACTGACACTAGCAAGGTGGCTTTTATTTTGAGTTTGTTGACCGGTCCCGCAGGACAATGGGCCACTAATTTAATTTTGGGAAATGACCCAGTCAAGGACAATTTGAATAATTTCAAAAAGTTGTTAACTGATACTTTTGGGGATCCTCTCCGCACGGAGAACGCTGGGTGGGCTCTGTATCGGTTGAAACAGGGAAAGGGGACTGTTTTGGATTACTTAAATAAGTTTAACCTGTATCGCCACCAGCTGGATTGGGGGGAGAATGCATTCATGCTTTTATTTACTGCCGGGTTAAGTGATATGCTCCAGGATGAATTAGCACGCTTGGAGCCGGCTGAAAGCTGGGACGCCTTAGTAGCTAAGGTGCTGCGTTTAGACGCAAGGTTCGAGGCTCGTAAACACTCAAAAGCAATGTGTGCGCCACCCATGCATGTAACCAGGGCACCTGTGGTGATGGGGGAAGAGCCCATGGAGCTTGGGGTCTTTAAAAAACTGTCTACAGAGGAAAAGAGCCGTAGGAGGCAGCTGGGCTTGTGTTTGTACTGTGGGAATGCTGGGCATTTTGCCAAAAATTGTAATGTGAAACCTTCCCAGCTTTCGGGAAAAGGCCAGCCCTAGTGCGACGTGAGTCCAACGCACTAGGGCTCCTCAAGCAGTCAACTGAGGGGAGGAAGCATGTTTTCGTACCCATTACATTATCTGTTGGGGAAAGGGAACTTGTTTCTACTCTGGCACTGCTGGACTCAGGAGCTACGGTCTCCTATGTAGATATTGAGTTTGCTAAGAAGCATGGCATTCCTAGAGTGCGCAAGGCATGCGACGTGTGGGTGGAGGGAGCAGATGGGAGACTGCTGGAGACTGGGGTGGTTAACCAGGAAACCTCAGCAGTAACGTGGGAGGTGCAGGGAGTAACGGGAACGTTTGTGTGGGATATTACGAGCTTGCCTCGATATGATGTGATCCTGGGGATGGATTGGCTAGCTGTAGTAAACCCACAAGTGGATTGGGCAACACGTAAAGTGATCTTAAAGAGGCAGGATTGTTGCACTCTAAACGTTACTCATGCTGATATGGAGGGAG
Source organism: Anolis carolinensis (assembly GCF_035594765.1). Taxonomy (NCBI): domain Eukaryota; kingdom Metazoa; phylum Chordata; class Lepidosauria; order Squamata; family Anolidae; genus Anolis; species Anolis carolinensis. Next base: position 90,330,900 of record NC_085844.1, read on the forward strand.
TGCCTGCTGAGTATGGGGAGTTCTCTGATGTATTTTGTAAAAGAGAAGCGGACAAATTACCACCGCACAGGCCATATGATTGCGCCATCAAGTTGGCAGAAGGTGCGAAACTGCCAGCAGGGAGGCTGTATGCCTTGACTGTACCGGAAAGGCAAGCTTTGCGGGAGTTTTTAGATGAAAATTTAGCCAAGGGGTTTATTCGCCCATCTAGTTCTCCAACTGCGGCACCAGTATTCTTTGTAGCCAAAAAGACTGGGGAACTTAGGCTGGTCTGCGACTATCGGATCCTAAACAAATACACCATTCGGGATAGGTACCCGCTCCCTTTAATCTCGGAACTGTTATCAAGGGTGCAAGGGGCTAAGGTCTTTACCAAGCTTGACCTGCGGGGGGCCTATAACTTAATCCGTATACGGGAAGGGGATGAATGGAAGACGGCATTTAACACGTGTTTCGGATGCCACGAGTTCCGAGTCATGCCTTTTGGGCTTTGTAATGCTCCTGCGGTCTTCCAGAGGTTCATGAACGATGTGTTCAGGGACCTAATTGACCAATTTTTAGTGATTTATTTGGATGATATCTTGATTTTTTCTAAGGACGAGAAAGAACATCGTCAACATGTCAAGCAGGTTCTGCACCGACTGCGGGCTAATGGGCTTTTCGCCAAGGCTTCCAAATGCGTCTTTCATGTGCCTGAAGTGGAGTTCCTAGGTCATGTAGTGTCAGGTAGGGAACTTAAAATGGACCCACATAAGGTTGACGCCGTCAACTCATGGCAGGAGCTGAAAACTAAGAAGGATGTACAAAGGTTCTTAGGTTTTGCTAATTACTACCGGGAGTTTATTCCGAATTTTGCAAAGCTCACGGTACCTTTGACGCAGCTTCTGCGCAAGAAACAGCCATTTGTGTGGGGGCGGGAAGCTCACGAGGCGTTTCTACAACTTAAGTCTAGTTTTCAATCGGACAACATACTAACCCATCCTGATGTTGACAAACCGTTCGTGGTAGAAGCGGACGCTTCTAGCTACGCGTTGGGGGCTGTATTGTCTCAGAAGGATTCCTCAGGGACCTTGCGTCCCTGTGGATTTTACTCGCGGCAACTAACACCCTTCGAGCAGAACTATACCATATGGGAGAAGGAGTTGTTGGCGATTAAGGTGGCGTTTGAGGTGTGGCGGCACTGGCTTGAAGGGGCACGGCACCAGATCGTGGTCAGATCTGATCACAAGAATTTAGAGCACTTGCAAACAGCAAAGAAGTTAAACCAGCGTCAAATCCGATGGGCTTTGTTTTTCTCCAGGTTTAACTTCAAGGTGCAGTTCGTAGAGGGGAAGGCAAACTTGCGGGCCGATGCTTTATCCCGCAAGCCGGAGTTTAAGACCAATGAGCAGGTTGTATGTCAGACCATCTTGCCTACTGCCTCTCTGTGTGTTGTAGATAATGAGCTCGGGTTACATGACCAGATCCTTGAGGCTCAGAGGGATGATGTGTGGACACAGGAGCAACTGATGCTGCTCTCAGCAGGTAACCGTACCATACTGCCGCATCTACAAGATCAAGACGGAGTATTGGTACGCAGGGGGCAGGTCTACGTACCAGTGGGGGCCCTCAGGTTGGAGGTGATTAGAGCCCACCATGACGAACCCATGGCTGGGCACTTTGGCAGATTCAAGACCGTGCAGCTCATTACCAGGAGCTATTGGTGGCCAAAGATGCGGCAAGACATTCTGCGCTTTTGTGACAGTTGCGCCGTTTGCCAGCAGAGTAAGACGCCTGTTGGGCGCCCTAGAGGGTTGTTGTCGTCTTTACCTGTTCCGGACAGGCCATGGCAAATCATTTCCATGGATTTCATTTCAGATTTGCCTAAGTCTGGGGGTTATACTTGTATTTGGGTGGTGGTGGATTTATTTAGTAAACTGGCTCATTTTATTCCTTGTTCAACCATTCCGGCGGCCCCTACGTTGGCCTTACTATTTACTAAGCACATCTATCGTTTGCACGGAGCACCCGAGGTGATTATTTCAGATAGGGCTCCGCAATTTGTGTCACGCTTTTGGAAACATTTCCATGAGTGCTTGGGGACTAAGTTAAACGTTTCTTCAGCCTTTCATCCGCAAACGGATGGACAGTCGGAACGGGTTAATGGGCTCTTAGAGCAATACCTGCGTTGTTTTTGTTTAGATCAACCCACGGCTTGGGTGAAGTGGCTACCGGTGGCGGAATTTGCTTACAACAATGCGGTGCACACATCTAGTCAGCATACGCCGTTTGAGCTAACTTATGGTTTTCACCCACGGGGAGGTGTGGCGCCGTCGACCAATGTGGTCTCTTCGGACCCTGTGTACCGTTCTACGGAAATGGCTGCATTGCATGATGTTGCCCGTCGCTTACTGTTGGAAGCTAAGGCAACGCAGAAGACTCAGGCTGACCGCCACAGGCAGGCAGGGGAGGAGTTGGAAGAAGGGGATTTGGTGTGGTTATCTTCCAAACATATTAAACAGGCTGGGGGAAAGTTTGCGCCTCGGTATTTGGGTCCCTTTCCTATCGTTAAAAAGATTTCTTCCGTTGCGTTTCGTTTGCGTTTACCGTCTAGTTTAAAGGTCCATCCAGTCTTTCATCGTTCGCTGTTGAAACTTGATACCTCTAGTCGTCGTGGTGCTATAGCGGAGGGTATCACTGCCACTTCTCCGCCATCGGGGGAGGAGGCCTTTGTGAGAGGGGATAGTGTTATGATTGAGCCTCATGGCTCTGTTACTGACAGACGTGGGCGTAAGACTCCTCGGGAGTCAGATACTCTCGAGGAGCGAGAGAGAAAAAGACTGCGAGACATATTTGCAGCACCATCTGACGAAGAATCTTTCGAAGGGTTTACGGAGAGAATGGAGGAGGGGCTGGTTAGCTCAGAGGAGGATGAGATGGATTGGACTCGGGTAAGGGAGGAATTGGGGGCCACTGGCCATGATGGGGCAGAAGATGAATGGGGACCTTCAGGATTAGACCCATGGCTTAGCTGGAGGGATGGGACGGGATCCACAGCTGGAGATGCTGTTGGGCGTAGTCAGAGGTGTTCCAGCTCTGACGAGGAAAGTGATGAGGAAACGCCCGGGTTAAGGAGGACAGCTGACAGTGATGAAGATTTGTAACTGGCATAAAATGGGGCTTGGGAGCAATTGCAAATTGCGTCAGGCAAGGTAATCTGGGCAAACGCTTGGGATCCGTGTGTGTGTGGGACGCTTCCCTGAAGACTTGTGTACTTTCCTGTGCTGAGACGTAAGTTGATTGGAATCCAGGGTCAGACGGCGGGAGGGATTGTGTGGGCATTTGTTTGTGCAAACCTGTGCTTACTCTTATTAGCTTGACCTTCCGTCGTCTTTCTGACGGACGCCATCTCCTGCTTTGAGAACCCGGACTGAACTGACCACGGCTTGTCTTCCCCCCTTCTTGGACTTGGAAAAACTACAAACGTCTGCTTCTGGCTTTGATCTACGGAACGGAACTGGTCTACTCTACTTCTACAATCCTTGGCTGAATTGCTCGTGTTGGAGATCCTGTCTACTGTGTGTGTGTGGGAGCGACGCAAGTTACTCTAAGCACAGTGCTGGCAGCAGAGAGGAATCTGCTGCCAATTAGTTGCATTCTTTGTATCTTTTTGTTCCTTGGCTTTCGTTCTGTTAATACCTAGGCTGAAGCAAGCAGTTTGTTTTTACCCGGATTAAACTCCGGTTTAATCCGGTTTATCTTTTGAACATTTACTTTTGTCCCCTTTTTGCTCCTAAAGGCAAAAATTGCCTGGCCCTTGTGTTTTTACGGGCATTTTTGAGTTCTGTAATCTAATAAACTCTGTTACTTTGAATCTTGTGGCGTTCTGTCCTTGACAATAGGAATAAAAAAAACTTGTTTTAAGTGTCACTGTGGAGAAATGTGGCATTATATGTCAAAAGGTAAAGTTGCCTCTTCTGGCTAACTATGGCTACTATAGTATGACCCCTGCATCCATGGGACTGGTATACATGGATTGATTCATCCACATCCAACAAAATATGACATCTCTAGGCATTTTCCATGGTATTCTTGGACAAGGAGTCTTTCACTTCTATAGGGCTCACTATTATCTATGGTTCTGTACACCTGGGAACATATTTCCCAGAGATAAAAGGTCATAATGTATTAGGCACCTTAACGAAACCCTGCCAGTCACTCATTGTCACCAACAGCTTATATTCCTTTAGGGGTTTTTTTTTCAAATGTCTCCCCCTTTCTACAATTTTCACCACTATAAAATCCCTATACAGCATAAATATGAATATAATATTTTATACTTTTTAAAATGAGAAGGCAGAACCATGGCCCTGAAATAAATGCTCTCTCAAACTATCTCTCCAGCTACCACACGTTATCCAGAATGAAAAGATGTATGTGTTTTCAACTTATACAGAGTGGAGGAAGGGAATATCCAGTCCAGTAAACATTTAGTATTGCATTGTAAATTTGAAATTGTCACACTGGAAGAAATAAGGACAGCATTCTTATTAAAGTTTACTGAAAATTATAGCATGCCACTTTTTATTTGAATCATTACTTCTGCAAAGTAACAGACTCAAACTAAAATATTCAATTAAAACAACCAACTACATTGGCCTTGCTAATATTAAAAAAGTTTTTAAAGTCTGGTATTCCATTTTCAAAAATGGCCACTACATATTTAGCAGATACAGGTAAAAAAGGGAGGATAGGAGAGGGGCAGTTCATGTGAACAATGAACCAATCGGCATCAGATCTGGTTATGCTGTTCACACTGTGCCCAAACTGTGAGTCTGCTTTGGAATTTCAGGGCATTTCCAGACAAGCTCAAAACCCGTGATGAGTTTTGGATTAACCTGAGGCATCCCAGCTTTCCCTCCCAGCCCCCCATTCACCCTCTAAACTTACTGGAGGGGCCTGGCTGCATCCTCAGGCCCCTCAGAGCAAGCTTCTGACACGTCAAAATGATGTGCTTTGGAAACAGGAGAGGAGAAATTCTGATCGACCTGGGAGGGCATGTAGCCACCCCCACCAGGAAAAATCTGGGATTTGTGCCTTCTGTGTGGCCTAAATCTCGAAAAGAATCGGGATTTTAAATCCCCGTATCTGAAAGGGCCCTCACTCAAACTCGAGAACATTCACCAGACTTAAACCTGGTTTACCCGGCAATAAGAACCAGGGGCCCTTATGTATCATGTAGACATCCAGAAGCGATTCCTCTATCAGTGAAGGCCATAAAACTCATGTAGACAAGTCCTAAGACATTTGACAGTTCTCTGGACTGAATCTGCACTGAACTAGAGATAGACATGGGATTGCGGGGAGACAAAAGCTACAGAGTTTATATAGAAGCTTAAAGGACCATTCATGCTGCAACTGATGCTAGACTTGCTAATCCAGTGGTTCTCAACCTGGGATCCCCAGATGTTTTTGGCCTTCAACTCCCAAAAATCCTAACAACTGGTAAACTGGCTGGGATTTCTGGGAGTTGTAGGCCAAAACCATCTGGGGACCCCAGGTTGAGAATCACTATTCTAATCTGTCTTTTCTAACAACCCATGCTTAGTGCCATAGAGCCTGGCACAATGCTTCATGGGTTTACCAAATCAGCACAGTCTGGATGTCAGAAAACATTATTTCCAAAACAAATTCAAAATGCAATTCAAATGCAAATGCAATCAAATTACACTATGTAAAAAAATGAAAAAATTCTGTTCCTGGTTTAAAAGTGTTATTCCTGTTTAATTGTGCAGTATTTATTTTGAAAGTTATACTCCATAAACTTCATTTTTGTGGCTGCCACAAACTATGTTGAATTGGTTGATACTCTATGAGGTATTCATTGAAAAACTATAGCAAAGGATGTTCCACAAAAAGGAAGTTTTTGCAGTTTAATACACTTTTTCCATGTTTTTTAATGATAGAACCAATTAGGAAATAACATTTACAACCCAGAAACTAAAATCATGTTATATAGTGTTATAGGAAAAAATGGTACAGCAGAAAAGGAGGAAACTTGCTTAAATCTGTCAGAAAAGATGTACACTGGAAAAGGAAATGTAACATGAGGTGTTTGATGTTCTTCTGATAGCTATAAAATCTAAAGATGATACACAGAGGTTACACAGGTTTATATCAAAATAAATCAGTATTGGCAGATTCAGTATAAGATGGTGAAAAGGAAAGCTGAAATACAGTGCTACAAACTAACCAATTGCACTGGTCTATTAAAAGCAGGTTGTCTACTGTAAGGATGAGAAACAACCTGAACTATTTTGTCCTCTCAAGTGAGTTTGGAAAATTTCAACAGTTCTCTCAACAGCAGAAAACAATGAGCATTTCTGCATAGTTCCCAACTGGTGTTCCTACATCCAGAAGTCTTTCAGGAAATTATTCTGTGCAGAAATACACCTGAGAGTTTCTTACATGAAAACTGAGGCAGGGGTCTGCACAGAAACACCATTGTTCCCAGATAGCCACATGGTTTTTATGCAGGATTTTTTTTACACAAAGTCCAGTAATCTTGCATGATTTTGCACAAAACCTCCATGTGATTTTCTGTGTGGAAGATACCGTAGCTGGGGTTTGTGCAGAAAACAGCAATCTTGCATCAAACAAGGCTACTATATGGAAATAGAGTTTTGTATAAAAGAAGACTGGTGGTTGGACAAAAATGCAGTGCTCATGCAAAGGACCCATTTTTATTCCTGCACAGAATACCGTATATACTCGAGTATAAGCCGACCCGGATATAAGCCGAGGCACCTAATTTTACCACAAAAAACTGGGAAAACATTGACTCCAGTATAAGCCGAGATACCAATAAAATTACATTAATTGAGGCACCAGTTGCTTAAATGTTTTGAATCTTCACATCAAACTGTAATTTAAGATATGACTGTTCAACTCTGATTAATTCATTATTTTCATCTTCTTCAATGTAAATGTGCTTATGTATCCTTTTAATAATAATAGAGTGAAATAATAAATGTAATCATAGTAAATGCAGTATAATAATAAATGTAATAATAAATAGAGTAGAATAATAAATATATTAATAAAAATAAAAAATAGAGTAAAATAAATGCAAAAGTAACAATAATAATAGAGAAAAATAATAAATATACCATATATACTTGAGTATAAGCTGACCTGAATATAAGCCCACCAGGACCCTCACCCGAGTATAAGCCGAGGAAGGTTTTTTTTTTCAGTCCTAAAAAAGGGCTGAAAAACTAGGCTTATGCTCGAGTATATACAGTAATTTCCCAAAAACAACTTCAGAACGTGACTGGGAAAACCATGCAAATGTTCATCACTGTGTGTTCCATGCATCAGGAATCAAGCCCTCAAGATGTGTCTGACTTATGGAAACCCTAAAGCTGTCACATGTTTGTCCTGGCAAGATCTGTACAGAAAAGTACTTTTGCCATTGTCTTAGGCCAAGAGAGTGTGACTTGCCCAAGGTCACTTGAGCCTTCTGTTGCTATGAGAGGATTTGAACCCTGTTGTCCAGAATTTTACTTCAATGCTCAACACACAACACTATGTAATAGATGGCAGCAAATATTATTTGCATCCCAGTACTCTAGATGAGAGGCGAAGGTTACCAAAATTCTGCTGACTAAAATAGTAGCAATGACATGCAGGGGAAATATATAAAGACTGTACTGCAGACAGGGGGTTCTAACTGCATAGATTAACTTCTCAATAACTGAAAGTAATACATTAGATTGTGACAGTTCCCTTCTAGCATAATTATCCAGTGTGACACTAGGTGCCATCCTGAGTGGCACTGAGGGCCTGTTGTGGTTGTTATAAAAATGCAAAGTATTAGTGTCGGTTTTCTAAAAGTACTCAGTCATATCCTCCAAGATTAAGCCAGAGTCATCCAGCGAGTTCTGTGGCTTAAAGGGGATTGGAATGTGGATCTTCTAAATTCCAGCTGAATCCAGCAGTAGTTCTATATACCCTCTTCTGCTCTTTATCACATGCTTTTTTGCACATGTGTGTTTGCCACACATAAATATGATTGCACCAAGGCTTCATGTACTTTGGAATTTTTTATACTAATCCCCTCTCTTCCTAGTACCTACTAGTGTATTAACGTCATGGTTCAATCATCCAAAGTTTCCCTTTTCTGCCCCTATGTGACGCACTCTACTCAGACATTTGTTTTCAGCTGCTTTTACAGGCAACCAGGCTCTCCTTTAAAGTGGCAAAATGTTTCTTTCATTTGGCTTTTAATTAAGCAGTTTATTGTGGTCATGCTGTTTATGTTTTAATATCTATTTTAGAGCAAACTGATGACAAGGTAACATTCACTGTGAAAATCCACAGTTGTAATAACATTTTTAATCACCTTAGCCTGTGGTGTTTTGTTGTTTATAGCACTTCTGTTTACCATTAAGTGTTCGCTTAATTCTAGTACAGTTGAACCGTACTAGCAAATGAGTCACTTCCTACAGTTTCGTGCTCATAAAAAGCCCCCACTGCTTCAGTTAGTATACACTTCTTATTGAATGACAACATTCAACTCACTAAGGAATACTTAGCCATCCTCATTTAATAGCCTTGTGCAGATGTGTCACTGGCCCAGTACAGATGACCAACCTACCAAGTGATTAAGAAAGGTTGGCACCCACTGATTCGTATAGTTATCTGTACTGAGGAAACCAAGTTTGGAGAAAGCACTTGAGGCTTTCCTCAAAAGCATGTCAAGCTGGCCCTCCACATTAGTAGGTCTGACTTTTGCAGATTTGATTATTCACAGATTTGATTAAAATACTCTATCTAGGAATATTTATGTCCTCCAGTCTGGTGCCATTAACAACTTGACCACAGAGTCATGCTGGAGGATGCAGAGATTCCTAAAAAGATGTTGTGTCTGGTAAAAACAATAAAAAGTTTTATTCGTGTTTTTTCGCATTTTGTGGGTCCTGTGCACCTAAACCCAGCTAGTATTTTTTGTTTCTATCATGCCAAATTTAGGATTTCTATTCCAAATGCTAATCATGTATTTTGGAAGAATTAAATATGTATCATCATCGGAAGTAATTTTTAAAATCTACAAGTTTTGGCACATGTGAGGGAGCAAATTCCAAAAACAAATGAACAGTAGTCATCACTGAAGACTTTGTATGTGTCATTCACTGTGTATGAACATATCGCTAAACCACAATTAGCAGCATTAAAAACAAAGTTAGCCACTCTAGTGCCTGTGCCCTTATTCTTCCACTTCCTTCTTCAATAGGTTTGGAAGAAAAGTGGAGTCTTTCACTTCTGCTTTACATTAATGGCATACATGGTTTGCAATTTTTAACTATGTTTGATCTGAACAATGATTAGCATAAACAAACCAGCATTCATAAATTATCATCTGTAAGTTGTTTTGTTTCCACTCCCTACAATCGCAATTCATCAAAAAACAAATCTATAGTTTCTTAAATCCTCCTTCAGGTTGACAGGCTCCTAGCAAGTAGAATTAAGTTTTTCAATTAAATTTAGAAAGAGAGAAAAGTTTCCATGAACCTGCTGATCACATCAATGAATACTTTTGTTGTGCTCCCTGAGTAAATGTTGAGGAGGGAACCCTTCAAAATGTGAGCATAGGCTGGAAGGCACATTAGGTCAGAGCTGTCAGACGTCCTTTAACAGACCATAAATGAAAGAACATGTGTAATGGATATACTATTACTTAGGTCAGATAGGACATTTCCAGTGCTAGCTCTCTTTGGGCTTTTCTTGAGTTACGTAGTAGTATACATCACACATGAAAGAAGAAGTTGTAAAAATGAGCTTTAAGGAAGCCAGTGAATCAAAGGGGATTAAAATAATAAGGCAGGTGCATGGTAAGGATATGATGCAAGCAGGCCTTATAAATAAGGTTACGATGAAAATTTCACACAGAGATCAATATACATGTAACCACAATACAACTTTTCCTTTGGGTCAGTAAGAAGGGGAAAAAATCCACCAATTAGCACTAGAACTTCACTTCATTATCACAGGACAAATTCATTTGCAACTCCTGTGTCAGTTTTTCTCCTCAAAAAAGTTATATAAGCATGTGCATAACCTGCCAAGCCAGGAAATCTATGGACAATTTGCAAAACACCTCATTAAAACATCTTTCCTCATGAAAAAAAAATCACAATGCATAACTGTCAGAAATGGAAGTTATCATAGCAGGAGAGCAGTACATTTTTACAGGTATATGGTCTACTATCTTAAGTCAATAATTCCCTATAATCATCAAAGCTAGAGAAGTTATAGACAGTAAGGAATTGAATATGTATAGTTAGTTTCTTACCTCAAAATGCATAGACATATTTTGCCTCCTTGTGTCAACCGGCAAAATCCAAATCTTTGTTTGCTTTCAATATCAGTAAGCACAAAGGTAAAGTGCTGTCCAACCTGGGTCACCCTGGAAAGAAAAAATGTATATGTTTTATATATATTTAGTATATATACATATGCAAACATATTTATGCATGCATGTTGCTGGTGTCTGACTTTAAGTAATTTCTGATTTATGGTGACCCTAAGGCCAGATAAATATTAATTGGGTAAAGGGATCCAAAGCTCAAGCTCAACTATAGCACAGAAAACAGAACTCCATTAGTGGTTGATAGTTGGTGCTTCTAGATCACCAACTTCCAACATCCTTCTGCTAACATTACTATGTTACGAAGAATTACAAAATGTTCAGCACTGAATTCCCCCACAGTTCTGATTTTGAAGAGATCTGTCTAGCTAATGACTGCCTACTCCATACATTTCACAATATTATGTCTATCTGAATTCAGCTCTTCCATGTTCTCTGTAGCCTCTTCTACACTGACCATTTACTGCAGTACAGAACTGGTTTGGTAGAAATAGCTGTGCAGTGCAGGTGATTAGATCAACAGGTTTGTAACTGACTATCTACCTGACTAGGCTCACATTTCCAAAACTTAGGCAAGCCTTCACAGCCCTTCGTTTCCAAAGTATGCCCACAGCTGTGGTTGATGGAAGATATACAGGCATCCCTCTGGCTCTTCGTTTATGTGTGTGTGGGGCCCCAGAAATTGAGGATTTGCCTCACTATTTGTTCTCCTGCCCTCTGTATTCTGAGCCAAGAACTAAAATTCTGGGACCTATTCTTTATCCCCTCCTAATGAATACGGTGTCAGAAAGGATTTTCTACCTTCTGTCCGACATTAACCCTGCAGTTACTCATAAGGTGGCCCTTTTTGCCCTGGCAGCTCAGAAAATCCGGGCAAAACTGATCTCCGATGTCGCGGTCAACTGTGCTGGGGATGCTTTTAACTAATAGTGGTTTTTTTATATCCAAGGTGTTCACTGCTTGGGTTTTAATAATGCTGTACTTACTTGGTTTTATCTTGTTTTTAATTATGTTGGTGCTAATCCATGACATATGTAGTATTTGAAGGGCATATCCTGACATTGATATTTGCAGCATTTTAATGTTTTAATGATTTATATAGGGTTTTAATGGCATGTTTTATATTGTATTTGATGGTCTGGCTTTGGTGTATTTGTTTGTTTGTCTTGCATGCGAAAGACCTATGGTCTAAGCATTAAATAAATTTGGATTTTGGAAAAGGGCATACACATGGTTGGATTAAATTTCAAAAAAATGCTTATATTTATGCTTAAGAGACAGGTCTTACAGTAGGAAGGTAAAAAAAAAAAAGCATGACTCCAAAAACCAAAAAAAAAACCCCTACAATAGAAGAAGAAAGGAAAGGAAATCCTTTTTTATCTCCTTAATCTTTTGGAATAAAAACTACTAGAAGTAGTGCCATTCCTCAAACTGTGCCATAAGTCTGCATATAATAATAATAATAATAATAATAATAATAATAATAATAATAATAATAATAATAATAATTGTAATATTCAAATATTGCAAACTGAGGACTGACTGAATTGACTAGAGGGAATTAACCATGAACTTAGCTAACCATTAATATACATAGTCTTTGATTTGTTTCTTTGCTTGTACACAAGACACTATAACATATAATAAGGACAACTTTTAAAATTCATTTCTGTACTGCAACTAACACTCCTCAGCGATGAAATACAATGGGGAGTTGTCATATTCATACATTCATTATCAAGACTTAATTTAAAGCTTTCTTTGAGGGCAGATAAACCATTAACTCTTTTTAGGTATGAAAATGCACATTATCAGTGCCAAATGTTAGCTATTTGTCCTTGGAGGAAGAATGCGTTTTCCTGTAGATTTATGAGAGTCTGTGTAATTCTTTAGGAATGTGAAGGCATTCATATGACTTTTTTTTACACGAAAGTGATTAGTTGTTTCTACATCTCATGTACTGATAGTTGATTGTGTTGTATTTAGTATACTGCCATGCATGATAAATTTACAACACAAATTAAAGATGAATAAAAATTAGTGGCTGAATTATTGTTTGTATTCATTAAATGAAAACCAAATCTTCAGTTGATAGAATTAGGAGTAGCAGAGACAGAGCAAACAGAAATAAGTTCTCGCTTTCTTTCCTCTCTCTGTCTCACACAATTCTTTGAACGATGGAAATTATTGGGAGCAAACAGATATGGAGGAATTTCTTTATACCAGTGGTTCTCAGCCTGGGGTTCCCAGATGTTTTGGGCCTACAACTCCCAGAAATCCTAGGCTGTCCGAACGTATCTCCTCCTATGAGTCAGGAAGATCCCTGAGGTCATCTGGAGAGGCCCTGCTCTCAGTCCCGCCTACCTCACAGGCGCGGCTGGTGGGAACGAGGGACAGGGCCTTCTCGGTAGTGGCTCCCCGGCTATGGAACACCCTCCCCAGAGATATACGGCAAGCCCCAACCCTTTTGAGTTTTAGAAAAGCCTTAAAAACATGGCTTTGTGCCCAGGCTTTTAATGAATAAATGATAAAGACGACCCAGATTGTTATATGGATAAAGTTGGAGGATATTGGACGAACGGATTTTAAACACGTTTTATGTTTTATATTTTATACTGTATTTAATTGGTTGTATTTTTTATATGTTGTTGTTTTTAATGATGTATCGGCATCGAATTGTTGCCAATTTTACGCCGCCCTGAGTCCCTCCGGGTGAAAAGGGCGGGATAGAAATATTTAAAATAAATAAATAAAAACATCTGGGGACCCCAGGTTGAGAACCACTGATTTATACATACAGAAAATGGTGAAACTTAAACAAACAAAATTCATATAACTTTAAAAAAATGAAAAAATACTCCAAATCTACCTATGGCAATTTCCCATGATTATACTAAATGCTCAAATGCATAAGAGTGTTAACAAATAGAAGACAGCCAACTATCACCTCCTTCTGTGCTTCTTGTCATCTCATGAGACATACTGGTATGCTACTGTCAGGAGACAGAAGAGTCAACTAAATGCTGAACATTTTGTAATCCCTAATAACATATGAACTTTAGATAGGGATTTTGAAAGTTGATGATCTGGAAAGTCTTTTATATGATCTATATTATGGTTATATTTTAAATCCCTATTCTCTAAGGATAACGGGACTGTAAAATGCAGTTCTCAGGTTTTAATCTGTGCATTTTGCTGTCATATTCCTACAAAAAGGAATGCAATTTCTGAACATCTTAAAAGTTTATATATGGTGCAAATTTAATGGTACATTTCCATTGTAGACTTAATACAGTCTGGCAACACTTTAGCTGCCATGGCTTAATGCTATAGTAACACGAGATTTGTAGTTTTATAAGGTCTTTAGCTTTCTCTGACAAAAAAAAAATACTGCTGTCTTCCTAAACTGAGCCATGGCAGTTAAAGTGGTGGCAAACTACATTAACTTGACAGTATGAATGCAGTCTAAGGCCCATTTTATACTGCCATATAAAATCCAGATTATCTGATTTGAACTGGATTATATGGCAGTATAAACTCAGATAATCCAGTTCAGAAGAAAATGTGGATAATCTGCTTTGATAAACTAGATTACATGGCAGTGTAGAAGGGGCCTGAGTTACCAGATACCTCTTTGATGTTTACTTTGCAGTGACAACTCGTTTTATCCACAAATTAATTGTGGGTTGCCCATTGGAGAGCTTGGCCATTTGAATATACTTAACAAATTTTCTTTTCCAATCCTTAATGAGTAGTTCCTTTTCCCCCTTCCAAGGCTTAGTTATTATAATTCTTACCACCACAAAACTATATTGTCAAATTTTGACATCATCTTTACTGTTTCTCTCTTGAAACAAACCCAGTAAGCATCTTTCTGGATTTTTTCTTGACTTTTTAGAAATTATTTTATCAGTTTCTTTAGTCGCCTTTTTCCAATTTTTTTACCTCCTTACATGCCCACCAAACATGTTTGATGAAACTCAACAGGGAGAATGTTGGGCACTTTACATCCCCAACATTCTCCCTGTTGAGTTTCATCAATTTTAGCCATTAATTCAGGAGTTATATAAGTTCTATAGAACATTTTATACGTTTTCTCTAATGGATCCCGCTATTTAAAATGTCAGTCCTTTTTTCCATAAATATTCCTAATTATCCAAATCTGTATTCTTCCCTAAGACTCTGGCCCAGGAGATCATTACTGTTTTTATTTTATTCTTTTCCAGGTTATACTCCAGAATATATTTGTATAACCTGAAGATCAATCCTTTATTTTCTTTCTCCAAAATATTCTCCAACTCCGATTTCCTTTTGGGGAACCCAATTTTAATATATTTCCTAAATATGTCATGTAGTTGATTATATCTAAACCAGTCATTTATCCTTAGTTCTTCTCTCCCTTTTAATTTCCACTGTCCTTTTTCTTCCATTGGGTATTACCTATATGTTCTCCATTCCTCATTATATGTTGCACTGCTTTTGCCTTCGTATTGTCGATTGTATTGTCAAAATGCAATCCTAATGAACTTGACTTTTCATCAGCCAAAATTAGGCCTACAATTCCCACTGAAATACTAGTAAGTTTATGTTAGTTAAAACTGTTTTTCATTTTAAATATTGTATTGTTCTTTCTTGTGTGTTTTGCACTACAAATGAGATATGTGCTATGTGCATGAGAATTTGTTCTTTTTTTTTTTTCAAACTATAGTCCAATCCCCCAACAGTATGAGAGACCGTGAACTGGCCCTCTGCTTAAAAGGTTTGACGACTCCTGCCCTAAAGTATAGCTTTATTTCACCAGCATGGATGTGCATCTCAGGTTTCACAAAACCTGTATGGTATAGTGAAAACTGACAGTCATCTAAACTGTAAAAGGCTTGGAGGCCATATTGGAGGGGCACAACCCAACTGCATTCCCACTGCAAAAGAATATTTTTGTCCCAAATGCTCCCTAAGAGACATAGGGAGATTTTTGCCATTTTTTAAAAGAAGACATTACTGGAAGTAGATTTCCCTTAAAAGGCTCTCCTGGGTCTACTCTAAAGCATCCCACTGGAGGCAAAAACATGGCAATCATGTCCTCCACAATCTTATGTTGAAGCAATTGTTTTGATTCCCCGGGGGGGGGGGGGGAATCTTGGAGTCACGAAATGTCCCTGGGTAATATATGGCCTCTGGCTGCACTATACGCACTCCTGCTCTAAATTGATCTGTCTTAGAGATATACCTTATATTTTGGCTACCTTTCACAAAATCCGTTTTGAATTGCATCATTCATATGTTAATGAATCAGTACAATGACTGATTAAAATATTGAGTGCAATGTATATTTTCAAAGCTCATTAGGATCCAAATAAAAATGTATAGTTGCAAGTTAGACATAAGTAACAAACTGATATAGGGGGACTTCCTCTTAAAGACAAATTCATTTGAACTTTCATTTCTTTGGGAGGAAAGCCTTTAACAAGAAAGTTCTAAGATCTCAAGAAACTTTCAAAAACACAGAGATATGATTGCAAGTTCTCTTTGGGATAAATTGCTTACTCAGATATTGCTTATTATTATTTTAGTACTTCAATCCACCATACATGGATTGCAAAATCATGAAATAACGCAGTAATTGGTTTATCATCTTAAAAATGAAAAGATGTGCTTTTTAAGTGAAATAATCAACGAAATATTGTTTCGATGTTCTTACACTAATGTATAAGTTGCAGTTCTCCATAAATTGTAATATGTATTCATTTTCATGTAAATGCCCAAATAGATTTCCTTGGTTTTTTAAAACAATCATACTGAAATTTAATTAATTCCTAACCACTGGATGGCAGTAAGAGCTCCTCATGTGCATTCAACATTCCTAATTTTCTTATGCTTTGCTAACAGTTTCAAGTACAGTGTTTAATGATTGGACTAAAAGTATTGTCTGTTTATTAGAGATATATTCTAAAATAATATATCTTATTTTTCTAAAAGAAGCCCTATTGAACTCAACAAGTATGTAAAGATTAATTTCAGAGAAGCAGACTTGTCAACCTGCTTCAGGAAGGACCAGGTGTGTTCGTCCTGGTGTGTGGCATGCACTAATATGAAAAAAGAAGAATGAGAAAAGTGCCTTCCATTTTGAATCTCTCACAGGCGGCTCCTACACAGTCACATAATCCAGATTAGAATAGGGATTAGAAAAATCCAGTTCCACTCCAGAAAGTCTCCACATGCACCCCGGGGACCACAAAAAACCTCCAGTGGGATCCAGAAAACTCTCCTCATGTCGAATCGATCCAACAGAACATCTTATCCCATGGGGAGAAATGTGCTGAACTGCATCAGACCATTGGATGAGAATCATCTTCACTAAAAGAAAGGGGGGATAATTTCCTCTCAGGGTGTGGGGAGGAGGTGTTCATTTACTTTCCTGAGAGTGCCATATCCAGATTTTTTATCCACATTTTCCAGTGGTGGCGATGTTTACACTAGTGCTGTATATGTTGCTCCTGAATTTCTGCTCTGCAGTATCCACACAATGGTCAGCTGCAGTGCATTTCATTGTAGAATTTGGACTTTCTCCTAACTTTTTAAAACTGCGTTTACATGTGGGTGCATGTTGTACCACACGCTGGGGTTTGCGTTTTCTAGCCACTTTCCTTATAATCCACAACATCCTGGATTTTACAGCATCTGTAGATGGAGCCACAATTGTTCATATTTGAATTAGCATAACCTACCGTAGTTGTCATTGACAGCTTTCAAGTCATTTCTAACTTATAGTGAACCGAAGATAAACGTATCATAGAATTTTCTTTGCAATGTTTGTTCAGAGGAAGTCTGAGAGAGTATAACTTGCCTAAGGCCACTCAGTAGGTTTCCATGACCAAATAGGGATTCAAACCCTGGTCTCCAAAGACATAGTCCAATGCTCAAACCACTACACTATCCTGGCACAACTGGAGTGTGTTTAAACTATGTAAAACCATCGTTTGATTCAAAATACTTCCGCAAGACTCTTAGTCATTACATTTCCCAAGTTTCAACATCAACCTTATTAATAGCTTGGATAAAATCTGAAGCAAAGGTATTGGATTGCCTTATTACGGGTACGAAAGATAAAGAGCAGTAGGAGGACACCTGAGACTGTCTTCAGCTCCTCATACAGCAAATTTCCAGCTATATCTGAGCAACGCCAGAACCTCATGGCTTCTTCAAATTGTTGTGCCATAGGCTTCCATAGTCCTGTTCACCATGGGCATGAACTTCCAACTGACATTCTAACATATCAGACAAAGTTGTAGGAAAAATAAATCAGTGAAGATTTCATGAACTCTACTAGCTTTCACACCAGTGTCAAGAAAGTGTAATAATATGGCTTGGTTTGATTTGCTCTCCTGGGTGGGATTCCCACCTTTGCCTTCCATTTTGTTTGCACACCTACCTATATTCCTAGAACATTTTCTTTCCTAATACTACAGCTTGAGTGTGAATTATCCAAAATGTTTAGGATCAAAGGTGTTTCGGACTTCAGGTTTTTTTCAGATTCTTTCAATATCTATATTTGCATATATGGAAATAATGAGATATCTTGGAGATGGGAACCAATGTCTACATGTGAAATCCTTTTTTGTTCCATAAACACCTCATATACATAGCCTAAAGCTAATTTTACACATTTTTATAACCATATGCATGAAACAAAATTTGTGTACCTTGAACCATTAGAAAGCAACAGTGACACAATCTCAGTCACCCATATTGACAATTTTGGATTTTAGAGTATTTCGGATTTTGAATTCTGGATAGAAATGCTCAACCTGTATCTGATTTTCCTGAGAAAGGTAACCACATTCTATCACATATTTTGTATGTCTGTGCACACAGCAAGCCAAAGCTCTATGGGAACTCTGGCTTGTCATGAATGAGCACTATGTTGGCATGTACTGTTTAATCATTTCTGTTTGCTGCAGGAGTTGCTAAACCAACCACAGAATTTTGCTACATAGTTGCTTTATTATATCATCCAGCAGCTTCCCGCCTCTTGTGCATTCCCTCCCCCAAAACAGAGGAAAAATCCACAGTTTTGTTTTTATGGTGCCTGCTACCCATATTTTCTCTAAGGCCACGTATTAAAACCATGAAAAATATCCAAGTAACTTGAACAATTTTTAATCAAGCAGTCTAGGCAAATGACTCAATGTTTCTGTCTTATCACACATCGGTCTTATCACATTTTTAAAAATCCAAAACAAAGATAACACAAAACTGTAACCACACATTTTTGTAAATTTACCTGCAAAACTTAGCTAAGTGTATACATTCTTTGTTTTCATATAGGAAGTCTGTCTGTACAATAATTACTGTAAAAATGACTATTGCACAAAACCAAACAGAACTTGGCAAAATATATTTTGGACTATACTGGTGGGGGATTTGAGGTGTTGCTGTCCAAATACTTTTTCAATTTCTGGTTATTTATTTTGTATTTTATTATAGCTCTAGCTTCAGAGAGATTGCCAGTATAATGTGATGAAATCAATCTGAAGCTTCTTCAATTCCTTCTCAACGGAACATTTAAACAGAAAATATTATGAGTGCAGAACAAGGCAATTTAAAAAGCTCGCATAAAGAAAGCATATTGTATATGTTTTATGCCTATTGCCTTCCAGTTCAGCTGGAAAGAAGTAAACAAATGCATGCAGTTATGAACAATTTATTCATAGGCGCACTAACAATATATATATATATATATATATATATATATATATATATATATATATATATATACACACACACACACACACACACACACACACACACACACACACGATAAAGGTATACTACATATTTATGTTTTTCCATTAAGAATGTAAAGGTTATTTGGACAATTTAGTACAATGACAGGAGTACAACCTGAATGCCACAGTACAGAAAGCATTTTCTTCTTTATGTAATTGCATAAGCATTTGGTGTATCACAAGTCCTACAAAACAACGAGACATATTTTCCAGTGTGTTCATTTAGTATTAGCTTTGCTTATTAAAATGCTACAGTTAAACGTACCTTGCAATGTCAAAAGGAAAGCAGAATTTGGGTATGATCTGTAGTATTTCCTGTAAACGAAGACAAAAGAATGTTAGAAATGTTTACAAATTACTGTAGTGATTCTGCAATACTGTTTGCTTTTAGAAAGTGAAAAATAAAGCAGTGTTTTAGCTGGAAAATAAAAGAACTTTCGTACACGTTCCTGGACTGAAATAATTTATTATTTAAAAGGAATTAAGTTGGTGCTTTGGCAGATTGCAAAGACAATGCCACAGAAACCCCAGGAGGGAAAGGCCTGGCCTGAAGGGTATTAACACCCTTCACATCCCCGCTGGGATTCCCTTCAACAAGGCCATATGGATTTTACAAGAAGCACCATACCATATGGGTAGGCCACGTCTGCTGCTACTTGTACTACAGACTAGCCACAGGGACTTCTGACAGATCCTGGCTCAAAAATCCAAATGTTGTTTCAATTAAAATGCAAGCAGAGAAAGGGGAACCAAGTTGGCAGCAAGCAGAATTTACTGAGAGCTAAACAACTCTATACACGTTTCATAAGCTAATGTTTTAAAAAGCTGGAACTCCTCACTTAGTGCAAAGCTGAAATTGTACAATTAACCCCTTAGGATAACTGCACAAGATTCGAAACACAACCCATTATCATTTTTAAAAGGGAATAAATCATATCTGCTCATGTTTTTACAGATGTTATACACTTTTTTCTCTTTCCTTTCCAATCTCTGTTACAGTTCAGCAGCATGTAAAATGTGCCTAAATATAATGGTTTTGAAAACAATACAGTGCCTCAAAAGTTAAGTGATATAATAGTAACTGTCACTCGAAGCAGTCAACATTACTACCCTGTTTCCCCTCAAATAAGACATCCCCAGAAAATAAGACCTAGTAGAGGTTTTGTTGAATTGCTAAATATAAGGCCTCCCCCGAAAGTAAGACCTAACAAAGTTTTTGTTTGGAAGCATGCTCGCCGAACAGAACACCAGAGCATGCAGGATTAGTAAATGTACGTACCATAGTGTTGTGCATGGAAATATTGGTAGTAACAAGAAATTCCTGATAGGATTCACAGTTTGTCTGGTTATGCTGGTTTGTCATGACAACTACTGTGCAATTTACAATAAATGTTCATTTTTTTTTGTTCAACAATAAATGTGAATTCTTCTTCATGGAAAAATAAGGCATCCCCTGAAAATAAGACCTAGAGAATCTTTGGGAGCAAAAATTAATATAAGACACTGTCTTATTTTTGGGGAAACACGGTATAGTACAATGACTTTTTGCATAGAGCTGTTTCATGCAAAATATTAGTATATGGTTTGCACTGTGTCGTCCATGTGTTTGCACGGACAGGAAAAAAATTAACAGAAAGTAGAACGGAGGACGCAAGACATATATTGAGATGAATATGAAGACGTGCTGTAGTATGTACATAGATTGTACTGCAACTTAGGGTTAAACATGTGTTCCTTATATTCATGGAAAAGAGTGAAAGGTTCAGAGGAAGAAGGCAACTAAGGCAGGGTACCACGAATTCACAAAGCATCATATACCAGGTTGTTTCAGATATCAGGTTTACATTTACACCAAAGCAATAGTTTCAATACTGCCTCTAAAGATCAGCTAAGAGTTTTCAGACTGGACAGAAGACACTTTGAAGAAGGTCTGGACATATGCACTCCGGTGGAAGTATTCACCATAACAGATATGTCATGTTCCCAGTTTAAACCCTTGGTTCTTAGCTATCGGATTCTGTTTAACAGTGTCAACACTGACTTTTCTGAATTTCTTATACATTATACAAAATGACTTTAAAATATTAATCATCAGGTGTTAGCTGTCTGTAAGATAATGGATTTTCCTATTCATTTCCATGTAAGAGTCAGCATTATATATGAAACCCCAGTATACACCTAGAGTGATACCACACATGGAGCAAACTGGATAAAATAAGTAAACTAATCATACAAAGACTCTAAATGTCCACCTGTTCAAACATGAACTGAATTTTTGAATTTGCTATGACTGAAGAATATTGGGAAGTTAAACCAGATTATACTTTCTTTATCACAAACCTTGCTATTTCAAAAGTCAAAGCATGACTTTTGAAACTATTTCAAAACTTACGTATGTCAAAAGAAAAGAAAATGTTAACAATCCGTACTATTTGGAAAATGTGTTTTCCTTTTTCTTCCAGTTTCAAAATGTCCTCTGTTCTTAGGTCAGTAATGCTGCTACCATCCAATCATGTTTTGATAATCAGATATTGCATCTGGAACTGTATCTTCCCAAATATAGTTTTTCCCCATCTACTCCTTTCTAGGTTTAAGTACTAAGGCAAACCATGGTTACCCTACACATGTTTTCATATAACCACTTGAAGATATGCTTTCTTTCTGTTTCGAAGAATATGGTTTTCAGGTTTACAAAGGAACCATGCTTTGAGCTAATACATATGCAACACTAAACTATGATTAATGGGAGAAACAAAAAGCAGAAATTACTCCAGAGAAAGGCGACAGTACACATTGCCAAGGCTATCTTCTGAAGTGGTAGCCAACATTTCAAGTAGCAGGTATTACATTTGTAACAGAACCTTTTAATGTTGCCTGTTATGTTTTCAGTAATGACTGGTGCTTATCTTATTATATATATGGTAATTAATATCAACTGGGGAAATTAGACATAAAAATATGCAGCAAAAGATTTACCAAATTATGCCAACCTCACAAGGCAAACAAGTTTGACAGCCCTCAAATTATTTAGATTATTTAGATTATTTAGATTATACATTCAAGTGATTAATATAATGTGACATTAAAAAAACTAAACTTAGTCCATACCATATTATTGATTAGTATGCACAAAAGCCACAGCTGCAAAAATCCTGCTAAGGAGTTCTGTTCCTCAAGCCCAAAATAACTATTACTGTTTTTGCCATAACAGATAAATGCATCAGTTCCTTCTTTCACATTGTAAGAGGCAGACCAACGCCAAGACTTTCCCAGTGTTGCCTTTCCTCCCTCCTTCCCTCCCACTATCCTCAGTCTTCACACACACACACACACACACACAAACTTCTGCAAAACACAACCTCAGCTCGCTTCCCAACTGGCAGGATCATCCCTCAGGGGACAAGTCTTTAAACCTCCGCACTCTTTAAAATTCAACCAGCCAGCAGGTCTGTAGACTAGTGTATAAACAGTATAGGGAGAAAAATCCTCGCAGCTTATGTCAGTGACAAAGCAGCTCAGCAGTTGACTGTTTTTCCCTTGACAGTGTAAGCCAGGTTTACACAGATCAATAGACGGAAGCTTACCTAGCTTGCAGGGCTCAGTTTCCTGCCTTAATTACAGGTACTATTCATATTTTTAAAATAATGAAAATAATACCCCGTCCAGAAGGTTTTAATGCCTGGCGTTCAATGGCTTCAAAACATTCAATACGTAGTGAAGAAATAATCGTAATAAATTCAAAAATATTACTACATCTTTTAAATTTTGTTTTCCATAGCTCGGACACACTTCCCCTGATGGATAATTATTCCATGAAGAATAAAACATTGTTAAACTAGTACTTAAGGCAAGCCTTGGCTGGCAGACAGAACAAACTGACATGTTGGTAAAGAACTGCTGTCTCTTATTATAAAGATGGACTGAAGTGTTCATTCTTGTTAATGGGGGAAAATATTGGTACTGAGCGCACAAGAAAGATGCCTGGTGGATAATGTCTTCAGGAAACATCACAGACACATCAGGATGGAGTTATGTTCAGGAAAACCAGGGAAATAAAAGCATTTAAGAATATATTGCAGTGACTAAGAAATCTGGCATTTATGCTGAAGAAACAAAACTGTCAAACCAGCCAACCGCTAGTCTGCTTCTTAAAATGGCTTAAAGGGTTCGCAATTTAATTAGCTACTTTATACAAATACCAAATATTGCTCTGCATCAAAAAACGATGTATTTTCTTGAATTACCACTTGTTCTAAAGCATATATCATTAAACTGCAAAACACAAAGATCAAACACCGCACCTCTGCAGAGGGAAAATAAGCTTGTATATATTTAAAACACAGAAGCGTTGGAATAGCAACCTCCCAAGTCACTCACTAATTATTTGTTAATGTGTATATTTAGTAACCTGTATTCTATGTGTATACTGATTTACCAGTTTATTTGACTCTTTGGTATAGGAGGAGTTATAGACATGTGATTATACTGAGCATGTGCAGACTCAAGACTCCATTTTGTATTCAGTATTTGTTTAGACTTCAGTGGGAACAGATGTATCTGTTTGGACTCTAATGGGAGCAGATATCTTGCATTAGACCTCAAAGAAGGTGAATGCATACAAGTTGCTGTTTGGACTTCAGTGAAGAAGTCAGTTTTGAGACTTCAATATTTGCTTATGGGCTTCAGTGAGTACAACTACCCTGAAGACTATGGACTATTGATAATGATACCCTGTGCTCTCAACACAGAAAGAACTATATCCTATCTGTAACTGAACTTTATTAAGAAATGTGCCTGTATCGTGAATTAATACAAGATATGTTATTTTTCAAAGATGACTTTGTTTTTATTTCTGAATGCATATTTTAACTAAGAGGCTTAAAGGGATTGTATATCTTTTGGGCAACTTCAACTGCAAAGAAACAACCATCCTCTGCTAACCAAATATATTTTTGTAGTGGCATGACTTTATCCTTGGCAGTCTAAAGACATGGTTCTTCAGTTTAACAGCTGAGTTACCTATGTGCTATTACATTAATGTTTATGAATATCACTTGTTCAAAGAGTTGACTTCTAACAAAGTTATGCTTTTTATGACTAGTGATTTTCCAAAAGTGGTCTCCACATATTCACTGAGATTTACATTTTCCAAAAGGATAGGTGCAGTGATGTTCCAATAGCTTATGCAATAAATTATGTTTTGCTATAAGTTATGGAATGTCCAACAAGAAGTAATTTGCAAAGTACAATAATGTTTCAATATATTTATTTTCCCCTGGTTTTTCTTGTGATTTTCATTTGAATACAATGTAACTAAATCTGCCATTGCATTGAGAAAATTCATATTAAAATACTTTTCCTTACACTGATGTTTCAGATATATGCTGCTTCATTGGATCAGGCAGGAAAAGCTAAGAAATTAAGGGCCTTATATGACAGGCGTGTGACTTACAGATGTGTGACATGAGTGGTCTATGGGGCAGGTCTGAATATGAAATACGTCAAGGGAGCCAGAATGGTATAGTGGTTTTTAATTACAATTATGGAAATCATAGTTTGAATCTCCACTCGGACGTGGAAACCCCTGAATGAACCTGGGCAATCGCATTCACGCAGTCAAAAGAAACCTCCTCTGAAAAAATCTTGCCGAGAAACCACCATAACAGAGTCACTTTATGATGGTCTCCATATGTCCAAAATGTCTTGAGGGAACTCAACAATAACATTGCTATGTAGACATATTCAGTTCCTAGGTTCTGGCTTCAGTAAGGTCAGGAAAAAGCAAAATTACAGTGTACTAACTGGACTTCTGTCCTGACACCCTTTGATAAATAGCTGACTTTCAAGGAGATGAGATATGTAAGCAAGATCTACAAGCAATCTTTGGGATAAATTTCATTCAGGCCACTTTCAACATGTACATAAGGAAAAGTATTTGAAAAAGTGGCCAAGATGTGCCACTGTAATTCCAAAATCAAAATATCTGTACCACTAGTTTTTGGTCTTCTTCTGTCTCTTCATATACCCTGCTTTCTACCCCCGAGGTTTTGATTTAGATCAACAAATACAAGAAAAGCAGATGATACAATGTTGATGTAAGCTAATAATTTTTAATCTGATTTATAGTGTATTGTAAAATTTTTATATGTGTGTTTTATTGTAAGCTGCCCTGAGTCCCCTGTAGGGTGAGAAGGGCGGGATATAAATGTTGTAATAAATAAATAAATAAATACAATGCTGCAGGTACAGCTGCCATATCTCACATAGAGAGTACTGTAGAAACACACAGAACAAGAGACAGGTTATAGCTTGATCTACATCCTGATATATCAATTTTCAACTTACAAAGAGATTTCAATAGAGAATTTCTCTCCCACATTCAGAAGTAGCACATTCTGTTATCACCACTTACACATTCTACTATCTCTGTGCCACATTGTTATGTTGTACATGTAGGAAAGGCCTACGTTTTTAGAAGAAGAGGAATCTAGCCTATTTACTGGGTCATGCACACAAATGACTCATATATGCAGGGGATACAGTCCAACGCACACACATCATGGATTCCTGAGACCATGGGAAATAGGGAGCCCTATATCTTGACTATACTAGGAACAGAAGCATTCTATAGAATCACACTGGAGGACCTAGAGAAGCCTATAAACACTTCTGGCAGCAATATTTTGGGAGCATAGGTAAGCTAAACCATGGATAAGGACTCTGCAGGGGCTGTACTATATAAATGTCACAGTGACCAATGCTATAGCCGCAACACAAAATGTGAATACAAATGACCTTTGGTCTGGGCATTAATAAAAGGACAATATAGTAAAAATGTATTATCCAATTGCACTCAAAGAGCTATCGGGTTTTGTGAAAATCTTGGTTCCAAATGACAAATTCCACAGGGATAGCTGAACTTCTGTTGTGAGAAGTGTCTTAAAATATTGCAAACAGAACATATTTATAGTGGCATGAAATCTTTAGGTCAAAATCTACACTCTGGGACTATTTCGCTACCTTCACTCAAGCCCTTTTGGCCTTGAGTCCAGACACATGATACCCAACTCATCCAGGCAGCAAGGTCACAAGTTGGGTGATAATGGAGATACAGCTGCCTCCAGACTGGCAACGGCAATGTTTCTCTATCCCAGAGCCCTCCACAGTCCAGGAGGAAGTAAAATGTTTGTGATAACCAATTAGTTTAAAGCAGCTTGCGGTGTGTTTGCTGATTGGAAGTCCATCCCACAACTGGTTGGAGTGATCCAGGTGTGTTTTCACTCTGATCAGGTGGCCTGGTATATATCCAGGTATCAGAGCAGGTGTGATCAATTATTATATTATGTTTATTTATACTGTACCCTGTGTTCTTTCTCTTCACAAGGAGACTCAAAAGTTTCTCTACTGTAACCAAATAAAGCTGTGGTCTTTTTCCTGCAAATTATTATATCTCTCTAGTTTTTGGGTTTGATTTGCGGAGCGTCTCTTGCATCTGAACATGTGATATATACTCCAATAAATGTAAGTGTTTCAGGTGCAATATAATGCTGTTTAAACAGAAACAGTGTATAATCATCACACAACAGCAAGAGGCTTTTTCTGGCTATTCTTCTGAGAGGACTGTAAGGCAAGGTCAAAGCAGTAGCAGCAGTAATGACATCTGTATCTCCAATGAGTTTTCCTCCTCTCTCTTTTATTGATACAACAACCTTGTGAAGTAGGTTAGACTCAGAGTGGCTGATCCAAGATCAAACAGTGAGTTTAAATAGTTCAGTGAGGGATGTCAGTACTATAAAGAATGCATCAAACTGACTCCCAAGACAAGGCCAAGGTTTCTGCAAAGACATGAACATTGTATGTGCTTTATAGCTAATTTAAATAGTAACTCTGTTCATTTCAAAAATAAACACACTTATACAGGAAGGAAAGCATTGTCAAAGTATCACCATTAAAATAACTGCAACTGTTATCTCTTTCAATGTAGCATAAAGGATTAGTGGCTTTGTATCTGTAGTTGCTGCAACAGCTGCTACCACCACCACTATTACTAGAATTGCAGTAACTAGCTGAAGATGTGAGATCTAACTATTGTGATACATCTTGATTGCATCCTAGATTATGGCTATGCACACTATGTGAAGCTTTGGACATTTTTTTAGAAACTACAGATCCAAACTGTTGTAGTTAGTCTGCTGGCCACAGAAAACTCACCATCACTTTGTTGCAACACCTTCACTGGCACTGATCTTTGAAATTAGTCAAGTTTTCAGTAAAGTTTATTATAGCATTTTTAAAACCACTATATTGACTATGAAATTCTAGGGCTTGACATATATTGACATGAAATTTGAAGGCAACTGAAACTTAAGAGAGTCTGTATGGTATTTACTTGAGTGTCAGACTAGGACTCTGGAGACAGGGTTCAAATCTATGCTTGAATATGGAAAGCTGCTGGGTATTCCTGGGTCAGTCACATACTCTCAGCCTCAGGTGAAGGCAATGGAAAAGTCCTCGGAAAAACTGATGTCAAGAAAACCCTGTGATATGGTCACCTTAGAGCTGTGGTTCTCAACCTTCCTAATGCCATGACCCATTAATACAGTTCCTCATGTTGTGGTGACCCGCAAACATTAAATTATTTTCGTTGCTACTTCATAACTGTAATTTTGTTACTGTTATGAATCTTAATGTAAATATCTGATATGCAGGATGTATTTTCATTCACTGGACCAAATTTGGCACAAATACCAGATACGCCCAAATTTGAATACTGGTGGGGTTGGTATGCATGTGTGTGTGATTTTGTCATTTGGGAGTTGTAGTTGCTGGGATTATAGTTCACCTACATACAATCAAAAAGTATTCTGAACTCCACCAACGATGGAACTGAACCAAACTTGGCACACAGAACTCCCATGACCAACAAAAAATACTCGAAGGGTTTGGTGGGCATTGACCTTGAGTTTTGGAATTGTAGTTTACCTATATCCAGAGTGTACTGTGGACTCAAATAATGATGGACCTGGACTAAACTTGGCACAAATACTCAATATGCCCAAATGTGAACACTGGTGGGGTTTGGAGAAAAGAGTCCTTGACATTTGGGAGTTGTAGTTGCTGGGATTTATAGTTTGCCTACAATTAACGAGCCCCTTGAACCCCACTAAAGATAGAATTGGACCAAACTTCCCACACAGAACCTCCATGACCAACAGAAAATACTGGTCTTTGGTGACCCCTCTGACATCTCCTTCACACACCCCCCCCCCCCCGGTTCCGACTCCCAAGTTGAGAAATGCTGCCCAAGTTAGAAATAATCTTAAGGCAAACAAAACACATACAAATTTCAGTCAGTTTAGTCACTTTGAAATTTAAGGAGATAGGCTTAATTTACTCTCATTCTTATTTGTCTTTTTAGCAGACCATAATATCTGTAGAATTATTCTCCAGCATCACATTTAATTTTTTTCCCAATTATCTTTCTGCACTGTCCTGATTTCACAACCTTACACAGAAATTGGAATTAGAACATCATGCATAATCCCACTTTTAGTAATCTGTTATATATCTTTACAGATCTGTCCTAGTTCCTTTATATCTATCTTTCCAAGTCTTAGGCTTTTATTGATTTTCTGACTGCAATTTCCACTCTGATCAATGAACCGAAGTCCAACATTTTAAAATTAATGTTATGTAAATTATTTGTGGTCATTACTTTTATTTTCTTAATGTCCAATTGTAAGCCTGTCTCTGAGCTTTCTTTCTTCACTTTCTTCAGTAATCAAACCATTATTTCCTCTTTTTTTACTAGTACAGTAATATGTTTTCATCTGCAACATCTTAAATTATTGGTGTGTCTTCCAATTTTCGTGCCTTCTTTCTCAGACTTTAATTGTATTATTATTATTATTATTATTATTATTATTATTATTATTATTATTATTATTACCCTGCTTTTTCTCTCCACAAGGAGACTCATATGGTATATGTACGATATATTTAGCACACAAGAAAAACAGATGCAAATTTACCTGACCTCCCCTTTACCATGAGAAACAATTTCTAACAATTGTCACTGGTCCTCAGTACAGATTGCATATTAGGACAATCAAATGATGTGGCATACTCATTTCTTTAAGAGTGATCCATAGTTTTCCATGATCTAAACAATCAAACAATTTGCTATTATATGCAAACAGATTTTTCTTTCTGAAATTCTTGGTATTGTCAATTTTAAGGTATTTTTGCAATATGATCCCTAGTGCCCCTTCCTTTCCTGAACCCAAATTGGACATCTGCCATTTTGCACTTTATTTATGAAAAGTCTTTGCTGTAGAATTTGAAGCATCACTTGGTGCACATGGGGATTAATGTCATGTTACTGTATTCTTTAGTGTTGTCCTTACGGACCTGAATGTATATTGAGGACTTTCAATCTGTAAGCCATTGTTTTGTTTTCCATATTGGCTGACTGATCTTAGTCAGAACTAAAGTAGATTCTCTCTTTGTAATTTAATACGGCCTTGCTGGTGTGCCATCTATTTCCGGTAATTTGTTGCTACAAGAGCAAATGGTTCATTGTTTTAAAAATTTTGAAGATGAACCTACAATTTTGGGAAGCTTCAGGTAAGCCTCAGTTAACCTAGCAGATACGGTCCTGGACTTTACTTCTTTTTTTAAAATAGAAATGTTGGTACCAGAAGGAGAAAATAAAACATGAAAAGAATAGGAACAAGTTCATATACCATAAAAAAGAAAAGCAATCCATATGTTTCCTCAAACTTTCTATTCACATGTAAAATTAAACACCCAAGCCACATAAGGAAACAAAAATATTTTGAGCCTCCTTGGGATAATTTGGAAACTTCTTCCAAAATACACCCCAGGTTGAGGATTTTTTTTCTTCTTTTCTCATGATTTTCATGTTGGTGGCAAAACTTACAGACCTGTGTTTTCTCCAGCTCTGTTTTCCCCAGTATCTAGATATACTTGAATGCAAGTACAGTATTCAAAACTAGAGAGAATCTTCCAATTATCTGTGCTAAATTAGAATGACTCATACCATAATGATATATGACTAATGGTAAATTTAACCTACTATAAAATTAGGAGGAAAGCCACACTCTAGCCTTTCATACAAAGCTGCCAAAATATTTTGATCCTGCATAAAGCAGGGATAGCCTAAAGCAGCCAATGTTGGTTGCTTTGGAAAAAGAGTATGAATCCTGTTGTTTTGAACTACAAGTCCCAGATGCCTAGCCATCTAATCAAATGGTAGGGAATGCTGAGAGTAGTTAATTCAGAACATTTGGAGGTTCCTGGAATTTATCATATTGTGAAATACCCTTCTAAGAGGGGCAAGGTCCTTCTACTGGCAGGTAAAGCCTTTAGTTTCCATACATGCCAGGGTTGTTGCTGCAAATTACCTTGACTGGCTTGCTAGTGTTCTTGTATTTTTATTGGTGGATTCTTAACTATAATTTAAACTATTTTTATGTTTAATTTTATATCACCTGTGTTACACCACTTTAAGCATTGCATCTTGGCAGCAAGTCAGTAAGAGAGATCCAAATAGTTCTTAAACAGGTATTCAAAATAGCTTTACAACTCAAATCATCAGTTTAAATTGCCAACCTTCATTCTTTGTGTAAATACCAGAAAGAATGATCCAGGCACTATCATTCTACAACATGTAAATCAAGTTAACACTTTGAAAAGTTGCAGAAGTGAAAGTAATGTTTTGAACAGATAACTGAGGGTGGAAAAGATGCACAATTCTAGGCCCACAGAAATAGCTGACAATTTTGCAGCTGCAGCAAAATAGGTCCCTATACGTATGATTCAAGATCTGTTATGTGACGAGATTTCATGTTATTTTGAGGACAGCAAACACAGCAAGATACAATACCTCTCATGTCTGAGTCATATTTGTGCAGTATCTAATTAGTGGATCTCTAGGTGCTATAGTAAGAACAAAGAGTAATTTATAGAATGACACCATCATATATTTACAATGAAACTGAGAAAGGAGAGACAGAAGGGGATCTAACACCTCTTTTCCACCCTGCCTTCAGATACACAAATGGATGCAATTCACAGGGCTTTAGAAACACCATATGGAAATTGTGGATAGTACAAATTAGTGATTGGGTGGATTCAGCAATGGAATGGAATCCCAGACCTTCTGAATTTTAATTCCAAGTCTGTCCCCAATTTATATGGTTATTTCGGGGCAGACCAGCTATTAGGCCTATTATTTAAACACACACACACACACACACACACACACACAATCTGATCACACAAAGTCAGAAATATAAGAAAGGTAATATGAAAGTCAATGACAGATTATTTTTGCATGCTCAAGTCTGGGGGGGGGGGGGGGAGAGAAGCAGGAGGACCCCAGATTATTTGAATTCAACATAGTTACTACCCTGTTTCCCCTAAAATAAGACATCCCCAGAAAATAAGACCTAGTAGAGGTTTTGCTGAATTGCAGAATATAAGGCCTCCCCCAAAAGTAAGACCTAGCAAAGTTTTTGTTTGGAAGCATGCCCATCGAACAGAACACCAGAGCATGCAGGATCAGTAAATGTACGTACCATAGAGTATTGTACATGGAAATATTGGTAGTAACAAGACGTTCTTGATAGGAGTCACAGTTTGTCTGGTTATACTGGTTTGTGATGACAACTACTGTACAGTATATAATAAATGTTCATTTTTTTGTTCAACAATAAATGTGAATTCTTCTTCATGGAAAAATAAGACATCCCCTGAAAATAAGACTTAGTGCATCTTTGGGAGTAAAAATTAATATAAGACACTGTCTTATTATCGGGAAAACATGGTAGAATATACTATAATGCAGATATTTCTTCCAGAAACATAGATTATACTAAACTTCCATTGCTATTAGTTGTACAAGGGGATCCTGGGAGAAACTCCCCAAATAAGTTATTTGAAAAAAGCTAGATCATCAGGAGGTAAGAGCCATTTCCAGATGTTCATTGAATTGATGCCAAAGGGGGGGGAAAAAGAATCATACCCACTGTCCGTGCTCCCCAGAATTTGTAGAAGAGTAGAGACAATGGAGATAATCCCCATTTTACACACACACACACTCAATGAACACTTGAAAAGGACAAAGCTAACTTGCATGCTCAAATATCTTTCAAGTCAGAAACAAGACCACAAAAATTCAGGAGTAGTTTCTATATATGCAAGGAATTTCTAAATGTGCAAAGTATGAACAAATGTCTGTGTGTACACACATACACACACATATATACATGTATATATACATACACACACACACACTTAGCTCTGTGGGACCCATAAATTCCAAGGGGTAAGTAAGAGGAGAAAAGAAGATAGAATTCACTTGAACCTTCAAACAGCTTTAAGGAAGAACCCACAATAAACTAAAGTTCCTTTTTACCCAAAAATCATATTTAAGACAAGCCGACTTTCCCTACTACATAATAATGACTGTTTCTTTTGGACAGGAAAGAGGAAACCAATGAAACAGGTGCCATATGCCTATTGAAAAACACATTATTAGGCATACTATTCAGAAAGAAATTGAGGATCCTTTGCTAAAGACACTACTCTTATACTGAACAATAATTATTTTGTCCAATGCAATGAATGTTGAACACATCTCCATTTGCCTTTTTATTTCAGAAGTGCTTAAGGCAGTAGCTATAGGCCAAATCTAGCATTCAGTTTTTGTTAGTTAATATGTTCTATATTGTCCTGTATTAAATTAAATGTTGCACTTGATAAAAATGAGATTTTTTAATAGAAAGTACTCTGTAATATTACAGCTGTACAATAAAATGGGTAACATATGCATACAGTCTATTAAAATGCACATAATTTATCTGGCTCAAAATGAAAACATATCTAACAAGTAATTCTATTCATCTGGCCCTTTTTCACCCAGCCTTAAGATATACAAATGCATGCCTTTTCACCAGAACACAGCAGCTGGGAATGAAAAGAAAGCATTCAAATGATCATTTTCACATCATATTCCATCGTCTTTTCACCAGCTTCTTCTCTGTCTTTCTTTGAGCCCTATTCTATTACAAGAGAGCTGCTTCTTAGATCAATTCATATTTCCATAATCCACACTGCTGTTTCTCCCTCTTCTCCCCAGGGTAGACTAACCCCTACATCCAGAACTATGGCTTACAACTGTCATTAAGACCTATAACAATAACAAGATAACAAAGGAGGTGGTCAAGATGAGGTTTGCCTATACCATATGCTGATCAAGTGCAACATTTTACATTGGTGGAAAAGGCTATAAAACAAAACCATGATGAACCTAACAATACATGTGCTTGGACTTGCCACCTGTCCCTCTATCTGCAAGAAAAGTCAACATTTTTAATGGACAAGCATCTATTTGCAAGTGCACAGGAAGTGTACAAGTGATATTAATAGGTGCTCAGGGGTGAATTGCACAAATTGAAAATACTTCCAACTCTTTAGACTCCAAATATCAATGGATCCCCCTCCAATCCTCAATAAGTTTATTTGTTAAAATTAGACCCAAGCCCTAGAAAGTGTAAAATATTTGCTCAAAATAAGAACAATATCTCATGTTGTTCATAAAATGGATTGGACTAACAGTGTACTCATCTACTACTTATAATTTAATGATAAAATGTGAAACAATTCAAGTTTAGTATTCTGTCTTCAATTTCCACGTGTTTACTGCAAAAGATTTACAGAGATATGGTATACTTTTCCTAATATCAAGTACAATTTGGAATATGTTACCCAATTAAACTGTAGCTCATATAAGAATTTAAATTAAATATTTCTGGTTACACTGAGAGTTTTCTTTGTTTTAACAAGATCAGATTTTTATTAGACACATACTATCAGTATTCAAAGACTGGACACTGAAAGTAGATTTTTATCAAATTTTCTATTCATCATGGCAGGCAAAGAACATAACTCTACAGATGTAGCAACAACTGAATCAAGAGGCTACTGTAAACAGAAATATCAGTTGAGTGTCTTTTATCTGGAATTCTGGAATCAAAGGTATAAAAATATTGTAAGACGTTATCTTCAGACTATATATATAAGGATTATATGAAAGATAAATAAATTCAGTGTTTAGATTTGGATCCCATCCCAAAGACAGCACATTATTTACCTATATGCAAATCTAGATATTCAGAAATTTAAAAAAATCCTACATGGTAAACAGTTCTGGATGCATCAAGCATTTCATAGAATGTACACTGTCCTCCTTCCATTTTTTACTGTTTTAATAATAGTTACAATGTTGACTACTTCTGAAAAATGTAGTTAAGGCAATAGACAATATATTCTCAGGGTTAAACAAACTTCAGCTTTTCAAATAGGCTTCCTAACACTTGGGGTGGGAGGCACTGTGTGAAATGAGCATGAGCCAAAAATAAAATTATTCCCATCATGAAAAATGATACCTTTTTGTGATAACTGAATATAGCCAATGCCTGCTTGCTTATGATTGTGGTCACCATAAATTGACTGGTAACTTGAAGGCATACACACTCCAACTATTCCATTTCTGCCAGTAAAGATATGCTTTTTAGAATCCTATCCCAGGCAAAATACCACATTCCAACAATCCCAATTTTAGGGATCCATTTTCTTTCTATGTTCAACAGACCTCTGCTTGAAGCCTTGCAGTTTCTATACTAATGGAAGATAAAATTAGTGGTCATGAAGACACTGCCTAATCAAACCACAGTTTCAAAATACCTTATTTAGGGAAGGGGTTTGGCAAGGTGCAGTCTACAGACTACAGGTGGCCTGCCCAGAGCCTTGTTGTACTGTTGCATTTGGAGTTACTTCCAGTTTTGACTCTCCTAGACCTAAACTTTGCCTTAGTAAATGACCAAAAAATGGCCAAGGGCATTCCCTCGCACTGCAGGACTCCTATCTGGAAGTTATTCCTACTGACAATCTGTTTTCTGTTATTGAGAGTCGATTGCCAACCAGAGAAACAGCAAAAATCTAATCAGGAAAATTCAATATTTAGCTTCAACATGGCCACTGAAGTATTTTCTTTTTAAACATCGCCTATACTGGAAAATTGAGAGAAGACATACTTGTTTTGTTAACTAGGATACTGGGGAGGAAGGGAGAGAGGGGAGAGAGAGAGAATGAACAAAATACATTACAATGGATTTTTGTGTAGTGTCGAGATTTTAGGGTGAGTTGACCAGAAAGGTTTTCAAGACTAACTCCTGCTTCTGAATTCTAAATTGTTGGGGAGATAAAGAACATAGTCACCCTGCATATGTCCACAGAAAGGTTTCTTACTACATTCCAGGATTCCATTCTCGTTTGGGGAGACAGACACCTGGAAAATTCTTGCCAAAAATTTGGAAATTTCTTGTTCCAAAAATGTGTCAGACAGCTCCATGACTTTTCTGGAAGCAAGCTTGTTTGGAGGTTGTAACAGGGGAGCGCAGCTATCGTATACCCAGGACCGAAGACTGGAGACCTCGGTGCACTCCTTCTATACCTGGGACGTTGTCCTCTTCCACCGAGCACACAGCTTGGGGAGGGACTCCCAAGGAGCAGAGAGGGAGGAAGGGGACACCCGCCTAGCCAGCCAGATCAGTCAAATCAACCCTGGCAATCAATGGGGTGACAGATGTTGCAACCAGATCGCCCTCATATCATGTAAACAAGCATTTCAAACCACTTAGATTCTCCAAAGTTGTATTCAAGAAAAACAGCAACAGATGAAGTCAGCTTCTGACTCAGCTGCCCAAGGGTGACTCTCTCCTTTTCAGAGGAAGGCAAGGGCAAATTCTGCCCCCTCTTCTTCTTCTTCATTCGTTTTCAACTCTTCGTGACCTCATGGACCAGTCTACGCCAGAGCTCCCTGTCGGCCATCGCCTCCCCCAATTCAACTTCAAGCCAGTCACTTCAAGGATACCATCCATCCATCTTGTCCTTGGTCGGCCTCTCTTCCTTTTTCCTTCCATTTTCCCAGCATCATGATCTTTTCCAAGCTTTCTTGTCTTCTCATGATGTGGCCAAAATACTTCAACTTTGCCTCCAATATCCTTCCCTCCAGTGAGCAGCCGGGCATTATTTCCTGGAGGATGGACAGGTTGGATCTTCTTGCCGTCCAAGGCATTCTCAGGATTCTGCCCCCTCAAAAAACCCGTAATACACAACTTGTGCCTTGTGTACACACACAAGGCACAAGTTGTGTATCATGGGGTGTATGTACCTTCAAGTTGCCTGTTGACTTATGGTGACCCAATGAACTTCGTAGGATTTTCTAAAGCAAAGAAAACTCAGAAGTAGCTTAATCAGTTCCTTCCTCTGAAATGTAGCCTACAGCACTTGGCATTCATTAGAAATCTCCCATCCAAGTACTAACTGAACCTCCTTGGCTTCCAAGACAAGACAAGGTCTGGCACCTTTAAGATATTTAGGCCCTAGGAATGCCATTAGTCAGAGATGACTTGAAGGCATGAAATAACAATAAAGATTCATAAGATCTAAAGCTCTAAAGGACTTCTCACCATACGCGCTCCCAAGAGTTGTTTACCATTAGACCGACACTCAAGCCCTCTGAACACTAGTTACTTGTGGAACAAATCTCCACCTTAACCAGGAAATGCTGCTTCTTTAGCTGGTATAACACTTTAGCTGGTATTATACACTAAGGTTTAAATTACTGGATTGTCTGATTGTGCAGAAAAACACATATATTTCCGGTATACAGACAGTCCCTGAATTACAAGCTCCCGACTTACAAACAATTCATAGTTAAGAATGGGGGGTGAGACAACAGGAAGTGAGAGAAATTAACCCTAGGAAGGGAAATTCACTCCTGAAAGAGATATCACAAGGAAAGGGGGTCTCCACTGAAGCTTTATCATCAATCCTTGTTTCCACAAGTCACATTTTTCAAAACCCAATTATCACAGAGACAGAAAGAGGTGACATTTTATTATCATTACAAGTTGTCATTATTTCTACTACAATAATAGCTGCAGATCCTTTTTGGAGTTCTGGTTTCAGTATTTTATGATTCCTCGCCTAATAGTTGCAGCCTCCTGGCTGTAAACAGTATAGCATTCCCTTCCACTTGCTCACCCATCTCCTTGAACACCCATCCATGCAATCCTTCATTCACTCACTCACCCATTCACCCATCCGTTTGCCCACCCACCCATGCACTCACTCACATGTCAATTCATTCATCCATCAGTCCACCCACCCACTTGTTCATTCACACATTCACTCGCTCACCCTTTTGCCCATCCATCCACTCAGCCACTCCCTTCCAGGAATGCACACTCATTAACTCACACACTCAGTCACTCACTCAAAGCAGTGCTCCTGGAAGGAAGTGGCTGAGCTGATGGATGGGAGTGTGAGTGACTGTGTGTGTGAATGGATGGCTGATACTCAACCACCCAGCCACCCATTCATGCATGCACTCACTTGTATGCTCAGCCACCACCTTCTAGGAATACTGTTTCAAAAAAGCAGATGGACAAGCGGATGGGTGGGCAATGGGCATGCAAGTAAGTTGTATTCAATCATCTACCCATAATAAACACTGTTACTATGTTATACCAATGATGAAACCAAATCTTATGATAAATGCCCCAAAATAGCATCTCAGATTATCACTGAAGATATGCACATTGTAGCAGATTCCATACTGTGCTTCATTCAGAGTTCCTCTAATATATCCCACTGGAATTTTATTCATGACAGAAGAAGAATATAAGAAAAACACCACCACTGGTGCTTGGTCTTGATACCAGCCCAGATTAAAAATCAAAATCTGATAAATTCATGAAAGCAACTAACACGCACTGTGCAATGCTTCCTGCCACAAATGTATTCTAATGATCAAACCAGCAGGCGAAAACTCTCTGATTGCTATTGATGGCCATCTGCCTTTGTACAACAGAACAGGCAAACTATAAAAAGCTTCACAAAGATAAATGATGCTGATATTATTATTGTTGCTGTTGTTATTTTTATTAATCTGACATTAAAAAAAAGATCAGTCCTATGTTTCTAACCTGGTCTCCAAAGTCCTCCGGGAACTTCCACAAAACCACAGGATCTGTAAATAATTGACAGACAGCATTAATCAGAAGCAAAGAAACACACTTCTAGTAGAGAACATTAATATTAAAGAGGGTCAATGTAGCTTCAGGCTCACAGACAGGTACAAAAAGTGTCTCAAAACTAAGAAATTAGATTATTCAAAAATATTTAATGTCATATTTATGAAACTTCCTGTGTATTTGTTAAAATGACAGTGAAAGGTTATTATGTTATGAATTCCAATTTCACTGCGTTTTAACTATTTCCATTTCTTTTAAATAAGAAATCCCAATATTCAGTTTACAAACAGGAATCTGAATAAATACAAAATACATTTCTCAAACATTGTAACTGATGTAAGCCTACATCATTTCTTACCCTACATTTGGGATTTTCACTTACGGATTAAAAATATTTAATACTAGAACATATTCATCAGCTGCATAGCAGTTCCTGCTATATTTATGAAATTATTTTAGACATACTAGCATTGATTTTTAAAAGAATTTAATACACAAATTAGCAAAATCATCTCAATCCTAAAAAACTGATTTTCTAGGGTATTCAACTGGGCCTCATTATTTTAGAACATCCAAAACACATCATCCTCATTAAACTGAGAAGTGTTCTTTGTCATTTCAAAAGAATCAATAAACAAAGGTTTGGCAACATATTGTATTTTTGTATCAATGGCATATTAGTTTTTATGTGTTTTTATATAATGTCGTGTATTTTAACAGTATACAACAATTATTTTTCATAGGAATCATGAACATACAAATGTATTTTTCATCAGACATTGCCAATAAAGATCTATACTTGGGTGAAAACTTCACAACCATTGGCTATTCCTATCTGGACTTTTCACATTTTGATTATTATTTGGTAACTTTGTACTATTTCATTCTTAAGAAGAACAAACAATTTTCAAGTTGTAAGAGATACATTCAATTATTTTTGTTGCCATCATTTGTACATAGAACAAAGCCAACAGGAGTTCATATTTATTTATTTAATACTCATATGTGCATATTTGTTTGTTTATGCACATTTTTAAGAAAGAAATAAAGCACATTTGATAATGCAATTTGTAACGAATATGTGTTCCATAATTGGAATGCCACTATCATTAGACCTTGCCTACTTTAATCTGGAGTCCAATTTACAAACAAGACATATTTCCAGCTCCCAGACCACCATTAAAATATTGGGTCCAACATACATCATGAAGAAATTACAGGTTCCCTTATTTTTCTCTTTAGAATTATATTTCTTTGTTGAACTTTACTCACTGTTCTAATTAAGCTGGACTACCATGCAGCCCACTGGCCTCTGTGCTGAAGAATCATGTTGAGAACAATATTGGAGAGATGGTACAATCCCGATTTCTACGCAAAAGAGCTTTGTAAGCTTTTTCAGGTGCCAATCTGAAACTTTGTCTTTTTTTAACAGAAGTAACTGAAAAGTATATACGACATTTATCGTGATTGTCACAAGTGGCCAGTAGATGTACTACCATGAGGATGCTACTCTTCCATAGCTGCTCTGAGTAAGAACTCTATGGAAGCTGAGAGCTTCCATTCAGCTTGAAACCATCTTGAATCATGAATCTTGAATCAGGCAAGATTGATTCAGAGGAAGTTAGCTATGGTTTTCCTCTCCGTTCAAGAGGATATGACTCGCACAAGGTCACCCAGTGGGTTTCCATGACTGACTAGGGTCAGGAGCACTGGTCTCCAGAGCATAGTCCAAAACACAAACCATAACATCCTGATCAGATAAATTCAATGTTGCAGGGATACAATTTGAAAGCACTTGTGACTTCACAGGACAGCCAGAATGGAATACTGGGTTGAACACTGGACTACAATTGTGGAGGCCAGAGTTCAAATCCATGGTCAGTCATGGAAATACAGAGGAAGACAAAAATGAACCCCCATTTGAATAAATCTTCCCTGTAACATTTTATAATATGGGCTAGACATAAGTTGGCAATAACTTGATGGTGTGCAACAACAACAACAATGCATTTATAAATCCTTAAGACTTTCTAAATGTATACACTGTAATACATTCAACCAGAAAAGGGAAACTCCTAGATGTGCCCACATCACTTGTCAGAAAGAAATATTATCCGTATTATATCATAAACGTTTGGTTAAAGTACTGAGTTTTCATAATTAAAAAACATAACAGTGTTCAACAGTGCTTAATTTTTGTTGAGCAATTGTAATTTCTGGCTTAAAGAAAATTTAGATACTAAAGTTAGGTGGTTTTCCATTGGTTGATTTGCACAAGTTAATCAAATGCTTTATTCTACTATTCATCAAATTTCCTTTTAGTACATTTATAAAGTACAAGAGAGCTGATATTTATAGACACTAAAATGTTTACACACAACCAGAATAAAAGTATATTGCAAAACTGAAAATGGCAAGAATTCTTAATCCAAAATATAACTCCTAATATCAACCCATTTCTTCTTGAAAAAATGACTATCTCGCAATCTTAAAATTAGGCCTGTCCAATAGTTAATTCATCATAACCATACACGTCTAAATCACAATGGCAGCATTCCTTTCTTTTTTAAATGATCAAAGCTAAGGACAGTCCAATCAAAAACAGGTTCCAGATAAGCTGATTCAAAGGGCAGCCAAGGAGGGGTAACTGACTTGGGCTGCATTTGGCAATAAGAGTCAGAAAGTAGACCTTCATATCCAAGTTCAAATCTGAAAACTTAATGCTATCATTTGGGGATTGGGAAAGATAGCTCCATACTTCAGAATAAAAAAATAGGCCGGTAAAACCTCTGTTTAGTATTAATTTTCTGAGCATAAATCTAGGAATAAGATTTATGTTAAGAAAACTTCTATTAATCTTATGCTCAGTTTGAATAATGTCCACAAATCCAAATCAAGTAATATGTAAAGAGCAATGCTGACAAATCATTTGAGTTATATTCCAAATAATATTTATCCATAAATATCTAAACTTCTGGACACCAATGGAATTGTAAACTGGCAAATAAGCGGGATTTTAAGGACTGAAATTAAGCTTGATCCAAGGTGTATGGTCCCTGCACCCATTTCAAAATGTATGTCACCAAAATTCAGCAGAGGCCAGCTAGAAAAGCAGGCAAGTGCTGCATGTGGGCCACAGATTATCTGCAACCCACCCGTGGCTTAACTGCAGAATGTGTTGAGGAGGGTAATCCTCATACATCTTTATAATTAGCAAGTTCCTGCAGTGCAAAATCTAGGCCGCGCAATGGATGAGAAACTCATACCACATTTCCAAAGCTCTGGGTGGAACATAACAGCTGATAATAATGTTTTGAATGGTATGCCAATAGACATGTCATTCTGAAGTAAATTACTCTGGTTGCCATACTGGAAAAATAACCAGAGCAGAAATGTTCCCAGAATTCCTTATCCACAAATCCAGGAGTGTTTTTAGGTATCCAAAATTTAACCTATATGTTGTAGGCTGCTGACAAGCAGGAAGGTTGGGAGACGGAAGGGTTAGTAACATTCCACATTTCATTCTAAAACCCTATGTTATTAGAAAGGAAATGCAGTGGGGATACTTACAACCTGATCATCTAAACCCTCTTCTAAAACATATAAGCAAATAATGGCCAATGACATTTTCTTCAAAGTGGCTGCTTAAAGGATCATGGTGTTGGGAAAACCAACAGCCCATAATAACAGAAAACATCATAAAAGGTATTTGTCGTAAACTGGGGACTGAAACTAATTGGCACCTAAGATTTGTATAGTGATATGTTCTCCTTGCCTGCATATTGAAAAGGGTAACCTTATAATGGAAGAAACTGTCACTTTAAATATTAGAAAAGATGGCCAAGTAATCTTTCTGATCAACACAATGGCAGAAAATCACAGGAATTTTCCAATTACATGGCTCCTCAGTCCTAACCACATATATTTAATTCTCCTGAACATGAGTACGCCTTAACAGGACTGGTACTGAACCCTGTTTGTACTAAGCAAGTGACCATATACTATCGCAGAAGATCATGCAGGTATCACAGATTTTGACTAACCAATTATTGATAATAATAAAAAATCTGCAAAAGCACAAGACAGTAACTTTTACTAAGTATATTAATGTCTAATTATTTAATAATAGTTAAGAAATTGGGTGACACATATGTGTAGGTAAATCTTTTCTTGCCACATAGTAACATGGGCTGTAAAATTATTTTTAGAACCACACTTCAAATTAGTTTATTTTCTTCCTATCAGATTTCTTCACTATATAGCGCTCACAACTATACATAAATATTGGAAATAGGATGGAATGGACAATCCTTTTATTATTCTATGATACATATTTACAGTTCAGGATCTTGTCTAGTTCCTTCATAGTTGTCCTTCCAAGTTTAGGATTTTTTTTACTGCTTGACTGCAATCTCCATTTTGATCCATGACTGACCATGGAAACTGTCTGTCTGCCCTAAAGTATAGTTCAGAATATAGTAATCATGAATATAGGATTACATCCAATTTTGTACAAGGTTGCTTATATCACTGCAAGATAAATTAATTTCATCCTTCTGGCAGCAACTGCAAACTCCCAAACTACCCAGTGTAAGGGGCCCACTAGAAATCCATCCCTTATGTACACTGTGCATATGTGGCAGTATAATAAATGTTAGTACAGTAGAGTCTTGTTTATCCAACATAAATGGGCCGGCAGAATGTTGGATAAGTGAAAATGTTAGATAATAAGGAGGGATTAAGGAAAAGCCTATTAAACGTCAAATTACATTATGATTTTACAAATTAAAACATGTTTTACAACAAATCTACAGAAAAAGCAGTTCAATACACAGTAACGTTATGTAGTAATTGCTGTATTTAAGAATCTAGCACCAAAACATCGCAATGTATTGAAAACATTGACTACAAAAACATTGACTACTAAAAGGCAGACTGTGTTGGATAATACAGAATGTTGGATAAGCGAAGGTTGGATAAGCGAAACTCTACTGTATTTTCCTTATTAAAACCAAGATGAATTATACATTGAGATTTATGTTCTGCACCAGCACAGTTTGCATGACTAAGCAACAGAACTCTGACCTTTCTGACTCCATCAGAAAGGAATGCTTAGGTCATATTTGCTATGTTCATGCAATGCTGTCACTTTAACCTCTTAGTTCCAGTTTTCTAAAACAACCACTCAAAAACTTTCAACCAATCAACCGTATTTGATAGAATTGTCCCATAGGTCAGCTATCCTCCACACCTTTCAATTCTCCACTTGGTTTTATTTTATTTCTTATTAATGTATTCATTTATCACCTCTCAGTCTGCCTGGCCTAGCTCCCTGCCTGAAAGGGTTACAATCTAAAATTCATCCAAAGAAACAGCTGAAGAGAAAGGGAAGGAGTCAGGAATAAACAGGATCAAGTTCTTTCACATATATGTGCTTATGCTTGTTTACAAGCTTGGCTGAAACAGCATGAGGTTAACTGAATGGCTTCATTGAAGTAGGCATTCAATCTAATGGCTTCGTGGAAAGGGTGAGAGTGAAGAGAGAATTTGAAGGAACTAAGAGAAATTGGTTAAAGAGAAAATAAAATAAATGTTCCCTTGTACAAAGGGGTGGGGATTAGTCAGTTTTGTTGTTTTTCAATAACTTCATCATCCTCACTTGAAATCAGTTGGGCAAAAACAGCAAAAAGGTCAGGGCTCTGACTTACACAATCAATGTGATCAAATTCTTAACCTGTTGAGATTCCAGTGCCTAACTGATACCTCTATGATGACTGCAAAATACAATTATACAGTGCATATTATTTAAAGAAAAATAAAAGCCCTGGACCAGTACTCAGAATAATACAACAATACTTAATTTACCTGCTGCACAACTGGAATCATACCTAATAAGCCAACAACTCAGGCTACTAAACATACATACTAATCAGAATCGGTCGCTTGTGGCTATGAAAACGCCAGCATAATCAGATTTTTAAAAATCCTTCTCATCAGTTTTACATATTTTATATATATATTAGAGGCCAGGTACATTGCTGTCAAACACATCCAAGTTTAGTTGGGGGTCTCAGAATTCTAACTCAGGAGGATAAAAGTGGAAGATGTCTTAGGAGCTGAATGGGAGGCAGTACAGGCAAGTAAGAGGGAAAAGGTATTTGCCAACCACCGGTAATCAAAAGGAAGAACAAGGGCAAAACAGAGCCCTGAAACTTAATAAAAAAAGGTTGGGGGGGGGGGGGAAAGAAACCTTAAAGAACACTCGCTTCCTTTTCTGGCATTTAAAATGTGTCGGATTAAAGACAATATGCAAATGACAGTGTCACTTCAGGAAACACTTGAAAGTGCACTTTTATGCAAATCACCAACTGGGTGCATTTCCACACATGAAAAGAACTTTGCTCGTGTCACAAATCTGCTCTTTACTGTAGCAGGTGCATAGAAAAGTTACTTTATAAAATCAGGCAACTTGGAAAAAAAGATATTTTGACCAAAGGGGTGTGCATGCTCATAAGCATGCATGCAAGTGTGCACGAATATAAGTCC
Organism: Anolis carolinensis; assembly: GCF_035594765.1. Taxonomy (NCBI): domain Eukaryota; kingdom Metazoa; phylum Chordata; class Lepidosauria; order Squamata; family Anolidae; genus Anolis; species Anolis carolinensis. The sequence goes on from NC_085844.1 coordinate 90,375,767, forward strand.
TCTAAGAGTAAGTTTACTTGTGATTATAGTCTTAGCAAGTAAAGATCCTAAACAAGATTACAGCAGAAACCCTTACCTTATTTGAGGGACCAGTAAAAAAAGAACTTACTTTTGAAAAAAGCTTAAAGTAATGTTGCAAATAACTGCTAGTATGTTTCTTGAGACTCCAGTTTGTTTGCTTGTTTGTATGGTTTTTGTTTAAAAATAAATGTACTTCCTGTGAAATTTAAATATAATTCTGATGCAGAGCCAGACAGAAAGACAGACAGATGATAGGGAATATAAAATGCTGCATCTGTAGACTTCAGTATTATGTCTGGTAGATATAGAGATAACACTTCCTATCTTCCCCGCCTTCTTTGTTAGTTTCTGTCTTAGATCTACGGAGAAAAGTGTAGGAAGAAGATAAGAAGATTACACCAGAGAAGCCTATGAGGTTGAAATGAGCTGACAATAATCAGTTCTGTTAATAATCACTATATATAGTGGTAATGTTATTGATCATAATAGTGATAATTTATTTTACCATTTATTTATATAGTGTGTATCAATGTACATAGTCCATTAAAAGTGGAAGAACCAAAAAAAGTATCACTAGATGGGATAACAAATTGCCCCAATAAAGATTTTGGGATTTGTCTAGAACTGCTGAACTTGTCCTTTATTTTCTAACAGGAAGATCCAACTTGGAGCCATCTTGAAAGGTCAATCCCCTTTGCCCAATCTTGTTATACAATTTAAATACAGAATGGAAAGTAATTTTCAGCTCACCAGGGATATTATAGTGTTCCTGTAATACCATTAGTTATGCCACACAATGAAAACCTAAATCACGTGAAGGTTCGCTGCACAAAAATCAGCATCAAATGTATTGTGTTGGGGGTTTTAGTATCCAAGCTGAGGGATCCTCATCAGGACCAGCTCAGGATTCCATGGTTTCCAGGGCAACTGTGGACTTATCTCAATAAATGATTTAGCAGGTTACATCTTGATCTGGTTTTTGTTGGCCAGGATGAAAATGATCTAGGAGTGGGGTGGGACTGAAAGAACCCATTGGCTGTCTGACTTTAAGTCTGTTGAGACTCCCAACTTCTGCAGGAGTAACAGATTCATTAAAATGGTCCACTCTCAGATACTAATGGATCCAAAAAAGAGGATTTTCCAGCTGCTAGAGTTGTGATACATTTGATGCCCTAATTGACTAGTAGAATAGAATGATGACCTGTCAACTGATCCATTACTCCTTGGTTTTCTGAGTAGTGCTTCAGTAAACAACAAAAGAAATGGTAGAGAAAGACTCGAGCCAAATCAAATCAAGCACAGATTAAGGCCCATTTTAGTACCTATTTTGAAGCAGTGAGAGTAGCAATGAAAATTATTTGCCACCTCTTTTACATCTTCTCAATCTCATCCAGTCCACCTGTTCTGGATAGTTAAATGCTATTGTTATGGAGGAGCAATAGCCTCAGAAAGGCATTATAACAAATTTGCTAATATTTTGTAGAGAAAATTGCTCTGATTTAGTCTAACTTAGCTTCCACATTGAAGGCAGGGTCTGAAGAGGTAAGTGAAGAATGGACCTATCCCGTTTTAAAGAATGAGCTTTTGTTAGTTCAACATCATAATGTGGGAAAGTGGCTTGGAGAAGGGAGTCAAGGAAGGAAGGAAGGAAGGGAGGGAGGGAGGGAGGGAGGGAGGGAGGGAGGGAGGGAGGGAGGGAGGGAGGGAGGGGAAAGAGAGAGATAAAGAAAGGGAGGTAGGAAAAGAGAAAGAATTCAGAATTCAGAATTCAGTAAGCGTGGTGTAGTGGTTTGAACCTCAGACCTTAGCTCTGAATCCACTGTGTGACTTTAGGCAAGTAACACTCACTCAGCCTCAAAAGAAGTCAAAGTCAAATCCCCTTTGAACAAATCTTGACAAGAAAACTCTGCAATAGAGTTGTCTTAGGATCACCATAAAACCAAAACTTGAAGGAACACAACAAAAATCCTAATTAATCATGAGTTATACCTTACTTGGAAAGTGAGGTGTTAAAAACCTATTTGTGGGCCTAAATGGTTTAGCCTAGCAAATTTTCACCCTTCACTACTCACAACTTGAGCAGGCCTGGAATAGAATGTGAGGTAGTAACATAAATCCAGGTTTTCTTGGATAACCTGGACCTATTCCAATTTGGGTTCAGGACACAAACAGCCTTGGTTGCCCTGGTAGATGACCTAAACCAGAACCTAGATAAGGGTTGAGTCCCTCTTCAATCTCCCAGACATTTCAGTGGTATTTAACACTATCACCCATGGTATCCTTCTAGGTCAGTGGTTCTCAACCTGTGGGTCCCCAGATGTTTTGGCTGGGATTTCTGGGAGTTGTAGGTCAAAATACCTGGGGACCCACAGGTTGAGAACCACTGTTCTAGGTCATCTGTCTGGTATGGGACTTGTAGGCATTACCTTGCAGTAGCTCTTGTCTTTCTTGGCAATCCATTCCCAAAGGATAGTGTTGGAGGTCTCGTTGTTCAGCCTTTTGGCTATTACCCTGAGATTCCATAGGCTGAATACTGTCTATCTATGCTTTTAAACATTGACACGAAGCTGAGCTTTGGGGCTGGGTGACATCAATACCCTGATGACACCCAACTCTAGCTCTCCCTTAAAAATGAATGCCAAGGAGGCTGTGGTAGGAGTGAATCATTGTCTGGAGCAGTAAAGGACTGTATGCAGACCAATAATATCTAGAAAGCCCAGATTTACCAGTCCTGAGTGGCATATGAATATTTACATCACTTTCAATTTACAAAGAATAAACAAAGATTAAAGGAATATGCAGAAAAATAATAATTTTATAAGTAATCATGGTTCTTTTTGCCTTTATTTTTTGGGGGAAGGAAAGTACTGTTGTTCAATTTGCTACAAGATCACCAAACATCTTAATCTAGCCTTTTAGGCTAAAATTCTCATAAATACAGTATTATAGTGCAATACACAGACAGGGGAAGAAAGAGTCCACAGGACGAGACAGCCACATAGGTTACTAAGGAAATCTCTGCAGAGAAGACATACAACTCTCTTACGACAAGACCTCAGAGTCACTCTAGGAGCAAAGGTCACTGATGACAAGTGACAAAGGAGATGAAAATGGCAACTACATAATACACATGCACCCTAGCATTCTTCAGTAGTTCAATGTACAGGAATCTGGGCTGGGAAGCAAAAAACAGCAATATGGGTTTCCAATGAATCCTCAAATATGCATAACATTGTGCTATGTAATGTGGTTGCAGGACCACAGTATGAAATATCGAGAGAATTCCAAGTCTATTTACAAATGGTACTCCATTAATTATGTTTATCATATCATTTTCCATTTCCACAAAATGCCAAGAAATTGTAACAAAGCTCAAGTCATAGAACTCTAAAATATTGTTTTAGCAGTACCATTACCCAGGTGTATGTGAAATAGCAACAAAAAGACTTAGAGATTTATATTTGTTTGTTTTTGAACCACATAATATTTTTAAAGATCTTTCCCAGAGAGGTATTCTCTTCGCACTAAGGAAATGTAAACCCTCTGCTTTTAACACAGTAATACAGTGAGACACGGGGGAATATAGTTGACACTAAGAAGCCAAACCTGATCTGATAGATCAATTCCCAATCCAGGGAGTATCCAGGATAACATAATTCAAACCACTCTGATTGTGACATTGCCAACTGTATCAGATTATATTTTGCAGCCCTGCGATTCCCTAGGAATTTAACTTGAGAACCTGACCATTCTTAGTTGCACAAAGAAGTCTTTAAAAGCTCCTTCCAATTTTTAAAAAAAGAAAATCACAATCAAATGTAAACTGTGATCATTGATTTCTGCTTGTAAATATAAAAGTATACTTTCAAAAGTCCAAGTTTACAAGTCTACCTTAAAACTTTTTTATACTGCTACTCCCATTCAATATTGTGTGACCATTCAAATACGTCAAGCCGTGCTACAGATTAAAGACACTTTGTTAATCAATAACAATATATCTAATTTTTTGGTTTTCCTCTTCCATTTTATATCAAACCTATTTCAATAGCTTAAGTGAGGGGAATACACTCATCAGTCACCTGATGGAGTAATTCAAAACTTAACGAAACAGGGCTAATGGGTGAGAATTGAAATGAAAACACCTTGACAAAGAAAGCAATTTCTTTTCTTCACACTCCTCTGAAGCTGTGGGTGATCACTGAAATCGAACCATCAACAGTGAGGGGCCATCTGTCCCAGGGGCCTTCCATGTGAGCACAAGAGGAAAAAATTAAATGCTTCTCCACATACATTCAAGCATTGATTTATCTATGACAGGCAACATGGAGCTGAAAATCTATGTTTTGACGTTCTTCACATACCAGTCTTTAAAGTCAACACCAAACTTCTGATAAGAACAAAGCAAGAAAAACAGGTTAATAGGGTTGCTTATGCTAAAACCAATGTTACTCTAACAGCTAAGAATCCTTTTAATGGAATCATGCCACTAGGCTAAGTTATAGGTCTTCTCCCTTGTGTAGAAACCCAGCTCCCACATAGCTTCTATTCATTGCTCCATTTGTAGTTGTATTTATGCAACGTGATTTCTAAACACAGGGTTTAACCAGATTCTTATTCAGTGCAACAAACAGAACTCAACATCCACAAAGCAGGAAAAGGTATACTCTAAAAAAACAGAAAATATAAGAATCCAACTGAATGTGCCAGCGAACACTGACACAAATTTAATCTCAAACATTTGGAAAAATCATCAAAAAACACTGTTACGGAAGTTTGGCCAGTAATTGCTATCAGACAGAATCTGGCATAATCGGAATTAAGAAGTACTGGTTTCCTTGTACTATAATAACTACTCTATTCTGAAAAAGCTCCTTAAGAATTACAAGACATAATAGAAAGTCATGGGCCATTTATTTATTTTTAATTTTTTTAATCTATTTATTTGTATGTCACCTTTCTCCCAGTGTAGGGCCCAATGCAACATTATAGCAATGGGAACTATGGGAACTGAAACAAAGCATAAATTAGAGAAAACTGGCCCACAACAAGTGTAACTTTCCCATGGTCACTTAGTGGATTTCCATGAGCAAGCAAGGTTTCAAACCCTGGTCTCTGGCATCACAGTCCAATGCTCAAACTACTACCATCATGCCGTCTCACAGTTTTTGCATTACAACTCTCCAAATCCTCAATTGGCTCCAATGGCCATGCTCTTAGGGTAAAGGTAAAGGTTTTCCCCTGACATTAAGTCTAGTCATGTCCGTCTCTGGGGGTTGGTGCTCATCTCCATTCCTAAGCCGAAGAGCCGGCGTTGTGAGTAAACGCCTCCAAGGTCATGTGGTTGGCATGACTGCATGGAGATCCATTACCTTCCCACCGGAGCGGCACCTATTGATTACTCTAATTTGCATGTTTTCAAACTGGTAGATTGGCAGATGCTGGGGCTGACCATGGGAACTCACCCCGCTCCACGAATTTGAACATTTCGATCAGCAAGTTCAGCAGCTCAGCGGTTTAACCTGCTCCGTCACCAGGGGCTTCGGCCATACTCTTGGGGATACTAATATAACTGCAGTCCAAAACTAACTTCCAAATTCTGACACATAGTTGCTATCGCTGTCACTTCCTTCCATTTTTTTATCTCATTCCTGTTAAAGTTCAAACTGCAAGTTGCTTGAGGATACAGACAGGTTCTCTGCCTACATCACTTTGGAAAATAACCAGTTGGTGAAACTACCACTATGTGAAGCTATGTGTGTCTCTAAAAAGAAGTTTATTTGATGCCCCTCCATTCAGTGAGGAAATAGTTTAGCCTTTCAACTGCAGTAGACTAGGTATAACTTTCTATCCCATCAAAAAACTTCACACAGTGTGTTTTTATTAATTTTTTTTATTTATTTATTATACTTTTACCCTGCTTTTCTCACCCCATTCTATTGGTCAGTTCCAATAGATCATATCTATTACTGCACCAGATTTCCGAAGGCTTGGTCAAAGAGCCATGTCTTCACTTTTTTTTTGCGGAAGATCAGGAGGAAGAGGGCTGATCTAATCTCCCTTGGGAGGGAGTTCCATAGTCGAGGGACCACCACCGAGAAGGCCCTGTCTCTCGTCCCCGCCAATCACGTCTGCGAAGAGGGCAGGACAGAGAGCAGGGTCTCTCCAGACGATCTTAGACTCTGAGATGGTTCATAGAGATACGTTCGGACAGGTAAACTGGGCCAGGACAGTTTAGGGCTTTATAGGCTAAAGCAAGCACTTGAATTGTGCTCAGTAGCAAACTGGCAGCCAGTGGAGCTGGCTCAACAGGCGGGTTGTGTTCTCCCTGTATGGAACTCCGATGAGCAATCTGGAAGCGGCCCGTTGGAACAGTTGCAGCTTCCAAACAAACTTCAAAGGCAACCCCACGTAGAACGTGTTGCAGTAATCTATTCGGGCTGTAACCAGAGCATGGATTACCGTAACCAAGTCAGACTTCCCAAGGTACAGGTGCAACTGGGGCACAAGTTTTAATTGTGCAAAAGCTTCCCTGGCCACCACCAATTCCTGGGGTTCCAGGTTCAATGATGAATCCAGGAGAACACCCAAGCTGCGAACCTATGTCTTCAGGGGGAGTGTAACCCTGTCCAACACAGGCTGTAACCCTATGCCCTGTTCGGCCTTGCGACTGACCAGGAGTATCTCTGTCCTGTCTGGATTCAATTTCAACTTGTTCACCCTTATGCAGACCGTCACAGTGGCCAAGCACCGGTTCAGGACCTGCACAGCCTCCTTTGGAGCAGGTGGGAAGGAGTGACAGAGTTGGACATCATATGCATACAGGTGACACCGTACCCCGAAAATTCGGATGATCTCTCCCAGCATTTTCATGTAGATATTAAACAACATTGGGGACAGTATTGAGCCCCGCGGGACCCCACAGAACAAAGGCTGTGGGGCTGAGCAGGTGTTCCCCAACAACACTTTCTAAGAGCGACCCTCGTGGAAGGACTGGAGCTACTGAAAAACAGTACACTCAAGCCCATTCCCACAAGGCGTCTCAGAAGGATACTGTGGTCGGCGGTATCGAAGGCCGCTGAGAGGTCCAGCAGAACCAACAGGGACACACTTCCCCTGTCTAGTTTCCAGCATAGATAATCCACTAAGGTGACCAAGGCTGTTTCAGTACCATGTCCTGGCCTAAAGCCAGACTATGCTGGATCCAGAAAATCAGTGTCTACCAAGAATGCCTGGAGCTGTGAGGCCACCACACATTCCACGACCTTGTCCAAAAAGGGGAGATTGGAAACCGGCCGATAGTTCACCAATTGAGTGGGGTCTAGTGATGGTCTTTTCAATAGCGGTTTTATGATAGCTTGTTTTATGCCGGCTGGAAAGCTGCCTTCCCGAAGGGAGGCATTAACCACCACCTTCACCCACTCTGCCAAACCCCCTCTATCTTCCTTTATAAGCCAGGATGGGCAGGGGTCTATGATGCATGTGGTTGCTCTCACCTCTTCAAGCACCGTGTCCACATCCTCAAGCTGGACCAATTGAAAAGAATCCATTAAAACTGGACAAGCAGATGCTCGTGTTACATCCTCAGAGACTGCCGTTAACATGGTGTCAAAGCCGGAACAGATCAGAGCGACTTTGCCTGCAAAGAACCGAGCAAATGCTTCACAGCGGCCTGTCGAATTGTCAGGGATCCCATCTAGGAAGATGGGATTTAACAAACCTCTGACAACTCGAAACAGTTCTGCCGGACGGTTCTTTGCGGACGCAATATTAGCTGCAAAGAAAGATTTCTTTGCGGTGTCTATTGCCATGGCATATGCCCTTAAATAGGAACACAGCCGTGTTTGGTCAGATTCCCTACGCTCTAAACACCACGCACACTCAGTTTCCTCTTCTTTCACTTCATCGCTGCCAGTTCCTCGCTGAACCAAGGAGGTGGTTTAGCTTGGCTATTCAAGAGGGGATATTCCGGAGCAATCGTGTGAATTGCCCCAGTCATCTCCCCATTCCAAATAGAGACCAGAGCATCTACAGCAGGCGTCCTCAAACATTTTTAGTGGAGGGCCGATTCATGGTCCCTCAGATTGTTGAGGGGCCGAATTATCATTTGAAAAAAAAACCCGAACAAATTCCTATGCTCACTGCACATGTCTTATTTATAGTGCAACCCCCCCCCCAGCAACAATTACTTATTTATTTACTACATTTATACCCCACCCTCTCTCACCCCGAAGGGGACTCAGAGCGGCTTACAAGTTGTATGTACATACAATATATTATATTATTAGCATAGCACAATATTAGCATTATATATTACTATATTCTACTATACCATTATACCGTAATATTATTAGTAATTTTACATTTAATATATAATATATAATTAATATTATTATATTATACAATATTATTATATTGTATTATTATTATTAGCCGCCCTGAGTCCCCTATTGGGTGAGAAGGGTGGACTAGAAATACTGCAATAAATAAATATTATATTGTATTACATTATTATAATATTATTATCAATATTATATGTATACACAATATATTATATTATTACCATATCATTCATTTACAATATTTCATTTAGAATATTGGTAAATGAAAGAACAATACAATATTTAAAAATAAAAATAATGTTAACCAACATACTGTAAACTTATCAGGATTTCAGTGGGAAGTGTGGGCCTGCTTCTGGCCAATCAAGTAGGATTGTTGTTGTTGTGCCTTCATGTCATTTCAGACTTTGGGCGAGCCTAAGTCTAAAACTGTGGGCGGGGGCCAGGTAAATGGCCTTGGAGGGCCGCATCTGGCCCCCGGGCCTTAGTTTGGGGACCCCTGATCTACAGGATCACCTACCGAGGTGGCAGGAAATTCCGTAAGAGCCGTCAGGAATCCTTCTGGATCCATAAGTCTCCTTGGGTGGACCATTTTAATAGGTCCTCCACCCCTGCAGAGGTTAGGGGGTGCAGTAAGCCTAAACCTGATCAGGTGATGGTAGGTCCATGGCAACGGCACGATGGACACACCACCACCTTCCTCCCATCCCTGACAGAAAACCAAGTCTAGTATGTGCCCTGCTCTGTGTGTAGGACCCGATACTAGTTGGGACAGCCCCACTGTTGCCATGGTGGCCATGAAGTCCTGAGCCACTCCAGATAGGATGGTCTCAGCATGGACATTGAAGTCTCCCAGCACAATGAGTCATTAGGACTCCAACCCACCCCCATTACCTCAGGCAGGGAGACTGTAGCGCAGCGGCGTGGTCGGTACATTAACAGAATCCCTAATCTGTCCCGGTCGCCTACCCTCAGATGGACACCTTCAAACAAGGTTATGCACGCCAGATCTGCACCTTCCTCAAGAACTAAATCCTGGATAATAGCTGTTTTTCCATTTACAGATCTGCCGTTCAACAGCACCACCTTTAATTTAGAGGTGCCACCATCCCAGTTACTCTGTTTTACCACGTCAGGAGACCGATTTGGAACTATGAGTATTCTTTCTCTAGGCCAAATTAATCTGGGTTTCCCTTTCCCGTATATCTCCCTCTTGGATATCACCTCTATGGGGGGGGGGGGGGGCGGCCATCAGTATTCCCCCCTCCCCCAGCATGCCCCGCCTCCCCCTCCTCCACCCATGGTTTGATGGTTGTTAGCTGCACATCTTTAGAAACTGGCTCCACTCCCCATTCCTTCCCCTCCCCCACCCTGTGCACTCCCGTTCCCGCCAGGATTCCCAGCCCCTTCCAAATTATTGAAGTGCCAATACAGATCTTTAAATGTACAATGAAGGAGGACTGAGTAGCAGCATGGAGGAACATGCTTAAAGTCCAAAAAGTGCTAGGCAGGTCTGGGATAAAATAAGTTCATGGGTTATGAGTCAGTTAAAGTGCTACAGTGCTACAGTAACCAAGTCATAAAATGACCAAGTTAAAGTGCTACAGTGACCAAGTCATAAAGTGCAGATTAGTTGATGTTAAAATAATATGATTTGATGATAATTAACTACTCAACACAGAAGGCTACCCTGGCAAGAAATAAATTCTGCTGCCCCCTCCCCTCCCCCGAAGTCAGTTTATCAAACTTTCAAAAAAAAATGCCAAGATCTTCAAAATTTGCCCCATAGATGTCTGTTTTAACAAGTCCTGTTGGTTGGTCTGAGCTTCTCTGTGGTAGGTAGAAGAAGAGAAGTCTAAAAGCTTGTTTGATGGAAAGTAGGGCAATGGCAAGTCGCCGCGACTTCAGGACGACGTCAGGCCCCAAGATCGTGGTGGCAGTGATCTCCAAAATCAAGCCACAGTGGCAACCTCTGGGCCACAGCTCCGGCAACAGACCCCAAACTCTACAAGGGAGCTGTGTCGTGGCTCCGCAGAACAGTGAGGACAACATGCGAGGGCAACAGACCTTTGGCAAATAGCAAGCTGACAGAGGGGCTGAGCGGGATGCAACAGTCACCGACAGCAGACAGCAGGTGTACAGCACAGGGCGGCAGAATGGCAAGCAGACCCTCCCATCCAGCCACAGCAATGGAGAAGAGCAGCCTCACCACGATTTGCAGCAGCAACCGCCAGGTAGCTCTCCTCAGCCTCTGGCTTTCGGTGTTCGGGCCCAGGATCGCAATAAGGACAAGGCAGGCACCAGGCACCAAGCAGATAGTATAAAAGTTGTTAAAAGCTTTAGATGTTTGGGAATCTTTTGCAAAGCAAGAAACAGGGAGCATTTTGGCCGCGTTCTATCCTCACCCCACCCAATTTTCTTCTTTCTTCTTTATTTTGTTGTTTATTGCTCTACCGGTAATATGTCCCCGATACCACAGCTGGTCGTAGGCAATCGGAGTAAGATATACCAGAAGAGAAATACAATCATTAATATAGGAATCTAGTACTTCCTCATCGAGTGAAGAGATCAACAGCTAGCTCACCCAATTCTCTGTTTCCATAAATTTGAAAGGCAGAATGTGCATAATAAACAAGGGCATTTTCAGCTTTGCTGAAACTCTAACAAAGTTTCAGCAAAGGTAGTAAATGAGATCAAAATTAAGCACATCTTAACACAGACACATAACAAAGATAAAAGAGCTAATGCTTCCAAACCTTTCTTAAAAAGTACAGTCAGCCCTCCACATTTTAGGGACGCAAGAATAAAAAACCTGCTATTATTTGACATAGAAAAACACCTTTCTAGGGGCCCTTCTACACATGCAGTAAAACCCAGAAGTAACTAGAATTAAAAGGTGGGGTGGCTAAATGACGTTTGGGGAAAGTGCAGGCGGAATCAGGTTAATAGCTGAAAATATGTGTTTAAAGGGGGAGCTTAAAACCCCAATTCCGCCTAAAAATTGTGCACCTTCACATGACTGGATATCCCTGCAGTCATGCAAAACACATGATTTCCTTCTGAGCCACCTATGTGGACTGCTCAAACACATGTGTGCATTTTAAAAGCCCAAAACACCTGATGGGCTCTCAAAAACTGGAGCCACAGGTACACAGGTGGCTAAAGGGAAGTATAATAGGAAAGCAACTCCCAGCAACCATTCCTTTCTTTTTTTATAATATTAAACAGCGTTTGAATTAACAGTTAGGTGAAGAAATAAGAAATCTGCTTGTGTGTACATTGGGATCTCCGTATCTGCACATATGCGGTCCAGTGCATCTCTGAGATAATGTCCCTCATTCATCCTCCATCTTGATCTACTTCAAAGAAAGGTGTGAGGACAGGGGGAGAGCATTTCCCAGGACAGACAGGTTTGCGAGTGGACCCAATGTCAGGTCCCGGGATTTTTTGCCCCACTTTTTAAACCAGCATTTTGGCGCTGTCTGCAAGTAGCCATGAAAGCTCTAGGTCCTTCAGACGAACTGTATAATCTCCCTTATGCTGAAAGTTTACCACACAATCAAACTGGAGGATCAACAAATATGTAGGAAAAAAATCTGTCTAGGAATCTCTAGGTCTTCTAATACAATTATATTGCAGAAGTTGACCATAGTAATGATCATGCTGGGGGTATAGAAAGAACATATTGATCAAATTCGCCAATAATTAAACCTGCAAATGGGGATGGCCAACTGTATTGCTCTTTGTGGGGCAAGACTACTGCAGAAGATGTAATCAGTAAATGAAGCACAGCACTTTTACCAGGAATAGTAATAATCCACAGAAAACCAGTCTGCTATGGCAACAAGGGCTGTGTAAGAGGGAGTGAAACAATCATAGAATCATAGAATCATAGAATAGTAGAGTTGGAAGAGACCTCATGGGCCATCCAGACCAACCCCCTGCTAAGAAGCAGGAAATCGCATTCAAAGCACCCCCGACAGATGGCCATCCAGCCTCTGCTTAAAAGCCTCCAAAGAAGGAGCCTCCACCACGGCCCGGGGGAGAGAGTTCCACTGTCAAACAGCTATCACAGTCAGGAAGTTCTTCCTGATGTTCAGGTGGAATCTCCTTTCCTGTAGTTTGAAGCCATTGTTCTGTGTCCTAGTCTGCAGGGCAGCAGAAAACAAGCTTGCTCCCTCCTCCCTATAACTTCCCTTCACGTATTTGTACATGGCTATCATGTCTCCTCTCAGCCTTCTCCTCTGCAGGCTAAACATGCCCAGCTCTTTAAGCCGCTCCTCATAGGGCTTGTTCTCCAGACCCTTAATCATTTTAGTCGCCCTCCTCTGGACGCTTTCCAGTTTGTCAACATCTCCCTTCAACTGCGGTGCCCAAAATTGGACACAGTATTCCAGGTGTGGTCTGATCAAGGCAGAATAGAGGGGGAGCATGACTTCCCTGGATCTAGACACTATACCCCTATTGATGCAGGCCAGAATCCCGTTGGCTTTTTTAGCTGCCGCATCACATTGTTGGCTCATGTATAACTTGTTGTCCACGAGGACTCCAAGGTCTTTTTTGCACACACTGCTGTCAAGCCAGGCGTCCCCCATTCTGTATCTTTGCATTCCATTTTTTCTGCCGAAGTGAAGTATCTTGCATTTGTCCCTGTTGAACTTCATTTTGTTAGTTTCAGCCCATCTCTCTAGTCTGTCAAGATCGTTTTGAATTCTGCTCCTGTCTTCTGGAGTGTTAGCTATCCCTCCCAGTTTGGTGTCGTCTGCAAACTTGATGATCGTGCCTTCTAACCCTTCGTCTAAGTCGTTAATAAAGATGTTGAACAGAACTGGGCCCAGGACGGAGCCCTGCGGCACTCCACTTGTGACTTCTTTCTATGATGAAGACGATGCATTGGTGAGCACCCTTTGGGTTTGTTTGCTTAGCCAATTACAGATCCACCTAACCATGGTTTTGTCTAGCCCACATTTTACTAGTTTGTTTGCCAGAAGGTCGTGGGGGACTTTGTCGAAAGCCTTACTGAAATCCAGGTACGCTACATCCACAGCATTCCCTGTATCGACCCAACTCGTAACTCTATCGAAAAAAGAGATCAGATTAGTCTGGCATGACTTGTTTTTGGTAAATCTGTGTTGACTATTAGCATGTAGAAAGCATGTAGCATGTTGTGCATGTAGAAAGTACCTATTTTAATTCAATGTATGACTGTTTGTTAATGCCTGATAACAGAACTAATCAAAAGCTTTGTGCATGAGAACATGGAAAATAACAGAGAACAGAGAATACGGAAAACTGGATAAAAGGACCTATAGCCTAAAACAGTAAAAGCGATTTCACATGTCCCTGCTTTATAGTATGTAAACTCATCTGGTTTCATTTTCATATAGATTTTTTATGTCAAAAACCTGAAAGATTGATTCAAATAGAGGTGACAGAAACATTCATACAGTGCAATAATTAAACTTCCAAAATTAAAATTGATGTTCACACAAGATATGTTTCCTATCATTTGCAAACATAGTTTCCTACAAATATGTGTGCATACACACATATAAAATCAACTAAATTACTGTTCCTTTTTTTAAAAAAAATCAAAACCATAAAAAATGAAAGAAAACAAATACTATTATTATTATCATTATTATCATCGAAGTGTGGTAGAGCTCCTTCTTTGGAGATTTTTAAACTGAGGCTGGGTGGCCAGCATCACTAAAAACAAAACAATTTAAAACCTAAAACAACACAAACACTAAAATTAAATATCTATTAAAAACAAATACTTAAAACTATTAAAACAATTTTAAACTAATTTCGACTGGTTTGCAGGAAAACACAGCATTAATAGTTTTGTCAATTGATTTTCTACAGCAGGGGGGCAGAAAAACTAGGGAGTACCTCTTCCCCTCTGTGCCTGAGGATTAAGATCAGCTGGGATGGGGGCTCCTCCGTGAAGGCCTACACTGTTTTGGGGTATGAGAGAGGACCCCAATTGTAGAATGCTCTTCCCCCAAAGGGCCAGCAATTTCCAACATTCATGGAATTTGAGTCAAAATATGGATGCCTACCAAAGCCTTTGGGCCTCATTAATTCAAACCAAAGACTATTATAAAGTTTTAGAAACTTTTAGATTTTTTAAATCTGCTTTTAACATAGTTTATTGTTTAATATATGTTTAATCTTACTTATATCATCTTACTGCTTAATGATATTAATGTCTTAATGATATTTGCAAGTCACCCTGAGATCTCTCAATATGAATATTTTAATTAATAAATGAATAAAAGCAAGAATGGTCCTTTCTGGATGCTCCCAAGCAAGCATGCACAAGCTGCCCTCCCACCCTTGAGAAGGAAAAGAAATTATTTCTTTTCAAAGCACTCTCACCAGCTTTTCTGTATCATGTTTCAACTACAACATGGCATGGGACATTTATGAGCCAATACATTATAGCATGTGGGACAAAAAAGCACCCCATGGTAAAATTCAGTAGATTTGCTGGGACTATTTTGTTTATGGCAGTACGAAGTGGGACTATCATTTACAACTCTCGGAGTAACACTGCCGCAAAACACTTATCGAAGATCTAGTTCTGTGTAAATTCTACAACAAAAGGTACTAAAATAAAAGATGAGGATTAAACATATATAATCATGCATACACCTATGTTGAAATAAATACTGGATTTATTTCCAAGTAAATAGCATTAAGAGTGTGGAAGTTTAAAAGGCAATAATTTATGATTAAAAACTGAAATGATTGTCAGTTCCCTATTGTAAACCATCATGTTCAGAAAACAAACTAAACCTCTCCTTCATATATTAAATATTCTTGATAGCTGGTGCTTAACTCCAAGAAGACAAACATAACTGATTCAGGCCTCATCTACACTAATCCTTTAATGAAGTTTCAAACCAGTACTGAAAAAACTCATTTCGCTGTGCAGATGATGACATAAGAAATCCTGGAACCAGTTTAAGACCCCAATGACCCCAAGACACAAACCGCAGAGCATTGATGGCCATTAAGGGCTTTTTCTTGCAACCTTTTGAGGAAGTTTGCTACCTAACCAGCAGTCTTCAAATTGCATTAAATGGCTAGTGTGGTGTTGGATCAACAAATCTGAACATGTAGAAAATTCATTTAGTGACTAACACCACCAGCTTCCATCTTTTATAATTGGATTGTGAGTAAATTCCTCAGAACTTATAGTGCCAAAATAAGATCAGAGACGAAAATGTCTTGATTTCTGTTGCATTACCACTGAGAACAACTCTCCCCCGGAGTTGCACAAAAGCAGTGACCACCCAAAGAACTCTGCATTAACTAAGGAACTCTTCCTGCTGCCTGCCAAATAAACCACGTGAGAGAGGCATCAGATTAGTTTGCTCTTTACAACTGAGCAAAGGAAGGATAAGATTTCTTACCACGAAAAAATATATGGGAATTCAGGAAACTAATATAGTTAGTCTGTATGTTTACACAAGGCAAACTAGAATATATATTTACATGAAAATCTATGGGAGACATATACACATACATATATACATATACACACACACACACATACATACATACACAGACACACACTAAAGAACTACTTTCTGCATACTCAGGAGAGAAAGGAATGAGAGAAACTGTCCTCAACTACAAGAAACAAGTCAGCAGAAACCATGCATCTTATGAGAATTTATGTAACCACCCCTGACAATCATCTCCTTGACCCATTTTGAATAAACAATTGTCAGAGTACTTGAAGAAGTTTTTTCTTCCCTTGCCCTGTTCATCCCACCCTTTGCTAGTCTCTTATTTTATGGTCAGAGGTTAAACTCCTGACCTCTCACCTTTAAGGCAATTTTTTTCTCCCTTCTTGCATAAAAAAGTTTTTCACACTGTGCAGCATTTAGATTAGCCCCTTTCCTTTGGAACAAAAGCCACGTCTTTGTACCATTCATTTGGTCACAGAGTCTGTACATCAGAGGAAGCTGCTGCTACTTAACATTCACAATAGCGATATTGTGAGGCCCCACTAAAGCCTCGTCTCTCAGTGTCTAGACTTTCACCCAACTGGCCAGAAAAGAAAATCCTATCAAGCACTCAACTGAAAATTAACTAAGGTATCCTGTAGGGAACCTGATGAAGATGTTATTTGAACATACGGTAAAACTTTCCATTGTTTAACAGAGATAGAAGAAAACTTTAAGGGGACCGAACTTTAAACAATCCTTGGCACTGATTGTCTTCCGGGTCAGTACATGTATTTTACTGGGATGCAGCTACCAACTCATGGGCTCCTTTAAAGTGCAAAGAGTATGAGATAGCATTCAACCCACTCATCACTGGAAATATATGTAAACCAACTTTATTTGTTTCGAAATATTTTTCAAAAACTTAAGATGTTTGTTTGATTCAGCAAAAAAAAAAAAGATATATCGGGTGGAACATACACTATTGTCTCACAACACTAATACAAACTGAGGAAATACACTCATTTTGTCAAGTGACAGGCATAGATATTAAGGCTGTTGGATCACATTACCCAGACAACCATATTACACTGTTTGCAATTACGGATATAATTCTATGTAGTCTATCAGTAACTATTTCTCAGGCTAAGTAAAGAAACTATCAATATGCAACCTGGAAAAATTAAGGGAATTTGGAGGCCCTAAATATGTGGTCACCACCAGCAGGTGATGGGAAAGTACATACACAGAGGAACAATCATGTCGTAGTGTTTTATGTATTTTATGGTGATGTGTTTTAACTGTGTTGTACCCCACCTCAAGCCGCAAGGAGAGGTAGGAAAAATTATCATCATCACCATCATTTAGCAGTCAATCTATAGATTGACTTTCTGGAAGAGAAAATAACAAAAAGCGAGGTTCAGGCCCTCACAGGCTTGATATGTTTAATATTCTGTAATCTGCCCCTGTCATAAAGCTACATTTTAAATCCATTTCTATTGCATGAGACTCACGAAATCCAGTTATCAAATTCATGAAAAGATGCAGAACAAAAACCAGAGCCTGTTCTTGTTGCATGCCTATTCTACAGTGCATTTTACCCCATACCACTTCAAGGGCTTTGGACAAAAAAAGGAATGTAATTCTTAGAAATAAAATAGTAGAGACATAGTCATCGTACTTGACGTTATCATTTGAAACATAAGCCAGAACGTGAGCAAGCACAGCTGACCTCCTCTCAACCTTGATGAACCAAAAAAAGGGGGGACTATAAGGGAGGGAAAGGTATAGAGTGCATGTCATATAAGTGCCCTCTGAACTACACCATGCATCTCATTCGGACAACAGATCAAAAGGCCAAAACTGAACCATCAAAAAAAGGTGTTGCATTACAAATATCTATAACAGTATCAAAGTTTGGGGATTTTAAAAAAGAAAATATCACTGTATCCATGGCTATGCAAAATTATGGCTAACAGTGAACTCTATTGAAATAAAGGACTTCCGGCCCAGGAATAAAGTGTCCCCAGTGGTGCAGTGGGTTATACTCTTGTGCCAGCTGGACTGCTGACTTGAAGGTTGGGTTGCTGACCTGAAGGTTGCCGGTTCGAATCCAACCAGGGGAAAGCACCGGTGAGCTCCCTCTATCAGTTCCAGCTCCATGCGGGGAAATGAGAGAAGCTCCCCACAAGGATGGTAAAAACATTAAAACATCTGGGTGTCCCCTGGACAATGTTCTTGCTGACGGCCAATTCTCTCACACCAGAAGCAACTTGCAGTTTCTCAAGTCGCTCCTGACACGAAACACCAAGAATAACACAAAATCATACTGAAGGATTTAGAAAATGTCTAGAGAAACCATGTTTTGTTGGAAATTGATAAACAAAACCATGAGTATTAGACCCATAGATATGAGGGTCATATTTAACTTCGTCATGATTTTACAAATTGGATTTCTAATGAAGTGGGCACAACCCATACTGTAACTTTGCTCTACCAAGTAGGGCACCATTCAAAGTGCTGGTTAGACCTTATAAAGTCCCATATGGCTCAGGTCCAGGCTATCTAACAAACTGTACATCTCTGTATGTGCCTGCTCAAGCCCTTCTCTCAGTTCCTGCAGTTGATGGGGACACAGGAGAGAGTCTTCTCAGTGGCTGCCCCTAGACTCTGGAACTTCCTTGCCAGAATGGCCCCCTCCTTGCTATCCCTCTGCTGCCATGCAAATACTTTACTCCAACAGTTTTTGGAGACATAAAGTTTTTAAAGAACAGGTTAGGGTAGGCATCCTCAAACTGTGGCCCTCCAGCTGTTTGGGCCTCCAACTCCCAGATTTCCTGACCACTGAACAAGCTGACTAGGGGTTCTGGGAGTTGGAGGCCCAACAGCTGGAGAGTCACAATCTGAGGATGTCTGGGTTACTTCTGTTTCTAGCATTCATTTCCATACTTCAGGTACAGTGAAATAAGTACCCTTAAACTCCTATAATAATGCTATTTGAAGAAATAATCTATGGATTCATAAACTATCAGCTGGAGAAATTCCTGGAAGGCAAGAAACAACTGAACCCAATAGCAACAAATGTGGTATTAGTATCAGCCACATAAGCGGGAGGGGGTGTTGCTGGTGATCCCAGAAGGAAAAATAACATTAGCATTTCAATACAAAGTATTGCTCAGGATCTCTATATTTTGGGACACCAGAGCAACGTTAGTACCAACGTTCTCCTTTTAATTTCACAGGATGTTGTTAAACAGGAAGGATCTTAAGCTCCTGTTTTTAAAAGCTTATTCACCTGTTTCCTCTCCAACTTTCTGCTCTGCTCAAATGAGTTTCTTCAGCAATAACACATTTCAACTCCTTGACAAGCTCTTTACAAGGCAAATAAATGAGCAACTGTAGCATATGTGGGAAACTTCGTTAGATTTGTAGGTAAGTTCAAGAGACAGCAGGCAGTGTTGGTACAAAAATAACAATACTCCTACAGACATAATGCTATTGAATAAAGATGGATGACTTGAAAAACAACTAGATATCTGTGAAACAGATCTCCGTATTTCAAGATTTGTTTGGCATGACAGCATCATAAAGCAAATAAAACAAGCACAGGTAGGCTTTCTTGGAGTGATCTAATCAAAGAATAATGTAACAAGTAGAAATCTGGAAGTGGCCATCTAGGTTATTCAATTATATGATAAAATGTGTCCCTGTGTGTTTACAGTAGACCCTTGGTATTTGCTTCCAGAAACATAGAATCATAGAATCGTAGAGTTGGAACAGACCTCGCGGGCCATCCAGTCCAACCCTCTGCAAGAAGCAGGAAAATCTCATTCAAAGCACCCCCGACAGATGGCCATCCAGACTCTGCTTAAAAGCCTCCAAAGAAGGAGCCTCAACCACAGTCCGGGGCAGAGAGTTCCACTGCCAAACAGCTCTCACAGTGAGGAAGTTCTTCCTGATGTTCAGGTGGAAGCTCCTTTCCTGTAGTTTGAAGCCATTGTTCCGCGTCCTAGTCTGCAAGGCAGCAGAAAACAAGCTTGCTCCCTCCTCCCTATGACTTCCCCTCACATATTTGTACATGGCTATCATATCTCCTCTCAGCCTTCTCTTCTGCAGGCTGAACATACCCAGTTCTTTAAGCTGCTCCTCATAGGGCTTGTTTTCCAAACCCTTGATCATTTTAGTCACCCTCCTCTGGACGCTTTCCAGCTTGTCAACATCTCCCTTCAACTGCGGTGCCCAGAACTGGACACAGTATTCCAAGTGTGGTCTAACCAAGGCAGAATAGAGGGGGAGCATGACTTCCCTGGATCTAGATGCTATACCCATAGTTATGCAAGCCAAAATCCCATTGGCTTTTTTCGCCGCAGCATCACATTGTAGGCTCATGTTTAACTTGTTGTCCATTAGGACTCCAAGGTCTTTTTCACACATACTGCTGTCGAGCTAAGCATCGTCCCCCATTCTGTATCTTTGCATTCCATTTTTTCTGCCGAAGTGAAGTATCTTGCATTTGTCCCTGTTGAACTTCATTTTGTTAGTTTCAGCCCATCTCTCTAATCTGTCAAGATTGTTTTGAATTCTACTCCTGTCTTCTGGAGTGTTAGCTATCCCTCCCAGTTTGGTGTCATCTACAAACTTGATGATCATGCCTTCTAACCCTTCATCTAAGTCGTTAATAAAGATGTTGAACAGAACCGGGCCCAGGACGGAACCCTGCGGCACTCCACTCGTGACGTCTTTCCAAAATGAAGAAGATGCATTAGTGAGCGCCCTTTGGTTTGTTCGCTTAACCAATTACAGATCCACCTAACCGTAGTTTTGCCTAGCCCACATTTGACTAGCTTGTTTGTCAAAAGGTCATGGGGGACCTTGTCGAAGGCCTTACTGAAATCCAGATAGGCTACAACCACGGTGTTCCCCGCATCTACCCAGCTTGTAACTCTATCGAAAAAAGAGATCAGATTAGTCTGGCATGATTTGTTTTTGGTAAATCCGTGTTGACTATTAGCAATTACCGCATTTGTTTCTGTTTGCAGACCACCTCCTTAATTATCTTTTCCAGAATCTTGCCTGGTATCGACGTGAGGCTAACCAGACGGTAATTGTTTGGGTCGTCCTTTTTTCCCTTCTTGAAGATAGGGACCACATTCGCCCTCCTCCAATCTGCTGGGACTTCTCCCGTTCTCTAAGAACTCTCAAAAAAGATTGCCAGTGGTTTCGAAATAACTTCCGCTAGTTCCTTCAATACTCTTGGGTGTAGTTGATCCGGCCCTGGAGACTTATATTCATTTAGAGCAGCCAGGTATTCCTGGATGACTTCTTTCCCTATTTGGGGTTGGATTTCCCCTAATCCTTCATTCACTCCATGTTGCTGAGGTTGAGGCTGGCTTTCTTTTTGTGAGAAGACTGAGGCAAAGAAGGCATTAAATAGTTCTGCCTTTTCCCTATCCCATCAGAATTTCCCCATCTTCTTCTCGCAGAGGCCCTATCGCCTCCTTGTTCTTCCTTTTCCTACCAATGTAAGCAAAGAAGCCCTTTTATTGTTTTTAATGTCTCTGGCAAGCCTGAGCTCATTTTGTGCTTTGGTCTTGCAAACCTTTTCCCTACAGGAGTTGGCTATCCACAGAATGTGCTGTGGATACCAAAATCCATGGATGCTCAAGTGCCATTGTATACAGTGACGTAGTAAAGTTGTGTCCTTTAGATAAAATAGCAAAATCAAAGTTTCATTTAAAAAAATTCAAGCCATGGATTGTTTGGATATGTGGATGCAGAGTCCATGGATATAAAAGGCTGAATATGCGAGGGTTATCCAGAAAGTAGATTACGTCTTGGAATTAAAAATGAACAAAGTAAAGGAGAAAACATTTACCATATGCAGTTGAAAGCCACACCCAAATACCACTTCTCAACATAGTTGCCATTCAAATCTAGGCACTTATCATAGCGATGAATGAGCTTGGCAACTCCTTTCCCACAAAACTTTGCCGATTGCATCCTCAACTAGCCGGTCACCTCTTCCTGCAGCTGCGATCTAGGACGAGCATGGGGGAAAGTTGAGCGCGGGGATTTTGCACGGCGGATGAGGAAACAACTCCCACCCAGAAGACTCCAGAACTTCACATGTGCGACCCGCCGTGTGGGTCCGGGTGTCCCCATGAAACAGCAAAATCCCCGCGCATAGACCTGACTGGGATACCACTTTGGGAGATGAGATTAGTACCACTGACAATCTCCCCCAATCACAAGCTTTGCTCCTTCCATGCATGATGCTGTCTAAGTGGAGCTAAAATCTGAAGTTTTCCAGTATATCCTTTTATAGTCATGCAGAATACCTAACACTCGATTTCCTTTAAAGATCAAATAGCCAAATAATAAACATCTCAGGAAACAAACGATTTCCCAGTTTTTAAAAAGGGTTTCCTCCAAAACCAACATGACACATATGTTCTATGGAAAGGAAGACTGTCCTCAACAGCAGCCTAAATAAAAACAGCTCTACGTGTATCCTTCTTTCACAGAGATTAGCCATAGTGGGAAGTAGTTATCTGTGTGTTTCATTCAAAAAATGTAAGCATATAATCTTTCTTCTCCCCTCTTTTGAGCATGAAAATACATTGCTGAGTTCATTCAAAATGGGGACATTTCCTGACCAATATTCCAGGCAACCCTAAAAGTTTTGATAAACCCTTTCTTGAGCTGTTTTCATCACCTTTATTCTAACTGGGTTTTCATCCAAAACATCTCCACTGAAAGGTAAACAGGCAAACTGATTAAAACTCTTACCCACTTTTTCACAATCTAAGGACTGCTATAACCTGCAGATATTTACTTTAAAGAAGGGAGTGTGCAAATATCTAAGGACAAAGATCACACTGAGATAGAGCATGAATGCTAGAAGACAGAACAACATATTACTTATTGTAATTTCTTATTTGTGATTATGTTTTTAATAGTAAGGTGAAATCGAGACTCACATAGAATTGTTACCCAAATTCAAATGTCAACACTAAATTGGCTGTCTTTAGCAATGTAAAATGTGATTTTAGACATTTGCTCCAGCATATCTGCCTGCGCAACCAGTGTTGACATTCCTGCGACACCACAGCAAGGTCACAGTTTGTGATACAAGAATGTGTATTCGCAATAAGCCTTATGATTGAATACTTGAAGTGGGGAGAAAGATTTCCCCTACAATATCAAGACTCCACTATTATTCAATAAATATCACTGAAAGAAGGGGGATTATGTGCACAACCCTTTATTTTACACATTAGAATTAATTATTGGCTTAGTAGATTTATGATTTATGTAAGAACAACGCCTCCCCTATCCACACTTTATGGGTGTAAATTACAATTAATTAGAGAGGAATGCAATATTACATTCATTCCAAAAGGTAGAAGGACAGACAAGCAAGAAAGAAACATTTTGATCTTTAGTTAAATACGGAACATATCTTTAAAGCCACCAAAAGAATAGCCTCTTATGAAAACATATTGCTAATTGTTCAAACATTGTTGTGTCGTTTCTTAAGACCTCTGACACTGTTATTACTCCAGTTTTACAAGGTATACCTGGGAGAAGCAAGCCTAAATACCCAGATCCAGTCTGATCTTGGAAGCTAAGTTCAGACGTGGTTATTATTTGGATGGGATACAATTAATGAATATCAGGTGCTGAAAGATATACCCATATTTCAAAAGAAGGAACTGGCAAAACCACCCCTAAAAAATCTCTGTGAAATTCATGGTATTGCCATAAATTGACAAGTGACTTGAAAACAAACACATACACACACACCTATTAGAGTTGTTTATTGCTGTTATTATGTGACTTCAAGCCATATCTGACTTAAGGTGGACTTAAAGTGAATCTAAAATGGTTTTCCTTGATAAAGATTTGTTCAGAGAGTGGTTGTCATTGCCTTCTTCTGAGGTTGAAAGACCGTGACTTGGTCAAGGTCACCCAGTGAGTTTCCATGACTGAGTGGGAATTTGAACCTTGGTCTCCAGAGTCCTAGTTCAAAGCTCAAAACCACTATACAACACTGGCTCTTCTCCCGGGAGATCTAAACCATTTATATTTATTATACGTATAAAATTAGTTTCTTTTGATTATAACAAAGATAGCCAGGATGCACCTCCTCTGGTTTCAAGCTTGTCTTCCCCACTGGGGTTGGTCCTCTTAAGCTGGAGGTCTCCTGGGGTAGTCTTGCTGGTGTCATTTCCGCCGCTTGCAGGGCAAATGAAGAAAGTTATTTTTAGATGTAAGGGGGAGCTGAATTCTGAAGAGCATTTGCCTACTGCTAGTGCAAGGCCAGCTCTGCTCAGGACTAAAAGATCATTCAATTGGATAAAACTGACTCTCAAAGGAGCAGGTTTAGGAAACCATGTGTTTTATTTAATGGTGCTATTTTTTATGAATGATTGTGGAGTTAAGGAACATTCTTCACCTTGATGTTTGAGGCACTCTCATATCTAGTTTGAATTGCTGGTGCTAAGCCGCAGATTGAATCACATCTTGACCAAGCTAAAAAAGAGGCCAGAGAACCAAGTAGTCAATGGGGATTCCAGCTCTACTGCAGAAATATAAGGATGCATAGACTCTAGAACTGATGAAATAGTCTGAGACAAAGGTTAGGTTCTGCAATGGACAGGTAAGCAATGACACAGGGGTTAAGACTGAGGAGGACTATCACAAATTAATGGCACCCATCCAACGTAAGCTGGAAAAGCAGGGGAGCAGAAGCTTGAGCTGAATTTGGATCAAAACAGTCTTTAAAAAGGGGAATGGCTGGAGTCAAATCAGTACTGACACTGATCATCTTGCTTTTTTCTCAAAAGTGAAGTGTATCAGGTGTTATCAGTCAAAACTATTCTTCTGTTTACAATAGTATAAGGACAACATCCTAGAATTCATTTTCATGAGTACTGTAATGCAATGGATTATAAATGGCTCCTTGCTCCACTCCCCTAGTATTAAAGCAGCCGACAGAAATAGATATAGCCAAACTATTCCAAATTCATCTTCATCAACATCTCATCAGACAGTCTGTTCTACTTGTTTGTTGTTGCTGGAGCCAGCAAGGTGATATTATATCCCACACTCCCTTTCACCCAACAGATCCCAAGTCTGTCAGAACTGGGTCAGCCCTCCCTTAAAAACTCTCCTGCAAAATGAGGAATGGAGGAGGGTCATAATAACAAAATGCCTCCTTGACCTGCTTCTCCTATCTTCCTCATGACCCACATACCAAGTACCTTTCCAGCTGTGGTGAAAAGGGCTGCAGAAAATTCTTTGTGGACAGGAGATAAGAGAACAAGACAGTGGTCATCCCTCTCCTCCATTCCTTCCTCCCAGTAAAAACTACACTCCAAGAATATAATTTTTGCAAATTAGCCCCTAAAGAGATAGACCTTCCAAGCTTGAAAAGGAAAGAAAAATATAATTTATATTGCCATGTTTTTAAGCTCTATTATGCAGTAACTGTTACGGATACATTTATCTGAAGAATGCATTTCCTTCCAATAAAAAGATACCCTAAAAAGAAATGGTGATTTAAAAAAAACATCTCTTACGACTCAAAAAAACTACAAGTGTGATTGTATGCTACAATTTTGCTTTAACAGAACAGCAACACACAGTATTAAAACAAAACAATTACTTAATATATCCATATATTTGTATTACTAATATTACTATTATTTCACTTGTATTCCATCTTTCCCCAAAAATGAGACTGGGCTGCATCTAATCTTAGGCATACCTAAAAAAGCCCATTGACATCAATGAGTTTCAGTTGCGATTATCTTAAGTATTGTTGATTTCAGTACCAATTCTTTCTTAAATGTGCCTAAATCTAGTACCAACCCTATGTTTTTGATAAAATAGGATTTACAAAAAAGGAGACATTTTAATATGCTATTTTTAGAAAGAAAACATGCCCCTGGATAAAGTGAAGTGTATTGAAATGCAAGATGGGCTTCCTAAGGAGCCGATAAACACTTTGGTTCTGAAGTCATAGATAAAGAACAGAGACAGAAAAGGGGCAGGGGGAGAAAAATTGCAAAATTTCCTAAGAAACCAGACAAATGCAAGCAGATTTTTAATTTAATTTTAGTTATCTCCAAAGGCACAAAATGCTTATTACTTCAATGCAGCAAATAAGCTATCAATCTTCATCTCATTCCAGTGACCTATTTATCTCCTCTCCTGATCCTCAACACTGAAGTCAAGATGCAAAGAGCCAAATATGTAGTTCCGTAAGCCCAAGTGAGCTTTGAATTCATGTTATTCACAATGCCACATCACAAGTCCCTTTTGAAGCTGAGCTCCAAAGGCAGTCTGTTATGAGGTATGGGTGCTTGCTATTCAAAAAGTTTGAATAGGCATCCCTAAACTCTAGGGAAAATGTAAAATCGCACTTTGGACCCCAGCTTCTGAAACAAGTGGAGTTAAAAGAAATCCTCACACAGCCATTGAAAGACCTTGGACTTGTCTTCTATTATATTTCCTTACAGGTTTTTTACAAGAATAAAATGGGGAGAAGAATCACGTGTATTTCTTTCACCTCCTTTGGGGAAAAGAGTGACAAAAACAGAATAGATACAATCACATACTTTGCATCAGACTGTTTGAATGCATTAAGAGACATCAAGAATCCTGAAAGAGGTTCAAAAAGACCTTTCACAGAGTGGCAAAGCTTGAGACTGCCAGATCTAGAAATGAAATCTTCTGGTCTATGGATAGAGTTTAAGACTTGGACAGGAGTGACTTAAGAGAGCTTTTAAAATAGCACATCCTCCAAAATATTCATAATAAATGCTAAAGTACAGCTAGGCTCAGTACACAGACATTTTTAGAAATCTAATCTTCAAACTTGGAAAAAGGCCATGTTACCCAAAGGGGAGGTGCTGGCAGTGCAAATATGTGACCTGTGAGAGTGCTGTGAATGCTGATAGGCTACTGTAAGTGACTGAGAAGTCAAAGAAAAGGAAGATTCTGCAATGGAAATATACAGAAGTGAAACTTTGTCAATTGCCTTCTATAATAGGGGCAGCACTGGCCACAAATACATCTGAGTTTGCAGGGTCTGTGTTCCAACTAATATACCTACCTACCACCTTCACTTCTCCATAAAGAGCATCTCGTGGTCGAAAGACACATTTAAGAAGCAAAGGTAATAGTCAAATCTTTCCAGCACATTATCTACAGTGGTAGAATTCATAAGACAACGCTGTGTTAGTCTGGATTCGTATGCAGAGATCTCAAAGCACTTTCAAGTTGGAGAAAGAAGTTGGTAGCAGAAGCTTCCTTAGACTTAAATCTACAAAGGTTTAGGCTACCCATTTGTTTCTCTCAGACAGTCTCAAAGGTGCTTCATGATTCCTTTACCAGCTACACGGTGCAAGAGAGAGAGAGAGAAGGAGAGAGAGAGAGACAGACAGACAGACAGACAGAAATGGGGCTTAACAACCATTGAGGAATGAAAGGACAGATGGGAGAGACACAGAAGGCAACGAAGCACTCTTGAGGAAGGTGTAGTAGATAGAGAAGTGTAAAGGAAAAGGGATGGGCATATGATAGATACTGGGGTGAATGCATGGTGAGGGGAACAATTATTGTGTAGGGTACAAGTGAGAGATCACGGAAGTGATCAATCTGGTAAAGAATGAGAAAAGATGAACTGGAGTGATCCTGAAAGAAGGGTTTATACATAGGTAGAAATCCAGCTCAGCTGGATATCATAGAATCATAGAATAGTAGAGTTGGAAGAGACCTCATGGGCCATCCAGTCCAACCCCCTGCCAAGAAGCAGGAAATCGCATTCAAAGCACCCTCGACAGATGGCCATCCAGACTCTGCTTAAAAGCCTCCAAAGAAGGAGCCTCCACCACAGTCCAGGGAGAAGTTCCACTGCCGAACAGCTCTCACAGTGAGGAAGTTCTTCCTGGTGTTCAGGTGGAAGCTCCTTTCCTGTAGTTTGAAGCCATTGTTTGAAGCCAGGTCAGCAGAAAAAAAGCTTGCTCCCTCCTCCCTATGACTTCCCTTCACGTATTTGTACATGGCTATCATGTCTCCTCTCAGCCTTCTCTTCTGCAGACTAAACATGCCCAGTTTTTTAAGCTGCTCCTCATAGGCCTTGTTCTCCAGACCCTTGATCATTTTAGTTGCCCTCCTCTGGATGCTTTTCCAGCTTGTCAACATCTCACTACAATTGCGGTGCCCAGAATTGGTCACAGTATTCCAGGTATGGTCTGACCAAGGCAGAATAGAGGGGTAGCATGACTTCCCTGGATCTAGATGCTATACCCCTATTTATGCAGGCCAGAATACCATTGGCTTTTTTAGCAGCCGCAGCGTCGCATTGGAGGCTCATGTTTAACTTGTCCATGAGGATTCCAATATCTTTTTCACACGTACTGCTGTCGAGCCAGGCGTCCCCCATTCTATATGTTTGCATTCCATTTTTTCTGCCGAAGTGAAGTATCTTGCATTTGTCCCTGTTGAACTTCATTTTGTTAGTTTTGGCCCATCTCTCTAATCTGTCAAGATCCTTTTGAATTCTACTCCTGTCTTCTGGAGTGTTAGCTATCCCTCCCAGTTTGGTGTTGTCTACAAACTTGATTATCGTGCTTTCTAACCCTTCATCTAAGTCGTTAATAAAGATGTTGAACAGAACCGGGCCCAGGACGGAACCCTGCAGCACTCCATTCGTCACTTCTTTCCAACTCGTAACTCTATCGAAAAAAGAGATCAGATTAGTCTGCCATGACTTGTTTTTGGTAAATCCGTGTTGGCTATTAGCAATGACCGCATTTGTTTCTAAATGTTCACAGACCACTTCCTTAATGATCTTTTCCAGAATCTT
The DNA here is from genome assembly GCF_035594765.1 of Anolis carolinensis. Taxonomy (NCBI): domain Eukaryota; kingdom Metazoa; phylum Chordata; class Lepidosauria; order Squamata; family Anolidae; genus Anolis; species Anolis carolinensis. Next base: position 90,404,467 of record NC_085844.1, read on the forward strand.
GCCTGGTATTGACGTGAGGCTGACTGGACGGTAATTGTTTGGGTCGTTCTTTTTTCCCTTCTTGTAGATAGGGACCACATTCTCCCTCCTCTAATCTTCTGGGACTTCTCCTGTTCTCCAAGAACTCTTGAAGATAATTGCCAGTGGTTCTGAAATAACCTCAGCTAATTCCTTCAATACTTTTGGATGTAGCTGATCTGGCCCTGGGGACTTGAATTCGTTTAGAGTGGCCAGGTGTTCCTGGACACCTTGTTTCCCTATTTGGGGTTGGATTTCCCCTAATCCTTCGTCCATTCCATGTTGCTGAGGTTGAAGATGGCTTTCTTTTTGTGAGAAGACCGAGGCAAAGAAGGCATTAAGTAGTTCTGCCTTTTCCCTGTCCCTTGTCATCATCACCCCATCTTCTCCTCGCAGAGGCCCTATTGCCTCCTTGTTCTTCCTTTTTCTACCAACGTAAGCAAAAAAGCCTGTTTTTAATGTCCCTGGCAAGCCTGAGCTCATTTTGCACTTTAGCCTTGGAAACCTTTTCCCTACAGGAGTTGGCTATACATTTGAATTCTTCTTTGGCGATTTCTCCCCTTTTCCACTTCTTGTGCATGTCTCTTTTGAGTCTTAGCCCGGTTAGAAGTTCTTTGGACATCCATTCTGGCTTCTTTGCACTTGTCATATTATTTTTTTCTTTTTTGGCACTGTTTGCATTTGCGCCTTGAGTATTTCACTTTTTAAAAACTCCCATCCATCCTTAACTCCCTTGTCTTTTAATATTGGCGTCCTTGGAATGCTGCTCAGCATTTCCTTCATTTTTTGGAAGTCAGCTCTCTTAAAGTCCAGAATGTGTGTTTGACTTGTCTTAGTTTCAACCTTCCTTTGTATGGCAAACTGCAGAAGCACATGGTCACTTGCCCCTAAGGATCTGACCACTTCGACTGTATTGATCAGGTCTTCCACATTTGTTAAGATTAGATCAAGAGTAGCTGATCCCCTTGTTGCCTCTTCTACCTTCTGGACCATAAAATTGTCTGCAAGGCAAGTGAGGAATTTGTTGGACTTCGTACTCTTGGCCGAGTTTGTTTTCCAGCAGATATCGGGATAGTTGAAATCGCCCATGACTACTATATCTCTTCTTTGTGCCTATTTGGTCAGCTGTTGACAGAAGGCTTCATCAAGTCCTTCATCCTGACTCGGAGGTCTGTAGTAGACATCCAAAACAAGATCTTTTTGAGTCCCGGTTCCCTTGATTCTTATCCAGATGCTTTCAAGATGGTTTCCCGGATTACAGTTTTGCATTTCTTCTACAACGTAACTGTTTTTGACATATAAAGCTACTCCCCCTCCTCTCCCCTTTGTTCTATTTCTGTGAAAGAGGGTATAGCCTTCAATGGCTACATTCCAGTGATGGGAGTCATCCCACCAGGTTTCAGTGATGCCTATGACATCGTACATGTGGTGCTGTGCTAAAAGTTGGAGTTCGTCTTACTTATTTCCCATGCTCTGTGCATTAGTGTAAAGACATGTAAGCCCCTGTGACCTTCCCCCAAGCTGTTTATTTGGGATTATTGTGCTTTCGGTACTTGGTCCTTGCTGTGTTTGTGCAGCCCTCCGTTTAGCCTTTTGGCGGTTCCCTGTGGTCGGGGGTAATATAGTGTTCTCCAGGCTGTTGTTCCCCTCCCCCAGTGGATCTAGTTTAAAGTGCGCCTGATGAGGTTTGTGAGTCTGTGCGCAAAAAGATGTTTTCCTACTTCTGTGAGATGCACCCCATCACTTGCCAGTAGGCCATCCTCCTGGAAGAATAGGCCATGGTCGAGGAAGCCAAAACACTTCTCCTGACACCATTTTCTGAGCCAATTATTGACCCGTGCACATGTGCATTTCCCAGTCAAATGCACCATCTGAGGTTGAAATCCAACCCTGCCTTGTACTCCTTGGCAACTAGTCATCCCTCCAAAGCAGTTATTTTGCAGCGGAGCCCATAATTATTATTTAAATTTCCAGATGTACCCACGAGCTCCTGTTCCGCCAGAACAGTTGCATACCGGGTACCACTACTGAAGTGTGCAGTGGAGTATTTCTCCATTCTGTATCTAGAGGCAAATGGAGGGGGATTAGTCTATTTTTAAATAAACTACAGATTATCGAGGTCTTATAGTCTGAGATGACTGAAGGTCATAGACATTTATTCAATATGCCTACAGCTGGTGCTACTGTGCAGAGTCACATGAACAATTTTTAAAATCGCCTTCTATAGCTGTTATGTGGTTTAACTGAGCTTCTAACACACAACTGAAATTACAGCAACACTGAAGCATGCTTTGTCTATTTAAGGCAAACTTAGAGTGTGATGATCAAAACACTGCTTCCTGTTTGTTTCAATGGAAGCCCTAAATTTAAACACAAAGGAACTGATGCTTTTTCTTCTTTCTGTCTATTCTTCCCTTTGCTATTTCCATACTTACGATCCATTCTAGAAACACAATAACCAATTTTGCATTTTTTTTAGAAATTACAGACATTAAACACCTGTCTAATACGAGACAGACTTGGTGTATTGTACACATACTTTTTTCTACTAAAAACATAACCTGATTGTTTTAAAAAGAAAACATTCTCTCCAATGATGAGACTACTGTTGAAACGCTTTTTATTGGAGAAGTAACTCAGACCATGATGTATCTTCAAATGCAAACCATTAAAGAAATGGACTTATATAACACAAGTCCATTAAGGAAATCAAAAATCAATCTTACTCCATTTTGAACAAATAACCTCACTTGCAATCTACTTTGTACACAATGCCCATCCCTTCAGGCTTTTAAGGCGGAAGAATCTATTTTATAGTATGGATGTGACTGCAGTGCATAGCAGAGGGATAGCAGAGGATTACTGATTCATGCAATTGCTGTTCCTACAAATAAAAAAAACTTTCCAAATATTATACAGTCCCAGGCCCAAACATTTTAACAGATGCTCTTATAATTAAGGATGGTGCTACTAACCCAAATGTTCTACATTAAACTGCTCTGAATCTGCCCCAATACAACTCAGAAGTGTCTCTAGAGTATTTCTGGCATCCAAAACAGCTAGGTGGGCAGCTCCTTCGCAGAGGCTTTCTGCTAACGTCGTATCTCCTGGTCACAAAGTGAGTGTTCTGCTGTGACCTTCTGAAACTATTTTACCAGCAATCCCCTTGATAAAGCAACTTCTGGTCTGCAAATCCTATTGTGTGGACTCCCTACAGAAGTGGAATAGAGTCCATTTTATCTGGCCCATGAAGACATGGCCTGAGGACTGCAACTGAACCCCCTCCTTGATACACCTCTCCAAATGCTTTTCCTGTATGGCAGGGGGTTGGACTGGATGGCCCATGTAGCTTCTTCCAACTCTATTATTCTATGATTCTATGAAATCCAAATGTAATTTTGGTACCTAAATCCTCATGGCTGTTATATGTCCTGACAAATATGTCCTGTGCCATCTGGTGACTAAACTAAAGGGTGACAAACCAAATACTTTTGATTCCCGCCCTTTCTCTCTGTCTCTATCTCACACACAAACAGAGAAAGACATAAAGTGATTATAAAGAGATTATGCCAGGGACTAATATTTCTGCCCATTGACTGCAAATGTTTCATACCTGGACTTGCAGCCAGTGGTTCACAGACTAGTCACTAGCCATGGACAACTAGTTCAAATAGCAACATTTTAAATCTTTAAAGCAGAGCTTCCCAAACATTTCATGTTGGTGACATACCTTTTAGATATGCATCATTTTGTGACATAATTCACTTTTACTAGTTAACCAGAGGTGAAACCACCCCAATGTGAGTGAGAAACTGTAATAACAAAATGTATGGGGGCATAACATATTTCATGAAAACCTTGTATTTATATATTTTAAAAAATATATGATTTATTGCTTATTTTACATACATACAGAGGTTTCTCATTATTTTTGCACAACCCATCTAAACAGTACAGCTGACATACTAACTTTCAGGACACACAGTTGAAAATCTCTGCTTTAAATCATCATAAAAGACGATGGATAAGGAAAATGTGGCCAGATACTGTCAGACTGCAGTTCACATCATCTTTTACTATGTGCTATCATTGATGATCGAGCAAAATGTTGAAAATCCTACATTCCTATTCCTTGAGAAAGCAACAACTATTTTGCCCTTCTGGTTACATGTCACCGGAAGTACAAGGGTTCTCAAAACCATGAAAAGAGCAATCAGCGGTCATTTGGGGGCAACTCAATTAAAATCTTGTGAATCATTTGAAAAATCAAAACACCCAGTGCATTTTGATATAATATATAATTGTAACAAACACTCTTTCCAACAGTTTGTAAGAAACCTACCATCCAGAATGCTAATCTATTTCTAAAGAACACTATTAGACAATACTTGGAATAATGTCACAGAAGGTTCAATGGACACCGATCAGGAAACAAAACAAGGACTGCACTGTCTGTCACCAAGAACAGAACAGAAAAATTTAGACCTTGTCTAGAAATAAGTCTGTCCAGTGCCATCTAATGATTAAATTACATAATAGTAGAGATGTGCGCGAAAACTTTTCCTTCATTTCCTTCATGCTATTGTTTTGTTTCTATCGTTTGTCTACGCAAAATGAATGACATTTTCGTAGGAAACGAGAGACAACACAAAAATGAAAGCCACACAGTCATCGTGCTTCCTTTTGTTTTCCTTTTGTTTCAGCCCTATAACAATAAGCAGGTACTGATAGAGGGCTGCTTTCCCATTACAGCTGATGTGTACCAAGCTGAGTCTGGAGGAGTGCCTCCCCATGACAGCTGATGTGTGCCAATGGGTGTTAATAATAATAATAATAATAATAATAATAATAATAATAATAATAATACCAATAGTACTCTGGGGAAGACCCAAACATTTTAAAAGTTGGTGGGCTAAAAGGAGTCGAAATGCCCTCAGTGTGTGGTGATTTTCACCCCTCTAGCCTAAAACCTCGGGGGGGGGGGGGGTGGAGAGAGAGAGAGAGAGACTCTGAAGCCCTCCCATTGCAACCAATGATCCAAAAGTTTTCATTTTTTTCGTAAGCCGGACAAAAATTCTGTTCATATAGGCGCCCCATTTTTGTTAGCAGGAACAAATACAAAAATGAGACAAAATGAATGAAACTACACAAAATGAACAGTAATTCCATACAAAAGCACAACACTACAGAATAGTAGTATCCGCACAAGTAAGGCAGTCTTAACTTGTACAGAATATCTCTCTGAAACACACACATGCATGCATACGTATACAAAGAGAGAAAGAGAGAAAGAGAGAGACCTGTTTTGTACAACAATGTGAGGATATCCCAGACTTTTGGGTGGCAGGCAAAGTCTTCCATTTTTCAGGATGTGGTTACCTTTACAAGGTCTGCTTTTCTTTCTAGAAAAAGGGGCAATAACTTTGCCTATCCTCAATGATTAATATGATCTTGTACTTTGTAATGCATATATTTTAGCCCACTATATATTCTAAGAAAGTGAATATTGGTCTGGCATATTAAGACTACATCAGTTCCACAGACATATTTAATGCAGTGTCATTTAAAATGTATGCTTTTAAAAAAAAGCTATGCAAGTCCCTTTCCAAATTACACAGATAATGACTTCCTTTAATCATGTTCTAGTGATACCTTGAAAAGGAATCAACAAAAGAAGGAAATTATATGATGCTGCAAAAGTTTTAGCCACTGGTTCAAAGAAGCAATTTTTTTCAGCAGAGTCTACAAAACTAGTTATCTGCAGAATCATAAACTAATTCATTTTATTTCTGTTCGCATTAAATCCCTTCACACTAAATTCAAGTTAGAAGCAATATTCAACTAGAAAGTTTATTTGGACAAACTTCAGCAAATCACCATTTCTAAACTCAATTGAAGCACTGAATAGCTGTGTGATAAATTACTCGCTTTACTTCTTTTGTAAAATTCAAGTGCAAAAATTAACAAATATTGCCTCTTCCTAGAGCATTCTGCTATTTTAGAGCTAGGGAGAATACATAAGTAAAGATACAGGAAAGAGGGGCAGAGTAATCCCCAATCCCCCCAAAATAAACTATCATTGCCATTAATAATATGCCAAAACCCAAAATCCCCACATTTCACCAATTAGAGTTAAGAACACTAATAATAAAAAACATCATTCAGTTCAATCCTCACTTGGCTAAAGACAAACAGGCAAAGTGTTCCATTGCCAAAAACCTTCTGGCTACATGAGAATAACAATTATGGCGATTCAACAACAAGAACACAAATATTAAGAAAAAGTCCCAGTACTGTTCATTCACATTTCTAGAAACAAAACCAAAAACAAATCAAGCACATTGTTTCACTGGGGAAAATGAATATGAAATAAAATCATCCTTTAAGTAGGTGGTCCTCCTGTTGCAGAGCAAGATACAAATACTCCAAATAAATAAATACGTACACACATAATTCACTCTTCCTTGACACAATCAAAACCATGCTCATTTGTGGTGTATTTTATACTATGTATGTGCCTTCAAGTCACCTGTGGTCATCCCATGAATTTCATAAAGGATTTCTTAGCCAAATAATAGCCAAGAGATGGATTCATCCATTTCTTCTCTGAAAGTAACCATGTCTGATCATGCTCATCTTCCAAGATCTGAGAGGATCTGGTGCCTTGCAGATATTTCGGCTCTCTTACTCCAGAGATTATTGTTACTTTGTTTCCATCTACCAGTCAAACAAGAAAAGCAAACACAGAATTCAATCAGTTTCTTCATAATATGCCAAAATCAAGGGTCAGCAAAATTAAGCAAACTTCATGGAAGGGGGGGGGGGTCAAAAAGTTAGTCGTGATCCCAGGTGAGCCTTTATTCCCCAAAGACATCTGCCTTACTTCAGATTCCCTGGACTAGAGGGGATAGGGGGAAGTATCAAAGAATAAATACTCAAGTGAAGATCAGAATAAACAGCTAGATTTATAATGGAAGAAAGTTTTCTCTAGTCCAACAAATGTGCCATAGATCAAACTCATCTTGAAACATAGAGTGATTAAAACAAGCCACCCTTGAGAGGTGTTACTATTTTCAGAAGAACCATTGAAGTGCAACTTAACTGCTTCTTCCAACTTCTACAATCCTATTTTATATCAATGTTAAAACCCATGCACAACATGCCAGGTAGGCGGAAATATTAAAGAAAGATGGTAGCAATTATATCTGACCAGTTTATGCACTAGAGTAGCACAAACCTTCAATTAATGTTAATAGGGTGATACAAAGATTATCTTTCCTATAAATAATAATAATGAAAGAGGGTTCCATGTTACGGTAATTCTGAAAACTAAATATAAGAGAAAACTGATATTTTAGGACTGCAGGAAAAATTCCACTCATACTTTTAAACAAAAATCCTAGTAAACTCTGTGGATTATGTTAAGAACTATCTGTCTCCTAGATCAGTTTTTCCTGCTGCTCAGTCTGTAAAGAGACCTAATTTTCAGCTTTTGAAATTTCCGCAGCAACATTTATAACTATGATGTCATAAACTCAACCCCAATTTCACAGCAAGATCAAGCACAGTGAGCAGATGGGATGCAAAGAAGAAAGCCCATTTAAAATACAAATCTCTTTCATAAGGAAGAAAAGGGTGAAGGCACAGAGAGTGAATGGGCCTCATTTTTAAGTATGGCATATTCAAAAGACTATCCTTGTATAAAATTCTATCTAAGGCAAGAGCGGTGATACCAGGTAACTCTTAAATTCATCACATTTCATGTTCAATTAATAAATGGAAGCTAAAGATCAAAAAAGGGTATCAATTATAAGGTGTGAAGCACTAGAATAAGCTAAAAGTCACAGGAGCGGCATTATCAATTTAAAGATGGGAGTAAATTTTTAATATAGGGCATCAATAGTGTACTTATTTAACTGATAAAGAAGATTTTCCCACAATTAAAAACACGCATTAAGTGCGTTCCTGCCACTTGAGACTCACAGTAGGGGAAAAAATGGCTTGAGTAACACTGAGTAAGTGACAGAAACAGAGAGGTGGGAAATGGTAATATGAATCTCAACAACAGAATCAGTGCTTTGTGTGGAAAAAATACCTCTTACTGGATGAAGTAGGTTTAAAATAATTCTGTTGCAAATTGCCATAGCTAGAGATGTGTTCTAGGGAGAAGCAAATGAAGTTTTCCGTTTGAGAAAGCTCAATAAACAAATTTAGCTTTGCTCTTTCTATATAATTTAAGAATTGCAACAGATTGCCGCACTGGAGTGTGGAATGAATTTGCTACCCATATCATATTATTTGTTGGCCCAAGCACAGCAAAGTTACACCTTATAATATGTGGCTCATCTGACAGTAGTAATATATGGAGGAATCATGAGCAGTTGACATTTTCTGTATAAAACAATCAAATGGATGCTTTCAGGCCTTGACTTCCTAGATAGATAGCTATTTAAGATACTCATGGCATTCCTTCAAATATTCAGTGATTCCTGATGGTTTGACTGCACATATTATTTCCTCATAGAGATGAGTCAGGTGAGTTATATGATTTGAATATGGTTAAATCTTTGTCATTGAGAACATGCATTGCATGAGACCAGGTGTGGGAGATGTACAGTCTTCCAGCTGTTGTTGAATTACAACTCTCTGGTCCACACAGTCACCAGTGAGGAATTTTGGGATTTGTAGTTCAGCAACATACAAAGGTTCCATTACTTCCATCCCTGTTACTAGGCAGTGGCAAATATGAGAAATATTTCGGGTATAAAGGTACAAAACAAGATGGTATAGGAGTCACGGCAGAAGTTGCAAGATCTAAAAACATTCCCCTTTGTTGCTCTATTTCAGGGGTCCTCAAACTTTTAGAGAAGAGGGCCGGTCCACAATCCTTCAGACTGTGGAGGGGCCAAATTATCATTTGGGAAAAAAAAAAGTTCCTATGCACACTGCATATGTCTTATTTGTAGTGCAAAACAACAACAACAATGAAAGAACAATACAATATTTAAAAATGAAAACAATTGTAACCAACATAAACCTATCAGGATTTCAATGGGAAGTGTGGACCTGCTTCTGGCCAATGAGATAGTTAATTAGGATTGTTGTTGTGTCATTTCAGACTTTGGGTGAGGCTAAGTCTAAAATTGGAGCCTCCGATGGCTCAGTGTGTTAAAGCACTGAGCTGTTGAACGTGCAGAGCGAAAAGTCCCAGGTTCAAACCCGGGGAGCAGAGTGAGCGCCCGCTGTTAGCTCCAGCTTCTGCCAACCTAGCAGTTCGAAAACATGCAAATGTGAGTAGATCAATAGGTACTGCTCTGGCGGGAAAATAACGGCGTTCCATGGAGTCATACTGGCCACATGACCTTGGAGGTGTCTATGGACAACGCCGGCTCTTTGGCTTAGAAATGAAGATGAGCACCAACCCCCAGAGTTGGACACGACTGGACTTAATGTCAGGGGAAACCTTTACCTTTACCTTTGATGTCTAAAATTATTTATTTATTCATTTACTACATTTATTTATTACATTTATATCCCGCCCTTCTCACCCCGAAGGGGACTCAGAGCAGCTGTATGTACATACAATATATTATATTATTAGCATATCACATTAGCATTATATATTACTATATTGAACTATACCACTATACTATAATATTATATGTAATATATAACATATAATTAATATTATTATATGGAATTATTATTAGTATTATATTGTATAACATTATAATATTATTATCAATATTATATGTATATACAATATATTATATTATTTAAAATGATATAAAAATATTATATTATAAAACTGAGGGCAGGGGCCAGGTAAATGACCTTGGAGGGCCGCATCCGGCCCCCGGGCCTTAGTTTGGGGACCCCTGCTCTATTTCCTGCAGAGCATGATTCACAATGCAGGCCAGCATCAGCCAGAATCTACTCAATCTTCTTGTGATTTTTATAGTGGTGTTTCTGTAGAATGAAAACCTTTTGTGGCGAAATTCGTCTAACTAAAATACCCTAGGTGATTCATTTCAAATAATGAGTGTCAAGGAAGAGATAAACAAGAAGTCACAGGACCATCTTCAGCTGCCTTCCATGAGGAATACAACACTGTGTGCTTAAACTAATTTTGATAAAGTATTATAATGAAATATAATTCAGGGATCTCATTAAAGTGACAAAAACAATTCTTTCATGTTGATGTTTTAGTACTTAGAAAAGTATACATGGTGCCTGTGTGCTTGTTTTTGCTCTGTTGATCTCAATCGTTGAAAATACTACCAATTCCTATCAAATTCATTTATTTTCAGGGTTTCACTCATGAAGTAATTTGTTTGCATTTATGAAGGACTTGTTCCTCTGCATGCAGTGCCTTAATACTATTATAATACTCTTACTGACAAGATGCAGACACTTGGAAAATGCTTAGAGGCACTGTGCTACTTCACATGTTTCAGGCTAAGAACAGATTCTAAGTTAATCCCTAGAACATTTTACACCATGGATGAAGCACTGTTGTATTTGTCATTTAGACAAAGCAGAGTATAATTTACATTTTGAATTGGAATTGCACAGTGAAACCCCTGTATCCATGGGCCGGGGAGGGGGGGCACTGGGGAAACAAGAAATAGTGGATAAGAGCAAAAACTACTGAAATGTATTACTTTCACTAGAAGCAACCATTGAGTTATCCTGGAGGATATAGAAATTCCCTAGAGATATATCCTCTCTAGAATTTTGCTAGATCCTCCATGACAACACCATGGTTAATTTCTGGTAGATGTCATTCATTTCAGTAGGAACCATGATTATCCACTGGAGGACCTAGAAAATTCTTAGAGAGGACACATTTGTTAGATACAGTTATGTAAAACTGCAGGTACTGGTCCCACAGGCATAGGAGAGGTGCACATTTATGTTTTAAGGAAACGGCTAAACCACCCTTCTATGTTTCCTTAAAAAATAGATAAACGTGCACCTCCCCTATGCCTACAGACCAGTATCTGCAGTTTTGAAATGAATGACTTCTACCAGAAGTTACCATGGTGTTGCCCTGGAGGATCTAGCAAAATTCTAGAAAGGATATCTCTCTAGTGAATTTCTAGATCCTCCAGGATCTAAATATATGCAGCAGAAACAGAAAGCCCTGAGACACAGTAAGATGACCAACAATATCTGGAAATGAATTTCCCCCAACATCATAATACCAGGTGATTGTTAAACTATATCTATTCAGCAAGACATGCATGTGCTATTTTTAAAAAAAAATCATGTTGAGGAAATAACACACTAACTTCTTGCAAAGTTGAAAATTCTCTACACTAATTAAGGTTGAACAGACAGACATATTCACATAGTAAAAGTATTATGCTAGTACTCTGCGTCATGTCTGTTTTTAATGAGGGATAATATGGAAGGGATAATAATGGGGAGATTATGGAACCTTCCACCTGAAAGGGATTAATGAATAGTTTCCAAAAATTGTTTACTTGTTATTGGCAAAGTCCCATGTGAGTATGTGTTGCCATAATACTAGAAGGTAGCCTGGAAGGATGGTCTGAAAAACCAACTCAGGTATGATTATTCAATATAGAGTATGTCTGCACCTTGCACGATGTGAAAGAGTAATCTAGACTCAAAAGGGATCCGAATGAAAAAGGGAAGGCAGAGGAAGGAATACTATAGGGTCACATGATGCATCAGTCACTTTGGTCTGAATGGCAATTAGGGTAAAATCTGGGGGGGGGGGGACATGCAATGAGTGGTAATCCATAACAAAATTGTTAAAGAAGAAGTAAAAAAGATGCAGCAGCTACTAAACCAAGACAGGTGTTCAATTCAAAGTGAAACACAGCATTGTGGAAGTCTGTTCCAAGAATATCCTACTTTCTTTTTTACTTATATTTCATTTTCATATTGAAAGACACTATACTTTAAACTCCATCTTCCTGTTCTAGGATTCAGTCTATGGTCCTTGGGAGGGCATTCTAGGGCTGTAGGATAGTTAAGATCTCTGGTTCCAGGGGCAGTCTACCATTTGAGAATGATTTCTCACCTTGGGATGACCCCTCTAAGCCACCAGATACCTCTGAGGCCCTGCTATGCCTGTCTGACATCCACATTCCAGCATAATGCAATCACAGGTAATTCATGGGCTGAACAATAAAAAAACAATTCTCGCACCAGTTGTGCAAGACCTGCCTCCTACAGTACATGTGCTACCACTAAATACAGGCAAGGAAGGATATGGATGAAGAGAGATGGGAAGCATCTAGGGACCAGGTGAGCTCTGAATACTGCAGGTCCACAGCCTCTCCTGATCCACCCTCTTTCAATTTCTCTTCTATACTATGTCCTCGAGCCCCGCCAAGAACATTAGAGAACTGGCCAATCAACTTCATAGCAATTCTGCCATACTGTGAGCCAACCAATTGGCCTCAATTAAAGGTTATATTGCTTCAGTTTGGACCCACCAAAGTTTTGAAATCACTTTCAAAAGCATCTCCTCCACTAATTTGTGAAATGAACCATAGTACAAACACTCTGAAAGGCTGAGAGTAATATTCCTGGAGGAATTGAATTACACTATGTAACACAATTTTTGTTCCTGGGTTATAAATGTCACTTCCAATTAGGTTCTATCATAAAAAAAATCCTGCAGCACATTTTGCTATAGTGTTTCCAAGAGTCTCAACTAATTCAACATACAGTAGTTTGTGGCAGTCACAAAAGCAAAGTTTCTGGAGTATAACAACTACAGTACTTTCAAAGTGAGTAACAGACAATTAAATAATAACACTTTCAAATCAGAAACAGCAAATGTTTCAAATTTTGTTACATAGTGTTAATGTTCCTGTAAGTACTCTGATGCATCAGCAGCATCAGCAAAAGATTCAAGAACAGTATGTACAAAGTACAAGACTGGGCACAAGAAATTATGGAAACAGAAAATAGTTCCTTTTAACCAGAACTGACAAAAAAGAACTAAATGAATGGTGAAATGATGAAAGAATCGAAGAAAAGCATGGCTCCCGTATTACTAGAGCAGGTTTCAAAAATTGTGGTCATATGAAGAAAAAACAAACTACATTAACATATTTCTATTAAGGTTGTTTAAGAATGAGCCAGTGTGGTGCAGTGGTTTGAGCACTGGGCTGCAACTCTGGACAACAGGGTTCCATCACTCTGGAACACTCTGTCGCCTGAAGTTCGTGCCTTGCGGGACTTATCAGTCTTCCGCAGGGCATGTAAGACACACCTGTTTCGGCAGGCTTTTGATCTCCGTTATTGCTGTTTTTAAATTTCTTAGATTTTAGCTTGTTTTTGTAAGCCACTTCGAGCCCTGGGGGAGTGTTTTAAAGATTTTTTTAAAAGATATTTTAAAGATGTTTTTAAATTGTTAGATTTTAGCCTTTCTTGTAAGCCACCCTGAGCCCTAGGGGAGTGGCAGCATATAAGTTTAAATAATAAATAAATAAATAAAATCCCTGCTCAGTCATATTTCACTAAGTGAAGTTGGGCAATTCACTCTCTCAGCTTCATTGGAAACCTCCTCTGAAGAAATCTTGCCATGCAAATCTCAGACAATGGCCAACTACTTCCAAGCAGTCAAAAATAAAATAATGAGAAACAAAAGCAACAAAATGTTTATCTTTTTCCTATATCTGTTACACATATTCTGAAGCACAAATAGTTAGCAATAATCAAAGAGGTGAACGTTTTCATATTTGGAAATACAGTGTTCCCCCACTACTTCACGGTCTCGCTGGGTTTTCTCGGATGCTTATGGGACATGACCATATAGCACTCCCTCCCTCACAGGCACAAAAAGGCCTGGCCTGGCCTGTCCTCCTCAGTTCCCAGCAGGTAGCATCAGTAGGCCCAGCCTGCGCCTCATTGCCTCAGCCTCAGCGAATTAAAAGAACCACCACAAAGACGAGACTGAGGAGGTTTGTGTGTGTGTGTGTGTGTGTGTGTGTGCGTGTGGGGAGAAAGAGGGAGGGCCGCCAAGTCCACACACCAAGCCCTCCCTGGCTTGATGGCCATGGCTTCGAGGAATACATTAAAAGAGAGAGGGAGGGAGGAAGGACAAGGCAGCCAGAGTAGGAGCAAGGGAAGCAGCTCTGAGGAGAAGCAGCAGCAACAATACCTCAACAGAGAGCTGCCCCGGACGCCCACAAGAGGGAGGGCGCGGCGGGAGCTGGTGCGGGAGGGGGGGGCGTCAAAAAGAAGCACAGAAAGAAGAAGAGCAAGGGGCCTGCTGGCGCTGGTAGGGAAGGCTTTACTGCCAAATAGTGTCACATACAGTGCAAAACAGCCTATGAGACTCCACGGGGCTTGCGAAGGGGAGAAAGGCCAACTAACTACTAAAATAATGTATAAATATTAAAATAAATATAGCGTCCCTACTTTGCAGATTTTCACTTTTCGCGGGCGGTCCTGGAACGTAAACCCCGCAATAAGTGAGGGAACACTGTCGTGTATATTAGCGGTGTGCATTCGGGTAAAAGCTTGTCTCATTTCATTTCCAGCTTTCGTTGCGAGGCCCAATACGTTTTTGGAAAGCCTCCAGAAATTGTTTTCGATTGTTTTGTTTCGGGGACCAGAAAATCAGCCCATTATGGTGGAGGGCTTCCAACTCATTGGCTCCCCTTCCTGAGGTGTTTGGCTGCCTGGCAGGCACTGTGCTTCTTCTCTTCCTCCTCCTCCTCCTCCCTTCCTCACGCCCGCAATGCCCCACATTAACTCACAGGAGTCATGGTCAGGCATCCCCACATCCAGACCTCAGCAAGCATACAGGAAGGAACCACTGCCCCTCCCTCCTTTCAACTCAGAGAGTGTGGTGGGCAGCGGGGCATGTGTGATTGTGCAGGCGCTTGGCTGCAGGCAGGCACTGAGGGGTGAGCACAAGCTTTCCAGGCCTGCCTGCATGCCCCAAGCCACACACAAGCTCTCCCTGGAAACAAAGTGTGTGTAGCGGGGTGCAGGCAGGCCTGGAAAGTGCACATTCACCTCTCAGTGCCTGCCAGTAGCCGAGTGCCAGCAGTCACACACCCACACACATGCCTGGAAAGGAGGGAGGGGAGGTGGTTCATTCTGGCCTGATGATGAGGTCCGGATGTGGGGCTGCCCAGCCGTGACTCCCCTGAGTGAATGTGGGGCATTGTGGGTGCGAGGGAGGGAGGAGGAGAAAGAGAAGAAGCTTGCGCACATAAAATTTCGGCTCCACACAAAAGCAGGCTTTCGTGTCGAGCTGAGTTTTGTGTGGGGAGGGGGGGTTTCTGTTTCGAGCTTCCGAATAAACAGAAGACACAAAAGACATGGAAGAAACAGTAAGAACGAATTTTACGCACATCTCTAATGTATATGTATCTTCTTTTTATTTTACTTCATTTCGGTAACATAGACATACTATGATAGACACTGTAGCATTTAATACTATTCTCATGTTTATACAGTTAATCCTCCATATTCACAAATTCAACTATCTACAGCTTGAATATATTCTAAACCTTAATTTTACCATCTCATATAAGGGTCACCATTTTACTATGCCATTGTATATAATGGGACTTGAGCATGAATATTTTTGGTATCCAGGAAAGGGGGGGCTGGAACTAAAAGACCTCAGTATTTGCAATGTCAAGATATGGTAATTTTTTTATAACACATATAGATTTTACAGATTTTCTTCTCAAGCCAAATTCATTCTGTCAGGGTGTAAAATTTTGAAAGGAAAGCCTTATAAAGTCAAACAGTTTAAATTTCTTTTTGTAGGAAGCCAACACAAAGTGCAGCATTCTTAGGATGGTACCATTTCAGGATGCAAACAGGATAATACATATCTGACTGCTTTCTTCCAGCAAAAATCCCCTCCCAACAGAAAAACATCAAGAAAAAATAATTACCACATTTCTCCTGCATGAATTAAATTGCCAAAAGCAGATCATTTCTGCCACAGTAAAGCATATTTTCTCCCAGGAG
Organism: Anolis carolinensis; assembly: GCF_035594765.1. Taxonomy (NCBI): domain Eukaryota; kingdom Metazoa; phylum Chordata; class Lepidosauria; order Squamata; family Anolidae; genus Anolis; species Anolis carolinensis. The sequence continues at coordinate 90,420,469 of NC_085844.1, forward strand.
TGCAACTACTCTGTGGTGTGGGATTTTTTACCCATCTTATAGTGACCAAGAAAATCGTAAAAACTCCAGAAGACAGAAGTACATAGTAGGCTTCGAGAAATATGTTTGTAACTATAGAACACAGTGTGGGTAAGCCTATTTAAAAGGTAAATTGATTCTCCCTGGAGCTGCTAAGAAAAGCAATTCATCCCAGGCAAAAAGGTGGCTCTGGAGAGGTCAAGAGTAAAAAAAAATTCAGACTTGGGGACCATAAGAAGCCCCAACTTCCCTGCCTTGACTTATGATGGTTCCCAAAGGAGGAATTCAGCCTCCAGCCCTGCAAATTCTGGTTTTTAGAACACTGAATGAAAGAGAATCAAGTGGTAGTTTAGGGAAAATGCCTAAAGATAATCCTTCCTCCTCCTTTTTATGTTTATAATATAATAACTAGTTAAGTAAGAGAAATGTAGTAAGTGAACAGATGCAAAAGGTTAGAGCACAAACCTAGTATAAATTGGATGTTACCGATTATGTATCTTTTTCATGGTGAACTATTACAGTAGAGTCTCACTTATCCAACACTCGCTTATCCAACGTTCTGGATTATCCAACGCATTTTTGTAGTCAATGTTTTCAATACATCGTGATATTTGGTGCTAAATTAGTAAATACAGTAAATACAACATAACATTACTGCGTATTGAACTACTTTTTCTGTCAAATTTGTTGTATAACATGATGTTTTGGTGCTTAATTTGTAAAATCATAATCTAATTTGATGTTTAATAGGCTTTTCCTTAATCCCTCCTTATTATCCAACATATTCGCTTATCCAACGTTCTGCCGGCCCATTTATGTTGGATAAGTGAGACTCTACTGTATTATATTTATTATATTTATTTATACCCTGTTTTATCTCTCCTGCAGGGGATTCAAAGTGGCTTAACATTAAAGCCTCAATATACAATTTAAAATCTACAAATAATAAAGCAGCAGTAAACATCAACAATAGTATTCGTTAATAACACACCAACACATACTAAGTAATGGATTTTCCTAATACTGAAAATCTGGCTTTTAGCAATACACGCATCAATTAAACATACTAAACTCAAGCCATCAAGCATAACATATTCAGTCCATTGAGTGGAAAGCATGTAAGCAAAATAGCATGTAAACAAAGATCTTTCAAATATCCTATTTATACAGATAGGATAAATACAACTGAACACTCTTACCTTCATTTTCAGAAGCCTGGCATTTTACCTGTAGCACCAAATCAAAAGTTCTCTCTGGGTTTTCCCTAAAAGTTAAATATATATATAAATATTATTACTATGCATGCCTCACAAAAATGTAAAATTTCTGATTGTAAAGATATATCTTTGTTCTACCTCAGCTAGTACTACATAACATTCAAAAGAATGAAGATATTGGCTATAATCATTTTTCTTCTCATAAAATGAAATGGTCCTTCTGACACAACAAACTTTTTAAAGAATAACCCCATTAGCCACAGATTCAATATCCATGGTTTCACTTACCCAAGCTGCCAAAAAAAATCCCCCACTATCCTGGAAGTATTTGCGACCTTTTCTATGCCCTCCAATGCTATGTAATAGTAAGCTTCTGGCCCAAATCCAGTCAAAATATAGGATCTACTATATTTCAGGTATTCATGGTAGGTGGGTCTTGTATTCAGGGAATATGGCAGTCATACCATAGTTTCTGATTTTGGAACTTCGCTTAATATGGCTAATTGACTGAACATGTTACATACAACTATCAGAGATGAAGCGAGGGTGGAATGGAGCGGGGAAGAGAATAATGATACACAGTGGATGAAAAATTATCATGGGAATCTGTACTGTGACTGATAAATGTCATGACTCAGACACCATGTCATAGACATTTGCCTTTACATCTGAAGAAAAGGCTCATTTTCCCCAACCCTCCCAAGCATACTAAATATATATATATATATAAGCAGCCTCAGTTAACAAAGCTTCTGACAAAGAAGGAATGGGTTGGTACTGTAATTGATTTTATGTACGTGTCTGCTTAAACTAGGCTTGTGCACATATTTGGTTTGGTCAGTTCCCTTTGGCCAATCTGGCTTGTTCAACAGGCCATAACGGTAAGGGCTCAGACGCCTTGTTTTTCGGCCGAAACAGGCCATGCAGCAGCCTGTCACAGCTCCTCCTCTCCTATTCGGCATCATGCGAAGCACGAAGAAGCTGCCGCGTGCTCAAACAGGGTTTCCCTGTGAACCCTGTCTGTTGGGCCAATCAGAATAGAAGAATACCGTGACGTGTCTTACGCAAGCTGTGTCTATTTAATGGGGCGAGTGCTCAATTGCTCTCAGTTGCATCCTGGCTCTAGAGGTGCTTCAGTCCAATTGCCTTGCCGCTTGGTCTCAACTTTATTTTTTAACTTGGCTTGGCCTCTCCCTAGCATTGAATCTTTTTGATTTTCCTTTATTTTCCTTTATTTTCCTTTATTTTCTTGATTCTTTTTATTTAGTGGGACTGGGAGTTCGGAAAGTGTGGGACAGGTGGGGTGCACGCACGAGTTTGGAGACTTGTGCTTTTCTTTAAAAATATTTGTGTGGCTCTGAGAACCTTGAGTCACCCTTTAGCTTCTTTTTCTTCTCCCCTCATCTCCTTCAGAAAATGCTTTTAAAAGATTATTATTGTTATTTTTATTATTACTAATCCCAGCAAACAGAAGAGCCTCAATGTGTTGTTGAAGGCTTTCATGGCCTTCCTTGCATAGTTTCTCCATACCTCACAACCTCTGAGAATGCCTGCCATAGATGTGGGCAAAACGTCAGGAGATAATACTTCTAGAACATGGCCATACAGCCCGGAAAACATACAACAACCCAGAAGAGCCTCATTCTCTGAACACTACTACCTAATGTTTGAAAACATGCAAATCTGAGTAGATCAATAGATACCGCTCCATTGGGAGACATCTACGGACAACGCTGGCTCTTTGGCTTAGAAATGGAGATGAGCACCAACCTCCAGAGTCAGGCTCAATTAGACTTAATATCAGGAGAAAACCTTTACCTTTACTATACACGTAGCCTGAAGGGAATTTTACACACAATAGTTCATATAATTTTGTGCAGGAAACAAAGTTTGTGCACATCAAACAATCACTATCTCAGCCATCCAAGAGGACATTTTTGGATTATAGGGTATTTCAGATTTTTTATTTCTGGGTAAGAGATGTTCAACCGGTATGATCAAACTACGTATATTTCTACATTCACATTATCTGCCATTTTTGTGGGACATTCACTGAATTCAATGTTAATTCACTATCTTTCATTAGGATTTTACCCCTTGACATGATTCCTACTCCTGTCTATGTGGTCATATGTAAGTATTTTTTATCCTCCCATATTTAGTTTGGTGTATGGCTATTTACAAACCTGAGACAATTCCAAACTTCTGAGTAATTGCTGCAGAAATTATTGGCTAGAAAGTCCTAATTGGATGCAACTACTTCATACATATTTTAAAGGTGATCTCTTCAAGAGAACATGCTGCACTCAGCATGACTAGTCAGAGAGAAAGCAGTACAAGTAAGCAGTAATTATACCAAGAACAGGGGTATGCGGATAAAGAGAAAAATCCCAGTTGTGACTGATCTTAATAGAGGAATCAATTGTGTCTGGGCATGGAGAGAAGGAAAGTAGTACTAACATACTAGTTTCCCTCCACAAAACAGAAACTACCCTAAGTAACCTATGTGTTTATTTCAATGCCGGAAGTAAATTCAAGATCCTAAGCAAAGATAGGCTCCAGAGATTAAAATCTAGCTTGCGAGTACAGTGGGCCCTTGGGATCAGTTGGGACTTGGTGCCAGAATCTGTGGATACTTGAGCATGGAATGATATTCCGAAGCCATAATCAAAATGAACATTCATGAATTATTCCAATTTGCATTTGCCATTTCCTCCCAAACTCTGTTCCTAGTAACTAGACCATCCCTTACAGCTATATAATTGATGAATAGCAGATACAGGGACTTTTCTGTAGTGGTTCCAAATCCTTAGAATGTCCTCCCTCTTTGTTGGCTTTTAAAATATTGAGAGGGCTTTTATCCTGCTTTGCAGATTGTTAATTTTAGAGTGTTGTACCTTTAACTCACTTTAGGATGTGATTATTTTATTTCTGTTTTCAAATTATGTTGCAATTTGTTTTCATCTGAAAAGTTGGTAAGTGTATTAGGTAAAGGAAAAGATTTTCCTCTGACATTAAGTCTAGTCATGTCTGACTCTGGAGGTTGGTGTTTATCTCCATTTCTAAGCCAAAGAGCCAGCATTGTCCGTAGACACCTCCAAGGTCATGTGGCAGGCATGACTGAATGGAGTGTCGTTACCTTCCCGCCCGAGCGGTATCTATTGATCTACTCACATTTGCATGTTTTTGAACTGTTAAGTTGGCAGAAGCTGGGGCTAACAGCGTGAGCTCACCCCACTCCCGGATTCAATCCGCCAATCTTTCAGTCAGAAAGTTCAACAGCCTAGTGATTTAATCTGCTACCAGGGGCTCCCATGTGTATTAAGTGATCACAATAAATAACCATGTTTATCATAGTTCTAAAAATTCTGAACTAACCTAGAACAAGTGAAGGTCACTCACCCTAAAAATTCATCTCTTCATCGCAATCCTGTACATATTTATTAATAACTTAAACTTAATATTGCAGCCTTAAAGGAGCATGAATTTGAACTCCTTCTTGCAACAGCTGCATTACTAGTTAGGTTGTTCAAGTGTTTTTATCAAGATCTGATTCTATAACTGAAACAAGAAAATTCTATATAACTACGACCACAATCTCTTACCTCTAGAAATGGATAACCATCTGAAAGGTCATTATCTCTGTACTGATACAAGGAAAGGGGTGTGGCTTCCTGCTGTGCATATCTACAAGTCAGCTCCTACTAAAGGCATTTTTTCAAGTTTACTCATAACCTCCCACCATATTTTAAGGTGTCAAACCAAAATAACAAAAGTCAGACAAGCTTCTTCTCCCAACTGACACACCACAAATAGATCACGATCACATTGCAAAACTATCACTGTAAAACTACTCAGGATATAAAAGTTCAGCAAAGCTGTCAGTGTCAGAGCCCCAAGTTTTTACCAGGAAAAAAAAACAATGATTGTTCACATGTCACTTGGCAGAAAAAGAAAAAAGAATCTTCTTGGAAATCTTGCTAATCTAAACCCACGAAGATCTTCATAAGGCTGTGGCATCAGTCCATTCACAGGAGAAACCTGCATTTCCTTGCCAAACTAATATTATACAGCCCAAAAATACCTCCTGGAAGCAGGGCAACCAAGAGCTTCCATTGCTATTGCAGGGCTAGTGCCTAAGCACCATCTAATGTATCTTCAAGGCATCTGTCAACTTATGGTGGTCACATGAATTTCATAGGGTTTCCTTAGGCAACTCGCAAGTGGTTTTGCCATAATCTCCTTCTGAAATATAGTTCAAAGCCCTGGTATTCTTTGGGGGCAGCCCACCCAAGTATTAACCAGGTCTGACCCTGCTTAGTTTCCAATATCTAGTAGCACCTTTTAAAGTGGCTTGCAAGGTGGCTTGCAAGTGGCTTGCAATCTAATTATGAATGAGCTAAGGCTAATTAATATTTTCCCCCATTGCTAATGTTTGCATTATCAAATTAATTTCCAAACCTTTTGACTTCTCAGGTGTGGCTTATTTATCAGCTATTCATAATGAAACTTAGAATGTGAACTGAAAATCCTTACGTTGATGGGAGTTGTCAACTGACCAGAAAAACCAGTGGCCTGGCCTGCTCTTGTATCTTTAACAGCGTGTTTCTCCACAAGCTTTTCACAGCATAAAATGCAGTGACTTCCCATTAAGTGATCATGCTGTTCCTGAATGACACAGAAGCAGCAAGAGCATGTAAAATAAACATTTAAGGTGACAGGTGTATAGAAAAGAAAGAAAAAAACCTCAGTCAGGTAAAATTTGCATCTAATGTCCCTCACAATAGTCTGGCAGCATGGGATGATGGAGCTTGTAATATAGGCAAGGGATTTCAGAACTGTTTTTAGAGGGTGGGACAGGCAGGTTACCATACTAATTGCAGAGAGGGAATAAATTATTCTCTCCTTTACTATCATTCAAATATTATTAATTACAGACATGTTAAGGAGCACAATGTATATTTCAAAGGGCCCTCCGTGTGTTCAGAGTAGTTTGCAGTTGAGTGACTACCATGAGTTTTTCCTTGGAAAGGTTTGCTCAAAGGGGTTTGCAATTCCCTTCCTCTGAGGCTGAGAGTGTGACTCGCCCACAATCACTCAGTGGGTTTCCATGGCCAAGTGGAGATTTAGACCCTGGTCCCTAGAGTCATAGTGCAATATTCAAACTATTACACCAAGCTGCTTTCTATTATTTGACAGTCCTGTTGTTTACTTTCAAATATTTAAGGAGAACAAACTGCAGGCATCCTTTACTATTCTAAAGAGAGTTCAGTGACCATCACTGTCTTAACATTATTCAGTGGTTGAGAATTTAACACATTTCTGATTTATTTTTGGTGGTCCAGATTTGCCATATTGTTCAAAAGGCACGGCGCAGTTCACTCAATGGGTTCAGAGATAGACTGAGGCCTCATCTACACTGTTCTATAATCCAGTTTCTGAATCCAGATTATCTGCTTTGAACTGGATTACATGGCAGTGTAGACTCACATAATCCAGTTTAAAGCAGATACTCTGGATTCAGAAACTGGATTATAAGGCAGTGTAGATCCAGCTAGAGAACAGAAACCTGCATAAAATGCAGGAGTGCTACTTTCGGCTCCTAACTCTCCTGTGAATAATGATCCCACATCAGGTTGACTATCTCTTTTCTAGAAATCCAAAATCCTACAATATGCACATTTCAGGTAGCTAGGATACTGACAACTTTACTTTCTCGTGGTTCAATATACCTTATCCCAAATAATTTAAACAATTATTAAAAACACTGCATACAAATTTACCTTCAGGCTATGTGTAGAAAGTGTATTTGAAACTTAAATGAACTTCGTGTTTAGAGTTCAGTTTGTTTGCCAAGATATCTCATTATGTACACATATGCAAACACAAACATTCTAAAATCCAAACAAAATCCAAAACAGTTCTAGTCCCAAGCATTTGGGGTAAGGGGCATAAGTATACTTTATCTGGAAATCCAAAATGATTCATAAGTTCATATTTACATTGGGCCCCATTATGTACATACACGCAAAGGCATTCTAATTTTTTTAAAAAAAAAAAATTAAGCAATTCGGTCACCATACATCAGGAGAAGGGAACATCTTTGTTAAATGTGCCTTTATTTATGGAATATTCATTACAAAAACATACAATATATAGATAAAAATATAAATTTAAATGACAGTAAAAGGTTTAAAATATATGTTCAATATCTCCACTGCCCCCAATGCTTTTGTGGCATTCCTTTCCAGAAATCCACAATGCTGCCAAATTGATCCCAAGAGGGCTGAGGCTGACCACTTTGGCTCCACGGACATAAACTTGGTCTGGATTTACACAAACTTTGGTCTGGATTTACACGGCCATATCATCCAGTTCCTGAATCGAGATGATCTGCTTTGAACTAGATTATACTATGTAACAAATTTGAAAAAAATATGTTCCTGGTTTGAAAGTGCAATTTCCTGTTTAATTATATGGTCCTTACTTTGAAAGCTATTGTTATACTCCAGAAACTTTGTTTTTGTTTTTCTGCCACAAACTATATTGAATTAGTTGAGACTCTATGAGATATTCATTGAAAAACTATAGCAAAATGTGCTGCAGGATGTCCCGCAAAAACAAAGTTTTGGCAGTTGAAGAAATTTTTTCTGTGTTTTAATGATAGAACCAATCAGGAAATATACAGTGTGCAATCCCTTAAGAAAGCTGCCTTAAGAAAGCTCAGAATATTCTAAAGGATCCGTCTCACCCTGGATGTTCTTTATACAAGGACAAATTGGATGAGAGATAGCTTTTATCCCAGAGCTGTGATTATATTGAACTCTGTTCCTTCAAGCTGGTTTGGCATTAGGGGTTGTGCAATAGTCATTAGAATGTGAAAGAATTAGTACTTCCATCCAAGAATTTGTACTTCCATCCAAGTACTAACTAATGTTGACCTATTAGGGTGCCTTTAGAGTATTTGGGAGTCATTACTAAACTTACAGGGAACCTTGTTTGGGGAACCTAGCCAGGGGGAAACTCTGACACATGTGCATGGCTATTAAAGAATATGTAGATTTCATTCCCAGTTAGATGTGTTGCCAGCAGAGACAGGAGCATAACAATGGTATACATAACTGGAGTAACATCATGAAATTTTTTTAAACCTGCATCTAGCCTAGCAAGAGACACAGGGCCCTTCCACATAGGCATATAACCCAGAATATCAAGGCAGATAACCCACAATATCTGCTTTGAACTGGGTTATCTGAGTCCACACTGTCACATAATACAGTTCAATGTGGATTTTATATAGTTTGTGGAAGGGGCCGCAGAAGTCAATAGTGCCATGCCATTAAGGTAGGGATAGAAATGAGATGAGCCTCCAGTTCTGGGGAGTCCAGTTGAAGAAGGAGACAAAATGGAACATGTTTAAAGGATGGCCACCAAAATGATGATAATGATAATATTGCGTTCAGCTGAATTTAATCAGATCATTGCTAGAGGAAACCTGCTGCCACTCAGAGGCTCACATATATAATGTGATTGGGGGTGGCATTGAATTTAATTATATGATGTAAAATGGCAAAAAAGTTATTATATACAATGAAAATTAAATACCATCCCCAATACACATTTTGTTTATATATCTATAAATATTATAAAAGTGAATGTATGTAAGTGGTGGTCTATGTTTGCAGCTCCCGCTTCCAGAGACCACTGCAACTCCCACTTATGATGGATAAGGACTAAACTTGGGACACCGACACCCAATGACCCACTTTACATCCTGCTGATATTGATAGACGTCCAGTTCAAAGCAGTTATTGTGGGATTTTCTACCTTGATATTCTAGGATATAGGGCTATGTGGAAGTGCCCTTAGTCCACATAGCCATATATTCCAGCTCAAAGCAGATATTGTGGGATTTTCTGCCTTGATATTCTGGGATACAGGGCTGTGTGAAAGGGCCCTTAGTCCACACTGCCATATAGTCCAGTTCAAAACAGATAATGTGAGATTTTCTGCCTTGATATTCTGGGATATAGGGCTGTGTGAAAGGGCTTTGAGTTCACACTGCCATATATTCCAGTTCGAAGCAGATATTGTGGGGTTTGAAGTGCAAAACACTTGGAGAGCTGAAGTTTACACATTTCTAATCTACAGGTGCCCCTGGTGTCACAGTGTGTTAAAGCGCTGAGCTGCTGAACTTGTGGACCAAAAGGTCCCAGGTTCAAATCCCGGGAGCAGAATGAGCACCCGCTGTTAGTCCCAGCTCTTGCCAACCTAGCAGTTCGAAAACATGCCAATGTGAGTAGATCAATAGCAGGAAGGTAACGGCGCTCCATGCAGTCATGCCGGCCACCTGACCTTGTGGGTGTCTACGGACAACGCCGGCTCTTCGGCTTAGAAATGGAGATGAGCACCAACCCCCAGAGTCGGTCACGGCTGGACTTAACATCAGGGGAAACCTTTACCTTTACCTAATCTACAGCAATTTCGAATGAGCTTATTCATAACATACATATATAGAGAGCAAGAATTACAAAAACAAAAAACCCAAACCAAAACAAAACAATGTTTGTAGAATGTGGGCCCTTCCACAGTCTAATGGCACAGCCCCTAATGCCACATCAGGGAGGAACCATATAGTCTTAGGGTGCCTCATGATGGATATACAAATCTTCCAAAACCTGAAGGGGAGACTTCACCCCAACCCTCCCCCTCCAAAGGGGCCTATGCTGCCCTCTCCCACAAAGGGGCATCACAGAGAAAGAGGCCCAAAGGGGAAGCAAAGGGCTGAGCCCATCCAGGGGGGCTTTAAGGCCTACTCCCCGCCGCCCTTCCCCCTTGGCTTCCTCCTCCTCCTCGCTGCACACTCACTTGATTCTGCAGTCCATGCTGGCATCTCGAGGGGGGAAAGGCAACGAGACGGAGGCGCCGCCTTGTCCCTCTTCTCTTTCCCCTCAGCCGGCTTGGGCGGGAACGGAGGGGGCCAGGAGAGGCCTCTGGCTCTTCTCCCCACTCTCAGGAGGGGCCCATGGCGAGAGGGGAGGAAGGAGGGCTAGCGACGGCCGCCTCAGCAAGACAAGCGGCAGCACCGCCTCCTCCCCGCTCTTCGCCTCAGTTCCTGTCTCGCGTCGCGGGCACCTGGCGGGAAGCAGGAAGCAGCAGCGCCCGGGCTGGAAGCGCCGAGCCCTGAGAGACCCTTCGCTGCAATGGAGGCGGCTCGGCCAGGTGTCACACTTGTGGCCCTTCCAGCTGCTCCGGGCCTCCAACTCCCAGAAGCCCCCGCCAGCTCGTCCAATGGCAAGGGATTCTGGGAGATGAAGTCCACAATCCACACCTTGGGCACCTCTGCGTGACAAGGCCTGGCCAAGCCGCAGCTGGAATCATGGAGCCTTCGGTGGCCAAGAGGATAAAAGCCTCGTGACTTGAAGGTTGGGTTGATGACCTGAAAGCTGCCAGGTTCGAATCCCACCCGGGGAGAGTGCGGATGAGCTCCCTCTATCAGCTTCAGCTCCATGCGGGGACATTAGAGAAGCCTCCCACAAGGATGGTAAAACATCAAAAACATCCGGGCGTCCCCTGGGCAACGTCCTTGCAGACGGCCAATTCTCTCACTCCAGAAGCAACTCCGGTTGCTCCTGACACGAAAAAAAAAAGCTGGAATCATAGCCTTGCAAGAGTCAGCGTGGGCCGTCCAGTCAAAGCCGCCAAGGAAAGAACCCCACTGTTGAACTGCTCTTACATAGACTCAGCGGACTCACATAGACTCACATGGACCATCCAATCCAACCCCCTGCTGTGCAGAAAAGAAAACAATCAAAGCACCCCAGCAGATGGCCACCCAGCCTATGTTTCAAAGCCTCCAAGGAAGGAGCTTCAACCACACTCCCAGGCAGAGAGTTCCACTGGTGAACAGTTCTTACATAGAATCATAGAGCTGGAAGAGACCACATGGGCCATCCAGTCCAACAAAGCACCCCAGCAGATGGCCACCCAGCCTATGTTTCAAAGCCTCCAAGGAAGATGTTCCACCACACTCCCTGGCAGAGAATTCCACTGGTGAACAGTTCTTACATAGAATCATAGTTTTGAAGAGACTACATGGGCCATCCAGTTCAACCCCCTACTGTGCAGGAAAGAAAGTAATCAAAGCACCCTAGCAGATGGCCACCCAGCCTGTGTTTCGAAGCCTCCAAAGAAGATCTTCCACCACACTCCCTGGCAGAAAGTTCCACTGGTGAACAGTTCTTACATAGAATCATAGAGCTGGAAGAGACCACATGGGCCATCCAGTCCAACCCCCTGCTGTGCAGGAAAGGAAACAATCAAAACACCCTAGCAGATGACCACCCAGCCTGCGTTTCAAAGCCTCCAAGGAAGATCTTCCACTACACTCCCAGGCAGAGAGTTCCACTGGTGAACAGTTCTTACATAGAATCATAGAGCTGGAAGAGACTACATGGGCCATCCATTCCAACCCCCTGCTGCGCAGGAAAGAAAACAATCAAAGCACCCCAGCAGATGGCCACCCAGCCTGTGTTTCAAAGCTTCCAAAGAAGATCTTCCACCACACTCCCTGGCAGAAAGTTCCACTGGTGAACAGTTCTTACATAGAATCATAGAGTTGGAAGAGACCACATGGGCCATCCAGTCCAACCCCCTGCTGTGCAGGAAAGAAAACAATCAAAGCACCCCAGCAGATGGCCACCCAGCCTGTGTTTCACAGCTTCCAAAGATCTTCCACCACACTCCCTGGCAGAGAGTTCCACTGGTGAATAGTTCTTGCATAGAATCATAGAGATGGAAGAGACTACATGGGCCATCCAGTCCAACCCCCTGCTGCGCAGAAAAGAAAACAATCAAAACACCCCAGCAGATGGCCACCAACCTGTGTTTCAAAACCTCCAAGGAAGATCTAGGATCATAGAATAATATAACACTGAATGAAACATGTAGAATAATCACAGGATGTCTTAAATCTACACCTATTGATAGACTTTATAAACTAGCTGGCATTGCCCGTACTGATGTCTGACGGGAAGTTGCTGCCATAAGGTCGAACACTGTGAAAGTATGGCTATCAGCCTCCTTCTAGTAGACTTAAATCAAGGAAACTTTTCATGAGAACCTCCAGGCCTTTTAATGTTCCTTCAGCAACAGAAAGAATATCCCTGTGGGCAGAAAAATCAGGCAATTTCAACTGGATGGCCCATCACGCAAACCAAGAATAGGCAACTTGGAAGTCCCTGAACAGACTCAGAAGCGGTGTTGGGTGATCAAAAGACAATCTGGCTAAATGAAACTACCTAGAAGAATCCTCCACTTTGTGTGATTGTGGAGCAGAACAAACAACTCAGCATCCGTATGCTTTCCCACAATGCCCTGCCTCATGCACATAGGAAGAGCTGTTTAAAGCTACAGACAATGCGGTTGCTGTTGCCCGTTTTTGGTCTAAAATTATTCAGCTGCTCATGCTCCCTTTAATTGTATCAGTTTTATACTTATTTATTTATGCAATGCTTTTGACACTAAATAAATAAATAGAATAATAGAGTTTGAAGAGAACACATGGGCCATCCAGGCCAACCCCCTGCCATGCAGGAAAGGACACAATCAAAGCACCCTGACAGATAGCCATCCAACATCTGTTTCAAAGCATCCACTACAATCCCAGGCAGAGAGTTCCACTACTGAACAGCTTTTAAATAAATTAATAGGATAATAGAGTTATGGGCCATCCAGTCTGACTTCCAGCCCTGCAGGAAAGGAAAAAACCAAAGCACCCGCAGCAGATGATTATCCAACCTCTGTTTCCACTGCACTCAGCGGTAGAGAGTTCCACAGTTGCACATACAATCATAGGATAATAGAGTTGGAAGAGACCACATGGGCTGTCCAATCCAAGCACCTCGTGTGCAAGAAAAGAAACAAAGCACTGACAGATGGCCATCCAGCCTCAGTTTCTAAGCTTCCATCACACTCCCAGGCAGAGAGTTCCACTGCTGAACAGCTCTTATATAGAATCATAGGATAAAAGAGTGGAAAGGACTTTAACCTTTAAGATTGGTTTGAGGCCATTGTTCGAATCCCCGCTCAGCCCATGGCAACCCACTGGTGAAGTTTGGAGCAAGTTACACATTCTCGACCTCAGAGGAAAGCATTGTGTACCTCTCATCACACACAACAACAACAGCAATAGCAGCAGCATGTTTCAAAATTTGGAAAAATCTGTTCCTGGTTTGAACGTGTTGTTCCCTGTTTAGTTATGTGGTACTGACTGTGAAAGGTGTTATCTACTCTAGAAACTTTGCTTTTCTGGCTGCCACAAACTATGCTGAATTGGTTGAGACTAAATGAGATATTTCTTGAAAAACTATAGCAAGATGTGCTGCAGGATCTACAGCAAAAACAAAGTTTTGACAGTTGAGTAAACTTTTTCCATGTTTTTATGATAAAGCCAATTAGGAAAGCAAAGGGCAAAAAAGCACCTATTGTCACACTTACAGTATGTAAAGCCCAGGACCTCTCTGGCTATGGATTTTACTCAGCCGGAGAAGTCCTAGGCCTCATTACAGTGCAAACCTCAGAGTTCTGCAGGAGGCAGTCGCAGGATACATACAAAAGGGTTTTAAAATCAACTAACAAATATTGTATTATAAAAGAAAATATATTACACTATTTAACACAATTTTTGTTCCTGGGTTATCAATGACTCTTTCAGGGGTGAATTTCCCTTCTAAGGGATAGATTTCTCTCACTTCCTGTTGCCTTAACAATGAGTCGTTTGTAAGTCAGATGTTTGTAACTTGGGGACTCCCTACTCAAAGTCCTATTCGTCAAAGAGGTTTATTCCAAAACATCGACACATAAAATTATCCTAAACACCAAATTTTAACAATCCTATCTTGTCAGTTTGGATTTATCCTGTCCGCAACATCTATGTTGCTGTGGTGATCTAATTCCAAAACATTTCATTGTTTGTGAAAACAGAACTGGAAATAGTCATTTTGCTTGAGATCATAATGAAAGTACATCATTTCCACACTGCATTGATTTTCTGATACTGGCATACTTCATTCAGCATTTAATCTGTAAGATTCTAGATGATCTTTATCCAAAATCATTACATACCATTATTTCCCCTCTGACTTTGTTTTTTTCACAGCTCACATTAAAAAATGACAGTACAATTAAAATATGCCTTTCAGATACAAGCCCTGAGAAAACTGGCATAAGTCAGAATCAACAACAAATTAAAACAAATCCAGTGTCATGTCAGACAAAGTTTTGTGAGATTTCTCTCTCTTTTTGCTATTACAGTAGAGTCTCGCTTATCCAAGACTTGTTTATCCAGGCCTCTGGATTATCCAATACATTTTTGTAGTCAATGTTTTCAATATATCGTGATACTTTGGCGCTAAATTTGTAAATACAGTAATTACAACGTAACATTACTGTGTATTGAAATACTTTTTCTGTCAAATTTGTTGTATAACATGATGTTTTGGTGCTTAATTTGTAAAATCATAACCTAATTTGATGTTTAATAGGCTTTTCCTTAATCCCTCCTTATTATCCAAGATATTCACTTATCCAAGGTTCTGCTGGCCCGTTCAGCTTGGATAAGTGAGACTCTACTGTATTTGAAAGAACAACCTATATGTACTTGGCCCTTTACCATAAATCCTCTATAAATGTTATATATATTACCACAGTATTCCTTATAGTAACCCTGCTAAGGTATAACAGAGATTAACTAATAATGACCTGCTTAAGTCAACCCGTGTGCCTTCATGGCTGAGCTAGGATTTGAAGCAAAGGATTTAGAGCTCATTAATTTAACCACTATGTACCATTAACAGGCAATAGTGTGGGCTTATGTATCTAGAGTTTACATCAAATCTTCCATTACCTGTATTTTTGTGGCTATGAAATAATATATGGTATTAGGGTGCTTCCCGATTTGACTTTCATACTGCTGTTGCCCTGTTTTTTCATGCAATGTTTTTGGGGAATGTCCAGAGAATATCATCTTTCATTTATAGCTCTTCTATGTTTTATTAATTAGTTTAATACTGCTATTATTACATTTCCTTTCCATACTTGCACACAAACTTGTTAAGAGCGATGGGAGAGAAAAGGCACATACAATGTCTTTTGGTTATAATAATTGGAGTTTTCCCTTAAGATGTAGGAACAGTGTGGCATTCCAGATGATGTCTGTACTTCATGAGTAGAAGATAGGCCAAGGGTTCTCAAACTGTGCTCTGTGGAGCTTTTGGGGCTCCACGGGTGATAATGAGGGTCTCCACAGCCTTATTGTGTTTTTCTTGCAAGGCAGAAGGGGGTTGGGCTGGATGTCCCCTGGAGCTTCTGCTATTATTATTATTATTATTATTATTATTATTATTATTATTATTATTATTACATAGGCTGGGCAGTCATCTGTTGGGGTACTTTGATTGTGCTTTTCCTTCATGGCCAAAGTTCTTTGGACTGGATGAAATACTGTTATGTTTATGCTGGTTAAAATTGTTCTTCATTTTAAATATTGTATTGTTCTTTCTTTCTGTCTGTCTGTCTGTCTGTCTTTCCTTTTTTCTTTTTTAGCACTGTGTGAATTAGTTCACACAAACATTCTCCATCCATCTGCCACTATCTCAGCCAATGCCTGATATATATATACATTATATATAAATATAATAAAAGTCAATGTGTGTATCTATGTGGTGGGGTACATATGTATGCAACAATCTCTTTTTCTGGCCGGGACTCCGACTTCCATAGACCATTGCAATCCCCACCGATGATGGATCTGGACCAAACTTGGCACACAAACCCCTCATGGCCCACTTTACATCCTGGTGCAGATTGGGGTCGGATGGGCCATGCATGGTGGAATTTGCAGTAGTTTCTCCCACTTCAGCTCCAACTTCCATAGACCACTACGAACCCCATGAATGAAGGACCTGGAGCAAACTTGCCACACAGACTGTCCCCTCATGACTCACTTTACATCCTGGTGCGATTTGGGGAAGGATGGACCATGGGTGATAGGATTTGCAGTCCCTTCACCTGCTTCCACAGACCACTGGACCCTCAAGAACGGTGAATCTGGAACAAACTTGGGACACAGACCCCCATGACCCACTTTATAACCTGGTGAGGTTTGGAAGAGGAAGGGCCACAGATGTCAGAATCTGCAATCGCTTAACTGATTTCCACAGACCACTCCAACCTCCTCAAATAATGGACCTGGAACAATCTTGGAACCCAGACCACCCCCCCCACCTGACCCACTTTACATCTTGGGGAGGATGGACCACGGAAAATGGGATTTGCAATACCAATTCAGAAACTACTGCTAACCCCATTAGCTATGGATCTGGACTAAACCTAGGATACAGACTCCCCTATGACTCACTTTATGTCCTGGTAGGATTTGAGGGAGGATGGACCATGGATGATGGGATTTGCAGTACTTACCCCTACATCCAGAGACTACTTCAAACACCATCACCCATGGATATTGACCAACTTCTAGTGGGTCCATTCATAACATCCAAAAACAAGCAATGCCTTTTCCAAATAACCCGGGCATTGCCAGGTACCCAAGCTAGAATAGAACAGAACAGAATAGAATACATAAACATTTATTAGGGCTCTGTGGCTTAAAAAGTTTGAGAACCCCTGGCATGGTCAGTGGGGAAGAACAGAGTTGTTGTCCAAAAACACTTGGAAGGTCACATTATCCTAAATTAAGCTGCAACTTTAATTATTATTTCTGACCCCCTTTTCCTTTTTAATCTTAATCCATCTTTTCACTTACATGTAGTGGGCCTTTGGTAGACAGTGGGGTTTAGCTGCAGGATTGTACCCCCAGATTCCAAAATCCATAAATGCTCAAGTTTCATTATATACAGGCAGTCCTTGAGTTACAAGCATCCGACTTAAGAACAGGTGAGACAACAGGAAGTAGCATGGGGCGGATAACCTTTGTATTGTATTTGTATTTGTTTGTATTGTAGTAGGAAGACTCAGATTTGTTTAGTGGCATTGGCAAAGAACCAATACTTGAGATTCAGCACAGAACATAAAATGTGCTCCTCTATTATTTTTTAATTAATGTCTTGGACTTGGACTTGGTATCTACGTATATTTCTGCTGCCATAGAAAGTCCAGCTGATATGTGTGAATAATGAATATCAAATTATGCCGAGATGCCCTTATTCTGCAAGTGATTGGGCCCTTGTTTTGAACTCTTTTACATCTGCTATACACAGGGGTTAAAATAATAATAAAAAGAACCTGTCATACTTATTTCCTCCAACTACTTCTCCTTTCATTATAAATAGCACTTCCCTGTTTTTCACAAAATATGGTTCAAAATTAAGGACATTCTGATTCTGGCATGGTTTGGTTTCCATTTGTTTTTACTGAGATGCTTATAAGATATGAAACAATGTTATGGTCAAAGAAGTGAATGTAAATGTCACATTTTCAAAAAGACGTGTGGGTGGAATCAAGTTTTAGTCCAAAAGCTGAACTGCATAAACTTTACAAAATCTTTCAAAGAAAACAATAGTTGAGTGTGGAGTGTGTGTGTTTTGATCACTAGCATTTAAGATTTTTAAAAGTACTTTCTGGGATGGCAACTATTTAAAAATTTATTTACAGTATTTATATTCCGCCCTTCTCACCCCGAAGGGGACTCAGGGTGGATCACACTGTACACATATAAGGCAAACATTCAATGCCATATAACATAGAACAGAGACAGAGACAGACGCAGAGGCAATTTAAGCTTTCAGCTTCCTGAGGGTATGCTTGATTCCGGCCACAGGGGGAGCAGCTGCTTCATCATCCACTGCGACGACACTTCCTCATTCCAACGGCGGCTGGGTGATTTTTATGGTGTCATAAATTAGCCTCCCCACATATAAGTGGTACCTAAATTTCCTACTTGATAGATGCAACTATCTTTCGGGTTGCTTAGGTCAGCAACGAGCAGGGGCTATATTTTATTTTTAATTGTTGGGTGCTCACCCCGACACTGGCTGGCCTCGAACTCATGACCTCTTGTTCAGAGTGATTTATTGCAGCTGGCTGTTAACCAGCGTGCGCCACAGCCCAGCCCCAAAAAATATTTGGACTGATTTGTGCTATATATTTATACGCTATTTTGTCTGACAAAAATGAAACATGAATAAGGTAAAGGTAAAGGTTTCCCCTGACATTAAGTCTAGTCATATCCAACTCTAGGGGTGGGTATTTATCTCCATTTCTAAGTCGAAGAGCCGGCATCATCCGTAGACACCTCCTAGTCATGTGGCCAGCATGGCTTCATGGAGCACTGTTACCTTCCTGCAGAAGCGGTACCTATTGATCTACTCATATTTGCATGTCTTCGAACTGCTAGGTTGACAGAAGCTGGGGCTAATAGTGGGAGCTCATTCCCCTCCCTGGATTCGAACCACCTACCTTTCGGTCAGCAAGTTCAGCAGCTCAGCGGTTTAACCCACTGCAACTTGTAGTAAATAACATACAAATACAAATATTGTAATATTGTATATAGTAGAGTCTCACTTATTCATCATAAACTGGTGGGCAGAATGACAGATAAGCGAAACTGACGGATAACAGGGTGGGTGCTCGCTCACCCGCCCTCCCTCCATCGCTCATTTACAAGGCGGGATCCCAGCAGCGGCGATGGCAGCACCAGGACCTGGCGGGGTGAGTGAGAGAGAGAGAGAGAGCGAGGGTGGGCCTTTGCCGCCCTCCTTTGCTTGCCTCCGTCCAGCAGCACCAGGACCCGGCCTGGCGAAGGAGTGAGCGAGTGAGGAAGCAAAGGAGGGCCTTTGCTGCCCTTCTTCATTCGCCCGCCCTCCAACCCACACTCACTCACCCGGCTGGGTTCCAGCAGCACCGGGACCCGGCAGGGTGAGTGAGGGAGGACATTTGCCTCGGATAATATGGAGTGTTGGATAAGCGGAACTCGGATAAGCGGGGCTCTACTGTGTATATATATATATATGTATGTATATATGTATATATATGTGTGTGTGAGAGCATATACACAGTAGAGTCTCACTTATCCAACACTCGCTTATCCAATGTCCTGGATTATCCAATGCATTTTTGTAGTCAATGTTTTCAATACATCATGATATTTTGGTGCTAAAGTCATAAATGCAGTAATTACAACATAACATTACTGCATATTGAACTACTTTTTCTGTCGAATTTGTTGTAAAACATGATGTTTTGGTGCTTAATTTGTAAAATCATAACTTAATTTGATGTTTAATAGGCTATTCCTTAATCTCTCCTTATTATCCAACATATTCGCTTACCCAACATTCTGCTGGCCCGTTTATGTTGGATAAGTGAGACTCTACTGCAGGGGTCCCCAAACTTTTAAAGCAGAGGGCTGGTCCACAATCCTTCAGACTGTTGAGGGGCCGAATTATCATTTGAAAAAAAATGCAAACAAATTCCTATGCATACTGCACATGTCTTATTTGTAGTGCAACAACAACAACAACGAAAGAATACAATATTTAAAAATGAAAACAATTTTAACCAACATAAACCTATTAGGATTTCAATGGAAAGTGTGGGCCTGCTACTGGCCAATGAGATAGTCAAGTTAATTAGGATTGTTGTTGTTGTTTTTGTGTGCCTTCAAGTCATGTCAGACTTTGGCCGAGCCTAAGTCTAAAATTAATTATTTATTTACTGCATTTACTATGCATTTATTTACTACATTTATATCCCACCCTTCTCACACTGAAGGGGACTCAGAGCAGCTGTATGTACATACAATATATTATATTATTAGCATAACACAATATTAGCATTATATATTACTATATAGAACTATACCACTATATTATTATGTAATATCTAATGTATAACATATAATTAATATGATTATATGGTATTACTATTAGTATTGTTTTGTATAACATAAGATTATTATCAATATTATATGTATCTACAATATATTATATTATTAAAACTGATATAAAAATATATTATAAAACTGAGGGTGGGGGCCAGGTAAATGACCTTGGAGGGCCGCATCCGGCCCCCGGGCCTTAGTTTGGGGACCCCTGCTCTACTGTATGTATATCTCCTGTAGAAGGTGATAGGTATTTTCCATTTCTGGCATACCAAAGAAATACAGACAACAGGAAATGGATGCCAACTGGGCTTCCTGTTACTTTTCACCTTGTATTTGATAATGTTCAGCCTCTTTTGAGTGGCAGTTTGTGGGATCAGGAAGCAAACCAGTAATTCAGGTACATCTACCCATTAATAACATGGCCTGATTCAGACCACATCCTGTGCAGTAATAGTTATGAATATTTCTTTGCAAATACTAGTTCTCTTTTCCACAAGACAGCATCAATTGGAAGAGAGGAAGGATCGTGTATTGGCCTTCTAATAGTCAGTAAAGGAATGAATGTGTTAATACCATGTCAACTAAGGATCAGGCTGCTTGTCTATTTGCCACTGTGTGCACTATGGAACAAATCGCAAGCTACCCAGGCAGGAGTTATTTTTATCTCATGTCTATGGAAAGGGATCTAAAAGAGTCTAATCATAGACCTTTGCAACATGATCCTTGTGGTCAGGCATTCATTAATTTCTTTATAGAAACTCTCATACTCTTATCTGTAAGATACTTGAATGGATGGAAGAATCACACTAAAGCAAGATACCTTAGTTATACAACATATAATCAGTCAAACATCCCAGATTATCTGCTTATCCCAGATAAATGTATATAATGTAGACTCATATAATCCAGTTAAAATCAGATAATGTGGGATCAGGTCCTGGGATATAAGATAGTGTAAGACCCTTCTGCACAGCCATATAACTCAGAATATCCACAATATCTGCTTTGAGCTGGAATATCTGAGTCCACACTGCCATATAATCCAGTTCAATGTGGACTTTAAATAGCATTGTGGAAGGGCCCGTAGATCCATCCTCGGGCCACTTCTACACTGCCATATAAAATCCAGATTATCTGCTTTGAACTGGATTATTTGGCAGTGTAGAGTCATATAATCCTGTTCAAAGCATCTGGATTATCTGCTTTGACAAGCAGTGAATAATAATAATAGTAATAATAATAAATTATACTCTAATGTCACTTGGCTACATGTGTCTTGACTCTCATTTTTGGAATGTTAGTGACTATGCAATAGAAATGGCTGCAAAATTTACTAGGCATATTCTACTGTGTTTACTTGGGACTTAAGGTGCATCTACACTCTAGAATTAATGCAGTTTCACACCACTATAACCAGCATGGCTGAATGCTATGCAATCATGGGAGTTGTAAATCTACAAGGTCTTTACCTTCTCTGCCTCACCAAACTATAGCTCCCATGGTACCATAGCATTAAGCCATGATGTGGACATACTTTTACTCATGGGAAAATGCCATAGGAATGAAGCTGTGACTTGTAAACTGTAAGTCAACAAAGGATGTATATGTTTGGGCTTGTGGGTGTGTGTGGTATTTGCTTATTTTATCTACCAGTAGTTGCAAAGTGGCCAGAACTGTATTGAAAAAATGTAAACAAGTGTCCTTTCTGAATTGCTTTTATTAAGCTTAGTTGTGAAAACAACTGTGCCAACATGACACACTTGTAACACTAGCCACAGGATCTTTACGCAGGTCTGCCAATATTTTTGTTCTGCTGCAGATTTTATCGCCAACCTGTTTTCCATGTTTTGTGAGGAGTCTCTATATGCATATTGCTGTTGGCTCCTGCTTTACATATTATTTCAAAAGGTACAATGAGTAGTACTTCCAGGCGAAGACTACCTTTTGACATTACCTGTCATCCAGTGTTCCTTCTTAGTATCACATGATTTATTGTCTGAAACTTCCATAAACCTGTTTGCACTCTCTGAATCTTTTCTTGCCTATACTAGTCAACTTCATTGTATAATATTCAAAATAATAGGTAGATTTCTAGGAATGAATGCCTACTTAAAAAATACAATGATTTTCAAAGACCAAAGCTTGTAAACTTTACGGATGTTTTTTTTAAAGCCAATTCAAAGCTACGCCTATGTTTTCCATGCTTTTTTCAATGCAGGCAATGACAACAAAACCTTACCGTCATCCTTATTCTCGCACAATGATGAAATAATAATTGCATGCAAATGTTTGTTCCCAATTTTTTTCTCTCTCTCTTATTTCAAAAAAGCTGCCTTGGGCATATTCAACATTTCAAGATGGATAAATCAGTTCCTTATTACAGTGTGAATTTTCATTTTTCCTCACTTTTTTGACTCTCCGTCTCTCACACAAAGAAGGGGATGAGACCTTCTTGAGTATGAAAGTGTGAAAACCCATTCATGCAATTACTCCATATACAATTACTCCATATACATACATTTCCTCTCCATTACTTTAGTGTCGAAGGAGGTAGTCTTTCTACAGAGGGAGAAAAATATTAATACAAGTGCTATGATTACTTGGAGTATACATTTAAAGTAATAACATACGACTGCTAGGACTATTAAATGATGTCCTGAAGCAAGGCTGTGATTCACACAGCCCCATTTGGCTGTTTTAAGTCCCATCTTTTCCAACTTTCACAATTTGGCTGGGACAGTCCCCTGTCATCATACTTTTTCAACAGCTTTTAAAATGCTCCAGTTTCTCTCTCCTCCCACTTTCTTTCTTTGCCTTCGGCTTCCTTCAGTTGTGTTGGATGTTTTGTTCAGCATTCTCTATATGTAAAAAGCTATACACAGCAACAATGGAGAAAATACACTTAAAAAGACTGCAAAAACATTCCAACAAGTATCCAATACATACCCTACCTTTCTTTGTTTTTTTTTAAAAAAGAATTTAGACAATGTTTGAGAAGCCCTCGAGGATTTATTTCTACACTATGTAACACAATTTTTGTTCCTGGGTTATAAATGTCATTTCCTAATTGGTTCTATCATAAAAACATGGGAAAAGTTTATTAAACTGCACAAACTTTGTTTTGGCAGGATATCCTTCAGCACGTTTTGCTATAGTTTTTTTTTAATGAATATCTCATCAATTCTCAACCAATTCAAGCTAGTTTGTGTTAGACACTAACAGCTACTTTCAAAGTAAGTACTGCACAATTAAATGGGAAATAACCCTTTCAAATCAAAGTCAGAAAATTTTTCAAGTTGTGTTTCATAATGTAATTGACATACATTATACAATGTATAATTACATATTGTACATTATAATAATTACATCCATTTTTGTATCAATTTGCTTGGTGTTATTCATTTTCTTGATCCGAGATGCTGCTGATCTCATTTTCTCCTGCAAATGAGGCTGGGATCATCTGAAGATGTTTTAGAAAAATCAGTAGGGCCTTCATCACATTTTCATTTTCCTATGTAAGTATGTGTATGTGTGCAGAAATTGTGCTGTTTTAAGAAACTGATTGTCCCGTAAATATTGTATTTACAGTAGTGATAGCATTTTCACTCATCTGCATGAGAATAAGAGCCAAGTTGTCCTTGACCACTGCACCAGGCGCAGCATGTTAAAGCGCTGAGCTGCTGAACTTGCAGACCAAAAGGTTGCAGGTTCAAATCTGGGGAGTTGAGTGAACACCCGCTGTTAGCCCCAGCTTCTGCCAACCTAGCAGTTCGAAAGCATGCAAAAATGTGAGTAGATCAATAGGTACCATTCCAACAGGAAGGTAATGGTGCTCCATGCAGTCATACTGGCCACATGATCTTGGAGGTGTCTATGGACAATCCTGGCTTTTCGGCTTAGAAATGGAGATGAGCACCAACCCCCAGAGTCGAACACGACTAGACTTAATGTCAGGGAAAACCTTTACCTTTACTAAAGTTGGAACAGAAGGACCCAGGAGCCCTTTGTCACCCAACAATTGTAGCACTACGGCCCCCTCCACTCCATCCCTATATCCCAGGATCTGATCACAGATTATCTTCTTATCTCAGATTATATGGCAGTGGAGACTCATATAATCCAGTTCAAAGCAGATAATCTGGGGTCAGGTCTTGGGATATAGGGCAGTGTAAAGGGAGCCTATGATTCCACTTGAACTGCCATGGACGCCTGAGATCTTCAATTTAGGAGGGAACCTATTCTCAGCCAGAAAGCTCAAGTGTCTCACCATATTAGAAAACCCAGATCTCCCTAAGATGTAGCCATGGTAGTTAAAGTAGGTAACATAGATCATATAGCTATAAATATGAAAGGGTATCTGGTAAACAGAGAAGATGGTATGTTCCTTCTAGAGCAGATGACACCCTTTGAATAATTGCTCTCCTGAACTAATTAATGGAAGGAAGCGCAAGGAAAAAACTCAACACTCAGCAACAAAAGATCTTGTCTGAGCTGGTCAACTGGCAAGAATGTCAGACTCCTAATTATATATCAGTGGCAAAAATATATTGATAAATGCATACAAATCATGTCAGACCATAAACCATGCTGCTGAAATGAAGAACATTTAGGGTAGCCAAATTGGAAAGTGCATGGAAGAGTTGGTGTTCACAATCAATATATAGTAGGGTTGTGCACTGATCCGTTTTTCAAAATGGGCTTCAAAATGGACTCCGGCTGTTCCGGTTCTTTTGGTCCTTTCGACCAGCCGTAATGGCACAGGTGCCGCCGCCACCTTTTTGGCCAAAACAGACCAAACAGCTGCCAACCATGGCTACTTTCAGTTTCATTCAGCTACACATGGAGCGCAGAGAGGCAGCCGTATGCCTGCACTGGGATTCCCTGGGAGCCCTGCCTGTTGAGCCAATCAGAACAGAAGAAAGCCATGAAGTGTCTTTTAGCCGAGCTGGGCCTCCATTTTTCTGTTGCAAGCAGACTTCCAAGACAGACAGATCTGTGATCTAAATTCTCAGTGCTGATCTCAGCTCTGCATGGCTTGTCTTGCTTTTTAACTCAAATAACAACAAATAAGCATTACTACACACTTAAGAAATGGCCACCAATGGTGCCCTTCAGACAAGCCACCATAAAATGAGGAGGTAATTTATATCATTTTTTAAGATTGGCTAAGGCTCCTTCAGGAGCCCCGGTGGCGAAGTGTGTTAAAGCGCTGAGCTGCTGAACTTGCAGACCGAAAGGTCGCAGGTTCAAAACCTGGGAGCGGAGTGAGCGCTCGCTGTTAGCTCCAGCTTCTGCCAACCTAGCAGTTCGAAAACATGCCAGTGTGAGTAGATCAATAGGTACCGCTCCGGCGGGAAGGTAACGACGCTCCATGTAGTCATGCTGGCCACATGACCTTGGAGGTGTCTACGGACAACGCCGGATCTTCAGCTTAGAAATGGAGATGAGCACCAACCCCCAGAGTCAGACATGACTGGACTTAACGTCAGGGGAAATCTTTACCTTACTAAGGTTCCTTCAGCTGGTGTGGCTCCCACTAAAATAAGTATTTTAAAAGGGTGCCTTAACTCGGCTTCATTGAAAGGGTGTTGAGGGCAAACGATACCAGAATAGCTGGTTTTTTAAGTCTGATGCCTTAAACCCAGGTCTTATTGTACAATCTGAGCAAAAACAATCCCAGAAAAGGTGGTTTCTTAAGTCTGATGCCTTAAACCCAATTCCTACTGAAGGATCTGAGTAGAAATGATACCAAAACAGGTGGTTTTTCAAATCTGGTGCCTTAAACCCAGGCCTTATTGAAGGATCTGAGTAGAAACAATCCCAGGAAAAGGTGGTTTCTTAAAACTGTGCCCTAAAAATGACAGAAAAGGGATCCTAGTAAGTTCAATGGGCCGGATCTTCCCGGCATGAAAACGGATCTTTTGGCTGTCCGATTGAACAATGGAATTTTGCCCACTCTGTTTCAGGAGGCTGCTGAAAAATGGTTCACGGGGGCCACTGGAATCCGGACATCAAAAACAGCCCAGGGTTTAACCAAATTGTACACCCCTAATATATAGGCTCAAAATTGATTTCAATGAATAGAAGTGCTTTTTAGCTCAGGTTTGTGGATCTTAGGGCTTCAGTTTAAAACTAATAAAGATACCAAAAGTCTGAAGTCAGCCTGGTCCTGTTTTGTGCACTTTGCATATAAACACAGCATCAATAGACCAAGAGACAGAAGATGGGGGTAATTGTCATGGCCTTTCAGCGATGACACCTGCCTAGTCATGAAGCTCAGGCACAAATCACATATTATGGAAACTGGGGGCAGTGCTGACCTTCATCTCCATGGATACATGAAAAATGTGTGACATGATGTCATTGCATTGATACGTCTCCACCCCCATACAATTTCACTGGTTGCTGGAGGACGGAGAAATCCAGATGTGATGATTTCACATCACACTTTTTCCTTCCAGAGAGGGAGGAGCGGGTGAGATGGCTCACAGTAACCAGCATATCTTCCTATGGCTTTGGTTTCAGTAAATCATGTTTCCCCTTCCAGACCTGTCTCATACAGTTGTGAAAATAACACAGGACAAACATAAGAACATAATCTAGAGTTCCTTAAAGAAAAGGAGATGCAAATGTGATGCTAAGAAAGACACATCTGTCATCCTCAGATTGGTTCATTTTAGTGTTTTGGCTAATATGGTGTCTTTTCCTTGTCAAAAGTAATTTCCTTGCCAAAATTAAGATTAGTTAGAATTAAGTCACCCCCCCCTTTTTTTTTTTGGAAAAACTTACTAATTAACTAAATCTGAAAAGTGAACAATTTTCACAGCTGAAACTAGAAATTCATCACCTAGATTGCTGGGAATTGTTTTGTCAAATGTTATCCATGTTTAGGGTCTAACCACTATTCCACTATATGGGCACTCTTGCCAAAAGGTTTCATCATTTTCCATGCAATTTATATATTTCTTGGTTTTGGCATCCCCTTTAATTCATTGATTTCATGCTGTTCTGTTCCAAGTTGGAGTTCCAGCTCATTGACAGTTCCATCTCGCTCTGGTTTCAGGAGGTGTTTTTGAGAGACATCTTTGCTTTATACAACCACATGTGGAATAGTTATTCCCAGTCTAATAAATTGGTTCCCAAATGTCATTTTTGTGGTTGGCTCCATTCACCTCAGAAAAGCAAGAAAGGGACATGCTACTTTCGCTAATAAATTTTCTGCTTCAATCCACATCCATGGTCACAAACCAGGCTTTAAATCATGATCCCCACATTGTGGGTTTTGAGAACACCCTGTTCCAAGCTGCTTTCTAATTCAATTGTGTGTAGTAAATTAAAATCTGCATTTATTACTCTGTTGTTTCAAAACTTTAAGTCCACATAGCAAAATTATCCATAACTACAAGGATCAAAAAGTTCAGCGGGACAGGCAGAGCTGGTCATTAGTAGCACAGTTGATGTAAAATTAAGTAATATTATAATTAGGAATGAGTGAATGTGTGTAGGAAAGGAGAAAAAATAATCATAGGAGAAAGCGAAGTAAGTTTGTACCTGATACTTTGTTCTGTCTGGCAATTGGGGTGTATGAACTAGAAACTGGGCAGATCTGTTATGAAATCCCATGAAATCATTTAAGTGTAAATACATTCATAAGTCTCATTGTGTCATAGACATGATGTACAGGAAATCACACCCTCACAGCACACTCCTATGCTAAGTAGGTCTCACTTAATGTATTCCATGGAAATTAATTCAAGATAACAACAATTTTAAAAATTGGTCTTTTGGATATCCTTGTCTTGCAGATAAGGTAAAGTAAAGGTAAAGGTTTCCCCTGACGTTAAGTCCAGTCATGTCAGATTCTGGGGGTTGGTGCTCATCTCCATTTTTAAGCCAAAGAGCCGGCGTTGTCCGTAGACACCTCCAAGGTCATGTGGCCAGCATGACTGCATGGAGCGCAGATAGAGGTGTACAATTCGGCCAAAGGGCATGCCGTTTTAGGGTCCATTGTCAGCTGACACCTCATTCTATTTACCGGGAAGTTACTCGAAAGGGGCTTTGCCGTTTTCATCCAGCAAAGATTTTGCCCATTGGCTACAATGGGAAATTTTAAAGACTGAATGCTCAGCCATTTTAAGGCCTATCTGCATGAAATCTACCTCAGTTTTAGAACCCATTTACAACTGCAGGCCTGCCAAGTTTCAAAACAATTCTCCAATCTACTAATTTTTAAGAATTATTTTAAGTTTTAAACATATATTTTTAAAAATAAGACAAGCCGCAAGAAAGGGTTCTGGGAATTGTAGCTGCCGGTTGTGTCCATTCTCAGCCAATCAGAGCATGGACACAACCAGGCCTTTTTATTGGTTGAGAAACAGAGAGAGAGGGGAATTTCAACTCCTATCATACTCTGAGAAGAAGTTTTCAATGCCCGCCCTATGCAAGTGCTGCTGGGAAAGCAAGTTCCCAGGGCCTTCTCTGGGGGAAGAGGGAACTTTCCAAGAAAAAATGGACCGAGGCAGCTTCTGCCGAGGAGAGAAAAGATGCAGCAGATCCCTGCCTCGGGCATATTGCAGACTGAACTCCTTCCTTTCCATAACCGGTAAAATCTGGCTCTCTCAATCCGTTTTGCCAGGCTTTTGGTCTCCCTCCTTCTCATTCTGTTTTTGGATGTTATACATAACAACCCACCAAAACCTACAAATCACATTTGTTCAAACTGATTAGAGCCCAAGCCTACTTGCAACTTTCATCAAACCTAGCCGACACAGCTGATCTGGAATGATGTCTGCAGTTGCCTGGAGCTGCAGCCACATTTGAAGGAATTACAAGTTTCTGTCATTGTATCAGAATTCAGTTTTAATCACTTTCTTTTATTTACAGTCACATCTGCTCACATGGAAAATTAACATCTTAGGTACATAACACCATGTTTTAAATATACATGGGCTGGCAAAAGGAGATTTTGGTGTGCAATGGCCAAATTCACTGTACAATTCAAATCCTGCTCTTCAATATATTTGAGACTGAGCAGCAGAGTAATTGGTTGTGATGGTATGTGAGAACAGGTATAGTTTATCATGAAGAATTTATAATCACAAGTAGTATAGGAGTATATACAGATGGATGATGATGATGATGATGATAATAATAATAATAATAATAATAATAATAATAATAATAATAATAATAAGTTTATTTGTATCCCGCCTCCATCTCCCCCGAAGGGGACTCGGGGCGGCTTACAGCAAAATCAAAATACAAACAATGATAAAATATAAAACATCAGGACAAAAACAAAACCAATAAAAATATACACAATAAGTTAAAAAAACACAACGCAGAATTAAAACATCAGGTTAAAAACAATGAGGTTGCAATAGTGGATAGGCAAAGTGATTCATCACAGTGGTAATCAAATGCATTTAGACAGCTATTATGTTAAGGAAAAGGATGAAAACAGGAAAAACATGGAAAGAATATAGGTGGACCATGGCATATGAATGAGGCAGCATAATGGCAGTATAAGGATATCACCAAAAAATACAGTCAAGCGTAGGCGATAAGACAGCCATGAACCTTTCTTTTGCAGTGATTCCCTCCTGTGATTCCCCTTGTTTTTCTAAATGGAGTCCCATCAGCTGAGGACCTTCTGTCTATTTCATCAAAGACTTGGGAAAACTACTTTTGGGGACTAAAACTCCTGGCATACCTTAACTTGCATGGCCACAAAGTCAGGCTTCAGGGAATTCCATCTTCCAAAAGCCACGCTCTAGTTTCACCTGGACAGACAAAATATATTTCCGATTAACTAAAATAGATATGCTCCCAATGGGACTAATAGATAATAAAAAGATCAGATATACAGGAAATTGATAAATAATATGAAACAGAATGGATTAACAAGAATTGGCGAGTTACTATAATCTGATGGAACAATTAAAATGGGATGAGTTAAAGAATAAGTGTGGACAAAGAAACTGGCTATTATGGAACGGAATGAGGCAGAGAATTATAGAATGGGAAAGAAAGGAAAGCCCAAAAGACCAAATTTTAAAATGGAAATTACAAACGGGGTAAGGAATTGGGGAATTTATATATTTAAAAAATAGTTAAAAAATACAATATGAAACATACTTTGTTCGAGGTATAGAAAGATGAATTAAACTGTAAGGAGAAAGAGATTGAGAACTGGATAAGAGCAATTAGGGGAATTAAACATTTTAGGATTAAAGAAACACAATGTAAAATATTGACAAAATGGTATTGAACGCCAAAACCAATTGGCCCATATTACTATATATATATATATATATATATATATATATATATATATATATAAATTTTGTTAGGGAAATTGGAGGATTTATCAATGTGGTGGGACTGTGAAAAGTTACAAAATTTCTATAAAAAGATTAAGGATGAGATGGAAAAATTACTAGGGAGAAGAATCGAACGAAACAAAAAACAATTATTTACTCAACATATTGTAGGCAATGGGAGGACTAAAGACCAGATCAAAATTGCAAAATATATGATAGCAGCTACCCAAGGAACGGTTGCCTTAGGATGGAAAGATGAAAGGAAACAGGAATTTAAAAAATGGCTTGAATATTTATCAGAGTATATGCTCCAATACTAAAGGAGACTAAAATATATGAATGGGCATCCAAAGGAAAACTGGGAATTGAAGTGGAAAGAGCACATAGCCAGAGCAAAAGGGGTAGAAATATATAAGGAACTGAATCTTTGTGATCAAACAAATAATATAAACCACTGAGTAGAGTAATAATTGTTCCCAGAGGGAGAGGGGAGGGAGGAAGAGAGAGGGGAAAAATGGATAGGTATAAGTAATAAATCTATAGAATTATAAAGAAATGTGTCATATGGGGTAAAAATAATATATCTTTATATGTATGAAATTGTGACAATGTAGTTCAGGCCCAAAAAAATATTGGATTGCTCGAACCAAGTGGTATAGTAGAACTAGTGCTTGCATAGTTGAAACTACAGGACTTAACTATTGATTGTAACAACATCTGTCACCCTTGGGCTCTCTTATGATTCCGAGTTTCACTACAATCCTTCATAGTAACTGGAGAGAAAATAGAGGTTTCTAGCAATGGTGTACTGTTATAAGCTATCCCTAACGGATTCCAGACCAGAATTGAGTTCAGTACGTTTACAATAATTAGTAAACTTAGAATAAAGTGACCAAAAATATCTTCAAGATTGATTCAACAAGACTGTTCATGTGTTCGCAAAGTCAATTTCATTTGTAATGAGCAGCTGCAAAAGAAAGGAATAACAAGGGTAACCACCAAGCCTACTAAACATCCTTGCTTAATTCTGGGAATACATTAAAAATAGAAATCATGTATTATTATTCTAAAAGGTTCTGGATTTTGAACCAAAATTTTTAAGAAGAAAAAAAATACATTGTTTCAAAAGATACGTTTACACATGCACAAATAGCATAACCCCCTCTCTTTTTCCCAGATCTTTTTTTTCTATGTCCAGGACATCAACAAATTATTCCATTAAAAAACAGAGAATATATATTTCCTGACATGTCTTTTGGCCATTTAAAATGTTCACGTTCTTATGGGATTCGAGCAACTGTCCCTTAAAGCATGCCAGGGGCATGAGAATGATAATGCAATCATAAACCATGGCCTGAAGAAACTCACAAACATTTTTTCCTTGACTTTCCATCAGCTTTGAAAAACAATATTTTACCACCGCAAGCAAAACTCCTCACCTAGCACTTCTAACCCAATTGGCATTAAGAACCCTGAATTATTTTTTTTTATATTATTTTAAAAACATGTCATTAGAACTCAATTCTGCCTAGACAGCAAAGAAAATTAGGATCCATGTGCAGGAGTAACAGACAGCAAGTTGACATTTGTCTCTTATTTAATCTGGAACAGCGATGCACAACAAGTCCTCATTATCCAGTGTTAGAAGTCTGGTAGCTTTATTTTGAAAAGGGATTGCGGCAACACTGGAACATAGAGAGTACATTCAGACTGAAAGTTGTTTTTGCTTCAAAAATGAGGAAGGTTGCTGCTTAATAATCCATCCACATGGCAAGGAACATCTCAATCGAGTTTAAAATAATTGCTACTTTGCTGGTTGAAATCTCACCACTACACACAAGGTCACTAGCATTAAAATGCTGTACATGACTATTCTGAAATTATCACCACCAGGCTCAATGGGATTTTTTTTCCAGTTAAGAGTGTACAAAGGTTGTAAGATAAATAGCCAACAGTCCTTCACAAAGCCTCAGTCTCTGTCTATAACATGGAAATGGCTTGTGCATCCAATTTACACTATATTAATGTGCCTTGCACACCCTGACAAGATAACTTCCATCATATAAACATTACAGGGACTCTGTATTTATAAAGCAGAGTCCCTGTAATAATACGAAACAAAAAAAAAATCAAGGTAAGCAACAATAAAACAATAGCAATATACAATATTATTCAAAAATGAAATGGTCTGTCTTACAGAGCTGCTGCAGGGATAAGATGATGTGTTTGAAGGTCTGTAAGAGAATTATACAAATACCAAAACATATTATACAGTTGCATAAATACTATTTATAATCTTACCTGGAAGTCTCGCAAAACACTAGAAAATTGAAGTCATACTTGGGTTCGCCTGAGAAGCTCACTTCCTTCCTCCTTCCTTTTTATTCTGAATGTAAAATGCTGTCATACTTATACTGGGCATTGCTTATATTTATGAAATGCATAAGTGAGAGAAATAATTGGATGAACTTGTTAAAGAGGTGAGGTCATCATAGTATAAGAATTGCACTGTGTTGATGGGAGATCAATGCTCAGACACTGAAGAAGAGAGCAAGTGGGAAAAAACTAAACTTTCTAATTTTGCCCACAGAAACATTTTTAATATAAAAACATGGCAGTTCCTTCTTAACATTGCTTGGCTGGAGGACCAAGAGAGAGATCTCTTCAATTCATGTGGGGCAAAATCAGTGCTTTCCAAACTGTGCGTCATGACACGTTACTTTATCAGCTTCAGCGTGTAGATGCGTTGTGTGAACATAATGAGAAACTCTGAGCCTATGTGAAATAAGCAATAAATCATCTATCTATATCTATATCCATTATAAAAGTGAAAACCTGTATGTGTGTATATAGCACAGGTGTCTGCTCATACAGACAGCCTCCAGCCTCCAGCCTCCACAAACAGGCTACAGTTCCCAGTGCTAAGGAGCCACCAAGTCACTCCATCAACTGACATTTCAGGTTGCAGCGAGCTCCATGAACAATTAGCCCAAACCCTGCTAATATCCTTCCCAAACACTATGGCCCACCACCCAAGGAATGCTTTCATTTGGGAACCATTTCATCCTAGATTTTGAATTTTCCTCCACCACAGGCAGACATCCCAGGGTTCTCCATTGCTGTGAAATTTGCATGACCTTGCCTACTGCCCTTCCCTTTCAAATCTGTCTGCATAACAAACAGCACAACTGAGCTGCAACTAAACTTACTGGAGGAGTTTGGGGGACTGGCTCCACATAGTGGAAGTTGTAGTTCACCCTGCATCAAATCAGAGCACTGTGACTCCTACTGGGGAATTTAGAGGAGTTGTAGTTCACCTACACGCAGAACGCACTATGAACCCAAACAATGATGGCTCTGGGCCAAACTTGCCATGGATACCTGATATGCCCAGATTTGAACACTGGTGGGTTTTGAGGGGAATTGGCCTGGACATTTGGGAGTCGTAGGTACTGGGCACTCCGAACTCCTCCGATGATGGGCCAGGACCAAACTTGGCACACAGAGCCCCCATAACCAACACAACATATTGGACAAGTTTGGGGAAAGGGGAGTTATAGTCCACCTGCATCCAGAGAAACAGTGGCCCCTACCAACAATGAACCGGGACCAAACTTTGCACAGAGAAGGCTCATGACCAACTGAACATACTGCACGGATTTGTAGGAATGGGCCTTGATTTTGGGAGTTGCAGTTCACATGCATCCAAAGAGCACTGAACCCAGCCAACGACAGATCTGGACCAAACTTGGCACACAAACTCAACATAGCCTGCTGTGGATACTGACAGATGTTTCAGGACAATTGCCCTGGGAATCTGGGAGTTGTAGTACTTCACCCCCATCCAGAGAGCACTGC
Source organism: Anolis carolinensis (assembly GCF_035594765.1). Taxonomy (NCBI): domain Eukaryota; kingdom Metazoa; phylum Chordata; class Lepidosauria; order Squamata; family Anolidae; genus Anolis; species Anolis carolinensis. The sequence continues at coordinate 90,454,785 of NC_085844.1, forward strand.
AGCCAGGCGATGACCAGCCAATGACAGATCTGGACCACACTTGGTACACACACCCAAAATGGCCAACTTTGAATACTGGCAGCGTTTGGGAAGGATTGACCCACGATTCTGGGAATTGTAGTTCACCCACTCCAAACTGAGAATACCTAACAATCAAAGACAAATAATGCCTTTTTCAAATAACCCAGGCATTGCCGGGTTCCCAAGCTAGTATCTTTTAAAATATGTAAGTACAGTAGAGTCTCACTTATCCAACATAAACGGGCCGGCAGAACGTTGGATAAGTGAATATGTTGGATAATAAGGAGAGATTAAGGAAAGCCCTATTAAACATCAAATTAGGTTATGATTTTACAAATTAAGCACCAAAACACCATGTTATACAACAAATTTGACAGAAAAAGTAGTTCAATACACAGTAATGCTATGTAGTAATTACTGTATTTACGAATTTAGCACCAAAATATCATGATGTATTGAAAACATTGACTACAAAAATGCGTTGGATAATCCAGAACGTTGGATAAGCGAGTGTTGGATAAGTGAAACTCTACTGTACAAAGTTTTCATGAGACAAGTTGCATCCCTATACATTTCATTGTTACAATTTACATATGTGAGCAACATAGGGAAAGAGATTAGGATCATGGCTGTATCATCACTGTCATTACTGCCAGCCAGTCACAGAGCGCCATTCAAGCTTCTAGCCAGGCATCTCTGCTGATGTCAGAAAAGGGTGACAGCACAACCAGCAACAAAGAGGGGAGATTGTCTCCATCCTTCTTGCAGGTCACATAGGCATCCATGATGGCCAGGAGCTTGGACAGAGTGGCGCTGACATTGAGGAAGTAAGAGCTCAGCAAGTCAGAGGTGGTCATGGCCTGTCTGGAAAATGGCATGTAAGTGCTTAATCCAGGCTGCTCCAAAGTCTAACCTATCTAGAATAGATGCATCCTACGAAATAAAATGAAATGTGGAGTCAGAATTTATGCTACTACTATAAACCCAGGAAGATCTCTAATTTTTTTCCTCCAGAATGGGGGCAGGTCATTTTATGCAATTCTAGCCTGTGGCAAAGTTAAATCTTACCTTATTGATTAATTTCAAGGGTACCTACAGAAGTCAGCATAGGACTAAAAGCTATTTCTACCATTTCTTAAGCTTCTTTTGTGAATCCTTTACCAACAACCAGTTGGTAAAGGAGGCATGTTCAAGCTCAATCACATCTCAATACAGGTCAGGGTCTTACGTATTTATTTGTGGAATTTAAAAAGCCAGCTGTGTGCGTCGTACGTATTTAATGTAGTATCTAGAGATGAGGAAAAGGCTCTAACTTAGCGACTCTCCCAGAATGAATGAAGGTTTATTAAAATAGTTAAAAGTTCCATTCAGTCTGTGCAAGGCTGTCCTTTTCACATAGATCTTGCAGAAAGGCCAGGCACCTTATCACATTAGAAAATACTCCATTTCGGAGGCTCTTTGAAAAGGATTTTGAATGGATCCCATCACATGACATTTGCCCCATCCCATCAGTGTTCTGTTGGAATCTGTCTGCAAAGCGTCTCAGAAACTGATTTTTTGCAGATGGAATTTTAATCATGTTTTTTTTTAAAAAAATAAAATACTATGGATTCTTCCGTTGCTGAAGCCCTTCTTTTGTGTGTGATAGGAACATCTTTATGCATCCCATCAGCAACTATACTTTTAAGAAGGTCATAATGATGTGAGGGATGTTTTGAATGGATTGGGAGGAGCCTGCCTTTTCAGGAGCCAGTATTTTCAAATAATAAGAATCGTAATAATCGGGCATGACTAGGACAGTATGCATCCCGTTTCAAATACAGTATGCATCCAGTCCTTTAAAAAATATGGGATGCATACCGATATAAATGGATTATATCCTAATGTGATAAGGTCCTAAGTCAAACTGAAGATAATGGGTGAAAGCGGGAGCAGGGGGGAGGGCTGGGACATTTTAAAAACAGTTCAAAACTGGGATAACAAAGGATCAATTCTGACTGTCTCTGCCAAACTGGAACAGTTTGAGGCTGTGATGCCCTTGTCTTTGCCCCTTCCATTGGTTAGCTGAAAAGGTTATTTGCAGATTCATAGTTTCTGCAACTGGGGTAGGGAAAGTGAAACCTACAAGGGCATAATTGTAGTCCCAAGCATCCAAAAAAAAATTTGGTTAAAAAAAAACCTCAATCCCCCCTCTCCAAATTGAGGGTCATGGGGCAATTGTGTAATGCTATTCTGCTTGGAGCCATTTGAAGTCCATGTGAGATGAATTTTCCTAACATGGAACAACCCAGAAGCAAACCAGAAGTTGTTAAAAATGTGAAAGAAAGAAAGAAAGAAAGAAAGAAAAAAAGAAAGAAAGAAAGAAAGAAAGAAAGAAAGAAAGAAAGAAAATACCTCCATGCCCCCTGGAGGGCATTTGGAAGTATTGCATATTTGGGGATTTTACATTTTTTGTTTGCTTATTTATTTATTTATTTATTTGTTGCAGGAGATCTAGGAGGAGGCATGATCCTAAGGCCTCCAGATTAGCTAGGAACCTATCCCCATTTTCCCATACAGAGTTATTCTTTCTTTGTCTTCCTAAAGGAGCTCTACAGTAAATTTCAATTAAGGCAATAATTTCTGAAGGTCCACAATTATTCAGTCTGTATTCCGTCATGTTGGTTATTGTTGTTTTTCACAATAGTCCTGGATCTAGCTTTTCCACATGATTAGAAGAGTACAGATGGAATTCCTGGTCTTAGAATCATAGGATCATAGAATAATAAGAGTTGGAAGAGACCATATGGGCCATCTAGTCCAACCCCCCACCATGCAGGAAAAGCAGTCAAAGAACCCCTGATAGATGGCCATCCAGGTTTGTTTAAAAGCTTCCAAGGAAGGCGCTTCCATCACACTCCGAGGCAGAGTTCCACTGCTGAACAGCTCTTACGGTCAGGAAGTTCTTCCTAATATTCAGGTGGAATTTCCTCTCCTGTAATTTAAACCCATTGCTCCAAGTCCAAGTTTCAAGGATAGGAGAAAACAAGCCTGCTCCCTCTTCTTTATGACACCCTTTTACATATTTATATATGGTCATCATGTCTCCTTTCAACCTTCTCTTCTACAGGCTAAACATACCCAGTTCTTTAGGACACTACTCATAGGGATTCATGGTCTCCAGCCCTTTGATCATTTTGGTCTTCATGGTCTCCAGCCCTTTGATCATTTTAGTTGCCCTCTTCTGGACATCTTCCAGCTTGTCAGTATCTCTTTTAAACTGTGGTGCCCAAAACTGGACACAGTATTCCAGGTGAGGTTTCACCAGAGCAGAATAGAGAGGCCCCATGACTTCCCTTGATCTAGACACTATAGTCCTTTTGATGCAGGCCATGTTCACCTTATTGTCTACGAAGACACCAAGACCTTTTTCACATGTACTGTTGCCAGATGTCGTCCATCTTGTATTGTCGCATTTCAATTTTTTTTGCCTAAGTGTATTATCTTACATTTGTCCTTGTTGAAATTCATTTTGTTAGTTTTGGCCCAGCTCTTTAATCTGTTAAGGTCATTTTGAATTCTGACTCTGTCCTCTGGAGTATTAGCCATCCCTCCTAATTTGGTGTCATTTGCAAACTTATTAAGTATGTCCTCTAAATCTTCAACCAAGTCATTAATAACTATGCTGAATAGCACTGGGCCTAGGACTGAACCCTGCAGCATTTCCAAAATAAAGTGAAACCATTGGTGAGCACCCTTTGAGTTCAGTCACTTAACCAATTACAGATCCACATAATAGTAGCAATGCCTAACCTACATTTGACTAGTTTGCTTGCAAGAAGGTCATGGGGGACTCTGTTGAAGGCCTTACTGAAATAAAGATATGCTACATCTACAGCATTCCCTGCTTCTACCAAGCTTGTAACTCTGTTGAAAAAAAGATATAACATTGGTCTGGCATGACTTGTTTTTCAGAAATCCATGTTGACTTTTGGCAATCAAAGCATTTCTAAGTGATTGCAGACTGCTTCCTTAATGATCTGCTTCACAATCTTTCCTGGTATTGATGTCAGTCTGGATAGTAATTGTTTTGATCCTCCCCCCCCCCCCCCCCTTCTTAAAGACAGAGACAACATTTGCCCTCCTCCAGTCTTCTGGGACTTCTCCTGTTCTCCAAGAATTCTCAAAAATAATTTCCAGTGGTTCTGAAATGACTTCTGCTATTTCCTTCAATACTTTTTGATGTAGTTCATCTGGTCCTGGAGACTTGAATACATTTAGAGGAGCCAGGTACTTTTGGACTACTTGCATTTTGGTTATCCTGATTAAGACTGCTGACAGTTGAAGTCCAACAAAATCTGTGGAACCACAACTGCCACTCTTCAGCAGCAGAAAAATTGTTTATTATGTTGGCCCCCTCTTCCATAATTTTGATCTAGAAATCTATTTATCACCCTCCATTCTTTAGATTGGCAACAAAAGTCTGTGTGTGTGTGTGTGTGTGTGTGTGTGTGTGAATGCCTCACCATCTTGATTTTTAAAATTGGAGGTGTTTTACTCTCTCTGTATAAACCAGAGATAAAGCAGTCTTTATCCCATAGTCCTTTGCCATTCTCGTTCACTAGCGCCTTCTGGGCCTGAGTTGCTAAAGACATATGCACACCCTCACCAAATGCAACGGGATAGATTTACATTTTGGCAAAAACTTGAAGGCAGTTGTATTGTCACCTACGTCTGCTGTGACTGCTACAGAAAAATAATTGCAAGTACAATTTGCATATGCAAACTATCTCACAGATTTCGTTAATCTGTTGCCAAACTGCTGCCAAGAATTTGGTGAGTTCTGTGAAGGGGAATACTAGAGAATAAAATAATAGTACCAGTTTCCCCATGTATCAGAATTGCAGTACAGTGCATCTAATGTGCGCCATTATCAGATTAAATATTATTTGATCATATTACCAGCTTTTATGGTATTGCCATATAAAAGAGTGAGCATTTAAAGGATCTTATTCCTGCTAAGTTGAATTACAAAGGATTAAACATATATAAAAGCTATCCAGATTAATACTCAACAACAAGCAGCATGAGTTAATGGACAAATGACCCAGTTAGAAAAATGAGGTGTTTTTCATGTAACATTTCAACAAGGTGTATTTTCAGTTCTATGTTCCTTTACAGTCTGTTCAGCAAAGACATTGTGTGGTTCAAATTTTATTGTTAATTTAAATTATATTCACATATCTTTTTAGTTTTATTAGCATAACAAAGGAATATTTAATGTGATTTGAGATGCAGGGACAGGACGGGACTTATAGTGGCGTAATAAAATGAGCCAGTTGTTTTGGGAATAGATTCCAGTGGACAGCCATTTTCTAGCCATCTTTTGGGATTCTGTATGGAAAAAACGAAGGAAGAGCAATCATTTTGTCATTCAGAAATGAGAACATGTTAGGTTAGCATCCTGGATCACCAGGCAGTAAACTAATTAGATTTGCTGTGGTCATAAGTTACATTTCAACTGGATTCAGTTACACATTATTCAGGACAAGTGGCATACAACCACCCAGAAAATGTGTATATACAGTCAATCCTCCACCATTGCTGGGGTTAGGGGCACAGGATAGGATCTCTATGAAAGTGAAAAACTGCAAATTTAAAAATTGCTATTTTTTTTAATATGAGAGAACACCTCTCAATGAATTTCTAGGTCTCCCAGCATGACTTTATGGTTGACTTCCACTATAAGGTGACCATAGAATTGCACTGGAGGACTCAGAGAGTTGAAGAATGTTCTTTCTAGAAATGTTTACATCCTCTAGCCGGAACAGAGAAAGTCACACTGGAGAATCTACAGATTCAAGAGAACACATTTCAACCAAATCCATGAATAACAGAATAGAATAGCTTTATTGTAATTGTACTATTGCACATGAAATTAAATGCCTTCCTCAGCATACACTACAGAACAACACACCCATCTCTCCATACCACACAGCCCCCAATGCCACATCAATGTGAAATCATGGAGTTCAACATAACCACAGCTCTAGGATAAAAGCTATCTCTCAGGACCTTATCAAGTTGGGATATAATCCGTTGATATTAGTATGCATCCCATTTTTAAAGGACTGAATGCATACTGTATTGAGATGGGATGCATATTCTCTTCATCACACCTATTATAATTCTTATGATTTGAAAATATTGTGTTTTGGCTCATCACATCATGGAAGGCTGGCTCCTCCCAATCCATTCAAAACACCCCTACATCACTCTATGACCTTTTAAAAAATTATTTATTTATTTATTTACAGTATTTATATTCCGACCTTCTCACCCCGAAGGGGACTCAGGACGGATCACATTACACATATAAGGCAAACATTCAATGCTTTAACATAGAACAAAGACAAGACAAACGCGGGGCTCCGAGCTGGCCTCGAACTCATGACCTCTTGGTTTGAGTGATTTGTTGCAGCTGGCTGCAGCTGGTTGCTCAACAGCCTGTGCCACAGCCCGGGCTATTGTTGCGGATGGAATGCATACAGATTTTTCTATCAAATAGAAAGACAGTGCTTCAGAAATGCAAGAATCTGTAGTATTTCAAAAAGGATGATAAGAATTCAGTCTGCAAATAATCAGTTTCTCTGACATTTTGCAGACGGATTCCAAAGGAATACTGATGGGATGAGGAAAACAACATGTGATGAGACCTGTTCGAAATCATTCTCAAGCAAGTCACAGAAACTGAGTTTTTCCTAATGTGATAAGGTCCTCAGTCTGTTTGTCATTGTCTTTGCCACCCTGCACTGTCTGCTAGACGACAATAATTTTTTTAAAAAATATGCTGGGTGAGATGAATCTCCAGCAATGCTCTGAGCTTTCTTAAGGCTACAGGACCTATAAAATTCTTCCAAAGAGAGGAGAGGGCAACCAATGATTCTCTATGTTGTAGTAGTAACCCTTTGGAGTGCCTTTGAATCTGCCACTGTGCAATTACCAAAACATGCACAGATGCAGCAGGTTAAAACACTTTCTATAGCACAGTGATAGAAAGTCACCAGCAGTTAAAACTCAAAGCTTAAAACAACAAATGTGGAGGGATGGCTATACAAGTTATAGTGCATATAGGTTTTAAGTTACAAAATCAATACAAACCTCTATGTCATAACATATTCTTGAAAACCTATTACTGCACCTGCTGAATAGGTTTATAGATACCGTTTCCCCTAAAATAAGACATCCCCAGAAAATAAGACCTAGTAGAAGTTTTGCTGAATTGCTAAATATAAGGCCTCCCACAAAAGTAAGACCTAGCAAAGGTTTTGTTTGGAAGCATGCCTGCCGAACAGAACACCAGAGCATGCAAGATCGGTTAATGTACGTATCATAGATTGTTGTACATGGAAATAATGGTAGTCACAAGAAATTCTTGATAGGATTTGTCTGGTTATGCTGGTTTGTGGTGACAACTACTGTACAGTATATAATAAATGTTCTTTTTTTTTGTCCAACAATAAATGTGCATTCTTTTTCATGGAAAAATAAGACATCCCCTGAAAATAAGACCTAGAGCATCTTTGGGAGCAAAAATTAATATAAGACATTGTCTTATTTTCGGGGAAACACGGTAATTACAATTCCTGGAATGTTATCTATCTATGACTATTTAGTTGACCTATTTCAAAAAGTCCTACCATGGAGAAGATGATGAGACCATATACACTGCAGAATTATAGTAGTTTGGTCTCTGAAAGAGAAGGCTACAAATATCACAAAACTCCCAATCCCAGAATTTTATAGCAATGAGATGGCAATTAATATGGTGATTGTAGATGTTAAATGGAAGCTCTTCTATGTGTGCCTGAGAACCCAAAATCACCCTGCAGGGTAATGACGGACCAGTCAGAATTGTAGAACAAATAACACAGAAACTTTACTGATTGCTTACAGAAATCAGTAGTCATAAACAGTCCTTTTAAAGTCCATAAATCTGCTTCGTTGTGATATAGAGATCAAAGATTTGTGGGTCTCGTTAGAAAGGGAGACCAGCACAGGACTCCAGAAGGAGGGTTGCACAACACCTGGCGAGCTTACGAGAAGCAAATAAAGACTTCCCTATTTCCCAATAAAAGTCTCGCCAAGTTTCGAAGCAAAGGCCATGAAGTTTATTTTGGTCCAGCTGGAGCAGGACGACAGTCACAATAAGATGCAAGAAGAACCGGCATACCATTATACAAGAGAATCTGCATTTTATACTTTTTACATTTTGAATTTTCCGCTCCTGCCCACCCAACCAGCTTTGCTCTGATTGGTCATGGGAATCCTTGACATCAGAGGCCAGGAGGAGTGGTCCAGGGGCTCACACGCCTCAGCCAATGGGAGTGCGAGCCTCGCTTGTGATGTTTCCCCCCGGCCACCCAATGGGGGAGATGGAGGCGCAGCAGCAGGGAAAACAAAAGAAAACTTATCCTTTTTGAAAGGATTATGAGTGACCCTATCCTGGGTCTATTGTCCAGTGGTCTGGGGAGAGCTGCCGGGCCCTGCAAGCGGACCTATCCTATTGATAAGAAGATTGAAATAACAAGTCCCTTGATTAGGGGTCTGACACCTGATGTCCCCTCGGGTGAGAAGGGCGGGGTATAAATGTTGTAAATAAATGTCAGTTCCATTGTTCCATTGTTCCAAAGTCGGCGGTATCGGTGAACTTGATGAGATTAGGTGATTCAGGATCCGGGAAGGGGAAATGGCATTGTCCTTCAACAGCTGTGGCATACCTTGCCTCTCTGCAGAGAGGATATGCCATTCATGTGAGATGATTAGAATGCCCAAAAGTTGCTCCATTCTTAAGTGGTATGGCTTTGCTCTCTGAGACTTAAGAAAGAGATATGGAAAATGGTGGTCATGGTGAATCCATTGTGCAAGGGGGTGATCCTGGGGCAGGATTGTGGTACCATACATTCCAGTTCAAAGCAGATAATTTCAGATTTTATTCAGATGTGTGGAAGGGGCCGCAGATTTTATGATTATCCCAGATTATATGACAGTGGAAACTCATATAATCCTGTTCAAAGCAGATAACCTGGGATCAGATCCTGGGATATAAGGACAGTGTAGAAGGGCCTAAGACCCAAAGTATACATGACTTTGCCACTCATACAGTTGTTTATAAAAGAGCCATTTCTATATACAGTAGAGTCTCACTTATACAACACTCACTTATCCAACGTTCTGGATTATCCAACGCATTTTTGTAGTCAATGTTTTCAATATATCATGATATTTTGGTGCTAAATTCATAAATACAGTAATTACTACATAGCATTAATGTGTAATGAACTACTTTTTATGTCAGATTTGTTGTATAACATGATGTTTTGGTGCTTAATTTGTAAAATCATAACCTATTTTGATGTTTAATAGGCTTTTTCTTAATTTCTCCTTATTATCCAACATATTTACTTATCCAACATTCTGCCGGCCCGTTTATGTTGGATAAGTGAGACTCTACTGTAACTGTTTACCAATGTCCAGTCCAGGATATGTCTGGCTATAAAATATTTGAAAATGTGCATTGATATTAGTATCGAAAAATAGCCATAAGAATAGGTTGTAACCAGAGCTTGAGAAAACTTTTCTTTTTACTTAACAGCAATGTCGGAAAAGTTGACTCCTTAAATTATTTTTCTATTATTTCCTGCTACTTTTTGAGTTGAATACAAAATCCCTTTAGGAGTAACAGAATGTGACCTAGCAAGTATAGGTAGGTCTTCTGCCACAAAGTTTTTAGCCTCCCACAAAATGAATATTCATTTAGAACACTATTTGACTATTCCAGTTCCGTTACCCTTAAGAAAAATATATACCAGGGCCAGGTTTGAACAACTCGGTATTATGATGCAAACTGGTCACTACTGTAATATCCCAAGAAATGAGAGATTTTGTGTCTGAGGAGAACAAATAGTGGAAGATATCGAACATTTTTTGATTGACTGCCCAGCATATGCTGAACTTCGACACAGATATTTACATCCATTACTATCTAATTTTAGGTCCCCCAACAGAAATGATCTTCTGACAGTCCTCTTGCAAGGACAAGAAAGAACCATCATAATCAGAGTAAGCCTTTTTATCCTGAAAGCTATCAAGAAAAGAGCACATTTCCTGAAAGAAAAATCAAGAAAATAAGATTTTGATGGCAAACAGAAGGGCAGCTGCTGTCCTCCCATCCTTTTTGCCTTGTTTTTATTTATGTTGCACTTTGAAATGGTCATATGACTGGTCAAACAAATAAATTATTATTATTATTATTATGAATAACAGAATGTCATAAAACTTGCACAATTTCCATCCATGTTCATGTTGCCAGACTGAAAGCTGAGAGGGTTTTGTACCTTTAATAGTTGTGTAAGAAAATGGACTTTCAGAAGGTGTTGCTTTTTCCATAACCAGATCACAAGCAACATCTACTTAAATTCCCTATTCTATACAACCATTGAAGATACAAGGGCTGTCTCCAATGTTCAGTATGACAACCCTAGTCAACATGCTTCTAAAAATGCTCTTTAAATGTATCTTATGAAAAAGAGCTAGAAATCATTGCACATTATATTAAAGTAGGATCTCCACATTCACTTATTACATTGCTTTTGGAATGCAGCTTTGTAATTTCTTTGTTCCAAGTACCTAGATCCTTCCTTTTTGCTGAACTCTGTTTCTAGTTGCCTCCTACATATGGTAGCTCCAGCTTCCCACCTTATCTGGTTTTACCGTTCGGCCTGTTGTCCCTCTTGGCCTGCACCTCCTGCAGGTCCATCTCTTTTCTTCTGGCAGGCATCCTAGACTCTTTAAAGTTTCCTGACAGCTATTTGCAATGATGCGCCTGAGCCAACTTAGCAGCTGGTGCTCTGCATTGCAGGCACTCAAATAGGACAGAGGGATGATTGAATGGATGGATCTGCTTGGTGCTGATGGCATACAACTTACTGTATAATGTGTACTGTTTTCTCATGTTTGAACAGCTTTCTTTTAATTGTTTTGTTATTCTTGTCTACCTTCAAGTCATTTCTGACTTACAGGACTTATCACGGGGTTTGCTATGGCTGAGTGTGACTCACCCAAGGTTTCCATGGCCAAGCGGGGAATCAAACCCTAGTGTCTAGAGTTGTGGTCCAATGCTCAAACCACTACACTGTTTAACTATCAGTTACATTTATATCTTGCCTTATCCCCCAATGGGAACCCCGGTGGCGAAGTGTGTTAAAGCGCTGAGCTGCTGAACTTGCAGACCGAAGGTCCCAGGTTCAAATCCCGGGAGCAGAGTGAACGCCCGCTGTTAGCTCCAGCTTCTGCCAACCTAGCAATTCGAAAACATGCCAATGTGAGTAGATCAATAGGTACCGCTCCGGCGGGAAGGTAACGATGCTCCATGTAGTCATGCCAGCCACATGACCTTGGAGGTGTCTACGGACAATGCCGGCTCTTCAGCTTAGAAATGAAGATGAGCAGGGCCGTAGCCAGAAAAAAATTCGGGAGGGGTTTTGAAAATTTCGGGGGGGGGGGTTTGAACCCCTGACCCACCCGCCCCCAGGTTCAGACCTGTCAATATCTGCTTGAGATAGTGCCTGGAGGGACTCTTAATGTTTTATGTCTCATAGACTTAGCATGGGGATTTGGTTAACCAGTTAAAATTCATGAGTAAACCAGTTTTTTTTTAACCTGAAAAATTTCGGGGGGGGGGTGAACTCCTAACCCCCCCCCCCCCCCCCCCCTCGCTACAGGCCTGGAGATGAGCACCAACCCCCAGAGTCAGACATGACTGGACTTAACGTCAGGGAAACCTTTACCTTTACTATCCCCCAATGAGGTCAAAGAGAATATATGGCTCTTCCCCCTCCCCCAATTTTACCTTCACATGTCGATTAGATAAGTCCCACATTCCCTGCATGGATATTTGAAATGATATTACGAGGGTTGAATGAAAAGTAATGCCTCCACCTTTGTTACTTGGGTTTGGATGGGAATATTTTAATAAATCAAACTGAGAAATGATCCTTAGAATGTGCTCTTTAACTACCACTATTCACTTTTCCACATAATCACCAGACAATTGGATACATTTCTGCCAACGATGAACAAGGTTTCTGAAGCCTTCACGGAAGAAGTCGACACTCTGTTTCCGCAACCAGCATCTCGCAGTACTCATTGTGCACAGATCTTCCAATAGCCAAGCAAAGCAATAATGTGACCCACATGTTCTTGTGAAATGCCGATTATGCTTGAAATTTCTCTCTGAGTGATACGACGATTGTCCTGAATTAATCTGTCAACCTTTTGCTTGTGAAACTTGGTGGTTGCTGTCACAGAATGCCCAACTCTTTGTTTGTCATGCAAGTCAGGTGTTCCCACCTCAACATCTTTAAACTTACTCGCCCAGTGATGCATAGTACTCACATCAACACAATCACCATAAACAGCTTGCATTCTCTGATGAATCTCCTTTGGGGTGGCACCTTCTGCTGTCAAGAATTCAGTGACTTCACGTTGCTTAAGTTGCATTGACCGACCGTGTGCACAGGGTTCCATACTTCACACTTTAACAACACAACCATTCAATGTTAAGGCTTCCTGCCAAATGGGATTGTAGAGGAGAGTCTACTGAACAAGCCATTACCTGCCACATACCAGTACTGCCATCTGTTGAGGAGTTACGAAGGTGGAGGCATTACTTTTCATTAAACCCCCATACATAGAGAAGGGCTTCTTCAACTTTTTCCACTTGTGACCTCTTTCTGCTCAATAAATTTTTAGGTGATGGCAGGCGCATATATATATATATATATATATATATATATATATATATATATAACAGATATATAATCAAGCATCTGCTGACAATAAGCCAGTATTTACAAGGCTGGTTTTTGTTCTTGTCAAAGCATTTTCTGCAAAGTTCATTTTAAACACTGCACCTTGTTGCTAACAAATTTGTGCAAATGACTGTCATTCAGAAAACTTTCATTTTGCCTAATTTTCACAACCCCAATATTGAGCGAATGTATTGTTTGTTTATTTACTGTATTGAACCTGCCCTTCTCACCCCAAAGGGGACTCATAGAGGGACCCCATTTGGGCTCGGGATCCACAATTTAAGAAGCAATGCTATAGGTAACTGTAACTGAACTGCAAGTATGTATGCAATAACTGCCACATCACATAGATAACTGCCTCCTCCTCCATTTATTTTAGCTCTAGTGATCTTCCCAAACTAGGGGGAGGGAAATTTGTGTTTATATCCCTAGACTTAAAAGTATTACCATAAGCAAAATAATGGCTTTTTTCTATCTAAACCATCTATATTAATCACGTTGCCAAAAAATCACTTATTATATTAAAACAACAGATGCAGCACATACACACACAAACTCCATTGTCTATATGCAGATTCCAAAGCAGATTACTAGTATTTGCACTAGATGTTTTCATAGTCTGTTGAATATTACTATGTTACAACTCATTCTACACAAGAAACCAAAGTTGGGGACCTGTGGTCATCCAGTTGTTTTAGGGCCCTTCCACACAGTCATATAACCCAGAATATCAAGGCAGAAATTCCACAATATCTTCTTTGAACTGGGTTATTTGAATCCAGACTGCCATATATTCCAATTCAAAGCAGATAATGTGGGATTATTGTGTGGAAGGGGCCTTAGAAACACAAAACCCGTCCTTTGGATTCACTGGTTGAGTGATGTGTATTTGGCCCAACATGTTTATCCTGCTTTATGGACTGTCATCATACACCAAACCATTGGATACCAGCCCCTAATGAGTTTCCCCCTTGCATTGAAAAATGTATTTTCACAATAAACAATATTTGATTAATCTAACATAATGTAATTGTATGTAAATTTGTGTCCATTCTGTTTACATTCTATACTTTATTCAATTTTCATATGGTGCCATCACCTAGCAAATTATTTTTTTCTAATTCTATGAATTGTATGTATAGAATGATGGCTGGTTATTGTCTAGCAATCATATCCCTCTTTCTGCCATTAATGTTTCAGTTAAAACCTTTGCTTTTAATACTTCTGGTTTATGTTCCAATGTTATACTTTAATAAAATCCTCACTCTAGATTTGAATATTATTTAGAGTACTAGCTGTACCCGGCCATGCATTGCTGTGGCCCAGTCTGGTTCAATAAAAAAAAACTCAGAAAAGAGTTCTTTCTCCCATCCTTGACCTTCCACAGATATATAAAGAGAAGTCTCCCACAGGATGGTAAAATACGGGGGTGTCCCCTGGGCAACATCCTTAGTGAAGGCCAGTTCTCTCATACCAGAAGCAGTAAGGCTATTCAATGCTAATCAAGTTGGCCAATTGCAACATTTCTTGCAATAAATAAAACAACATCACTCCGAAAATAGTGGAATACGAGACATGAAACAATCAGGGAAGCTAACACCTCCCAACCAAGGATTCCCCCAGGCAGGAAGTAGCCAGGGTTTGAAGCAGCAAGGCGATTCAGTGCTAATCAAGTTGGCCAATTGCAACATTTCTTGCAATAAATTAAAAAAATCACTCCAAAAATAGTGGAATACCAGATATGAAACAAGCAGGGCCAGGTAACACCTCCCAACAAAGGATTTCCCCAGGCAGGAAGTAGCCAGGGTTTGAAGCAGCAAGGCTATTCAATGCTAATCAGGTTGGCCAATTGCAACATTCACACTTGCCTGTAGCAGAAAAGAGTTCTTTCTCCCACTCTCAATCTTTCACAGATATATAAAGACAAGCCTCCCACAGAATAGTAAAACATCAAGGTGTCCCCCGGTTAACATCCTTGCTGACGGGCAATTGTCTCACGTCAGAAGCGGCTTGCTGTTTCTGAAGTCGCTCCTGACACCCTTTCCATGGCTAGGCGTCACGTAACTCCTCGTGAGTAGCGAGGAGGCAGGCCTAGCCATTCCTTGCGGCCCCGCTCACCTCGATAGCTAAAGAGTGGAGACTGATTGGCCATTGCTTAGGGTTATGATTTTACCTTTCTCAGGTGTGTCAGGTTTTTGAGAGTAGGCTTAAAACCTGTGGCAGTTTAAACGCTATGTTGTGTTCAGATTTCATAGTACAGTAGAGTCTCACTTATCCAAGTCTCGCTTATCCAAGCTTCTGGATTATCCAAGCCATTTTTGTAGTCATTGTTTTCAATATATCATGATATTTTGATGCTAAATTCTTAAATACAGTCATTACAACATAACATTACTACGTATTGAACTACTTTTTCTGTCAAATTTGTTGTATAACATGAAGTTTTGGTGCTTAATTTGTAAAATCATAATCTAATTTGATATTTAATAGGCTTTGCCTTAATCCCTCCTTATTATCCAAGATATTTGCTTATCCAAGCTTCTGCCGGCCCGTTTAGCTTGGATAAGTGAGACTCTACTGTAATTGGTGGAGTAGTTTGGGAGATATGACATCCCTCACTGATGGACATTACAGTTTTATTTATATAGATACAAAAATCATCAGTGGTATATCTTTCCTGTTCTCTGTTGTTGTGTGCATGTAAGTCATTATCAACTTATGACGACCGTAAGGTGAACTTATCAGGGCCACCCCAGTGGGTTTTCATGGCTGAGGTGGGATTTGAATCACATTAATGATAAAGATGATACTTTTTCCAATCAAGGGACAGTTTATGCATTGAGGTTGGATCTACATGGCTATATAATGTAGTTCAAACTGCATTATACAGTCAAGCCCCTTCTACACTGCAACGTAAAATCAAGATGCTTTGCTTTGAACTGGTTTATATGGCAGTGAGAACTCATATGATCTGGTTTAAAGCAGATAATGTGGACAATCTGTTCTGTTAATCTGGGTTATATGGCAGTGCACAAGGGACCTTAATGTAGACCCATATAATGCAGTTCAAATTGCAGTGTAGATCCAACATGAGTATTATCACTTTATTTATTAATTTATTTTGTGTCAAAAGCATTACATAATAAATAAGATTAAAACTGATAAGTGTAAAACTTCAGTTCAGATCAGTTCAGTTCAGTTCAGATCACTGAAAACCCAAAAGCCATTATTTAGGGAAAATCCAGAAATTTATTTCAGATTTTCTTGGGGTCTACTCCCACATAATGTCAGAGACTGACATAATGCTGGACATATTTTTTTCAGTATACAGTCTTGCTCTGTATACTCCATTTCAAACTGGAACCTTTGCAGAGACAGTCAAGACCTTTCTTTCCTATGGGATTCTGATCTAATTCTACTGCCTTTGGGAATCGAATGCCAGTTATTAATATGCTTTTCCCACAGTGGCTGACAGGTTCGGTGCAGAGATATTTGGATCAGAGGTAGCAGTCCGATTTCTCATTCCGCTTCTTCATATGCTAACATTTATTAGTGAAGCAGGGCTTTCCCCTCCCCTCATCAGTTTAAATTATAGCCTCCTGGAACTGCATTTAGAATAAGCAAATCACTAATCCCTGACTGAGTGTGTCATTTTTCCATTAACATCAGCATTGTACTCTGAGGTTCAACAGCACTCAAATTGGTCAAATTAATATGCAAAATGTCAAGAAAAGTTCACCACCGGCTTTCCAAGGATAAGCATCATTTGGTTGAGGCAACAATTAGTTAAGCACTGCCAAGCTTGGCTTTGAGAGGAAGAGAGTAGTAATCAAAATGTCAAAGAGTATATTAACACACAAATTATTTAATAGCTGTCGTTTTGATAACATTATCAGTAACAGATAGTTTTATAATCGTGTCACTCGTATGACTGTAACAGGGTCGTTTTATAATGGTGACACTAATACAAAAATAACAGGCCACTATTGCATCTGGATATCTTCCTTGTTTGATTTGATCCTTCAATTGTGTTCAGCAGCGTGGGCATAGATGTGTCATAGAGTACATATATAGCCAGGAGCTATAGGCAACAAGAAGTGAAATAATAAGTGCACACAGAGATGCTGTACTGAGTATGGAGAAATTCTGGGATCCTCTGTAAATGAAAAATGCCTGTTACTATATACTGCAAAGAAGAAAATAATATCCCTACAGTCTGTTGTGCCAGGCAGCAGCTAACTAACCAGACTTTGCCTGTATCTCACCTCGATTTTTTTTAAAAATCTAGACTTTCTGAGCCAGACCTCCTGCACTCTTCTTGCTACAGCTTAGATTTCTTGGTTTGGTCATTATTTCTAGCTCCTTGTTTGGCATCAATCACCTTGGCTTCAGTTTCAGGTCCTTCTGTGTCAGATTCTAGTCAACATGTTATTTTGCACCAACACTGCTATATATGTTGTTAGAAAAGCTATAAGAAATGATGTTTTGCTGAGTGTAACTAATAACAGAGGAATCGTATCTATTAGGCCTGTGTGATCAATGAAAAAAATGTTTCAATACTCATTGTGAAATTAGGAGGTGGAGAGTTTATAAAGTGTTTCCAAAACTGGATGGGGTCTGTATCATAATCATAACACATTAACTACTTTTTGTTACTTTTTGTTAAGTAATTAATTGTGCCAATGGGGAAACTTCGGGGGCACTGTTCTCCCTTATTGTTAGAACTATTGGCATGAGACATGCTGCATTGACCCTTTTAGGCCATTAGGTTTCAGAACGTTAATATAATAATAATAATAATAATAATAATAATAATAATAATAATAATAATAATAATAATACAGCTGGACATCAAGCATGAACACGTGAAAACTGTGGTCAGTAAAGAATGCACACAAAGGGTCAGAAAAATTCTCAAAAGCAAGCTCAATGGAGGCAACACCATCAAGGCCATAAACACCTGGGCCATACCTGTCATAAGATATACTGCTGGCATCATAAACTGGACACTGGTGGAACTGGACAATTTGGACAGAAAAACAAGAAAACTGTGATGTTGACCAGCTATATCTGCCTAGAAGATCAGGGGGCAGAGGACTCTTGCAAGTAAAACAAGCAGTCAAAGAAGAGGAACATGCCTTTGCAGAATATGTAAAGCAAAGTGAAGAACCTGCTTTGATTGAAGTCAAAAATCAAAAACTCCTCAAAACACAGCAAAGAATCAGTACAAGAAAACCGCACTACAAACTAGAGCTGACAGCTGGCACAACAAAACATTGCATGGAAAGTTCCTTGACAAAATTGAAGGAAAAGCTGATAAGGAGAAGACCTGGCTCTGCCTCACAAATGGGACCCTGAAGAAGGAGACAGAGGCCTGATCCTTGCAGCCCAGGAGCAAGTCATCAGAACAAATGCAATCAAGGCCAAGATCGAAAAATCAACTGATGACCCAAAATGCAGACTGTGCAAGGAAGCTGATGAAACCATTGATCATATCCTCAGCTGCTGTAAGAAAATCACACAGACAGACTACAAACAGAGGCACAACTATGTGGCCCAAATTATTCATTGGAACTTATGCCTCAAGTACCACCTGCCAGCAGCAAAGAACTGATGGGATCACAAACCTGCAAAAGTATTGGAAAATGAGCACGCAAAAATACTGTGGGACTTCCGAATCCAGACTGACAAAGTTCTGGAACACAACACACCAGACATCACAATTGTGGAAAAGAAAAAGGTTTGGATCATTGATGTCGCCATACCAGGTGACAGTTGCATTGATGAAAAACAACAGGAAAAACTCAGCCGCTATCAGGACCTCAAGATTGAACTTCAAAGACTCTGGCAGAAACCAGAGCAGGTGGTCCCGGTGGTGATGGGCACATTGGGTGCCGTGCCAAAAGATCTCAGCCAGCATTTGGAAACAATAGACATTGACAAAATTACGATCTGCCAACTGTAAAAGGCCACCCTACTGGGATCTGTGCACATCATCTTAAAATACATCACACAGTCCTAGACACTTGGAAAGTGTTCGACTTGTGATTTTGTGAAACGAAATCCAGCATATCTATCTTGTTTGCTGTATCATACTTATAATAATAATAATAACTTTATTTTTATATCCCATCCCATCTCCCCAAGGGGACACGGGGCGGCTTACATGGGACCAAGCCCAACACATACAACAGAATACAATATAAAATACACAGTATAAAATACCACAATATAAAACACATTAACAGTCACAGTAAATCAGCAACACAACTTTAACAGAGTAAAAAACATGGACATTAAAAGAGGTGATATCATAGTGCATCAGTCCAAGATTTTGGAGAGGAGAAAAAATTATAATTGTACAACAGAAGAACTAATCACAAGTGTTCATGATAAGGTGCAAAAAAATTATGATATAGGAACATGTGGGGACTCAATTCAATGTTTCACTCATCCACAGATTTCTGGGGAATTTTCAAAAAATTTACTTTAAAAAAAACCAAAAAGCTACAAGAGCCATCTCCTTGAATGTTCTATCCAATGATACAAGATAACAGAGGATCATTCCCACCAACTTTCAGAAATATTCATACATCTACTGATGTTTGGGATTTTTAAAAAAGTTATGACAAAAACGGTTTTTACAAAAGCCACAACAGTTATCTCATTGAATGTCTCTCATATTAACTTCAATTTAGGGGTTTCTTCCCAGCTCAGCACTGATTTACTTACTTATATTGTAGTATCAGTCAGTTCTCCTCTTTGCAGATTCAGCATTTTATTGGAACTCTGGCTGCTGCTAGGAGGGACACATCTCTCCTCTTTTTGATGCTGAGCAGAATTCTGGGAAATGTAGTTTACGACAGGACTTTTTGAATTCTCTGCCATAGGGCTCTTTGCCTTTCCAAACTACATTTCCTAGAATTCTGTGCTCTCTCAGACTCTTTCCCAGTTCACTCAGCTTGTCCCGCCCTGGTGCTTTTCTCTCTTCAGGACGAGAGTCCATTAATTTTATTGATTTAGAATTTATTATTATAATTTTAATGATTTATAATCCGGTTTAAAGCTAATAATCTGGGATCAGATCCTAAGATATAGTGGAAGGATCCTAAGAGAACCTGCTTCAGGTATTGCTGGCATCACATGCACTGTTCAAATTTGACATATCCTAGGAGCAGAACATTGCAATTTATCTGATATGTGAGGCCCATCTACACTGTCATATAAAATCCAGATTATCTGCTTCGAACTTGATGATATGGCAGTGAAGGCTCATGTAATCCAGTTCAAAAACGGATTATCTGATTTGATAATCTGGATCATATGGCAGTGTAGATCCAGCTAGAGATAGGCAACCTGTCTTTGTACATGTCAGGAACCAGTACAATATGCATGTAAGAGGGTTGAATGAAAAGTAATGCCTCCACCTTCGTTACTTGAGTTTGGATGGGAATATTTTAATAAATCAAACTCAGAAATAATCCTTAGAATGTGCTCTTTAACTACCACTATTTACTTTTCCACATAATCACCAGACAATTGGATACATTTCTGCCAACGATGAACAAGTTTTCTGAAGCCTTCTGAAGTCAACACTCTCCGCAACCAACGTTTCACAATACCCATCGTGCACAGATCTTCCAATAGCCAAGCAAAGCAATAATGTGACCCACACATTCTTGTGAAATGCCGATCATGCTTGAAATTTCTCTGTGAGTGATACGATGATTGTCCTGAATCAATCTGTCAATCTTTTGCTTGTGAAACTCAGTGGTTGCTGTCACTGAACGTCCAATTCTTTGTTTGTCATGCAAGTCAGATGTTCCCACCTCAACATCTTTAAACTTACTCGCCCAATGACACACAGTACTCACATCAACACATTCACCATAAACAGCTTGCATTCTCTGATGAATCTCCTTTGGAGTGACACCTTCTGCTGTCAAGAATTCAATGACTGCACGTTGCTTAAGTCGCATTGACTGACCATCTGCGCAGCGTTCCATACTTCGCACTTTAACAACACAACCGTTCAATGCTAAGGCTTCCTGCCAAATGGGATTGTAGAAGAGAGTCTACTGAACAAGCCAGTACCTGCCGCATACCAGTACTGCCATCTGTTGAGGAGTTACGAAGGTGGAGGCATTACTTTTCATTCAACACTCTTACCTTGGCTACAATAATGGTTTACTTATGGAAGTAAAACTCTGCCTTTGGTCCTTAAATAACAAGATGCTAACATGGTTAATATATCACATATTCATATCTAGTTATTCGAACTGCCTAGTTGAGAGAATCACCATTAGGTATTTAAGAAGATAAAGCTCTAGCTCAAGAGCAGAACACATAGGCTGTGATCCTATGCACAGCTGAGGCTGCTCGAATCCCACTGGATTTAATGGGATTTCGTCCACTTAATCACATGTGGGGTTATAGCTGAAGCATTTTGCTAAAAGGCAAAATTTTCAAATTGGAGGAAAGTAACTAGGAAAATTCCCCAAGGATCTGCCATAGGCCTAGTTCATTCAATATTTTATTCTTTACTAGGGGGGAAGGAAATGAGTGGATAGATGAGATTTCTTCACGACATAAGGCTAGGAGGAGTTGTAAATTGAGGTGTGGGGGATGATTATTCCAAAAACTAACCTTAGTGTGTTCCCCACCCCCCAAAAAACTTTCTGTGGTGTAAAGAAATGTTTGAAAGTGTATGGGCTAGAGTGGATGAAATCTTGAAAGACAAAACAGCCAGTGTTTATGACTTTCAATGGCCAGAGGCTTTGGTGCCCTGCACACTGTTGATAAATTATTCAAAACTATGCAAAATTTGAAGAATGTATTTGCATAATTCCTCTTATTTGAGCTTCAGTGCTGCACTCACCTTGGGACAGAATATTTATTATTGATTTGTTTAGCACATGGTATACACTACTCTGCCTTTGAAGTGGGTGCAAGGAGGCAAATAACATTCTTGGATAGTACAGAGTAACAAGACATTAGTTTTACACAACATGGAAGTGAGATCACCCTTTTACTCTCTCATATTCAAATATGATGAACTTACAGCGGGAAAGCTGCTCATAAGAGGACAAAGCAGGAGAATAACAGTAGGGTCTTAACATAAACCGGGACAATGCCATGCTGGTTGTGAAATGATAGTAGCAATCCAAAAATCTAACTTTTCCAAGTCTGAATAAAGGCACCTGGTTGTTTTCACCATTGAGATGCATCTAAATAATGTCTCTTGTATGTCTTTTCGCTATTTAATTATTAGCAGAAACTTGGAGAAAGGAAAAGTTACTTTTTAAATTAGAATGTCAAGAACTCAATGATTTACATTGCCTCTTAACCACATCATCACTGGATTTGCTGTCTTAAGCTATATAAATGCAAGTAGTAGATTTAAATTATATATTTTTTTAAAAAACTTATTGTAACCATGCTCAAGGCATGGTTCTCTTCCTTTTAAAAAATTATTCTGTAGTGTAAATTATACTGGAAGATTATCACTAGGCTAAAGACACCCATGAAGATTTGTGGCTGATCCTTTGCTGATTTCTGATTATGATAAGCCTAAACATATTGGAGCCTCCGGTGGCTCAGTGTGTTAAAATGCTGAGCTGCTGAACTTGCAGACTGAAAGGTCCCAGGTTGAAATTCGGGGAGAGGAGTGAGCACCCACTGTAAGTTCCAGCTTCTGCCAACCTAGCAGTTCAAAAACATGCAAATGTGAGTAGATCAATAGGTACCGCTCCAGCAGGAAGGTAACGGCGTTCCATGCAGTCATGCCAGCCACATGACCTTGGAGATGTCTACGGACAATGCCGGCTCTTCGGCTTAGAAATGGAGATGAGCACCAACCCCCAGAGTCGGACATGACTGGACTTAACGTCAGAGGAAACCTTTACCTTTACCTAAACATATTACGATAAGCCTTGTACTTGCTATCCCTTTTGGGAAACATTTAACATATATTAATTCCATGCTTCATGCTACCTCAGAGATTTACATTTTTTTCCCTATTGTTTTCAATGAGAAGCCCAGTTACTTTCCTTCTGACTGTAACGTCTATGGCCCCTTTCACACAGCTGTATAAATCCACATTGAACTGGATTATATGGCAGGGTGGACTCAAATAACCCAGTTCAAAGCAAATATTGTGGATTATCTGCCTTGATATTTTGGGTTATATGACTGTGTGGGAGGGCCCTAAGCCTTCTATTCAATTGTAAGGTAATTAATTTTAAGTGTTCTACTGCTACTCCTCCAATGGATTTAATGTATTTGATTTTAGCTAATATCTCTGGATTTACATGCAATTTAACCTCAGCAGACTGAAAGCCAAAACCAAGGTCACAACAAGGGGCCCTTCCACATAACCATATAAACCAGAATATCAAGGCAGAATAACCCACAATATCTGCTTTGAACTGGAATATCTGAGTCCACACTGCCATATATCCCAGTTCAAAGCAGATAATATGGGATTTTATTCAGCCGTGTGGAAGGGAACAATGTCTGTTATAGAACTCCAATAAGCTTTTGTGTGTGTGTGTGTGTGTGTGTGTGTGTCAGGAGCAACCTGAGTTGCTTCTGGTGTGAGAGAATTGTCCGTTTGCAAGGACGTTGTCCAGGGGACGCCTGGATGTTTTGATGTTTTTACTATCCTTGTGGGAGGCTTCTCTCATCTCCCCGCATGGAGCTGGAGCTGATAGAGGGAGCTCATCCGCGCTCTCCCCGGGTGCGATTCGAACCTGGCAGCTTTCACGTCAGCAACCCAACCTTCAAGTCACGAGGCTTTAGTCCACTATGCCACCAGGGGCTCCTTCCAATATGCTGATGATAATGTAGTCTGTGCTCATTCAAAAAAAAGACCTACGAGCCACTCTGAACACATTTGCAGAAGCATACGAAAAGCTTGGTCTCTCATAGCAGATTTTTTTTTTAGTGAAGAATGAAAAATAGTTCAATAATGCAAAATAATTTAGAAATCAGGCTCTATTAATAAACTTCAGTGGACACTCAAGCAGATAAATTTCAGTGGACACTCATGTGGATTTTGTTAACCAGTTAAAATTCATGAGTAAACCAGGTTTTTGTTTTAACCTGAAAAATTTTGGTGTGTGTGTGTGGGGGGGGGGGGGGGTTAAACCCCTAACCCTCCCCCCCTTGTCCACAGCCCTGTCTCTCACTGAACATCAAGAAAACCAAAGTGCTCTTTCAGCAGGCATCAGCCAATCCCTCTGCAATGCTGGAAATACAGCTTAATGGTGTAATGTTAAAAAATGTTGACCATTATCCGCTATCTTGGCAGCCACCTCTTCACAAAAGTCAACATTGACACTGAAATACAACACCATCTGAGCTCTAAGAGGAGCCCCCGGTGGCACAGTGGATTAAACCACTGAGCTGCTGAAATTGCTGACAGAAAGGTTGGCGGTTCAAATTCGGGAATTGGGGTGAGCTCCCGCTGTTAGCCCCAGCTTCTGCCAACCTAGCAGAACCTAGCAGTTCGAAAACATCCAAATGTGAGTAGATTAATAGATACCTCTCTGGTAGGAAGGTAACAGCTCTCCATGCAGACGTGCCAGCCACATGACCTTGGAGGTGTCTTCAGCTTAGATACGGAGATGAACACCAAACCACAGAGAGTCACAACTAGACTTAATGTTAGGGAAAACCTACCTTACCTGAGCTCTAAGAGTGCAGCATTTTTTCGAATTAAACAGGGAGTGTTTGAGAATCGGGACATTCGTATGGATACCAAGATGCTTGTTTAAAAAGCTGTTGTCTTCCCAACCCTGTTATACACCTGTGAAATGTGCACCATCTACAGACATCACACTGAACTTCTGGTATGATTCCATCAGTGTTGCCTCCAAAAAATCCTGCAAATCTCTTGGGAAGACAGGCAGAGAAATGTCAATGTGCTGGAAGAAGGAAAAACCACTAGGACTGAAGCGATGATCCTCTGCCATCAACTTCGCACTGGCCACATTGTCCAAATGCTGGATCACCATCTCCCAAAGCAGTTACTCTACTCTCAAGAATGGGAAATGGAATGTTGGTGGACAGGAAAACAGATTTAAAAATAAGCTCAAAGCCAACCATAAAAACTTTGGCATAGACACTGAGAAACGGGAAGCCCTAGCCCTCAAATTTTCTAACTGGAGGTCAGCTGTGACCAACAGTGTTGTGGAATTTGAAGAGGCATGAATGGAGCGTGAAAGAGGGAAACATGTCAAGAGGAAGGCACATCAAGCCAACACTGACCGGGACTACCTTCCATCTGGAAACCGATGTCCTCATTGCGAAAGAACATGCAGGACAAGAATAGACCTCTACAGTCACCTAGAAACACTACACTTGGAAAGCAATCATGCTCAGACATGAGTGATCACCGATGATGACATACAATTTAAATGCAGAGGGTGTACTACAATGGAAAAAAAATCTGCCAAGTGCTAGATGCAAGTCCTGCTCAAAACAAGCCAATTCAAAATCCAAAGAGATTTTGCAGTCAAAAAGACAAGAACTTATAGTGCTGAGACCTGAGGATGGGGGATGCAATCCAGAGTTTGCCTAATCAGATTCTGGAAACGTTTCTTCACCAGTAACTCAACTTAGACTCAGAAGCAACAGGGGCTAAAATCAGCCACCAGATGCTTTGGGCTTTATCGGAATTTGAACAATACAAACACTTTCACCCATAATGAAATGTAAATGCAATAGTCAGCATCTAATACACTGGCAGAGATCATTGGCTCAAGGTGGTGACAGAGGCATCCAGCAGAAGCTTGGACACTGGTGAGCTGTATCCCAGCATCCTCAGTCAATAGCCATCTCAGCTTGTGCAGAGGCCAAGCCACATCCAACTAGCATGAAAGTAGTCCTGAAGAGAAGAGTTTGGGCACAGAGGTAACAGGTAATACCATACATGACCAACCAAGAATACTGCGATCATACTCATATGATCAAGTTTTGGTCCATACCTGAGACTTTTCCCACTAACCACATTTCCAATCAAGCTATTACAATGGTTCATCACAGTTCTGGAATATCAGAATTGGCTCTCTCAAGCTTTTTCCAAATAAAGCAAGTGCTGATTTACACATGTTCAGGAAGATAAATTAGACTTTGAATGATCAGATGTTCCAGCCCTGCAGCTTCTCTCGCCAAGTGTTTACAGCACAACAGATGTGACCGTATTGGGATGCTGGTGCACTGGGGTGGTTCTGCTCTTCTCTTGTATCATTTCTGTTGACTACAGTTGATCACGTTACAACACCAGCAGGAATCCATCTGTTCTGATGTGATCGCTGTGCCTTCTGGTAGTAACAGCAGTCCTGGTGCACATTTCCTACGCTCTTGTTTTGCTCACAGCTACATTTATCCATGTTTATCGTCTTCCCGGTTCATAGAAAATGTGGGGAATTACTTCTAAAAGGATTTTTTTTCAGGATTGACTTTGATATTGCATATTTTCATCTTGCTACTAATATTTACTACTAATTGGCAACAAGGACAAGAAGCAAATGGCTTTGTTTTCCAGTAAAATGTAGACATTCCCCTTAGTTCAGCACTAAGAAAAGCTGAGTCTTGTGATCTATACATAATATACAAAGTAGAGAGGATTGCATACATTTACTTATTTGCATAACATTGTGCATTTTACTGTGTTGAATAATTTAGCCTCATTTTATGAGTGATAAGGTCTCCTACAGATAAATCTGGTAAGCCAAAATGCTTAGATTTTATATCAAGCACAAACCACATATTGCTCTTCACACGAATAAACATAAATCTGTGTGCTCTCGTTCAATGACCCACAACTACATGTGTGAACTTCTGTATCAGATAATATTGTGTTGTGATGAAGCCAGGAAACATGAAATGTTTCGGCGGCGTTTCATTTGTGATTATTCTTTCAAATGAACAAGTTGCTTCTCTTTGTTGCAGCCACCGATGAGGGATGAACACACATATGTGTGCATTCAGCCTACAGCAATAATTACTGCTTTTGCATGGCATTATATTTATTTGAAATTTCTACCAGACTTCCACAATCAGGAACCAAGCTTTTGTATCACATAAAAGTGATACTAAGTAATAAAAGGTTAGATGATAGACCAACACATAGCTTGTGACAGCTACTGTCTCAGTTAATTATGTGAACTCCTCTTCAAAACTATTGAAGACATCTACTGCTACATCACTGCCAGAGCAATCCCACACATACTTACTCAGAACTCTGTTTTAAAGGGGACTTACTCCCAAAATGATCGTGTTTGGGGCTGTAGTGTAAATAATGCAATCCATAAACCGCAATCCAACCCTGCTTTCTTTCCTCACATTTGAACAGTCTGATTGCTAGTAGAATATACCAAATTTTTGGAGAGATAAAAAAACCTTCCGTTGCAGCCTTTATAATATTTTACTGAAACAGGGAGGGGGGGGTAAAAACATTACTGATTTGCATAATGGAAGCACAAGAATAATTGCAAATGTATTTATTTGTGTGAGATAACAGAGCATGGACTGCTATGGACATATTTTTTTTTACATATGAGAGTACGTGTGTCCAGTGTAGGATAAAAAATGCCAAATCTGCAGTTCTCTATGTGTTGTCTGGGGATGATGGAAGCTATAGTCCATGGGGAACAACATACTAGAGTTGTGCAATTTGGGAAAACTGCAAGGTGTTTCATGTTCTGGCTTTTGGTGGGGGTCCGATCTGTTTTTTGGGAGCCTCCCAAATATGGGAGGGCACATATCTGTTTTTGCTCAGGGGTTGCCAAAAGATTTGTTTTCTATCAGCCCATTATGGGGGAGGGGCTTTCCCAGGCTTCCCTTCCCATCATTTTAGTCATTTAAGCTATTTGTTTCTACTCTAGAGGAGAGGCGCTCAGCTGCAGGCAGGTGCGCATGCTTTAAGGAGGCTTCTTACCTGTTTCTACTCTAGGGATGAGGCTCTCAGCTTTGAGGAGGCTTCTTGTTTAAAGCTGTTTTCTACTCTAGAGGAGAGGCGCTTGGCTGCAGGAAGGCATGTGTGCCTTAAGGAGGCTTCTTGTTCTTAAAGCTTTTTTTCTACTCAAGAGGAGAGGTGCTCAGGTGCAGGAGAGGCAGGCACGTATGCTTTTTCTCAACAGCACCAGCATGACAAGCAGTGCTCCAAGAGGCATTATAAGGAGGCCCAGGAAAGGAAGAGCGATGACCTGTAGCTCATTAGAGCTATCCTCCCTGGACTACCTTAAAAATCCCCTGTTTTCAGTGCCTGAAATCTCCTATCTGCTTGCTGGTTTTGCTTCCTTAAAGCTGTTTCTACTTCTACTCTAGAGGAGAGGTAGGCTTCTCTTTTTGTTTGCTGGGATTAAAAGGTATAGGTTTTCCCTTACATTAAGTCCAGTCATGTCTGACTCTGGGGGTTGGTGCTCATCTCCATTTCTAAGCCGTTGTCCGTAGACACCTCCAAGGTCATGTGGCCAGCATGAGCGCCGTTGCTGGGATTACTATTATTAATAATTATTTTAGAAGTATTCTCTGAAGGAGAGGAAGCGATGAAGAAAAAGAAGGTAAAGGGGTGACTCTCAGTCTCCAAGCCCCCAAATGCACATGCACGTATCCCACCCACTATCCCTCAGGTCCCCAACTCCCAGTCAGTCCTGCTAAATAAAAATAATCAGGAAAATCAAGGAAAATAAAAAAGATTCAACTATGATGCCGAATAGGGGAGGAAGAACCAATATAGGCTCCCGCTTGCTTTTGTGTCAGGTGGGTTTTCATACTGGGAGGACCCTTACCATTACGTGCTCCCAAAGTACCGAAGGATGAAACATGGGAAATGAAATCTGTGCACAACCTTAATACCCATACCAAAATCCATGGATGCTCAAGTCCTGTTATATATGTACAATGGTATATAAAATGGTAAGTGTTACTTTTTGGATTTTTGAGGGCGGGAGGGAAATATTTTCAATCTAAGTATAGTTGACTCCACGATACACAATCACAATCGGTAGATATGAGCTGTATAATTTTTCCTATGATATTACTAATGTAAATGAAGCAAGGAAGCAAGAAAAAAGCCCAGCCTGGATATAAACATTAACATCCTAGAAAGCCCTAGGTTCTTGTGAGAGCAACAAATGCTCTCTTTTGTTTTATTGAAAATATATATATATATATATATGAATCTCGATTTTTAGAGCCCCAAATGAAGGTTGCCTTTATTAATGACATGCATCTCATTCCTGCCCCCCACCCTACTCTGCTCATAGCTCCCCTTCTGTGATTAGCACAATGGAGATACCTTTTAATGAGGTTCTTACAGTACTACAACAAACGCATAGGATCTCCCTGGGGATCTTCTGCAATCTGATTAGGTTTTCAAACTGCTCCCGTTTCTTAACCTTCTTTCCCTGTGTGTGAGTGTGTGTTGGGGAGGAATTCGACTCCATGCCAATATTGCCAGCTTTTTGTGTGTTTGCCGTTAGAGAAGCTGTACATACCCATCTGTTAACAGGGGAGGAGGGATGTTTCAGTTCTATACCCTTCACAGCAACAGAATTCTTCACACAGCAGCCTGTTTTTATTTCTTTTTGTAAAAAATAATAAACCTGTAGTACATTGTTCTTACATGAAGGATTGGAGACCTCTTTCAATTGCAAGGACTGAATTCATTTTCAGAGTTCTAGGAAACACATTCGAACTCTGGGTGAAACAAAAGGATGAGACAAAAGAAATACAGCAGATGCTTAGTTAACTGAAACTCAAACAACCAGAACTCTCAAGCAACTACTGATTCCCTGAAAATAAGACATCCCCAGAAAATAACACTTAGTAGAGGTTTTGCTGAATTGCTAAATATAAGGCCTCCTCCAAAAGTAAGACCTAGTTAAGTTTTTGTTTGGAAGCATGCAGGATTGGTAAATGTACATACCATAGATTGTTGTACGTGGAAATAAAGGTAGTAACAAGAAATAATAATAATATAATAATAACATTATTCTTGTATACCCAGAAGGGACTCAGAGCAGCTTACACAGGGACAAGCCCAACAACAACATACATTTACATATGAACAGAAACTTAAAAACAGTATAGCAATAAAATATAATACAGAAATTCTTGAAAGGATTCACAGTTTGGTTATGCTGGTTTGTGGTGACAACTACTGTACAGTAGATAATAAATTTTCATTTTTAAAAAATTCAACCATAAATGTGAATTCTTTGTGGAAAAATAAGACATCCCCTGAAAATAAGACCTAGCGCATCTTTGGGAGCAAAAATTAATATGACACTGTCTTACTTTTTGGGGAAACGGTAGGAAAAAAAATTAACGCAATAATATTTTAAAGAAAAACGAAAATACACGTACAATTCCATAAAACTGTGTTACATTAAGTTAAGTTTGTCTTTATTTGTTTTTAATTACTGTGTTTCAATATTAATATTCAAATCAATACAGTTTATGGTTTGGAATAGTACAGGGTATAGTATTAGTTAGGCGTATTTTAATAGTAATTTCCAAGCAACCAGAAACTAGATTAATCCAGTATCTACCAATTCACAGGGGTGCCGGTTAGCTGAGGCCCCACTGCCATATAAAATCCAAATTATCTGCTTTGAATTGGATTATATGGAGGTGTAGACACTTCAGCTGTAGAGAGTCCAGAGCATCTCAGTACTATAAAGGGCCCAGGATCCTAAATGTGAGAACCAACATTGGACTACAGTTCTGGAGTCCAGGCTTTGAACCCCTGCTTGTAAACCTACTGCATGTCCCTGGGTGAGTCATAGGACTCTTACTGCCATATAAAATCCAGATTGTCTGCTTTGAACTGGATTATATGGCAGAGTAAACTTATATAACCCAGTTCAAAGCAGATAATGTGGATTGTCTGCTTTAATACTCTGGATTATATGGCAATGTAGAAGGGACCTTCATCCTGTGCTATTCAAAGCTAAAATGTAGCTTTTCTGACTTGCATACAAATTGAACTTAAGAACAAACCTACAGAACATACCTTGTTTGTAACTTGGGGACTGCCTGTACTAAGCATAAAGCATATGTTTCTATTCTATTAAAAAACAAACCTATGAAAATATAAACAAGATCAGGCATTGCAGTTATTAGATGTAATACATTGTTTTACATAATAGAATCCTAGGCAATACCAATAACAAGAATCTCAGTTTGTTGAGCTAAAGGTTTATCTAATGATAGGTGAAACATGCTGACAAGTGTGTGGATAAAGTTCTTATGTGGTTTATGCACTAGATGGCACTGGACTTGTTACATCTGTGTGAAACTGAAATTCCTGTTACTGTTAAATTTTTGCTAAAAGAGGCAGTAATGTTCTTCTCTAATCCTATGACAGACATATCCTGTAAATGCTACAAATAGACTGTAATCTAACCTGTATGATATATTATAACTTTATTTCAGTCATGTTTAAAAATTAAGAGATAGCCTCAACGGGTGCATTTACATCAGGGGTCCCCAAACTAAGGCCCGTGGGCCGGATGCAGCCCTCCAAGGTCATTTACCTGGCCCCTTTCCTAAACTTTAGACTTAGGGTTGACCTAATGGAAACTGGGTAAGTTATTTTATTTTTAAAAGGGGTTTATGGTAGGGTTTTGGGAGGGGGTTAGAGCCCTCTCGCATTTCCCGGGTCTGATTCAGCCTGGAAAATGCAAGACGGCTGTGCAGATAGCCCCTTCAGAAGTCCCAAGACTTCTGATCAGCCAGTCCAGTCAGCAGCCATAGTGGGTTTGCCCTGTGCCTTCTGGGAAGGTGCAGAAATAACCCACTAACAAATTAATTCGCTACAAAGCAGGGTTTTCTGCTTTGTGGTGAAAGCATTCGCAATTTCGTGAGGCGTCATCTGGATGCGCCCTGCGAATATCCAGGAGGGTGCACATTTTGCGCCCTGTCTGGATGCACCACAGCTTCATTGAAAGGGTGTTGAGGGCAAACAATCCCAGAAAGAATGGTTTCTTGAGACTGATGCCCTAAAAATGAGGGAAAGGGGAACCTCATAAGTTCCCCATTGCCACCAATGGACCGGATCATGTCGAAATTTTTGGTTGCTGGATCGAAAAACGGATTTTGGGTCCACCAAAATCTGGATATCGAAAAACAGAACAGGATTTAACCTAACTGCACACCCCTAGTGGAGACACTTTCTCCCCTGATAATTCTTTCAGGAGTGAATTCCCCTTCCTAGGGGTAAATTTCTCTCATATCCTGTTGTCTCGCCTATGTTCTTAACTATATAAATTGGAAGTTTGTAACTCGGGAACTGCCTGTATATAGTTCAAATTTAAAGTTTAATGATACAGTAGAGTCTCATTTATCCAAGCTAAACGGGCCGGCAGAAGCTTGGATAAGCGAATATCTTGGATAATAAGCAGGGATTAAGGAAAAGCCTATTAAGCATCAAATTAGGTTATGATTTTACAAATCAAGCACCAAAACATCATGTTTTACAAAAAAAAATGACAGAAAAAGCAGTTCAATACGCAGTAATGTTATGTTGTAATTACTGTATTTATGAATTTAGCACCAAAATATCATGATATATTGAAAACATTGACTACAAAAATGGTTTGGATAATCCAGAAACTTGGATAAGCGAGGCTTGGATAAGTGAGACTCTACTGTATATGGGGTCTTAATGTGTTTAATTTTTGCTCTGCGTCTTTTTAAGAAATGCATTTTTAAATCTTCATGTTTGATCTATTTCAACTGTGGTGTTATTGTTTTTGTTTTTTTGTTTTTTTGGTTTACCCAGATAATAATTACAGTAGAGTCTCACTTATCCAACACTCGCTTATCCAACGTTCTGGATTATTCAACACATTTTTGTAGTCAATGTTTTCAATACATCCTGATATTTTGGTGCTAAATTGATAAATACAGTAATTACTACATAGCATTACTGTGTACTAAACTATTTTTTCTGTCAAATTTGTTGTATAACATAATGTTTTGGTGTTTAATTTGTAAAATCATAACTTCATTTGATGTTTAATAGGCTTTTCCTTAATCTCTCCTTATTATCCAACATATTCGCTTATCCAACGTTCTGCCGGCCCATTTACGTTGGATAAGCAAGACTCTACTGTACAAAACAAGTTTGCAATTACAAATAATGTTCATAACATGGGGACTTCCTGTAATTTAAAATACACTGGGGCCCCTTCTATACTGCCATATAATCCAGATTATCAAAGTTGATAATCCAGATTATCTGCTTTGAACTTGGTTATATGAATCTCTGCTGCCATATAATCCAGTTCAAATCAGATAATCTGGATCTTATATGGCAGTGTAGAAGGGGCCTGGGTAAGCACTTTGGCTGGATCTACACTGCTATATAATCCAGTTTCTGAATCCAGATTATCTTCTTTGAACTGGATTATGAGTCCACATTGCCAGATAATCCATTTCAAAGCAGAATAGTCTGGATTCAGAAACTGGATTATATGGCCGTGTAGACCAGGCCTTTATCAGAGGTCCCTTCTATTAGGATAAAAGAGGCTCTATCATTGGCACAGGGGGGAAAGGGCAAGGGCAAATGCAACTCCATTGATTCCTCTATAACTCTGGAGAGACTACTTGGACTTAGACTTGACTGGAGACTTGGGTTTCATTTTGTCCTCTTTCTCGTGCAGTCGCTCTCAATTTATGCCTCCCCGCCACATATGGCCCATGTTTTTCCAATGAAACTCAGACCCCCATTGAGACTGGCCTCCCAGACTTGACCCTGTCATTTCATAGAGTCCCCATTGCCCCTTATTTAGTGAGCATAATTCCTGAAAAACCTCTGCATGCTCCTTTTCCTTCTTAACTTAAATTTCTAAAGCTCATGCTTACAACTGACAACATGCTGGAATGCATGTGAGTAATGCCTGGCATAAGATTAGAAGCCAGAAGGGAGGCTGAGTAGAGCTTGGATGGTCAGGGCATCGGCCTGCAATAATTCTTCCTTGCTTGTACTTCCTTGTGCAAAAACATAATACATTAATTACAGTGCAGTGCCTTGCAAAAGTATTCACCCCTCCATTGACTTTTCCATTTTTGTTGTGTTACAACTAGAACTGAAATGGATTTAATCACCATTCTTACCACTTAGTTTACATAAAATACTCAACATTGCAATCGTGCCAAATATTTTCATTTTGACACATAAGTTAAGTGACTAAAAGCAAACAGACACTTTTTGTCTGGGGTACACGTATGAATGCTTGTAAAACTCTAAGAGGGAATACGCCTACAAGGTGCTGCATAGGTGCAGACATGCAGAAATGTGTTTGATGCATATAATTTGTGTAGCAAATATAATTTAGCTTGCTATGTAGATTATTTTCCAGAGAACTGGCTTCTCCATTTTAAAAAAGACTAGCTTTACCCGGCCACACGTTGCTGTGGTTTATGGGAATCATTTGTTGGCCAGGTGGAATAGCTGTAAATAGCCTTGTAGCCTCAAAGCCTGGCCGTTTTCTGGAGTAGCTGGAGTAGCGCCTTCAATCAAAGATCTGCTTTGAAGCCTGGCTACTTCCTTTGTAGGGGAATCACTGTTCGACCAGCTTGATTTGCACCGAATAGTCTTGCAGCCTAAAAGCCTGGCTGCTTTCTACATAGGGCATTCTTGCTAGGCCAGTTTGAATGGGATGGAGTAGCCTCAACCCTCCCAAAGCCTGGGGGTTTTTCACCTAGGGGAAATCTTGGTTGGCCAGGTTGAATAGCACTGAATAGCCTTGCTGCTTGCAAGCCTAGCTGCTTTCTACCTTGCAGAATCCTTGGTTGGCGAGGTTGAATAGCAATTAATAGTCTCGGTGTGGCAGGTAGGAATGCTGCAATTAGCTACCTCGATTAGCCTTGCAGCTTCAAAGCCTGGCTGCTTCCTGCCTGGGGGAATTCTTTGTTAGGAAGTGTTAGCTGGCCCTGATTGTTTCCTTTCTGGAATTCCCAATTTCCCTGCTTTCAGAGTGTTGCTCTTTAATTACTGTCCTGGTTTTAGAGATTATATTGTTCTGTATTAGTATACCACAGTAATTATTTCATATTATATTTATAATCTTATATTATCTGCTTAGAACTGGATTATATGAGGCCCCTTCTACACAGCTATATAAAATCCACACTGAAATGGATTATATGGCAGTGTGGACTCAAGATAATCCAGTTCAAAGCAGATAATATAAGATTATAAATGGATAATATAGCTGTGTGGAAGGGCCTTGAGTCTACACTGCCATATAATCCAGTTTAAAGCAGATAATCTGTATTTTATAGGCAGTGTGGATCAGGCTTAAGTGCACACTGCCTCTGCCCTGGGCGCCATTTTGGCTGAGGGAGTTGCTACGATATGAAGGGGCGGGGCCTAAAGGCAAGGGGGGGGCTAAAGGCAGCAGAGCCTACCTTTCTAACTGGCAGTTAGGGGGAGAAAGGCTCTTCCTCATCCACTGTAATTTAGACTATTTTTCTAGGTTTTTTTTATTGAAAGACATATTTTGGATGTCTATGTCTTTTGTGGCCAAATTTGGTGTGATTTCGTTTAGTGGTCTTGTTGTTTACTGCATAGTAAAATGAAAATGACATATATATATAAAAACACAAAAATTTAAAGGAAAAGATTGTGCTGGCCTGATAAACAGGGAAGTTTTGAAATCTGGGTCCATTATTGTATCTTCTGACAACATCATTCCTTCAACCTTCTCAGAGGTACAATAGTGTGAATGACCATCCTGAAAGGTATTTTTATCTTACAAGAAATACACTGTTGCTCTTTAAAGCACTGTTCCTTAATCAATGGGTCTCAACCCCAAGTGGGGCCCCGATATTTCAATGTTGGGGTCCCAATAAATTTGGCAACAGTAACCGTTTTCTGAACGTCACCTGATGGCTGTTTTTGACATTCACATAGATATGCCATGCAGTGTTTACAGTGGATTTTTCAGAAAATGCTTTAGCTGTACTCCACAAAAAGGAAAATCAGCCTGTTTAAGCAAGCCTTGCAAATGCTGATTTTTATCAGTAAATATTTGTCTTTTATACTTATTTTGTACACCTATATACCTGGGGCCTTGGAAAAAAATTCTCAGGTTGAAAGGGGGGATATGAATGGAAAAGTAAGAAGCCCTACTTTAAAGAAACCAGATCAATCCATGGTAGGCCACCAGAAGCAAACCACTGAGACAAGCCAAAGTTCACTGAGCAGTCAATGTAAAGCTTAAAGAGAGTCTAGAACAAAGCCAAGTCAAAAGGACGGAAGCCAAAACACCATCCAAAGGGAGTTAAAAAAACCCCCAATATAGCCAAAAGGAAGGGAACAGCTCACTTAACAGTTGTTTCAATGCTATTGATGAGATGGGCAAAAATAAACTAAGGGTTTGAGCAGGGATCCAGTTGTTCATACAGACCAGGGGAGGAGGAGCTGTTACCAAAATGCCAAATGAATAGGCAAAGCACAACATATCCTATTTCTGTTAATCATAGAAACCATGAAAAAGAAATGCACCTTGGTTTGACAATCTGTAAATCTGCAAGGTTTATGGGCCATCTCAAGGAAATAAAATGCACATAAAACAAACTGGACAGTTTTAATACACAGAAACAAACGTTGGTCTTTGAGAGAAACCATGTATTAATTTTTTAAAAATGAATATGCAGTTCCTGGATTTGGCTCCAATCCTCAGTCAGTGGATACTGTGCCACTGTCCCAGCCTCAAACCAGTTCCTGAGGTGCTTGTGTAGATATACCACACAGTGAAATCAGTTTGTTTTACTCTTCTTCCAAACTTGATTACCGTATATTGTCTGCAACCTCCCCAAATATGCATTGGCAAATTTCATTAACTCTAATATTTCCAAGGTACAGACCATATCTATTGCTGAGATCAAAATTTAAAATGATGACTTAACAAATTAAGCACAGTCTTTTTTCTGTCTCTGCCCTTCTTTCTCTCTCATTAAGATTGGAAAGCAAACATATATGGATCCAGTCACTGGCAATATAGTGTTTATTAATCTTGCCCATTTGTAGAGAGGGAATTACTGTGGCTCTTCCTGCAGACATTTAGTATAGCACCGCTATTGCGTAACACCAGTCTGGCCAATGGGAAATTAACAGTATCCCATAATTTAAGTAGATGCACTTTAATTAATCAATGAAAAAGTTTTCAGGAAATGTTCAAAATAATTAAAATGGGGCTGAAAATTGTGCAGTTCCGCAATTGCTGCTGGACTACCACTCCTCGCATTCCTTATCATTGGCTGTTGCTGATGAGTCTAGCACTTCAGTGTCTGAAAGCCCCTATTCAATATGGCAACCTTAGGTGTAGCAATTTGCAAGAGGAAAAAAAGTCCTAAGGCAGTGGTTCTCAACCTGTGGTTCCCCAGATGTTTTGGCCTACAACTCCCAGAAATCCCAGCCAGTTTACCAGCTATTAGGATTTCTGGGAGTTGAAGGCCAAAACATCTAAGGACCCACAGGTTGAGAACCACTGCCCTAAGGGATGTATGACTTGATGGCTAGCCATAAATTCACATCTCTTAAAATCTCAAATCAATATCGACTAACAGCACAAAGTACTGGTAAAGTTTTTACAACATCTCTCAAGAAGAAATAAAAAGTCAAGTACAGGTGAAGTCTGGGTAATTGAAGTTGTACCCAGAGCTGTAATGTTAAGAAATACTGGACACATTTCAGTCTTATGGATTCATCACCAACCTTATTGACAAAATTTAATTGCATCCACAACTCACTGTTCTGAGAGATCGAGTCAATGACAAAGAACAATGTCTCAAATCTCAGCGACTCTCTACAGGCTGCTTCTGTGGGTGCCCGACTACTGTTGTCTACTCTCAATAAGGTTTAAAATATCTCACATTTAGTGCACCACCTTCTTCATACAGTCACATTTTCCCATGCTGCTCTAACCAGTTTGTAGACACCTGCACATGCTACATTGAGCATAATGCGATGCTGGAACTGACAATTGAATCTGAAGGTGTATCTCTGTGTGTGTGTTCATTCACTCAGTTGTCTCCGACTCTTAGTGACCTCATGGACCAGTCCACACCAGAGCTCCCTGTTGACCCTTGGTGTCCCCAGTTCCTTCAAGGTCAAGCCAGTCACTTCATGGATACCATCCACCCATCTTGCCCTTGGTTGGCCTCTCTTCCTTTTTCCTTCCATTTTTCCCAGCATCATGATCTTTTCCAAGCATTCCTGACTTCTCATGATGTGGCCAAAATACTTCATCTTTGCCTCTAGTATCCTTCCCTCCAGTGAGCAGCTGGGCATTATTTCCTGGAGTATGGACTGGTTGGATCTTTTTGCGGTCCAAGGCACTCTCAGGATTTTCCTCCAGCACCAAAGTTCAAAAGCATCCATCTTCCTTCGCTCAGCCTTCCTTATGGTCCAGCTTTCGCATCCATAGGTTACTATGGGGAATACCATTGCTTTAACTATGCAGACCTTCATTGCCAGGGTGATGTCTCTGCTTTTCACTATTTTATCGAGGTTGGTGTATCTACACTGTAGAATTAGTGCAGTTTAACACCACTTGAACTGCCATGGCTTAGAGTTGTACTTTTACAAAGTCATTGACCACCAAACTCCAAATCCTAGGATTCAATAACATTGAGCTGTGTGAAAATACATTAAATCTATAGTGTAGAGCCAGCCATAGTTAAAATATAACAGAGTCTGGCTGTCCAAGAATTTGATTAGAGAAATCTCTGCTTCCCTATTTTATGAGATCTCTTCTATGAATTCCCCACTTCCCTGGATGATATAGAAAAGGTTTATGGAGCATCTGTCCAGGTGTTGGACACTAGCTCCCATCATTCCTTTCCACATAGTGATCAAGCATGATTGGAGTTGTAATTCAGTAATTTCTGGAAAGTCACAAGCTCTCTACGCTTAGTATTCAAACAGGAATAGAAGAGACATGGCCTCAGATATTGTGTGGAGCGAATACAGAGGACACGTAGCCAGTAATTAGGACCATTTGTGTGGGGAGAGGGCAAAGAGAAGACGGATGCATGGCTTAATTCCTCCGCTCCCTTTTGAGGCCACAAATGATTTACAGGACATCATTAACGATTCTTTCTTTAACCATGGGCAATGTTGATGCCTTGTCAAGAATGACATATTTTCATTTCTCTTTCTCTCTCTCCCTTCCCCAGTGTCCATATGGTCAGGCGAATGTTAAAGATCCATCCAAGAAAAAGTGGTTCAATTCCTTTTTCTATATTTGATGATGAAGTATTTTCCATCATACCATGAACATAGGGGAAAATTACTCCCTCCCCTTCGTTCTTCTGCCCTTGTACGTTTTACCTATTGGCTTTCCTTTGACCTCTCCTGCTCTGTATCCTGAATATTTTTAAATAGTATTTTAGAGAGAGAGAGAGAGAGAGAGAGAGAGAGAGAGAGAGAGAGAGAGAGAGAGAGAGAGAGAGAGAGAAGATAAATGCAATGTGTGTGCCAGTGATGTTGAACCATTTCCAAGGCTTTCTTTGGCAGTGGGGAGATGGCTGCTTTGCTTTTCTAACTTATCAATCAGTAGTGAGAAAACCAGCCATTTCGGAGGTTGCTTTGTTTCATTGATGTTTTGGGGGGAGCTCTTGAAGACATATTAGATTCCAGTAAATGGAGGCAAAAATGAAAAACAAATTCTACTGCGTGTTTGAAAAACTGGACTGATTTATCACAATGACTCAATGTCTTCATGCAAAATACTTTAACTTAAATCAAATTACTATGCCAGTTTAGAGTATATCCATTGGATCAATGGTAAAGGTAAAGGCAAAGTTTTCCCCCTGACATTAAGACTAGTTGTGTCTGACTCTGCTAGGTTGGCAGAAGCTGAGGCTAACAGCAGGAGCTCACCCAGCTTCCCAGATTAGAACTGCTTTCAGTCGGGAAGTTCAGCAGCCTAGCGGTTTAACCCACTGTGCAACCAGGAGGTCCTGTGCCACCAGGAGCTCCAGTTATAGCTATTGAATTATTAGATTGTCTACTCTTCTTGGAACAATTGGGTTTAGACCTTTAGTGTTAAAATTTGAAATGTGCCGTAACATACTCATTTGCTTCACGACTATAGAGCCTTTAGTTTTCCATATGTTGGGCTCTAGTTCCCACCAGTTCCCTAACAACCTAAGGAATTGTAAGAAATCATCAACAGCTCTTCCCCAGCTTTGCTTTACTTGAAAGTGGGCCCAACTCATCTTTACTCTGGAGGACACTCATAGGCTGGTGTACACAGTACCATAAAATGATGATTTCTATTTTGTATTAATTATAAGACCTTAATATATTGGATTACACTAAGTAACAAAATTTGGATTGTGCGGTACTTACTTTGAAAGTCTTTGTTATACTCTAGAAACTTGGTTGTAACTCTGAGATATTCATTGAAAAACTATAGCAAAATATGCTGCAAGATGTCCCACAAAAACAAAGTTTTAATAAACTTTTTCATGTTTTTATGACAGAACCAATTAAGAAATGACATTTGTAACCCAGGAACAGAAATTATGTTTTATGGTGCTATTGGCCAGGTTAGTATTTTAGGAACTGAAGACACAACAATATCTGAGAAATGCCCTTCTTGCAAAAAAGCACAAGGTTGATCTCTCTTTTTAATCCATCTCCTTTTGACCTGTGGACAGGTAGCCAGATCCTACACATTCAATAGGGTTTATTTCAAGGAAGGGTTATTTTTGGGAGATCAAATCAAAGTTATTTGTACATTTTTCTCAAGAACCTCAAATGTTATAGACTCTGGGACATGAGTGGGCTTGAGCTCTCCTCGAAGACTGGAAAGAATGGTTCAAGTGACAGGAATTCAAGCCCTAAACATAAATAAAATGGACCCGTGAACTTGAGTTTACTGGGTTTTTTCATTGAAATTGAGTCAGGTGGAACTATCAGGAAGAAGATGGTAAGTTCCCTTTCCATGGGCGTTACATCAGCAAACTAGTTGCTAACCTATATGAAACCATCCACCTCAAACAGACAACAGTTGTTTCTCCTAACCTGGACTTTCCACAGATATATAAACCCCACTTGCCTCACAACCTCCGAGGATGCCTGCCATAGATGTGGTCAAAACATCAGGAGAGAAACCGGGTTGTTGTGTGTCTTTCGGGCTGTGTGGCCATGTTCCAGAAGCATTCTCTCCTGACGTTTCGCCCACATCTATGGCAGGCATCCTCAGAGGTTGTGAGGTATGGAGAAAACTAAGCAAAGAGGTAAATATATATCTGTGGAAAGTCTAGGGTGAGAGAGGTCAGTGTGAATGTGTGTAGTTAATCACTTTAATTAGCATTGAAAAGCTTATCTGCTGTCTTCTTCCTGCCTCTGGGGCATCCTTTGTTTAGAGTCGTTAACTGCCCTAGGTTGATTCATGTCTGGAAATCCTCTGTTTTTTGAGTATTGCTTTTTATTTACTGTTCTGATTCTTGAGTTTTTTAATACTGGTAGCCAGATTTTGTTCATTTTCATGGTTTCTTCCTTTCTGTTGAAGTTGTCCACATGCTTGTGGATTTCAATGGCTTCTCTGTGTAGTCTGACATGATAGTTGTTAGAATGGTCCAGCATTTTTGTGTTCTCAAATAGTATTCTGTGACCAGGCTGGTTCATCAAATGCTCTGCTATGGCTGATTTCTCTGGTTGAATTAGTCTGCAGTGCCTTTCATGTTCTTTGACTCTTGTTTTAACTACACACATTCACACTGACCTCTCTCACCCTAGACTTTCCACAGATATATATTTACCTCTTTGCTTAGTTTTCTCCATACCTCACAACCTCTGAGGATGCCTGCCATAGATGTGGGCGAAACGTCAGGAGAGAATGCTTCTGGAACATGGCCACACAGCCCGAAAGACACACAACAACCCGGTGATCCTGGCCATGAAAGCCTTCGACAACACATCAGGAGAGAAAGCTTCTGGAACATGACCATGCAGCCCAGAAAACTCATAGCAGCCTAGTGGTTCCAGCCATGAAAGCCTTCAACAACAACCATCCATTGTTCCACCAAATTATGAATTTCCACACTGTGAATCTCCTTGTATTCACCACTTTCAAATATCCTTTATCACGCTTTTATCCCAATCCTATATACATTTACTCTGAAGTAAATATTGTGTTCAATGTGCTTGTTGCCAATACAGATGTGGAAGACTAAAGCCAACCTTGCAGGACTGAATGTCGTGGAGTTTACTTTCATTGACTATGACTTGAGTCATAATGGAGGAAGGATGGGACTGTAACCTGCAAAAGCTTGTGCTGTAATAAATTTGTTAGTCTTAGAGGTGTCACGAGGCTATTCTTCCCTCCCCGTTTTATAGCATATTCCTCGTAAATCAAAGCCAGGGAGTCCACTGTGATGCCAATCTGTCTAAAAGACATTCCAAGATCGGAACATGTACATTATCTGACACCACTCTCCCTCCAGTGCTGCCTGACTGTAATCCATGGCTCAAGGAAACATCACCATCAAACCAAAGTATGTTCCTGGGGCCTCATGTGACCCTATTGCTGCAGCCCCCCAACTCTTTGGCTCCTGGGGCTCTTGTTTCACTGTTTTTCCCTCTGTAAGCGACATTCCTATAAGTGTCAAGGAGTTGCAACTCACCTTTGAAGAACTACTTCGTAGCATCAAAAATGTCATTTTTTCAAAACCAGCAGTGAACTCCTGGTCCATTCCAACTTTGGCGGGATATTTTTGGTAGACCTCACAGAGTCTCAGAAGCTGATAAATGACATATGAGCCTGTCAAAGTTACCCACCTTGTGGCATTAAGATGCTCTAACATTCAGTGTGAAAGAGATATTTTGAACACATTGATCAGTCTCCTGTCTTGTTTTTGTTCTGTGTCTCCAAACCATTTCAGGGTGAAAGAGTGTGCATCTTGGCCAAAGTTACCCAGCGGTTTTCTATGGCAGAGTAGAGGTCCAAACCTTGGTCTCCAGGGCCTGTTCCATCTACTATGTTGTGACTTGCCTGGCTAAGGGTACATTTGCACCAAGTGTCCCCAAAGTAAGACCCATGGGCCAGATGTGTTTCTCCAAGGTCCTTTACCCGGCCCCCACCCTAAACTTTAGACTTAGGATTGTTGGGAATCATCCCAGACTAATCAAATCTAGATGTAGTTAGATAGATGATAGAGTTAAATTGAGGGAACCCTTTCCCTGTTTCCAAAGCATGCCTAGACAGGCTTTACTGTGTTTCACTCTATCCTTTATACGTCACATCCTTTACTTTGAAGTTAGCAGAAATGTGACTTTCCAGGGACACTAACTTCTCATTGGTCAGAATGTCTTTTATGGCCCCAATAAACTGGACCATGAGGTCAGAACAATTTTGGTTCTCTCTTCTTCCTTTGTTCTTCAAGCTAACAAGAAGCATCCTGCCATCTTTCCTGGCAAGATGTAACTATTTAGATGTTTGTTATTTTTCCTTTCTTATTTTTCCTTAGAAACCAGTCTAGAGTAGACTAGACAGCTCCCAAGCCTTTCTATCTACAATGGAGTTCTTTTTACCTGAATAAATACTTTTTGAACTTTTATCGAGACTCTGCAGACCATTGCAATCCTAAATGGTCAAAAGGCTTCTCTTTGCTCACTCCGTGTAAGTAACTGTTCTATTTGAAAGCTTTGCTTTTGCTACTCTGTGATTTTGGTGGAATCTCCCCCAGAGAGGGTTAAATTGAGTCTAACCGCTCAGAGATCACCCTGAGTCTGAAATAACTTGAAGGCACACAACAACAATCCTAATGAATTTGACTAACTCATCAGCCAAAAGCAAGCCTATACTACGTTTATGTTGGACTACAGGTAAGATGGGTGCCGTGTACATAAGAATTCATTCTGTGTATTTTTCAAACTATAGTCTGGCACCACAAGTCTGAAGCCCTTGGCTTAAGAAGTTTGAGGGCTCCAGATCGACACTGTAGCATTAACATAGTTTAATACCACTTTGACTGCCACAGGTCTGGATGATATAGTTTTGGCACCAGCACTCTTTAGCATCAAAGGTTCAAGACCTTGTACACCAATTCCCATGATCCCAGGGCTGCTAAAATGGTGTCCAATTGCCTCGATTCTACAGTGGAGATGCATCCTGTCACCTTCTCTGCCAAAGAGTGCTGGTGCTTCACTAAACTACAAGTCCTATGATTTCATAGCCTTGAACCATGGTGGTCTGAAGTGTTCTCACACTACATTGATTCCACAGTGTGACTGCCCTGGATTGGAACCAAAGCACAGCAAATGCAATATCTCTGGTTTCTTCGCCATCTGGGTTGGTTCTCTTATATTGGGCGAAGGATGTCCTTGGGGAGTCCTACCATGGGCTTCTTTCTCTCCTGATGATTAATTAGTGGGATTTCTCTCATTAGACAGAAAGGAGACCCAGTCAACAATAAACCAATGCAGTTCTTAATCCCAGCTCACTACTCAAAGTTCATTGACTGAGATGGGAATACCTCTCCCATTGAAACCCATCAGGCATAGAAAGC
This sequence comes from Anolis carolinensis, assembly GCF_035594765.1. NCBI lineage: Eukaryota > Metazoa > Chordata > Lepidosauria > Squamata > Anolidae > Anolis > Anolis carolinensis. Next base: position 90,499,202 of record NC_085844.1, read on the forward strand.
TGTGGCGCTTGCTTCAAGGGATCCTTGTCTTATGGAGGATTGCACATACATTTTGATGCCTCAAAGTATTAGTCTTGTTTCTGGGTGTATTTGACATGCTGATTTCAAAGAATGACACCAGTTTCCCCCTTTCAGCTCTCATTTTTGGGATACAGAAAAATGCCATCTACCAATCATCAACTGCTTGCCTGTAGAAAACCATATCTAAGAATCTGGAATTGATGCAGTCTGATTTCTGAATCTATGCCCCAAATAACCTCAGGAACCCCTAAAAACCAAGATACTAAGAATATATATATTAGAGTCTCACTTATTCAACCTTCACTTATCCAACGTTCTGGATTATCCAATGCAGTCTTCCTCTTTCCTGGATCCACAACTGTTTTTCTAGCCAACTATGTTGTTACTGCAAGTTCATTTTGTGCAATTCTATCTTTATTTGTAGTCAATTTGTTAGTAGCCAATGCTTTTATAGTCAATGTTTTCTATACTTGAAATGTTTTGGTGCTAAATTCGTATATAAAGTAATTACTACATAACATGACTGTGTATTCAACTGCTTTCTCTGTTGATTTGTTGTAAAACATGATGTTTTGGTTCTTAATTTGTAAAATCATAATGTAATTTGACGTTTAATAGGCTTTTCCTTAATCCCTCCTTATTATCCAATATTTTTGCTTATCCAACATTCTGCCGTATGTTGGATAAGTGAGACTCTACTATATATATATATATAGAGAGAGAGAGAGAGAGAGAAAGAGAGAGAGAGTATATTAGTAATATAGCTGTACTATATTATAATATAATATATGTAATTATAGAATAGTATATTATTATAAAATAATATAATTATATAATGTATATAATTATAGAATAGTATTATATTACTATACTATATTTTACATAATATATATATATAATTATATTATAATATATATAATATATATTTATTATATATATGTGTATATATTTATTATAATATATATTTATTATATATTATATATAATAATTATATTTATATTGTTATATTTATAATTATCTAACAATATAAATACATTTTATATTTTATACTTATAAATTATATAAAATAATACATAAAATAATATTATAATACTGTAAAATAATAATAATAATAATAATAATAATAATAATAATAATAATAATAATAATAATAATAATAATATGGGTTGGGCTGTGTTCTCAACCAGAGCAAGTCTCTCTTGCTTCTCCTCACAGCTTTTGAGGCACTATAGCTACACCTACTCTGTTGCAGTTTGACACAATTTCAGCTGCCATGGCACTATGTACCCCTGGGCTTTGTAGTTTGATAAGGTCCTGCGCTTTCTCTGCCCAAGACTGCTGGACTACAAATCCCTGGATTCCGTGGTATGGGGCCATTGCAATTACAGTGATAGCAAACTGCATGCATAATTCTTGATAGTGGAGGTGCATTGTAGCACCAATCCATCATACATACATATACATACACACACACGTTTTTAACCCGGAATTGAATGGCAGTCCCATAGATCTCAATCTCCAGTAGCTGCATGTTTTAAAATCAATAGGATTCCGGCTGCTAAAACATCGAATATATTGGGATTTCTTTCTGCCTGAACGTATTCGGGGGTCCTTTCCCTTTGGCCGGATCTACCCTGCCATATAATGGAGTTTGGAACATGTGGCAGACCCATATAATGCGGGTTAACTGCATTATAGATCCAATCGGTTTTGAGCTCGTTTAGTGTGACCTTTTTTTCCTGTAAACTCTGGATAGAATAGTTCTTCTATTCTAGGATGTATCACCGGAAGGCATATTAAATGAGTGTCTTTTGAGAAACTGTGGCATATAACAACAACAACAACAACAACAACAACAACAACAACAACAACAACAACAACAACAACAACAACAACAACAACAACGAAGGAAGGAAGGAAGGAAGGAAGGAAGGAAGGAAGGAAGGAAGGAAGGAAGGAAGGAAGGAAGGAAGGAAGGAAGGAAAGAAGGGAGAGGAAAGGGAGGGATGGAAGGAAGGAAAAATAGGAGGGAAGGAGAAAGGGAAAAGGAAGGGGAGATGGAAGGGAGGAAATAAAGAAAGAGGGAGGGAGGAAAATAAAGGAAAAGAAGGATAGAAAGAGGAAGAAAAGGAGGAAGGAGGAGAGGGAGAAAGGGAGGTAAAGAAGGGATGGAAAGAGGAAGAAAAGAAGGAAGTGAGAAGGGAGGAGAGGGAGGTATGGATGGAGGAAGAAAAGAAGGGAAGAAGAAAGGGAAAGAAAAAGGAAGAGATAGAAGGAGGAAGGAAAGAAAGAGGGGGAGAAGGGGAGAAAAGAAGGAGAGAAAGATGGGAAAGGAGGAAGGAAGGAAGGAAGGAGGAAGGGGGAGAGGAGAGAAGGATGGGGAAAAGGAGGGAGGAATAGAAAGGGAGAAAAAGAGAGAGAGGAGAAAGAAAAGGAAGGGATGGAAGGAAGAAGGGAGGAGAGGGAAAGAAGGAGGGAAGGATGGAAAGAGGAAGAAAAGGAGGAAGGAGGAGAGGGAGAAAGGGAGGGAAAGAGGGGATGGAAAGGGGGGAAAAAAGAAGGAAGTGAGAAGGGAGGAGAGGGGGGTATGAATGGAGGAAGAAAAGAAGGGAAGAAGAAAGGGAAAGAAAGAGGAAGAGATGGAAGGAGGAAGAAAAGAAAAAGGGGGAGAAGGGGAGAAAAGAAGGAGAGAAAGATGGGAAAGGAGGAAGGAAGGAAGGAAGGAAGGAAGGAAGGAAGGAAGGAAGGAAGGAAGGAAGGAAGGAAGGAAGGAGGAAGGGGGAGAGGAGAGAAGGATGGGGAAAAGGAGGGAGGAATAGAAAGGGAGAAAAAGAGAGAGAGAGAGAGAGGAGAAAGAAAAGGAAGGGATGGAAGGAAGAAGGGAGGAGAGGGAAAGAAGGAGGGAAGGATGGAAAGAGGAAGAAAAGATGGAGGGAGGGAAGAAAAGAAGGGAAAGAAGGAGGAAGAAAAGGAGGGAAAGGAGGAAAGGATAGAGGGAGAGATGGAAGGAAGAAGAAAAGAAGGAAGAAAAGAAGGAGGGAAAAATAAAGGGAAAGAAGTAGGGGGAGATGGAAGTGAGAAAATAAAGAAGGAGTGAGGGAGGAAAAGAAAGGAAAAGAAGGAGGGAAGGATAGAAAGAGGAAGAAAAGAAGGAAGGAGGAGAAGGAGGGAGTGAAGGAAGGGATGGAAAGGGGAAGAAAAGAAGAAAGTGAGGAGGGAAGAGAGGGAGGTGTGGATGGAGAAAGAAAAGAAGGGAAGAAGAAAGGGAAAGAAAGAGGACGAGATGGAAGGAGGAAGAAAAGAAAGAGGGGGAGAAGGGGAGAAAAGAAAGAGAGAAAGATGAGAAAGAAGGAGGGAAGGAAGGAAGGAAGGAAAGAGGGAGGAGAGGGAGGGAGAAAAAGGAGAGAAGAATGGGAAAAAGGAGGGAGGGATGGAAAGGGAGAAAAGAAAGAGATAGAGGAGAAAGAAAAGGAATTGGGATGGAAAGAAGGGAGGAGAGGGAGGGAGGAAAAGGAGGAGGGAAGGATGGAAAGAGGAAGAAAAGGTGGAGGGAGAGAGGGAAAGAAGGAGGAAGAAAAGGAGAGAAGGAAGGAAAAAGAGGGAGAGATGGAAGGAGGCAAAATGTAGCTGCATGGACTTTTTCCCTCTTTAGAAGATGAGACTTAGTAAGTTAAATAGCTCCATGACCCTTTTCTATCAAGACTAGAAATAGATTTACTTCAGTAATTATTTTTGAACCTTAAGTTCTGACTCTTGAGCCATCCTGAGGAATGGAAGCTTATCCCACACATAAGTTTCTGATGGTTATGAAGTTCACTTCTGATCCTTTGCTATATTTATGGTGGAATCACCCCAATTGAGGGTTATTTTTGAGCCTGACAGCTCAGATTCCCCAACAGAAAGAAAGAATGAAAGATCAATTTAAATGAGGCCAGAAAATGGATGCAGCATCCCATGACAATACAACACTAACGAAAAGAGAACGAGAAACCCTTGGGAGGTGCCGAATGTGCCCCAAAGGGGGTGCCCCCCCTCGAAACCACATGATCCATTCCAATGTCGGCTGAGGTGGCCGAGCTTTCGGAACGAACCATTGCAAGAAGGGGGGGAGGGATCCCGCCTCCTCGAAATCCGTCTGTCGGGTGCTTTGCAGCGGCTTGGCTGCATTGATGTATTATCGACTGTGGAGCCTCTGGTGGCCTAGGGGATAAAAGCCTTGTGACTTGAAGGTTGGGTTGCTGACCTGAAGGCTGCCAGGTTCGAATCCCACCCGGGGAGAGCGCGGATGAGCTCCCTCTATCAGCTCCAGCTCCATGCGGGGACATGAGAGAAGCCTCCCACAGGGATGGTAAAAACATCATAAACATCCGAGAGTCCCCTGGGTAACGTCCTTGCAGACGGCCAATTCTCTCACTCTAAAAGCAACCCCGGTTGCTCCTGACACGGAAAAAAAATCGGTGGGGTTCAGAGTGCTCTTTGATTGCAGGTGAACTATACATCCCAGTACCTACAACTAACAAATATCAAGGCCAATTCCACCCGGATTCTACCAGTATTCAAATTTGGGAATATCGTGTATGAATGACGAAATTGGTGCAGATCCATTGTTGTTTGCATTCACGGTGCTCTTTGGATGTAGGTGAACTATAATTCCTATAAACCAAGGAGATTTTCCCCCAAAGCCCTCTTGCATTTTTGTCCATCATGGGGTGTCTGTGTGCCAAGTTAGATCCAGAACCATCGTTGTTTGGGTCCAGGGTGCCCTTTGATTGCAGGTGAACTATAAATCCCAGTACCTACAATGGCTATAAATCAAGGTGAACTATAAATCCCAGTAGCTACAATGGCTATAAATCAAGGTGAACTATAAATCCCAGTACCTACAATGGCTATAAATCAAGATGAACTACAAATACCAGTACCTACAATGGCTATAAATTAAGATGAACTATAAATCCCAGTACCTACAATGGCTATAGATCAAGGTGAACTATAAATCCCAGTACCCACAATGGCTATAAATCAAGGTGAACTATAAATCCCAGTAGCTACAATGGCTATAAATCAAGGTGAATGATAAATCCCAGTACCTACAATGGCTATAAATCAAGGTGATCTATAAATCCCAGGACCTACAATGGCTATAAATCAAGGTGAACTATAAATCCCAGTACCTACAATGACTATAAATCAAGATGAACTACAAATCTCAGTACCCACAATGGCTATAAATCAAGGTGAACGATAAATCCCAGTACCTACAATGGCTATAAATTAAGGTGAACTACAAATCTCAGTACCCACAATGGCTATAAATCAAGGTGAACTATAAATCCCAGTACCTACAATGGCTATAAATCAAGGTGAACTACAAATCTCAGTACCCACAATGGCTATAAATCAAGGTGAACGATAAATCCCAGTACCTACAATGGCTATAAATTAAGGTGAACTACAAATCCCAGTACCTACAATGGCTATCAATCAAGGTGAACTATAAATCCCAGTACCTACAACGGCTATAAATCAAGGTGAACTATAAACCCCAGTACCTACAATGGCTATAAATCAAGGTGAACTATAAATCCCAGTACCTACAATGGCTATAAATCAAGGTGAACTATACATCCCAGTACCTACAATGGCTATAAATCAAGGTGAACTATAAATCCCAGTACCTACAACGGCTATAAATCAAGATGAATTCCCCCCAAACCTCTCCAGTATTTTACTTTGGCCAAATGTGGTTCAGGTTCATGGGGGTCACAGTGCTGTGTCTTGATGCAGGGTGAACTACAACTTCCACCATGTGGAGTCAATTCCCCAAACTCCTCCAGTATGTTTAGTTGCTGCTCAGTTCTGCTCTGTTTGTGATGCAGAGTTGAAAAGAGTAGGAAAGGGTTAAGGGAGAGGCAGTGGGCGGGATCATGCAAATTCCACACCAATGGAGAGTGTAAGGAACACTGGGATGTTTATAGTGGAGGAAATATGTACAATCATGTCCACGAATGGGCGGTGGTCCATAGCTGGCAACGACATTGCCAGGGTTTGGGCTACATGTTCATGGCACTCGCCATAACCTGAAATGTAATTGGAGGGAGTGCTTTTGGTGGCTCTTCTGCATTGTGGGTTATAGCTGTTTGTGGATGTCGGAGCCTGTCTGTGGAAGTGGACAGCTCCGTTACATACACACATACAGATTTCTACTTTTATTATGTGTCTACACGTCTGAGGCTCTTTAGAAGCAACCCTCTACCTTTCAATAGCTGCTCGTCATGGAAACCCATTGGGGAGGACTTTGGACACTCTCTCAGCCTCAGAGGAAGGCAAAACAAACCCTAGGCTGGCTCTAGAATTGAATTGAACCACACACAATAGTAGTGGTTTCCCCCACTGTTATTTAACCAATGACTACATGTCTTTTCCTGGCGGCAAAATACTAAGTGTCAAAACAAACAGGCTGTCTTCTCTTTTTTGACTCCAGGAATACAAAACGTTCTTTCCCCTCCCCTTCGCTATTTAAACAGATTAACTCTTGATCATAATCTTCCCCCAATCCTCCCCAGCTCATCATTTGAAAACCGGTCAATAACAGAGTTGTTCGGCCCCCGAAGTCTCTTGTGGGAATGCTGCTTAAGGGAAGGCGTAGGATTGAAACATGACAGAAAAGGGATGGGGAAAAAAGAAGGAAAATCAAACATCCGCCATATGATCATCAGCTTCTTGCTCTCAAATTGTACGGCTTTCTAATTGCAAAGATATTCCATTTATATTGTGCTCACGCCTATAAAATCCAAATGATCTGATTTAATCCGGATTATATGGCAGTGTGGACTCCCATAATCCGGTTCGAAGCGAATAATCCGCCCCATCTACACTGCTGATTGATCAATTAAAATAATATCTGAATGAAAGACAGTAATAATAATTAATAATAATAATTATTTTATTTTTGTACCCCGCCACCATCTCCCCAGAGGGACTCGGGCGGCTTACAGATATAAAACCAGCATACAGTAATATCAAATACAAAAACACACAAATAAATTTAAAAGGCATTAAAAAATCACAATCATTATAAAACACATGAAAAACACAGCAATAAAAACATAAAATGAGCTGTTCCCAGAGGTTGGGGGGGGGGGGGAGGGGTGATAAACCAATAGACACAAGTGGAAGATAAAGGTGGAATTAGCATGGATAATATTACTAAGAATATATCATTCGATATGTATATTGAAATGGTGATGGATTTTGATATTATTATACCGTTTATACAATAAAAAAAACATTTTAAAAGGGAAATCCAGATGATCTGCTTTAATCTGGATTATATTGCAGTGTGGACTCCTATAATCCCGTTCAAATCGGATAATCTGCCTCATCTACACTGCCATATAAAAATCCAGATGATGCGCGTTAAACCGGATTATATTGCAGTGTGGACTCCTATAATCGTGGTTCAAAGTAGATAATCCGCCCCATCTACACTGCCATATAAAAATCCAGATGATGTGCGTTAAATCTGATTATATGGCAGTGTGGACTCCTATAATCCGGTTCAAAGTGGATAACCCGCCCCATCTATACTGCCATGTAAAACCCAGATGATGTGCGTTAAACCAGATTACATGAAAGTGTGGACTCCTATAATCCGGTTCAAAGTGGATAACCCGCCCCATCTACACTGCCATATAAAAATCCAGATGATGTGCGTTAAACCTGATTATATGGCAGTGTGGACTCCTATAATCCGGTTCAAAGCGGATAACTCGCCCCATCTACACTGCCATGTAAAACCCAGATGATGTGCGTTAAACCAGATTACATGAAAGTGTGGACTCCTATAATCCGGTTCAAAGAGGATAATCCGGATTATCTGATTTGACCATATGTCAGTGTAGATCCAGCCACCATCCCATGATTTCTGAAGGCGAAGCAAGCCATTCAGGACATCTTTCCACCTTCGGTAATAATAATAATGATGATGATAATAATAATAAACGCTTGGGAAGTGTTCGACTTGTGATTTTGTGATATGAAATCCAGTATGTCTATCTTGTTTGTTGTGTCATACAATAAAATAATAATAATAATAATAATAATAATAATAATAATAATAATAATATCCGGTGGCTCAGTGTGTTAAAGCGCTGAGCTGCTGAACTTGCAGACCAAAAGGTCCCAGGTTCAAATACGGGGAGCAGAGTGAGCGCTCGCTGTTAGCTCCAGCTTCTGCCAACCTAGCAGTTCAAAAACATGCCAATGTGAGTAGATCAATAGGTACCGCTCCGGCGGGAAGGTGGCGGTTCCATGCAGTCTTGCCGGCCACATGACCTTGGAGGTGTCTACGGACAACGCCGGCTCTACGGCTTAGAAATGGAGATGAGCACCAACCCCCAGAGTCGGGCACGATTTAACGTCAGGGGAAACCTTTACCTTTACTATTACTACTAACAACAAGCCTGGATCTAAACTGCCATATAATGCATTATATGGAGTCCGTGTAAGGATGGTGTCAATGAATCCCAAGCCTTTTTAGATTCCTAACTCTGGAGGAAAGGGTCTAAGAAAAGTCGCTGCTCAACCTCAAACATCCTTGCCACGATTTCACACCCAGAGAGGAAGGTCTTGACTCCGGTTTCCCTAAAAGGCACCTGCTTTTCTCTCCTCTCCATGTCAAAGGCTTTCATGGCTAGAATTACTTACTGGGTTACTGTGAGTTTTTCTGGCTGTATGGTGACGTTCCATACAGCCCGAAAAACTCACAGCCACCCGGAGCAGTTCGGTTGGGGTCCTGCCGCTTTGCGGTCACAATCCTCAACCAATGGCACCAGATCCTGCGCTCGAAGTGGCCTCGGAGTTGCCTTCTCTCTCCCTGCGTGCGCGTCTCTCAATCTCTTTCCCCGCCTCCTCCTATCCCTGGAATCAGATCACATTAGATCAAACCGATGACACCAGAAGAGACGGAGGCAGGACTGGCGCGAGTGGGAAGTCTCAAGAAGGAGGGAGAAGGAGAGAAGAGGAGAGCTCAGACGGACCTCTGTCCTCCAGGAAGCCCTCGCTTTGGCTGAGCTCCGCAGGTAGGAATGGGGAAAGGGGGCTGCTATTCTTGTTAGAGGGGATTAGACAACAGGAAGTGAGAGAAACCTATCCCTAGGAAGGAGAGAGTTGTCATCATGGGGAAAAAGGGTCTCTCCACTGAAGCTTTCTCACCAAGCTTTGTTTCCAAATTTTTCAAAATTATCACAGGTAGTGAGGTGAAACCTTCTGAACGGGGGCGCATCTAGCAAAACGCACACTGCAGGGGTGTCAACCCTTCCCTATACTATCCAAAGCTATTATATTGAATTATATTATTCTGTGCTATATTATATCTTCTGAACAGGGGCTCAGCTATCAAAACACACACCGCAGGGGTAGCAACCCTTCCCAATGCTCTCCAAAGCTAATGTATTGCATTGTACTGTATTGTATTGTATTATGGTAAAGGTAAAGGTTTGCCCTGACGTTAAATCCAGTCCTGTCTGACTCTGGGGGTTGGTGCTCATCTCCATTTCTAAGCCGAAGAGCCGGCGTTGTCCGTAGACACCTCCAAGGTCATGTGGCCGGCATGACTGCATGGAGCTCCGTTACCTTCCCGCCGGAGCGGTACCTATTGATCTACTCACATTGGCATGTTTTCGAACTGCTAGGTTGGCAGGAACTGGAGCTAACAGTGGGAGCTCCCCCCGCTTCCGGGTTATAAGATAATAAAAAGAATATAATATAATAATATAATAATATAATAATAGACTAGAGTAGAATAAAATCACATAATAAAATATAATACAAATATAAAATATCATAATATAATATAATAATAGTATAATAATATAATAATATAATATAATAATATAGTCATGAAGTGCCGTTATATATTATATTATATTATATTATGTTATGTTATGTTATGTTATGTTATGTTATGTTATGTTATATTATATTATATTATATTATATTATATTATATTATATTATATTATATTATAGATTCTGAAACCGGAGTGCAGATATCACCTCAGGGATATCAACCCTTCCCTAAGCTATCCGAAGCTATTATATTATATTATATTATATTATATTATATTATATTATATTATATTATATTATATCTTCTGAACAGGGGCACAACTATTTAAAAAAAACAAACACCACAGTGGGGTCAACCCTTCCCTATACTATCAAAAGATATAATATAATATAATATAATATAATATAATATAATATAATATAATATAATATAATATAATATAATATATCTTCTGAACAGGGGCACAGCTATCAAAACAAACACCGCAGAGGTGTCAATCCTTCCTTATGCTATCCAAAATTATTATACTATACTATACTATACTATACGATACTATACGATACTATACTATACTATATCTTCTGAACAGGGACACAGCTATCAATATAAACACCACAGAGGTGTCTACCCTTCCCTATGCTATCCCAAGCTATTATGTTAGATTATATTGTGTTGTCCAAGGCTTTCATGGCCGGAATCACTGGGTTGCTGTGAGTTTTCCGGGCTGTATGTTCCAGAAGCATTCTTTTCTGACGTTTCGCCTGCATCTATGGCAGGCATCCTCAGAGGTTGTGAGGTCTGTTGGGAACTAGGCAAGTGAAATGTTGTCTGTTTAAGGCAGGTGTGAATGTTGCAATTGATTAGCATTAAATGGCCTTTCAGTTTCAAGGTCCGCCTGCTTACTGCCTGGGTGAATCCTTTGTTGGGAGGTATTAAAACAAAACAAACACCCTTCCCCTATGTTATCTAAAGCTATTATAGGATAGTATTATATTGTAGTGTAGCATAGTATAGTATAGTATAAAAAAGGTAAAGGTTTTCTCTGACGTTAAGTCCAGTCATGTCTGACTCTGGGGGTTGGTGCTCATCTCTATTGCTAAGCCGAAGAGCCGGCGTTTTCCGTAGACACCTCCAAGGTCATGCGCCCGGCATGACTGCATGGAGCGCCCTTATCTTCCCGCAGGAGCGGTACCTATTGATTTACTCACATTGGCATGTTTTCGAACTGCTAGGTTGGCAGGAGTATAGTATAGTATAGTATAAATTGGCTTTTAAAATGTCCCCGTTCCCACTTACACACACATTCAACTTAGGAACAAACCTACAGAACCCATCCCCTTTATAACCAGAGGATTTTTTTTGTGTATGATCCCCTTCCCCCTGCTGTGGAGAAAACACCCTTTTTTAAAGTCCCTCGAGGCGAAAATGTTGCCTTAGGTCACAGCAAGCATCTCAGACAGGAATAGCAGTGCATCAAGCATTGCTGGTTTTCTTGTTCCTGGACTGACCCCTCCTTTTGCCCCTTTCTCTTTCTTTTTTCAAGAGAGAGAGAGAGAGAAAGAAGAGGAGGAATGGTGCGGACAGGAGACGCGCGTCTGGCGCTTTGCTCTCTAATTTAGAGCCTATATCCTTGCCAAAGGGGAGAAACAAAGGAGGAGGAGAAACTAAAGGAAAACTCACTAAAGGAAAAGAGGTTTGTACCTACAGTCGCCCAAGAAGCCAGGCGGCCCGAGGAAAGCAAGAGAAGGGTTAGCTGCCTCTTTAGTGAGATTTTGTATTGAATAGAAGGAGCTCAAGGGACTTTCACAGCAATCTGGTGACATTTGGAGTCTTTTTGTCTCGGGTATGGATAGGCTCAAAGGGTGGTGTACTAGGATTATAAAATGACTTTAAAATAACAACAACAGCAACACTATTATTCATTTAAAACTTCTTCATATTATTATGAAGTTAATGTTATTAATTATTAATAATATTATTATTAATCATAATAGGAAGAAGTTTTGTTCATACTTTACTTAATGAAGAAGGAATAATCATAATTAATGTTATTAATAGGAAGAAGTTTTGTTAATACAGTAAAGTCTCACTTATCCAAGCTAAACGGGCCGGCAGAAGCTTGGATAAGTGAATATCTTGGATAATAAGGAGGGATTAAGGAAAAGCCTATTAAACATCAAATTAGGTTATGATTTTACAAATTAAGCACCAAAACATCATGTTATATAACAAATTTGACAGAAAAAGTAGTTCAATATGCAGTAATGTTATGTTGTATTTACGAATTTAGCACCAAAATATCACGATATATTGAAAACATTGACTACAAAAATGGCTTGGATTATCCAGAAGCTTGGATAAGCGAGGCTTGGATAAGTGAGACTCTACTGTACTTTACTTAATGAAGAGGAGCCCCCGGTGGCGTAGTGGATTAAAGCCTTATGACTTGAAGGTTGGGTTGCTGACTTGAAAGCTGCCAGGTTCGAATCCCACCTGGGGAGAGTGCGGATGAGCTCCCTCTATCAGCTCCAGCTCCATGCGGAGACATGAGAGAAGCCTCCCACAAGGATAATAAAAACATCAAAACATCCGGGCGTCCTCTGGGGAACGTCCTTGCAGACGGCCAATTCTCTCACACCAGGAGCGACTCAGGTTGCTCCTGACACGAAAAAAAAACTTAATGAAGAAGTAATAATCATAATAATAATTAATGTTATTAATTATTAATGATATTATTAATCATAATATGAAGAAGTTTTGTTACTTTACTTAATGAAGAAATAATAATAATAATAATAATAATAATAATAATAATAATAATAATACGGAGAAGGTTTTTGTTGTTGTTAGCAAGCTAAAGTCCGACTGCAGGATAGATTAGATGGAGAAATCTAAGCCTTGGAGGAACTCAAGATCTGCTCTTGAAATAACTTCATCAAGGTGTCCAAACCAGGCAGTTTGACAACAATGCCTTGACTCAATGCTATGTGTAGGATCTTAGGAGTTGGTGCCTCACCAAACTACAAATCCAGGGCTTCAGTGGTGCCGTGGTTCATCCTAAAATCCTTAGCCTTCCTCTTAAATTCTCCACCTTTATACTATTCTGTTTTTGTGTTGCTCCAAAGATAGAGAATCCTCAAACTGACCGGGTTTTTTTTTTTAATGAAGAGCCTCCACTGAAGAGAAGAAGCCAAATAATGAGATCCCTCTCCTTTCCAGATTTCGGATCCCCCCTCCTCCTTGGTCTTTGCTAATTATTTCTCTTTTTCTCTTGTCGGCTCTTAATCCGCACGTGGATACTTTGTCCCCAGACGAAAGGAAGCCCCCTTCACGCTGTAATAGGCTTGCTTGGACGCCAGATCAGCCGAGGGAAATCGCCGCTTAGAGGGGATTAACTCTAGGAACCGACTGCCCCGTCTTGAGACCCCAAATCTGGGCGTAAAAGTCGCCCTCCGGCTTGTCAAACTCCGGCTCATCTGCGAGCAAAAGGCTTGGGCGAGGAGTCCTCAGAACTGGCGCTCCCGGGGCTTCAGCTCTCCTTCTTATCCCTTCCACATTCACTCCCTTTCTCACTCTCTCTTTTCTTCTCCCCTATGGGTTACAGCTGCTCCAAGCATTCCCCAAACGTTTCAGGAAAGGGAGGGAAGGAGGTTGGTGGCTCCTTTAAAGGAGGCTTTGTGGTTGACCATCCACATTTCCCCAGGCATGGAGAGTCTTTATGTTATTTAATTATTTATTATATTGTATATTTTATATATATTACTATATTATTATATTATTATACTATTAGTATAATATTATATTATTGTATATTTTATATATATTACTATATTATTATATTATTAGGAGCCCCCAGATGGCGTAGTGGACTAAGTGACTTGAAGGTTGGGTTGTTGACCTGAAAGCTGCCAGGTTCGAATCCCACCTGGGGAGAGTGTGGATGAGCTCCCTCTATCAGCTCCAGCTCCATGCGGGGACATGAGAGAAGCCTCCCACAAGGATGGTAAAAACATCAAAACATCCAGACGTCCCCTGGGCAACGTCCTTGCAGACTGCCAATTCTCTCACTCCAGAAGCAACTCCGGTTGCTCCTGACACGAAAAAAAATTATATTATTATACTATTATTATAATATTATATTATTGTATATTTTATATATATTACTATATTATTATATTATATTCTTATTCCGGCGGGAAGGTAACGGTGCTCCATGCCGGCCACATGACCTTGGAGATGTCTATGGACAACGCAGGCTCTTCGGCTTAGAAATGGAGATGAGCACCAACCCCCAGAGTCGGTCACGACTGGACTTAACGTCAGGGGAAACCTTTACCTTATCTTTTTATATTATTATATTATATTATTTTATTATTTTATTTTACTCTACTCTGTTATTATATTATTATATTTTTATTTTATTTATTTTTATTATCTTATAACCCGGAAGCGGGGGGAGCTCCCACTGTTAGCTCCAGTTCCTGCCAACCTAGCAGTTCGAAAACATGCCAATGTGAGTAGATCAATAGGTACCGCTCCCGCGGGAAGGTAAGGGCGCTTCATGTAGTCATGCCGGCCACATGACCTTGGAGGTGTCTACGGACAACACCGGCTCTTGGAGATGAGCGCCAACCCCCAGAGTCAGGCATGACTAGACTTAACGTCAGGGGAAACCTTTACCTTTACCTTATATTATTATATTATTATACTATTGTTATATTATATTTTATATTTGTATTATATTTTATTATTTTATTTTATTCTACTCTATTCTGTTATTATATTATTATATTTTTATTTTATTGTATTTTTATTATCTTATAACCCAGAAGCGGGGGAAGCTCCCGCTGTCAACCCCAGCATCTGCCAGCCTTGCAGTTTGAAAACATGCAAATGTGAGTAGATCAATAGGCGGGAAGGTAACGGCGCTCCATGCAGTCATGCCGGCCACATGACCTTGGAGGTGTCTACGGACAACGCCTGGGCTTTGAAATGGAGATGAGCACCAACCTCCAGAGTCAGACAGGACTAGACTTAATGTCAGGGAAAAACCTTTACCCTACCTTAACCTATATTATTATTATATTATATTATATTCTACTCTTTTTTTTTGAGCCACAGCTTGGTTTCTCTCCAGGGCAGGCAAGGCCTGGGAGCAAGTCTGAGGTGAGCTGGGCTGGATAGACACTACCATGTATAGTCAGTCTCCAAGTTAGGGACAAATAGGTTCTGTAGGTTTCTTAAGTTGAATTTGTTTATAATTCAGACAGGGGCATTTTAAAGTGTAGCTCCAGCCATATATATAACCCTTCCCTATGCCATCCAAAGCTTGTGTATGTTTGTTTATACACACACACACACATAAGTTTTGGATGGCATAGGGAAGGGTTAACATCCCTGTGGTATTTCTTTTACTGTCTATGCCCGTTTTGAAGATTTCCCCTCACTTTCTGTCCCTTCAATATAATTGGATGGTTGTTGTCTTGACAAGGATTGGTGATAAAGCTTCAGTGGAGACACCTTTCCCCATGATAACTCTTTCAGGAGTAAGTTTCCCTTCCCAGGGATAGATTTATCTCACTTCCTGTTGTCTGTGCCCATTTGTAAGTCAGATGCCTGTGATGCAGTTTCAGAATGCAGATGAGCTGCTTTGAACTGGATTATATGAATCTAGGCTACCATATAATTCAATTCACTATAGGTAATCTGCAATCTGAAACTGCATTGTATAGATCCAACCTAGTACTGATGCTCTGCACTAACAAAGACAATAATAACACACAAGATTTGGACAGCAGTCTCCTCCTTCCTGATACTCCTCCTTCTCCTCATCTGCTTCTTTCTACTCTTCTTCTGAATCTTCTTCTTCCTCCTCATCTACTTCTTTCTACTCTTCTCCTCCTCCTCCTCCTCCTCCTCCTCCTCCTCCTCCTCCTCCTCCCTCCTCCTCCTCCTCCTCCTCCTCCTCCTCCTTCCTCTTCAATTCCCTTAAATATCTTTGAATTCAGATGGTGCCTAAGCATCAGGGTCTTACAAGTAGCCTACTCTTTCTCATCCTCTTTCTAATCTATCTTCCCAGGGTCATTCTTTATCTTTACATTTTATTTCTGGATCTCAAAAGTTTTTATTTTATTTTTACAACCATATTGCAGAAATGACATTCTTAATCCAGATCAAATACAATACATTTACATGGTGGCTTCCTCTCCCTCTTTCTCTCCCCAAATCTACTCATGTAGGCATACATAAACACTTCTGAACAGAATTGTCCCCCATTCTACTATTTCCTCCTTCCACCACTCCCCTTGCAGTGATCTCTCTTTCTTTGGATTTAAGACATTCCTATACAACCTTGACCTTCCTTCCCAGTAAAAAATCACAAGCACAGATTCTAACAAATACCAAATTATGGAGCCTATTTTCTAAACCGTTTTCCCTCCTTCCCACAAAGTTCAGAGATAGTTCCCACTCCTTAACAAAGATCTCCATACACATGATCCAAAACTTCCTCCAGGTCCACCTCCTCTCCTCCCATGAAGTTCCAACCCTCCAGTTATATATATATATCTCATCTTCTGTTCCTTCCTTTATGCCAGTAGTTCTCAACCTGTGGGTCCCCAGGTGTTTTGGACTGCAACTCTCAAAAATTCCAGCCATTCGGATTTCTGGGAGTTGAGGGGCAAAACATCTGGGGACCCACATCTGGGATCTGCCACCAAATCCCAAGCTTAGCTTTCCTTCTCTTGCTTCCACTGGTGTAAACGAGTCCATTAGATGTTCTCTTTCTTCTGTTTCTCCAAAAATTTCTTCCAACATTGCTGTTTTTTCCCACTTGATGCACCATCACCTTCATCTGAGTCAATGAGAGTCCCACTTCTTAAGGTTCTGTTATCACTTCTTAATTTTTTTACTAAGATCTGGATCAACCGATCCATCTCGATCCATCTCGTTGCTTAGATCTCAGTCAGGGTTTTCTGATTTCAATCTCCCATTTTAGCTGGTATTTCAGATTCTGTATAGAATCTGGACTCTGCAAAGTAGTCCCTCTGAAAGGCCAAGCATGTTGGGGAGTTGTCTCATTCTTCTGTCTCTCCCATTGAAAGAATGGGATGCCCCTACACTGTGGAGAAGCAGGGTTGTTGTATGTTTTCCAGGCTGTATGGCCGTGTTCTAGAAGTATTCTCTCCTGACGTTTCGCCCACATCTATGGCAGGCATCCTCAGAGGTTGTGAGGGTATGGGAGAAACTAAGCAAGGAAGGTTTATATATCTGTGGAAAGTCCAGGGTGAGAGAAGAACTCTTTGTCAGTTGGAGGAGAAGGTTTTGATGACAGGAGAGTCACCTATAAACTATCTTTTGGTGTCGTTTCCTTCTGGTTGTCTTAGTTCCTTCTCCTGCTGTTGATACCTAGGACAGAAAGAAAGGGACTTGATGGAGAAGGCCTTCCAGGCCCTCATCCTTAAGGTTTGGGTTTATCTAGGTGATGGACAGCGTTGTGGGTCAGATACAGTCTGGTGTTCCTTATCTTCGCAGCCTCAGTTTCTTTCCAGACCACTCTGTGGGAGGAGACACCCTGCTTTTCCTGTTATTTCCCCACCCCACCCATGTTGACATTGCATATCCTCGTTTATCCAATTGAAAGTGGGGAGAATAACCACTATAAAGGGGAAATGGTTTTCCACCTCCAACTCCCCCACTCCAATAAAATGAACTATCCTTCTCTGCCTGCCCTGGAGTCTTCAGGAATAATGGAACAGAGCCCCAAACCCTTCCAATGGGAAGGAAGGCAAGGAAGCAGCCCAGACAGGCGACGGTACTATTTGACACTTGGAGGTGGAAAGAAGCGGCTGGGTGATCAGAGGAAGGAAAATGGAGGCAGCGCAGAGGTGGAGGGAGGTGGGAAGAATAAGGATGAGGGTAGGGGAAGGGGAGGAAGAAGAGGAGGAAGGGGGAGGAGAAAGGAAGGGAGAGGAAAAGATGGAGAGGAGAAGGAAGAGGAGGGAATAGGGAGGACGAAGAAGAAGAGGAAGCAAGGGAGAAGGAAGAGGTGGAGGAGGAGGAGAAGGAGAGGAGGGGAGGAAGAAGAGAAGGAAGAGGGGAGGGGGAAGAGGAGGAGGAGGAAGAGGAGAGAAAGAAAGAAGAGAAGGAAGAGGGGAGGGGAAAAGGGAAGAGGAGGAGGAGGAAGAGGAGAGGAAGAAAGAAGAGAAGGAAGAGGGGAGAGGGAAAAGGAAGAGGAGGAGGAGGAAGAGGAGAGGAAGAAAGAAGAGAAGGAAGAGGGGAGAGGGAAAAGGAAGAGGAGGAGGAGGAAGAGGAGGGGAGAAAGAAGAGAAGGAAGAGGGGAGAGGGAAAAGGAAGAGGAGGAGGAGGAAGAGGAGGGGAGAAAGAAGAGAAGGAAGAGAGGAAGGGAAGGAGAAGGAGGATGAAGAAGAGGAAAAAGAAATGGGGATGAGGGTGAGGAAGAAAAGGAGGAAGAGGAAGAAGGGAAGAAGGGAAGAAAGGAAGGAGGAGGTGGAAGAAGAAAAGAAAGAAGAGGAGGAGGGAAGGGAAGGAAGAAGAGGAGGAGGAAGGGGAAGAGAAGGAGGAGGAAGAGAAGGAGAAGGGGAGGAGGTGGAAGAAGAAGAGAAAGAGGAGGAGGAGGAGAGGAAGAAGATCAGGAGGAGGGGTCATGCAGCTCAAACGGGCTTCTCGCTGCCTCCAGGATCGACATTTCCCTTGCCTCAATGTCCAGAGTAACCAATGCAATAAAGCTTGAGCTGGGAAAGAGCAGGGAAAGTACAAGTCAGCTTTAGGTACACTTTGGAAGAAGTATTGGGATAATATCTCGATCAGGGTCCGGGGCCCCATCCAAAACTTTAGACTTACGGTCGCCTTGAGTCTGAAACGACTTGAAGACACACAACAACAACAATCTTAATTAATTTGACTCTCTCATCAGGCCTGGTTTCCTTTCGTGTGTCCCAATTTTGGTCTCTCCGCATTCTTTGTATTTATTTATATTTTAAGTATATGTCTCATCACTATTTAAATCCTATCAATCACTGCCCCAGCGACCTATGTATTCAAGGATTAAAACCCATTGCGCAAGAGAGAGCCCTGATCTTCGCTCCGGAACGAATTCGGTACATTCGGCCGATACCGTCGAAACTTCGACTCTTTCGCCCTCCTGCGGTTCCTGGGTCTGTTTCCTGCGACCTCGGTTTCCGCCCCAAGATCTCTTGTCACCTAATTGCATTACTTACAGTAAATAGACAGCCCTGCTGTCGGGGGTCCTCGTTGAAACAAGGGCACGTCGTCTCTTGTTTTAATGCGCAGCTCGGCTTATTTCACTCGATTGGCTTGAGCCGCTCCGTGAAAAACGATGGTGGAAGGAAGGCTTGTTTGTCCCAGGCCGAGAGTTCCGATATATAATTTAATACTCGCTTCTCACCCTGAAGAATTCGGATTAAAAATCCGTTTTGTAAATAAATAATCCGTTGGATTTCGGAAAGGAAAGGGCCCTACTTCGTTTCGATCAGATTTCGGAGAGGGAAGGGCCTTGCTTCGACTGCCTTTCCTACTGCAATGAATGCGTTCAAATGAGATCCAGACATTAGGGGCCACAATCCAGCGCAAAGGGAAGAGGGGGGATAATTAAGGGCTACTCCGGAGTGTCTTGAGCCGGTTTACTCCTCAGCCACGTGCCAAAAGACCACACGAGGCTCCTTACAAAGAGATTTCGTCCTTCTTTTATCCCTCCCTCTCTCCATCCCGTCCGCACTTTTTATCTTCCTTCATCCCTTCCTGTATCCCTCCTTTCTTTCCTTTCTCCCCCTTTCTTCCTTTCTTTTTTCATCTGTCTCTCCTGTCCCTCCTTTTTTTCCTCCCCCTTTTTACCTTCCTTCCTTTTAAAAATATCTTCCTCCAGCCCTTCCTTCCCACTTTTTACATCCTTTCCTTCTTTCCTTCATCCTTTCTTCCTCCCCTCCTCCCCTTTTTACCTTCCCGCCTTCTTTCTTTTATACTTTTCTCCCATCCACTCTTTCTTCCACTTTTTACCTTCCTTCATACCTTCCTTCCTTTATCCCTCCCTCCCTCCATTCTTTCTTTCTTTTCTTCCTTCCTTCCTTCTTTAATCCCTCATTTCCCCCTTTTGTCTCTCCTTTTATATTCCCTCCTTCCTTTTAAATATCTTCTTCCCACCCTCTCTCTCCGTCCATTCATCCTTTCTTCTTCTGTCCTTCTTTCTTTCATCCTGCCCTCCCTCCTTCCCTCCCCCCTTCCTCCTTCCTTCATCCCTTCCTCCTTTCCTTCCTTCTTTTATCCCTCCCTCCTGATCTTGCTTTTTTCCTCCCCTTTTTACATTCCCTTCTTCCTTTGTAAATACCTTCCTCCCGTCCTTCCATCCCACTTTTTACCTTCCTTCATCCCCTCTTTCCTCCGTCCCTCCTTCATAAATCCCTTCCTTCCTTCTGTCCTCCCTTCCTTCTTTCACCCCTCCCTCCTTCTATCCCATCCTTCCTTCCTTTCCACTTTTTACTTTCCTTCACCCCTTCCTTCCTGCTGGGCCCATAACCCTTTGTTGGGGAAGCTGAGCTGTTAGGCTCAAAAATAACCCTCAGTTGGGGTGAATTCACCATAAATATAGCAAAGTATCAAAAGTAAACTTCATAACCAGCATAAACTTAGGTAAGGAATGGAAGCTTATGTAGCTCACCTCACATAAGTTTCTGCTAGTTATGAAATATAGCAATATTTGTGGTGAAATCAACTCAGGGTTATTTTTGAGCCTTACAGCTCAGACTCCCCAAAACTAACTTTATCCCTCCTTTCTTTCCTTTTCCTCCCTTCCTCCTCCTTTTTACTTTCCCTCCTTTTATACCTTCCTTCCTTCATGCCTTCTTTCCTTTGTCCCTCCCTACTTTCCTTCTTTCCTTCCTGTCCCTCCTTTTTTCCTCCCCCTTTTTACCTTTCTCTTCCTTTTTAAATATCTTCCTCTTGTCCTTCCTTCCCACTTCTCACCTTCCTTTATCCCTCCCTCTCTCCTTCATTCAGCTTTTCCTTACTTCTTTCATCCCTCCCTCCATCCCTTCCTTCCTTCCCACTTTTTACCTTCTTTCACCCCTTCCTTCCTGCTGGGCCCATAACCCTTTGTTGGGGAATCTGAGCTGTTAGGTTCAAAAATAATCCTCAGCTGGGGGTGATTCAACCATAAATATAGCAAAGTATCAAAAGTAAATTTCATAACCAACAGAAACTTAGGTAAGGAAAGTTTCTGTTGGTTATGTAGTTTACTTTTGGTAAAGGTTTTCCCCTTGAGTTGTCGAAGGCTTTCATGGCCGGGATCACAGGGTTGTTGTATGTTTTCCGGGCTGTATGGCCATGTTCCAGAAGTATTCTCTCATGACGTTTTGCCCACATCTATGGCAGGTATCCTTAGAGGTTATGAGGATGCCTGCCATTGATGTGGGCGAAACGTCAGGAGAGAATACTTCTGGAACATGGCCATACAGCCCGGAAAACATACAACCAGATGCGGTTCAACCACCAGGCCAACTAGGCAGTTGCCTGTGGCGCCATCTTGTTGGGGGCGCCATCGAGGCAACTCCTTTGCAAGGTATTGAACTGCTTTTTCTGTTGATTTGTTGTAAAACATGATGTTTTAGTGCTTAATTTGTAAAATATTAATGTATTTTGATGTTTATTAGGCTTTTCCTTAATCCCTCCTTATTATCAAACATTTTCGCTTATCCAATGCTTTTATTTTTCAGTGATTGGTTGGGGGGGGGGGTGCCAAAATTCTGTTCACCTACACTTGAAAAATACCTAGGGCCAGCTCTGCATATAACAACCCTGTTTCCCCTTGACATTAAGTCTAGTCTTGTCCGACTTTGGGGGGTGGTGCTCATCTCCATTTCCATGCCTTTCCATTACTTCTGGTCCTGGTGGAATCACCCAGGACTGAGAGTTATTTTTGAGTTGCTGTGAGTCTTTCAGGCAGTATGGTCATGTTCCATAAGCTTTCTCTCCTGACGTTTCACCCACATCTATGGCAGGCCTGCTCAGAGGTTGTGTGGCTATTTTTGAGCCTAACAGCTCAGATTCTCCAACACTTCCTTCTTTCCTTTTCCGCCCTCCCTCCTTCATCCTATCTTCCTTCCGTCCGTCCTTTCCCCACTTTTTACCTCCCTCCTTTCTTGGTCCCATCAGGAAAGAACGCCTTCCAGCCAAGTTGCGTTCAAAGGAGCCAAGTCTTCTCTCTCCTCCCTCCCTTCTCTCCCTTTTCCCATTGTAAAGAGTTTTTTTTTTTCAATTATTAAAAAAAGGCGATTTGAACTTGGGGACTGAACCGGAGGGCAGGCATTTGGGTCTTGGAGGGGCGGGGTGTCGTGGGGAGACAGCAGAGGGGAGCCCGGCCTCCTCTCTCCCCTTTTCCTTCCTCGGATCCCCCCTCCTCTTCCTCCTCCGGCAGATTTGTCACTCATGGGGGGTGTGAGGCAAGGCAGAGGGGGCTTGGAGGAGTTTGACAGCTCTTTGTTGTCTGTATAAGAAGAAGGGGAGGGGGAGGAGAGGGGAGGGGGGGGCTGCGGGTGGCAGCTCACGGACGGCGGGCTCCTCCTCCTGAATTATCCGAAATGGGTTGGCTCTCGCCTCCAACAAATTGGACGGAGCGCCGGAGAGCCACAGTCCCAAATCCCGACCGAGAGGCAGAAGCTGATTGCTGGGAGAGCAAAGCGGAGAGGTCGCGGCTTCTTTAAGGCGGAAGGAAAAAAAAAAGAGCCAAGCACCGAAGAGAAGCCTTTTTATTTATTTATTTTTTCTTTGTGTCTTGACCAAAAAAACATCCCGCCTTTGGGGTGTTGTTGTGCAGTTTTCGGTGCCCTAGCTGCATTTGCTCCTTTTCTTTTCCTTTGCCCCATCTTTCGATCTCTCTCTCTTTTTTCTGTCTCTTTCTTTCTCTTTCCCGTTCAGGGTCCGTGCACTACCCGCTGACCCGTTCCCCTCCTCCGCCCCTTTTTCCTTCCTTCCTTCCTTCCTCCCTCCTTTCCCCTTCTTTCCCGCCCCCCCCCCCCCCTCAGTTGGGTCCCGCGTGGGCCTCTCCCTCGTCTCCCCCTCTTCGGATGCTGTGAAGCCGGCGGCGGAGACTCTGGGGCCCGTCTATGGAAATAGTGGGGTGCCGAGCCGAAGGCAACGCGTGTCCTTTCCGCCCGCCCGCCATGCTTTTCCACGGCATCTCCGGGGGCCACATCCAGGGCATCATGGAGGAGATGGAGCGGCGCTCCAAGACCGAGTCGCGCCTCGCCAAAGCCGGGCAGGTCAACGGACGGGAAGCGGTAAGAGCGGCCGAGAAAGGGGCGGAGGAGAGGGAGGAAGGGATGTGGTTCTCCTCTCCAAACTCTAGGGAGACCCTCTACAAAACGGCCCCTTCCCATCCCACCTAAGGACCTCATCATACTAGAACTTGGACCCACTTTAAATCCACTTTAAATCCACTTAGCTTAGCCTAACAGGTCCTGGACCTCACAACTGCAAACCCCAGAATCCTGCAGGAGGCAGAAACCACATTTACAGTGAATTCATGCTCTAGTGCGATGAGGCAATTACTAAAAGTCCACCAGATAGGCACAAACACAACGCTTTCTCCTTTGGAGATTCAGACTGGCTCTCCCCTGCCTTATATATTAGGTGTTGTTGATGTTAAAATGAGAAAGGTCCCAAGCTGTTAGGACAGAATCGTTTGAAAAAGTGTAACCTTTCACTCGCTCAACAGTAGCAGAGTCAAAACACAGCGGAGTTGAGCTTGTTTAACAAAAGGAAACAAACAAAATAGGCCGGGCTGTGGCGCAGGCTGATTAGCAGTCATCTGCAACAAATCACTCTGACCAAGAGGTCATGAGTTCGAGGCCCGCCCGTGCCTGCGTCTGTCTCCGTCTCTGTTCTATGTTATGGCATTGAATGTTTGCCTTATATGTGCAATGTGATCCGGCCTGAGTCCCCTTCGAGGAATATAAATACCGTAAATAAATAAATAATAAATAAAATACAGTAGAGTCTCACTTATCCAAGCTAAACCGGCCCGGGAGAACCTTGGATAAGCGAATATCTTGGATAATAATGAGGGATTAAGGAAAAGCCTAGGTTTCCCCTGACTTTGTCCAGTCATGACTGACTCTAGGGGTTGGTGCTCATCTCCATTTCTAAGCTGAAGAGCCGGCGTTGTCGGTAGACACCTCCAAGGTCGGCATGACTGCATGGAGCGCCGTTACCTTCCCGCCAGAGTGGTATCTATTGATCTACTCACATTTGCATGTTTTCGAACTGCTAGGTTGGCAGGAAACGCCTATTAAACATCAAATTAGGTTATGATTTTACAAATTAAGCACCAAAACATCATGTTATACAACAAATTTGACAGAAAAAGTAGTTCAATGCACAGTAATGTTATGTTGTAATTACTGTATTTACAAATTTAGCACCAAAATATCATGATATATTGAAAACATTGACTACAAAAATGCCTTGGATAATCCAGAACCTTGGATAAGCGAGTCTTGGATAAGTGAGACTCTACTGTACCTCACAACCTCTGAGGATGCCTGCCATAGATGTGGGTGAAACATCAGGAGAGAATGCTTCTGGAATACGGACATACAGCCCGGAAAAATCACAGCAACCCAAACAAAATACAGGTGGGTTGCTGTGGATTTTCCATGTTTGGGCTGTATGGCCACAAAATACTTCATAATAGTAGTAGCAATAATAATAATAATCCTAAACACTTGGGAAGTGTTGGACTTGTGATTTTGTAATACGAAATCCAGCATATCTATCTCGTTTGCTGTGTCATACAATGTCGTTGTGTCAATAATAATAATAATAATAATAATAATAATAATAATAATAATAATAAGGGATTCAGGGCGGCTTACAGCAATCAACAGATACAGAAAATAATATAAGCAGTAGACAATAGACAGCAATAAACAATTATCACTTAATATAATTAAAATAGCATAATAGAAACATTAATAAATAACATAATATAAACTTTAATAAATAACAGTTTAAAAGCTATTTGCCCTCTATTTAAAATATATTTGCCCTCTAACAGCTCATAAAAAAGAAATATACACATACACACATCTGGGCCCACAACCTATTGTATGTTTATGCCCAGATTATTTGCTTTGAACTGGGTTGTATGAGTCCAATCCTGGGTTATGGGGCATTGTAGAGTCAGCCTCAGATAATGTTCCGCTTCAGGTGGTTGAATAGAAAGTGTCCTATAAATGAAGACGTTTTCACAGAAAAACAAGACATTCCAGGACGGCTCTAAAACTCATTACTAGAAGAAAAGTCCTATCCCGCCGACTCAGACTGGATCTACACTGCCACACAATGCAGATTTAACTGCGTTGGATTATATGAGACTGAGCTGTATTATTTTTTTTCGAAGGCTAGCTTTCATCAGCCACAGATGCAGGCGAAACTTCAGGAGCAAATGCTGCTAGAACTCAACCACACAGCACCCTGAGCCTACACTGCTATATAACCCAGTTCAAAGCAGTTAATCGCCCTGAATCCTCCTGGGGAGATAGGATGGCCTATAAATAAAATTATTATTATTATTATTATTATTATTATTATTATTATTATTATTTAAATTCTGAAACTTTATAATAAGGCATTCAGCCTTATTATTGACCCTCTTTCTTCCATCTTCCAAGCCAGTCTGGAGCTGGGTCTACTCTGTTAGAACTGCATTTATGCTCAGTGTGGAGCTATATAATGCTGTTCAAATTGCATTCTTTTTCCAGTGTAGATCCAGCTTGTGTCAGGGCTAATAGAGACCTTTTAAAATATCAAAACAACCAGGATCAGGACACACCCAAAGTCCAAGGCACCTTCAGTTTAAACTTGTAGCCTTTCAAGACTCGATCAGCTCATTTCGGGCTTCAAAACACTGAAGCCCTTAGTTATTTTCGTGTTAAGGCTTGGGCTGGATCTACACCGCCATATAGTGCAGCTTGAGTTGGATTCAATGGTCAGTGTAGAGAGCCAAATCATGCAGTCCAAATGCCATGATTCTATGGGAGTTTTTGTCCCGTTAGAAATCCATAAGGACCGAATAATGGCTTTTGGGAAAGCTGCTTCTCCTAGAAGTTTTCAGACTGGGACAAAAAAATTCCCCAGGAAATCAAAATCCTACTGATGAGAAGCAGAGCTATTGAACGACAACAAAAAGAGAGTATTAGAAACAAAATTCCCAGTGGGAAGATGAGGAGGACAAAACTGTGTGTTTTGGCATCATTTTTTTTACAAGCCAGTTTGCCTTTCCTCTTTTTCTCCCACTTCAAAACACGCCAAAGTTTCCCCGATAAAGGATAGTTCGAGTTCTGGGATTCTCTGGGCATTTCGGAGATTAGATTCCAATGAAATTCTGTTTTTAGAGAGAGAAAGAAATCGGATGGCTCCTAAGTCCAAACTATTATTATCATCATCATCATCATCATCATCATCATCATCATCATCATCATCATAAAAAAAACACATCTGGGCCTATAACCTATGTATGTTTATGCCCAGATTGTTTGCTTTGAACAGGGTTATATGAGTCCACACTGCCGGATATAATCTGGGACCCGATCCGGATATATATAATGATATCTCTATATCTATTTATATATCATTATATATTATTAGTATAGATATAGATCTTTCATTATATATATCAGGATCGGATCCCAGATGAGTAGTAATAAAACTAAGTAATATATACTAATATAATAATAATAACTTAGTAATATATTAATAATTATATATAATGATACATCTATTTATATATTGTTATATATTAGTATAGATATAGATCTATCATTATCTATATCAGGATCGCATCCCAGATGAGTAGTAATAAAACTAATAGCAATATATACTAATATAAAAATAATAATAATATCTTAGTAGTATACTAATAATAATATATCCACATCTATTTATATATCATTATATATTATTATATATAGATATATCATTATATATATCAGGATCGGATCCCAGATGAGTAGTAATAAAACTAATAGTAATATATACTAATATAATAATAATATCTTAGTATACTAATAATAATATGTAATGATATATCTATATCTATTTATATATCATTATATATTATTAGTATAGATATATCATTATATATTATTATATACTAATAATATATAATGATATATCTATATCTATTTATATATCATTATATATTATCAGTATAGATATAGATATATCATTATATATTATTATTAGTATACTACTAAGGTATTATTATTATATTAGTATATATTACTATTAGCTTTATTACTACTCATAATAAATTGTTATTATTATTATTATTATTATTATTGGTATTACTAAACTATTAGTATCTGTAGCACCACTATTATAATAAAAAGTACTCTAACGAAGTCCATCTTCAAAGATTTAATCTACTGTAAGTACTTATACTACTAAGATATTATTATTATATTAGTATATATTAGTATTAGTATTATTACTACTCACAATAAATTATTATTAATATATTGTTATTGGTATTGCTATACTATTAGTATTAGTAGCACCACTATTATAATAAAAAGTACTCTAACGAACAATTGATCCATCTTCAAAGATTTAATCTCCTTTTCGTTTTCTGGACGTTGGAAAGCCCAGCTCAGCTTTGAAACTAGAACAGAAAAGGCATTAGCCTCGCTTGGGTTCCCAGCTCTACGCTTGAAAGAAGCTAGGTTCTTAATTTTGTTTAAAGGGCCACTGATTGAGACTGAGCGAACTCGACCAAACGGAAGAAATCTCCGCGTTTGAAAGCGGAAGGAAGATGTTTTCCGTTTCCGGAAATACTTTTTCTTTAAAAAAAAAAATCTAATAAACACGTTGCCTGGAATCTTTTCTTCTTTAGCGCCCGATCAGACACACGAAAAGTCTCTTCCTTTGAGAGCGTTCAATTCCCCGAGAAAAGGGAGCCCAGAGAAAGGAAGCCAAGCGAAGAAAATCAAGGGCTTTGTAGGCATTTAAAACGCTTTTCTTAGGAGGGTTCCCCAAATCGGAAAGGAGGAAAAGAGTCCCCTCTTCTTTGCATGCTTTCCTCTGCGGGAGTTTTGCCACAGTTCTCTGTTTTCGGGAAAACAAACTATCTCCTGATCCTCCCCCCCCCCCCCCCGAAAGTATAGATTCAAATGTCTAAAAGAAATGGGTTAAAAATAAAAAAATAAAAAGGATACAGGAGAGAAGCAGCTTCCCGCCTTCTTTTGAAGTGGAGTTCAGGATTATTATAATATCTCTGTCTCTCTTATCACTATCACTCTACCTCTCTATCGCTATAATAAATAATAACAATAACTACAACACTTAATTTATATTCCGCCCTTCTCCCTGGGGAACTCTATCTGTCGCTATCTCAATTTCTCTATCTCTCTCTATATATCTACCTGTATCTCTATCCCTATCGTTATCTATATCTCATCTCCATCTCTATCGCTCTCTTTCTCTCTCTTTCCCTATCGCTATCTCATCTCCCTCTCGCTCTATTTCTATCTCTATCCTTATTACTATCTCATCTCCCTTTAACTCTCCCTCCCTATCCCTGTCCCTATAGCTATCTCATCTCCATCTCCATCTCCCTATCCCTATTCCCATCTCTCTATCTCCACCTTCATTTCCTCTTCATCTCCATCTCCACCCCATCCCCATGTCTCCATCTCCCTATTCCTATCCCTATCCCTATCCCTATCCCCATCTCTCTATCTCTATCTCCAGCTCTTTCTCTCCATCTCCAGCTCCTTCTCTCCACCTCCATCTCCTTCTCCTCTCCTCCATCTCCATCTCCTCTCCATCTCCATGTCTCCATTTCCCTATTCCTATCCTTATCCCTATCCCCATCCCCATCTCTCTATCTCCAGCTCCTTCTCTCTATCTCCTTCTCTCCATCTCCATGTCTCCATCTCCCTATCCCTATCTCTCTATCTCTAGCTCCAGCTCCTTTTCTCCACCTCCACCTCCACCTCCTTCTCTCCATCTCCTTCTCCATCTCCATGTCTCCATCACCTTATTCATATCCCTATCCCTATCCCCATCCCCATCTATCTCCACCTCCATCTCCTTCTCTCCATCTCCATGTCTCCTTCTTCCTATCCCTATCCCTATTCCCATCTCCATCTCTCTATCTCTACCTCCATCTCCTTCTCTCCATCTCCATCTCCATGTCTCAATGTCTCCTTCCTATCCCTATCCCCATCCCCATCTCTCTATCTCCACCTCCATCTCCTTCTCTCCATCTCCATCTCCATGTCTCAATGTCTCCTTCTTCCTATCCCTATCCCCATCCCCATCTCTCTATCTCCACCTCCATCTCCTTCTCTCCATCTCCATGTCTCAATGTCTCCTTCTTCCTATCCCTATCCCCATCCCCATCTCTCTATCTCCACCTCCATCTCCTTCTCTCCATCTCCATCTCCATGTCTCAATGTCTCCTTCTTCCTATCCCTATCCCCATCCCCATCTCTCTATCTCCACCTCCATCTCCTTCTCTCCATCTCCATCTCCATGTCTCAATGTCTCCTTCTTCCTATCCCTATCCCCATCCCCATCTCTCTATCTCCACCTCCATCTCCTTCTCTCCATCTCCATCTCCATGTCTCAATGTCTCCTTCTTCCTATCCCTATCCCCATCCCCATCTCTCTATCTCCACCTCCATCTCCTTCTCTCCATCTCCATCTCCATGTCTCAATGTCTCCTTCTTCCTATCCCTATCCCCATCCCCATCTCTCTATCTCCACCTCCATCTCCTTCTCTCCATCTCCATCTCCATGTCTCAATGTCTCCTTCTTCCTATCCCTATCCCCATCCCCATCTCTCTATCTCCACCTCCATCTCCTTCTCTCCATCTCCATCTCCATGTCTCCTTCTTCCTATTTCTACCCCTATCCCTATCCTTATCCCCATCCCCATCTCTCTGTCTCTAGCTCCAGCTCCTTCTCTCCATATTATAAGTGCCCCTTTCCCTCATATATAAGAGAAAGGGACGCTTCTAAAGGCGTAAATAAATAACACCCCAGTCTAAAACCTTCTCCCTGAATGTTGCTGCAGAGAGAGGAACACAACACAGAGAGCAACATTCCGATCACAAAAAAAGAGGAGAAGCGGGACCTCTCTTTTTGTGGATGGAAAAGTTTTTAAAAATAATCCCCTTGCAGTTAAATTGCGTTGTGTAGCAGTGGAGATGGGGCCTGAATCGAGACGAATGGCTACCAGTCGATTCAATGAATGCTGGAATAACCGAGCCCTGTTTTCAGGCTACAGTTGAAGCGATATCCTGACCTAAGGCCGTATTGGAAGAAGTGCGGGGGGGGGGGGGGTGCATTAACGGGCCTCCCTCCCCGCTTCCCTTCCCGTTTTGCTGGTTCCCAATCGAGGTTTTCCTGGAGGGGAAAGGCCCCGGGTCTGAATGCGGTGCTTGTTTTCGCAGAGCATGCCCCCGCTGAGCCCCGAGAAGCCGGCCTTGTGTGCGGGCTGCGGCGGCAAGATCTCGGATCGCTATTACCTGCTGGCGGTGGACAAGCAGTGGCACCTCCGCTGCCTCAAGTGCTGCGAGTGTAAGCTGGCCCTGGAGTCCGAGCTCACCTGCTTCGCCAAGGACGGCAGCATCTACTGCAAGGAGGATTACTACAGGTATGGAGGGGAGGGGCCCCCAAAGAGAGCTCAGTCAAAAATCTAATGCTTGGGGAAGATCATTCTTAGATTAAAGGTAAAGGTTTCCCCTGACGTTAAGTCCAGTCATGTCTGACTCTGGGGGTTGGTGCTCATCTCCATTTCTAAGCCGAAGAGCCGGCGTTGTCTGTAGACACCTCCAAGGTCATGTGGCCGGCATGACTGCATGGAGCGCTGTTACCTCCCCGCCAGAGCGGTACCTATTGATCTACTCACATTGGTATGTTTTCGAACTGCTAGGTTGGCAGGAGCTGGAGCTAACAGCGGCCGCTCACCCCCGTATATATTGCTGGGGGATTCTTAGAGCCCAAACAAGTCAGTTCTCCCAGCTCCGAATTGAGGAATACTTCACCCTAACCTGGAAAGTCGCTCCAAACCTTCAAGGATTTATTGGAGAAACGAATCTCCCCAATTGCTCGATTGATTATAACACAATATGTTCCTGGTTTGAAAGTGTCATTTTTGTTTCGTTTGAAAATCGTTGTTGTCCTCCCGAAACTTTGGGGTTTTTTTGTATGTTGAATGGCTTGAGACTGGAGGAGAGATTCCTTAAAAGAACTAGAGCTAGATCTGCGGCATATATAGTTTTGGTCGTTATTCGTTAAATACACTTTCCCTACGTTTTTATGACAGCACCAATGAGGAAATGACATTTTGCACCCAGGAACAAAAATCGTGTTACATAGCGTAATGCACATTGTTATTCTGCTGCGGATTACAGGACTCCCTGCATTATGTAGAACCATTTAATGCAATTCGAACTGCATTATATATAGGTCTACACCCAGCATATAATAGGTTAGAACTACATTATTTATAGTTCTACAAGGACTATGTAATACAGTTCGAACTGCATTACATGGTCAAACTGCATTATATGTAGTTCTACACCGAGCATATAATACAGTTCGATCTGCATTGTATATAGCTCTATATCAACCATATAATATACTTTGAACTGCATTATATATAGGTCTAAAGTAAGTAAAAATATAATACAGTTCCAACTGCATTATATGTAGCTCTACACCGAGCATATAATACAGTTGAACTGCATTATATCTACACCGACCATATAATACAGTTCGAACTGCATTCTACATAGCTCTACACGGAGCATATGAAACAGAATTGCATTATATACAGCTCTACACCAAACATATAAAACAGTTGAAAATTGCATTATTATATAGCTCTACACCAAGCATATAATGCAGTTCGAATTGCATTATATACAGCTCTACACCGAGTCTATAAAACAGTTAGAACTGCATGATATACAACTCTACATTAAGCATATAAAACAGTTCAAACTGCATTATATGCAGCTCTACACCAAGCATATAACAGTTAGAACTGCATTATATGTAGTTGTACACCGAGCATATAATACAGTTTAAACTGTATTACACATAGCTCTACATCAACCATATAATACAGTTCGAACTGCATTATATGTAGCTCTACACCGAGCACATAATGCAGTTCGAACTGTATTACATACAGTATTAATTCTGTAAATTAATACCGGTTACTAGTATTTTTTAAAAAAATCAACAATCAGGACAGTAAATAAAGAACAACACTCAGAAAACGGGAATTCCAGGCATGAAAAAATCAGGGCCAGCTAACACCTCCCAACAAAGGATTCCCCCAGGCAGGAAGCAGCCAGGCTTTGAAAGGCCATTCAGTGCTGCTAATCAAGTTTGGCAATTGCGACATTCACACTTGCCTCGAACAGACACGAGTTCTTTCTCCCACCCTAGATACATAAACCCCACTTGTCAAGTTTCCAACAGACTTCACAACCTCTGAGGAGGCCTGCCATAGATGTGGGCGAAAGGTCAGGAGAAAATGCTTCTGGAACAGGGCCCTACGGCCCGGAAAACTCACAGAAACCCACTGTGTTACATATAGCTCTACATTGACCATATAAATACAGTGCGAACTGCATTATTTACAGCTCTACATCGAGCATATAATACAGCCGAAAACACGAAAACGAAACGGATCTGAGAGCTTGTCCGAAAAGCCACTGTAGCCCCACTTCAGCTTCGATGCGATGGGATCGTTGGAGAGGCCCTTTTATTTGGGACTTCACCAAAAAGTACAGCTCTCAGGACTCCGTAACATAGAGTGGGATCAAGATGCCTTTCTGCAGCAGGGCATCTCCATTCGCTCCCCTTTCCTCTCCCTTTTGCGAGCTCAAACGCCCCCAAACAAGCCCGAGTTTTGTTCTCCGGCCCAAGAGGCACATCCGGATTGGGGCCAGCGTCCCTCCCGACATTTCCAAGCGGATTAAGCAGGCCGTTTCCTAGGAAACAACTCCGAGCGGGTCCCCCGAAAGTCCGCTTGAAAGTGTCGGATCTGACTGAGAAGCGAGTCTCCCTGATTGTGCCCAGAAAGGCAGCCCTCGTGTTAAATCCCCATTAAAAACAACGAGGAAAGGATATTTTGGATTTCTTGATTTCTTGTATCTTTCCGCCTCGTATATGAACGGGGAAGCGAAGTTCCCTTCCCAGCCTGATTTCCAAACGGTAGAGATGGCAGAAGCACAGGCAGGCAATGCAATCCGAATTGGTTGTTTTTCCAAAAACCTTCTGTTTTTAATTTTAAAACCTCACACACCCCTCACCTAGTTTGCAAACTAATTCATAAGAATATATACTGTATTTCTTCCATTCTAAGGCCCCTTCTACACTGCCATATAAAATCCGGATTATCCACTTTGAACCGGATTATATGGCAGTGTGGACTCACATGATCCAGTTCAAAGCAGATACTGTGGATTATTTGCTTTGATACTCTGGATTGTATGGCAGCATAGAAGGGGCCTAAGAGGCACTTCCCCAATACAAATATATCCAAAAGAGATATTTATATGGATATATATATATATATATACACACACACACACACACACACACATATACACACAGTAGAGTCTCACTTATCCAACACTCGCTTATCCAACGTAGTCAATGTTTTCGATACAGTTTGATATTTTGGTGCTAAATTCCTAAATACAGTAATTACTACATAGCTTTACTGTGTATTGAACTACTTTTTCTGTCAAATTTGTTGTATAACATGATATTTTGGTGCTTAATTTGTAAAATCATAACCTAATTTGATGTTTAATAGGCTTTTCCTTAATATCTCCTTATTATCCAACATATTCGCTTATCCAACGTTCTGGGGGGGGGTTACATTGGATAAGACTCTACTGTGTGTATATATATGTGTGTGTGTGTGTGTGTATATATATATATATAGCATTACTTCCTTTGGAAGACCCCACTCCTATTTCAGTGCCACCAGCAAAAATATACATATTTTCTAATTTCTAATATTCAGATAGATAGATAGATAGATAGATTAAAAAATATGTATATTTTTGCTGGTGGCACTGAAATAGGAGTGGGGTCTTCTATTTTCTAATATAAATATCTCTATCTCTATCTCTATCTATCTATCTATCTATCTATGGATATTTATATTAGAAAATATGTATATTTTTGCTGGTGGCACTGAAATAGGTATGGGGTCTTCCAAAGGAAGAAATACTATACATGTAGTGACAGCCACTTTAAAATATCATATTTTTTCCTCAAAATCAGTGCTAACTCATTTCAAACCTTAACTCATGTCATGGATTAAAAGTCCTATTAAATTTAATCAAAATTTTAAACAAAAGGTGGATGTGGGAGCCCATCTTGATAGTGGTTCTCCTTGTTAGAAGGGAAGGAGATCTATTATACACAGAAAGTTGTAAAATGTTGAGAAGAGAAGCTGAATCCTGCCTTAGAAACCCATAACCAGGAGTATTTTTTCATTGTTTTCTTCAGACCCTGTTTCCCAGGTAAGTATGTACAGGGCTGCAGCCTGTTTTAAATTTTGAGCCTCCCTCACCAATGGAGTCTATACACTGCTTTATCTGATCCCAGGATCTGATCCCAGAATGATCTGCTTTAAACTGGATTATATGAGTCTCCACTGCCAGATAATCTGGGTCTGATCCTGGAATATAGGGAAGTGTAGATGCAGTTCAAATTGAGCTTCTTAGAACTTCCTCCCAAGCAAGTACTGGAGATGCTTCAAAATCACTTTTGTTTTCCTTCGAAATGATGCCCATATTTCTCTTCCCACTCTTGGTTTTAGGGCCCTTCCACACAGTCATTTAACCCAGAATATCAAGGCAGATAATCCACATTATCTGCTTTCAACTTTTGAACTGAACTGATACATTGAAATGTCATATAACCCAGTTCAAGCTGTATGGAAGGGGCCTTAAGAGTCAGGTTTTTCTCCCTGGCCCTATCTACAGTGCCATATAATGCAGTGTTTTGATGCAGTTAAACTGCATTGTATGGCAGTGTCAATGTATATAATGCAGTTAAACTGCATAATAAAACTGACTTATATGGTCAGCTGAACTGTACTGATCTGCATTGTATGGCAGTGCAGATTTATACAATGCAGTTAAACTATATCATGAAACTGCCTTATATGATCAGCTGAACTGTACTGACCTGCATTGTATGACAGTGCCAATTTATACAATGTAGTTAAATTATCATGAAACTGCTTTATATGGTCTGTTGAACTGTACTGACCTGCATTGTATGTCAGTGCCGATTTATACAATACAATTCATTGCAGTTTGAAAGTATTATTTTCTGTTTAATTGTGCAGTGCTTACTTCGAAAGTCATTGATACACTCAGTTCCTTCCACACAGCTGTATAAAATCCACATTGAACTGGATTATATGGCAGTGTGGACTCAAATATCCCAGTTCAAAGCAGATATTGTGGATAATCTGCCTTGATATTCTGAGTTATATGGTTGTGCAGAAGGGTCCTTCATTTCTGTGGCAACAAAATATGGGTCCTTCTAGACAGACTCTATATCCCAAGATTTGATCTCAGGTTTTCTGTTTGTCCCAGATTATCTGGTAGTGTGGACTCATATAAACCAGTTTAAAGCCTGGGATCAGATCTTGGAATATAGGACCTGTCTGGAAGGGCCCTGTGCTGAATTGGTTGAAACTCAGTGAGATATTCATTGAGAAAACTATACCCAAATGTGCTGTAGTTTAATATACTTTTAAAATATAATAGAATCAGTTAGCAAAAGGTATTTATAACCCATGGTGTTACATAGAGTTATGAAACTGCATCTGTAAAATCTTCTATTATAATGTAACAGTTGATCATCAGGTCCAAAGTTGTCTATCAGCTGGGTGATACTTAATTCCTGGGTGTCTGTAGCCAAGGCCTTTTGTAGTTCATATAGCATCATTTGAGAACTAGCATTATGTGGTCAGTGTATACAGGCCCTTTGATTTTTCGGTTTAGTGTCTTCTTATCTGGCATGAGATCTTAACAGGGCCCTGAAATTACCATCCTTATACAAAGGTTATTAACAGGGGATAAGTCCTGAATCATTGCTCCCTCATTAAGTCAGTTTTTGTGGCCACAAAGAACAATAGTTTCCACAATAGGCAGAACTTTATTTCTGTTTTATTCTGCTTTCTTTTTATTTCCTTTATCATGGTGTTGGTTACATCTAGATGTTTTCCACTGTGAATTAGCATGACATTTTCGGCCAAGCACAAGTTGTTCTGATGGTACTGTGTTTTTTTGTTGTTGTTGTCTATTGAAGACTTCTATTGCATATTTCCATTAGCAACCCATGCACCAAGCTTCTGATGAGCAGCTTGACCCCCAACTTCTCCTTCAAACACCACACAGTACTTAGAGAGTGCACCTTGTACATGAAATGAGTATGCTAGCCAGAGAAATCTGCTAAACCATTTGGATGGGAAACTTAGATGCCTCTTCTTATCCACAGGAAATAAATATCCTGGCAATGGAATCTGTGAATTTTGTACTAATTGAGCTTTCACTTGGTCATCAGACACAGTCTTGTTCATATAAAGTCCAAGGCCTAAGAATGACATGGGTTCCTGTCTTTGCTCCTGTTCCATGGTTTCTTTGGCAGGGCTTGGATTAGATGAACCAGTGGTAGAAACAGCAGTTTTCACTGTTTCCTCAATTCTCATTTGCAATCCAGATCAATTCCCCTCTACCTCACCCTGCCTACTGTGAGTAGGCCAACTAGATCTAGTGGCGAAAGACTGGTGTGGTCTAAGGGCTCTTCCATACAGCCATATAACCAAAATATCAAAGCAGAAAATCCCACAATATCTGCTTTGAACTGGGTTATCTGAGTCCACACTGCCATATATTCCAGTTCAAAGCAGATAAAGTGGGATTTTATTCAGCTTTGTGGAAGAGGCTTTTGACTGAACTCAGGACTTACAAAGTTGAGGAAGAACCTGGACTGTATGATGTATTAACGGGTTGTCTTTAAATTTTCATGTTTTAATATAGTTTAATGTATGTTTTACATATATTTACATAATGTATGCCCCCCACACACTTCAGTGCTTCAGGAGGGAGTTGAAAACATGGCTTTTCCAGCAGGCCTTTGACAATGGCTAAGACACCAGATAAACTAGATAACCAAATAAATTGATATTGACTCTGGCATTTTAACAGTTACTTCTAACTGTGTATGTGGCTGGGATGTTCAAAGTGGATGTACTGCCCTTTAATGAGTATTTGAGTTAATTGAGGTTTTTTTCTTATTTCTTGTAAGTGTTGTCTTATGTTAATTGACACCATTATTGTTACAACTGTTGACTTATTTTATGTGTTTTTATGGCACTATTATGTGCCATAAAAAGGAGATGGTGGCAGAATATAAAGTTATTATTATTAGTATTATTATTTTAGGATGTGTGACCCCAACTACTAATATTTGGTTTGAACTGTTTTAACTTTCATGATGCATGTTTGATCTGCTGTAAGCCACCTTGGGCCCTTAAATGAGTAAAAGCGGGTAAAAATTTCTTAAATAAGTAAATAATAAGTAAACTTAGTGCTTCCACTATGGGCCCTTCCACACAGCCATCTAATCCAGAATATCAAGGCAGAAAATCCCACAATATCTGCTTTGAACTGGGTTATTTCAGTCCACACTGCAGTATATTCCAGTTCAAAGCAGATAATGTGGGATTTTATTCAGCTGTGTGGAAGGGGCCTATGCCAGCTATTGCTGTTAATTGGTAGAAAGGTAGGTAATGATAGTGTGAATGATCAAAATCGGGTTGAGATCGTGTTTGCAGTTCTGGAGGGACTCTTCATAGACTTGGCAGGAGAATTTGGTTAAACAGTTTAAAATCCATGAGTAAACCAGGTTTTTATTTTTCACCTGAAACATTAGGGGGTGGTTTGAACCCCTAAACCGCCCCTTTGGCTACTGGCTTGGTCATAGGGCTTGGTAATACAGTAGAGTCTCGCTTATCCAACATAAATGTTGGATAAGTGAATATATTGGATAATAAGGAGGGATTAAGGAAAAGCCTATTAAAAATCAAATTAGGTTATGATTTTACAAATTAAACACCAAAACATCATGTTATACAACAAATTTGACAGAAAAAGTAGTTCAATACACAGTAATGCTATGTAGTAATTACTGTATTTATGAATTTAGCACCAAAATATTATGATGTATTGAAAACATTGACTACAAAAATATTCACTACTAAAAGGCAGACTGCGTTGGATAATCCAGAACGTTGGATAAGTGAAGGTTGGATAAGTGAGACTCTACTGTACTTAATTTCTGGCTATCTGTAGCCAGAAACAAGAGGCCACTATAAACAGAAATATAACCCAATAATATAAACTATAAGACAGTTTTTCATATATATGCTATATTCATAGAACATTCAATGTGTGGACAAGGATTGTAGAGGTTCAAAATATACTAAATGATTCAAAATACACTCTCTAAACCAAAATCATCCTTATATAGGAAAGGCTGGATCCAAAAAGCGGAATCCAAAAGCATATAATCAATGTATTACATACACACAGAAAGCTTAACTCTTATGCTCAAGGTTTGAGAGCTCAATGACATCCAAAGTTCATGTTCCACATGGAGGACTGTGTAAATCACAGATTCTGCTTTAAGAATCCCAGCCTTTCCTATATAATGATAATTTTGGTTTAGAGACGTGTGTTTTGAATAATTTAGTATATTTTGAACCTCTACAATCCTTGTCAGCACATTGAATGTTCTATGAATATAGCATATACAGTAGAGTCTCACTTATCCAAGCTAAACAGAAGCTTGGATAAGCGAATATCTTGGATAATAAGGAGGGATTAAGGAAAAGCCTATTAAACATCAAATTAGGTTATGATTTTACAAATTAAGCACCTAAACATCATGTTATACAACAAATTTGACAGAAAAAGTAGTTCAATATGCAGTAACGTTATGTTGTAATTACTGTATTTACGAATTTAGCACCCAAATATCACAATACAGTAGAGTCTCACTTATCCAACATAAACGGGCTGGCAGAATGTTGGATAAGCGAATATGTTGGATAATAAGGAGGCATTAAGGAAAAGCCTATTAAACATCAAATTAGGTTATGATTTTACAAATTAAGCACCAAAACATCATGTTAGACAACAAATTTGACAGAAAAAGTAGTTCTATACGCAGTAGTGCTATGTAGTAATTACTGTATTTATGAATTTAGCACCAAAATATCACGATATATTGAAAACATTGACTCCAAAAATGCGTTGGATAATCCAGAACGTTGGATAAGCGAGTGTTGGATAAGTGAGACTCTACTGTATATTGAAAACATTGACTACAAAAATGGCTTGGATAATCCAGAAGCTTGGATATGCGAGGCTTGCATAAGTGAGACTCTACTGTATATGAAAACTGTCTTATAGTTTGTTTGTTTTTTCGTGTCAGGAGCGACTTGAGAAACTGCAAGTCGCTTCTGGTGTGAGAGAATTGGCCGTCTGCAAGGACGTTGCCCAGGGGACGCCCGGATGTTTTGATGTAGGAGGCTTGTAGGAGGCTTCTCTCATGTCCGCGCATGGAGCTGGAGCTGAAAGAGAGAGCTCATCCGCGCTCTCCCCGGCTGGGATTCGAACCTGGCAGCTTGCAGATCAGCAAGCCAAGCTTCAAGTCACAAGGCTTTAATCCACTACGCCATTGGGGCTCCATAGTTTATATTATTGGGTTATAGTTCTGTTTATAGTGGCCTCTTGAATTTGTACTTCGGGGAATCCCTTCTCTGTATTGTCTGTAGCCAGAGCCGAAAACTAGGGAAGACTTTTTCGGGACGGTTTTGAAAGTTTCTCCCGCTTTGCCCCCAGAAGGTTCTCGGTGCAGCGCTGTGCCCGCTGCCACCTGGGCATCTCGGCCTCGGAGATGGTGATGCGGGCGCGGGACTCGGTCTACCACCTGAGCTGCTTCACCTGCACCACCTGCCACAAGACGCTGACCACGGGCGACCACTTCGGCATGAAGGACAGCGTGGTCTACTGCCGGGCCCACTTCGAGAGCCTCCTGCAGCAGCAGGGCGCCGACGCCGCCTTCCCGGCCCCGCCGATGAGCTACACCGAGCTGGCCGCCAAAGGGGGGCCCGGGGGCCTGGCCCTGCCCTACTTCAACGGCGCCGGCACCGTCCAGAAGGGCCGGCCACGGAAGCGGAAGAGCCCCGCCCTCGGAGTCGACCTCGTGGCTTACAACTCAGGTGAGTGAGCACCCGGCCGCCCCGCTTGGGAAGAGGCCAGTGGGAGCCTTAGGAGGGCTTCAGCCCCATCAGAGGAACAGGGACAAGATGGCACAGCATAGCATAGCAGTTCAAGGTCTCTCAAATGACATGGACTGCCAAAATACTACTACCGTACTACTATTACTATTAGTGTGGTGTAATTTTGAAGGATTCCAGACCGAATGATGGAATTGAATAACTATGGGAGAGTGTGCCACAAAGCAGGCAGTCACTACAGTAACTGAAGGTGGATCTAATAATAATAATAATAATAATAATAATAATAATAATAATAATAATAATAATAATAATAATGTGGTGTAATTTTGAAGGATTACAGACAGAATGATGGAATTGAATAACTATGGGAGAGTGTGCTACAAAGCAGGCAGTCACTACAGTAACTGAAGCTGGATCTAATAATAATAATAATAATAATAATAATAATAATACAGTAGAGTCTCAGTTATCCAACACTCACTTATCCAACGTTCTGGATTATCCAACACATTTTTGTAGTCAATGTTTTCAATATATCATGATATTTTGGTGCTAAATTCGTAAATACAGTAATTACAACATAACATTACTGCATATTGAACTACTTTTTCTGTCAAATTTGTTGCATAACATGATGTTTTGGTGCTTAATTTGTAAAATTATAACCTAATTTGATGTTTAATAGGCTTTTCCTTAATCTCTCCTTATTATCCAAGATATTCGCTTATCCAAGGCCCCTTTAGCTTGGATAAGTGAGACTCTACTGTAATAGTGTGGTGTAATTTTGAAGGATTCCAGACAGAATGATGGAATTGAATAACTATGGGAGAGTGTGCCACAAAGCAAGCGATCACTACAGTAACTGAAGCTGGATCTAATAATAATAATAATAATAATAATAATAATAATCATCATCATCTAATAATAATAATAATAATAATAATAATAATAATAATCTAAATTACGATCTGCCAACTGCAAAAGGCCACCCTACTGGGATCTGCACGCATCATCCGAAAATACATCACACAGTCCTAGATACTTGGGAAGTGTTCGACTTGTGATTTTGTGATATGAAATCCAGCATGTCTATCTTGTTTGCTGTGTCATACAATAATCTAATAGTAATAATGTGGTGCAATTTTGAAGGATTCTAGACAGAATGATGGAATTGAATAACTATGAGATGGAATGATGGAATTGAATAACTATGGGAGAGTGTGCCACAAAGCAGGCAGTCACTACAGTAACTGAAGCTTTGAACAGGGTTATATGAGTCTACACCAGAATCCAGTTGAAAGCAGATAATCTGGATTGTATATGGCAGCATAGAAGGGGAGCAGACTCACAACCAATTCAACATCATTTGTGGCAGCTGTAAAAACAAAGTTTCTGGAGTAGAACAGCCACTTTCAAAGTAAGGACCACACAATTAATGGGGAAATAACACCTTCAAAGCAGAGACAGATTTTCCCATTTTTTAAACATAGTGTTATCTGCTTTTAATTGTATTATATAGGGCCCTTTCCACACAGCTGAATAAAATCCCACTTATCTACTTTGAACTGAGTTATATGGCAGTGTGGACTCAGATAACCTAGTTCAAAGCAGATATCTTCTGCTTGATATTCTGGGTTATATCACTGTGTGGAAGGGCCCTTAGTCTACACTGCCAGATAATCTGGGATAAGCAGACAATATGAGATCAGATCCTGGGATACAGGGCAGTGTAGATCCAGCCTCAGTGTCATAGAAATCAAATTATTAAGTGGGAGGGGCTCTCAGTTGTCAAGTTTTCAAAGTTTGACTACTTAGGATCAGGCCTACCTTCTTCAGGGCCCAAGTGAGGTGTCACATAACTAGCAAAGAGCCTCATTTATCCTAAATCGAGCACTGGCTAGGATGTAAACTGTCACAAAGAAGTTGAAAGTTTTTTAACCATCATACATTTGGGGGAGGATGAAGGGTGTTCTGCTGGGATGAATGTGATTTTAATGGCATTTTTTTGTATTTGTAACTTTTATTCCCACACAGAATTGTTTTTTTTTAATGGACCTAACTTATTTTAAAGGTTTATTAGGTGTGTTTATTTGTAAGCTTGTCCTGAGTCCGTATGCAGAGAAAGGCAGGGTAGAAATCCAGTTAATAATAATTTATAACAATAATATTTACTCAGAAGTATGTTCTTATTCCAGGGTTGTTGGGCTGCAGCTCCTAGCATTCCTCCTGTAGGCTGGAGCTGCTAGGAGTTGGAATCCAATTCCACCTCTGGAGGAGTGGATTTTCAGACTTTATGGGATGGGCAAGTCATCCAGATGTGGAGAGCTGCTCTTCCTTCATTTAAGTGATCAGGCTGGCAGGCATTGGAGCTCTGCAACATCTGGTAGGCCCAACTCTAGGGTCTATTTAGGACTGCATCCTTGCTCTTGTCCAGCATTTTCTGAATTTAGGCAATAGAAAAGTCAAAAAGTTTAGAGGGAAGGATATGTATTTCTCTAGAAAACTCTATTTGCAAATTTATTTGTTGATTCCTAGGAAGACCCTAATGGCCTCTTCACACAGCCATATCAGGGCAGAAATTTCCACAATATATACTTTGAACTGGGTTATCTGAGTCCACATTGCCATATATTCCAGTTCAAAGCAGATATTGTGGGATTTTATTCAGCTGTGTGGAAGGGGCCTTACTTGAGTTATTATTTTTGTTCATTAAGAAAACCCACTTACTTTTAATTTAAAAGTAAGTTAAATTAATTTAAACCCACAGCTGTCTATTTGACCATATTTTGAGGCCAAAACATCTGGGGACCCACAGGTTGAGAACCACTGTCTTAGGCCCCTTCCACACATCTGAATCAAATCCCATATTTTCTGATTTGAACTGGAATATGTGGCAATGTGGACTCAGATAACCCAGGGCCCTTCCACACAGCCCTATATCCCAGAATATCTAGGCAGAAAATCTCACATCTTCTGCTTTGAACTGGGATATATGGCAATGTAGACTCAGATAACCCAGTTCAAGGCAGATATTGTGGGATTTTCTGCCTTGATATTCTGGGTTATATGGCTGTGTGGAAGGGCCTTTAGACACATATAAATGCAGTTGATTCTCTGAAGATGCAGGTCAAACAGTCAAGAGAAAATCCTGTTAGAACAAGGCAAGGGAGAACCCTTCCACACAGCCATATAACCCAGAATATCAAGGCTGAAAATCCCACAGTATCAGCTTTGAACTGGGTTATCTGAGTCCACACTGCCATATATTCCAGTTCAAAGCAGAAAATGTGGGATTTTATTCAGCTGTCTGGAAGGGGGCTGAGTCCACATTGTCATATACAGTAAAGTCTCACTTATCCAACACTCGTTTATCCAACGTTCTGGGTTATCCAACGCATTTTTGTAGTCAATGTTTTCAATACATCGTGATATTTTGGTGTTAAATTCGTAAATACAGTAATTACTACATAGCTTTACTGTGTATTGAACTACTTTTTCTGTCAAACTTGTTGTATAACATGATGTTTTGGCGCTTAATTTGTAAAATCATAACCTAATTTGATGTTTAATAGGCATTTCCTTAATCTCTCCTTATTATCCAACATATTCGCTTATCCAACATTCTGCCGGCCCGTTTATGTTGGATAGGTGAGACTCTACTGTATCTCAGTTCAAAGCATATAATGTGGGACTTATTCAGCTGTGTGGAAGGGGGCTGAGTCCACACACATATATCTCAGTTTAAAGCATGTAATGTGGGATTTTATTCAGCTGTGTGGAAGGGGGCTGAGTCCACATTGCCCTATATCTCAGTTCAAAGCATATAATGTGGGACTTATTCAGCTGTGTGGAAGGGGGCTGAGTCCACAGTCATATATCTCAGTTTAAAGCATGTAATGTGGGATTTTATTCAGCTGTGTGGAA
This sequence comes from Anolis carolinensis, assembly GCF_035594765.1. Lineage (NCBI taxonomy): Eukaryota > Metazoa > Chordata > Lepidosauria > Squamata > Anolidae > Anolis > Anolis carolinensis. The sequence goes on from NC_085844.1 coordinate 90,543,399, forward strand.
GGGGGCTGAGTCCACATTGCCATATATCTCAGTTCAAAGCATATAATGTGGGATTTATTCAGCTGTGTGGAAGGGGGCTGAGTCCACATTGCCATATATCTCAGTTCAAAGCATATAATGTGGGATTTTATTCAGCTGTGTGGAAGGGGGCTGAGTCCACATTGCCCTATATCTCAGTTCAAAGCATATAATGTGGGATTTATTCAGCTGTGTGGAAGGGGGCTGAGTCCACATTGCCCTATATCTCAGTTCAAAGCATATAATGTGGGATTTTATTCAGCTGTGTGGAAGGGGGCTGAGTCCACATTGTCATATATCTCAGTTTAAAGCATGTAATGTGGGATTTTATTCAGCTGTGTGGAAGGGGCTGGAAACCACACAACGCCCCAATGCATTATATGAGTTTACTCCGATCATATAGTGTGGTATAGCCCTGTAGATGGGGATCAAAACCCTATTGGCGCCTCCAAACACATTGAATCCATCGGCGACAGAAATAGCTGTCAGGCGTAATGCCTGACCTGCAATTTAGCCGTGAAATTGCCCCTTAAAGGGAGGTCCCGCGGCGTGAAATCGGTGCGTGATTGTAACAGAGCCGCACGCTTTGCCTTTAAACCCAGCTCGGTTCTAGACGGCGCGAAGGAGGCTGAATCCTGAGAGCTAGCAAGTAGAAAAACCCCAAGAAAGGACTGGGTCGTGATAGCGCACCCCCCCTCCCCTTCAACTCCAGCCTCCGAAAGAATCCGGATGCCATTCTTCTTCGGATTGAGGGCACGGCGATGTCCGAAAGGCCCCGCTTTGCACAGCGAGGGGCCCGTTTCCCCCTCCTTTGCAAGGCAAGGGGACGCCGCGCTGTAATTGTTCGCCGTTAATTGGAGCTGGCATTGGCATCTCCGGCTGCGGAGCCGCCTGGGGCTTGAGGGAGGAGGGAGGGCCTGGGCACCGCTTCAGGGACACACAAGGCTTCCCGTTTGTCCTCCGACTCTTCTGGGCTCCGGCGACGCCGTTGTTGTTGTTGTCCTTTCCCTTTCAGTCCTTTCCGACCTAAGCGTTCTCTTCGCCAGATGGGTTCAGATGGGGTTTGTTTGCCTTTGAGGTCCAGATCCTTGCAGGGTTTTTCATGGCCTAATTCCCAAGAACCCGAATCTCAACCACACCCCGGGCTTCTTTCAATTGATTGAAGGTCTTTCTTGTAATGGATGTGGCAGTAGGGCAGGGGTCCTCAAACTTTTTAAGTCCCTCAGACTTTTGGGGGCCCGGAATACGATGAAATAGTCCGAAATTAGGATTGTTGTTGTGTGCCTTCAAGTCATGTCAGACTTAGGTCAACCCTAAGTCTAAAGTTTAGGACAGGGGCCTGGTAAATGATCTTGGAGGGCCACAGTTTGGGGACCCCTGATCTAGACGATCTCATAAGACCATAGGTAAGCAAAGAGACCTCCAAAGACCATCTAGATGGTCTCATCAGACCATAAGTAAGGAAAGAGGCCTTCAAAAGCCATCTAGATGATCTCATCAGGCCATCAGAAGGCCATAGATAAGGAAAGGGACCCTCAAAGGCCATCTAGACGGTCTCTTAGGACCATAGGTAAGCAAAGAAACCTCCAAAGACCATCTAGATGGTCTCATCAGACCATAAGTAAGGAAAGAGGCCCACAAAGGCCATCTAGATGATCTCATCAGGCCATCAGAAGGCCATAGATAAGGAAAGGGACCCTCAAAGGCCATCTAGACGGTCTCTTAGGACCATAGGTAAGCAAAGAAACCTCCAAAGACTATCTAGATGGTCTCATCAGACCATAAGTAAGGAAAGAGGCCCTCAAAGGCCATCTAGATGATCTCATCAGGCCATCAGAAGGCCATAGATAAGGAAAGGGACCCTCAAAGGCCATCTAGACGGTCTCTTAGGACCATAGGTAAGCAAAGAAACCTCCAAAGACCATCTAGATGGTCTCATAAGACCATAAGTAAGGAAAGAGGCCCTCAAAGGCCATCTAGATGATCTCATCAGGCCATCAGAAGGCCATAGATAAGGAAAGGGACCCTCAAAGGCCATCTAGACGGTCTCTTAGGACCATAGGTAAGCAAAGAAACCTCCAAAGACCATCTAGATGGTCTCATCAGACCATAAGTAAGGAAAGAGGCCCTCAAAGGCCATCTAGATGATCTCATCAGGCCATCAGAAGGCCATAGATAAGGAAAGGGACCCTCAAAGGCCATCTAGACGGTCTCTTAGGACCATAGGTAAGCAAAGAAACCTCCAAAGACCATCTAGATGGTCTCATAAGACCATAAGTAAGGAAAGAGGCCCTCAAAGGCCATCTAGATGATCTCATCAGGCCATCAGAAGGCCATAGATAAGGAAAGGGACCCTCAAAGGCCATCTAGACGGTCTCTTAGGACCATAGGTAAGCAAAGAGGCCTTTAAAGAGCATCTAGATGGTCTCATAAGACCATAAGTAAGGAAAGAGGTCATCAAAGGCCATCTAGATCATCTCATCAGGCCATCAGAAGGCCATAGATAAGGAAAGGGACCCTCAAAGGCCATCTAGACGGTCTCATAGGACGATAGGTAAGCAAAGAGGCCTTTAAAGAGCATCTAGATGGTCTCATAAGACCATAAGTAAAGAAAAAGGCCCTCAAAGGCCGTCTAGATGATCTCATCAGGCCATCAGAAGGCCATAGATAAGGAAAGGGACCCTCAAAGGCCATCTAGACGGTCTCATAGGACGATAGGTAAGCAAAGAGGCCTTTAAAGAGCATCTAGATGGTCTCATAAGACCATAAGTAAAGAAAAAGGCCCTCAAAGGCTGTCTAGATGATCTCATCAGGCCATCAGAAGGCCATAGATAAGGAAAGGGACCCTCAAAGGCCATCTAGACGATCTCATAGGACCATAGGTAAGCAAAGAAACCTCCAAAGACCATCTAGATGGTCTCATAAGACCATAAGTAAGGAAAGAGGCCCTCAAAGGCCATCTAGATGATCTCATCAGGCCATCAGAAGGCCATAGATAAGGAAAGGGACCTCAAAGGCCATCTAGATGCTCTCATAGGACCATAGGTAAGCAAAGAGACCCCCAAACACCATCTAGATGGTCTCATAAGGCCATAGGTAAGCAAAGAGACCTCCAAAGATCAAAGAGACTTAGGTCAACCCTAGTTCTAAAGTTTAGGACAGGGGCCAGGTAAATGACCTTAGAGGGCCGCATCTGGCCCACGGGCCTTAGGGGCTGCGCAATAGTAATTTGAATGTGGAAGGATGGATGTTTTGTTTTGTAACTCTACATAAACAATGTGTATTGGGTGTGTGTGTTTTATTTCATTGTGTGATGAACAGTGACCATAAGCATACTCAGTTCTAGCTACACTGCCCTATTCAGATTAACTGTGTTGAACTGGATTCAATAGCAGTGTAGACTTTGGGCCCTTCCACATTTGGAGGCATGGTGAAGGGTAGGTTGAAAAGTGCTAAACCTTAGCTCAAGTTTTCATAGGCCCTTTCCACACAGCTGAATAAAATCCTACATGATCTGCTTTGACCTGGAATATATGGCAGTGTGGACCCAGATAACCTAGATCAGTGGTTCCCAAACTTATTTGGCCTGCGGGCCCCCTTTCCAGAAAAAGTGTGACTCAGCGCCCCCTGGAAAGGGGGGCGTGGCTTAGAGGGGTGGGTGTGGCCCCTGCTCAAGAGGGCGGGGCCACAAATGGGCGGCCAGGATTGGGATGGGCGGAGTTACGAACTCTGAAGCAGGGCTGAGCTTCTATCCCTGTCTTGTGGCACCTGCCAGGACACAGGAGGTGGGGCTAGAGAGGGCGGGGCCTTTTCCCAAGTGCCTGACGGGGCTGAACCTCTATATCCCACCCCTGTGTTCTAACAACCACTTCAGGGGAGGTATACGGAGGCTCAGCCCTGTCTCGCGCTCTTGGGAAGAGCCCCCACCCCACCCCTAGCCCCACACTTTAGCCCTAAAAGGCCTCTCAGGAGAGGTATCGAGGCTCAGCCCTGTCTCAGGCTCTTGGAAGGAGGCCCCACCTCGTTCCCTAGCTCCGCCCTCTGTGTCCCAACAAGAGCCTCAGGAGAGATATAGATTCTCAGCCCTGTCTCTCGCTCTTGGGAAGAGGCCCCGCCCCTCCCCTGGCCCTGCCCCTGTTTCCTAATAGGTGCCATCACCGCTCCCCTGGATCGCTGCAGTGCCCACCAGGGGGCGGTAGCGCCCACTTTGGGAATCACTGACCTAGATCAAAGTAGATATTGTGGGATTTTCTGCCTTGTTATTTTGGGTTATGTGGCTGTGTGGAAGGGCCCAGAGAGAGCAAAATGTCATTGAAAGCAAGCAGAGTTTAGTTTTAGATACAAATGATCCAGCAAAAAAAACAGTTTTAATGTTGTCTGTTAAAAAAAGTATGGTGCTAACACAATAGTAATTATAATAATAATTCCAACTCAGTAATAATATTACTGGCCAATACACCATTTGGTGCCTCTTATGTTAAACCTGTTCTGGATATATTTGACCCAGTAATTCCAATTTTTTCCCATACAAAACATATGCCACATACCAATCATTATCTGCCTGCTCATATGCCACATACCAATCATTATCTGCCTTGATATTCTAGGTTATATGGCTGTGTGGAAGGACCCCCAGAATAATAAAGCAGAAAATCCCACAATATCTACTTTGAACTGGGTTACCTGAGGCCCCTTCTGCACAGCGGAATAAAATAAAACAGTCTCAGTAATGGAGCATTTCCTAATGTGATAAGGTCCCAAGTACTGTACCAACCACCTGTAGAAAGTCTTTGGTGTCTTCCGAGTTTGATTCCAGGATCCCCTATGGATACCAAAATCCATGGATACTCAAGTCCACATATACAGAGTGTTTGAAAAAGAACTCCCTATTCACCATTTAATTTAAATGGTGAATAGGAAGTTCTTTTTCAAATACCCTGTATATAGGTAGGTTGGCTAGATAAATAGATAGATAGATAGATAGATAGATAGATAGATAGATAGATAGATAGATAGATAGATAGGCATGGTAAAATGGTGTCCCTTATATAAAATGTCTAAATCGACCCTTGCTTTGTGGATTTATTTTGGGTAATACATACTTGTGGCTAGTTGAATCCTTGGATATAGAATCTGTGGATCAGGAGTGATGACTACACTTATGGCTGGTTGTGGCATAGTTAGCCAAAGCCAATGATACAAACATCAAGATGGTGCTTGTTTTACCAACTTTGATGATGGGAGAATTAAGGCCCCTTGTACACTACCATATAAAACCCACATGTTCTGCTTTTAACTGGAATATATGGCAGTGTGGACTCAGATAACTCAATTTGAAGCAGATATTGTGGGATTTTCTGCCTTTGATATTCTGGATATAGGGCTGTGTGGAAGGGTCCTGAGTCCACACTGCCATATATTCCAGTTCAAAGCATATAATGTGGGATTTTATCCAGCTGTGTGGAAGGGGCCCCAGTTCAAAGCAGAGATTGTGGATATCTGCCTTGATATTCTGGGTTATATGGCTGTGTGGAAGGGCCCTCAGTAAAATATAAATATGACAAATAATGCACTACACTGGATGCATAAATTAACAATAAAATAGATTGCTGTATCCTGACATTATGTATTCATATACACTTCAGCCAACTTTGGTTAAACAGCTGAATGCTCACCTAGCCCCCTTCTACACAGCTGTATAAAATCCACATTATCTGCTTTGAACTGGATTATATTGCAGTGACGACTTTGTGCCCTTCCACACAGCCATATAACCCAGAATATCAAGGCAGATAATCAAGAATATATGCTTTGAGCTGGATTATCCGATCCCACACTGCCCTAAAATGCAGTGAACTGCATTGTATGAGTTCTACACTGACTAATGGCACATAATGCATTACATGGCAGTGTAGATCCAGACTAAATTATACCCTGCTCAATAGTGATTACTCCCAAGTAAAAATTATGCAGGATTTTTGCTTGAGTTTGATTATCACCCTTAGTGTAATGCGGATGTAAGAACAATTTAAAGTTGGGATTTTAGGCTGAATCTACACTGTCCTATATCCCAGAATCTGATCCCAGATTATCTGCTTTGAACTGTATTATATGGATTATCTGGGATAAGCAGAGAATCGGGGATCAGATCCTGGGATATAGGGCAGTGTGGATCCAGCCGCATTCTCTTAGCTTCAAAGAAAACAAACCCATTCTGAATCCCATCATGAAAACCCTCTGAGCACCCACTACTTCAGCTCCCTTTTTATAATTTACTTGTAAGCAACCTTTTAACTTCTTAGCTGCTTGGCCCTAAGCTTGGCCATCCTTTCCCTCCCTCCCTGAACCTTTTCAAAGAGCATTGGGGTTTAGGAAGATGTGAGAAGATGGCTAGGAAGAGCTCCCAGATGAAGAAATGTGTTGAGCGCTTTCTGAAAACCCAGCCTAGTTGTGGAAGGGGGGTGGGAGTGGGGACAATGCCTAGCAACAGGCAATGAGGCAGAAAAGATGAGCTTGGGCGAAGGGTTTGTAATCTTCCCCCACCCTCAAAGATAATGGGACTCAGTTCCCAGTAAGGGAGGCTGGAACTACACTGTCTTATATCCCAGGATCTGATCCCAGATAATCCTTTTATGCCAGATTATCTGTCAGTGTAGATTTATATAATCCAGTTCAAATAAAATAATCTGTGATCTGATACTGGGATATAGGGCAGTGTAGCTCTCCAGTGAACTTCATGGGGAGTGGGAATTAAATCAGAATTTAAAATATTAGAATTACATGCCTAAATGTGGTTGAGTGAAGAGTTGAGGATGCATATTATAAAGTGTTGTTTGAATTACCGTATATACTCAAATATAAGACAAGTTTTTCAGCCCCTTTTTAGGGATGAAAAAGCCTCATCAGTTTATACTCGAGTGAGGGTCCTAGTTGGCTTATATTTGGGTCAGTTTATACTCAAGTATATAGGTAATGAGAGTTGGACAGTCTTATCTTAATAACGTCTTTTTATTATTATCTTAAATTACAGTTTTATGTAAATTTTCAAAAATATTTAACCTACTGATGCCTCAAATAATGTAATTTTATTGGTATCTGTTTTTATTTTTGAAATTTACCAGTAGCTGCTGCATTTCCGACCTTCGTCTTATACTCGAGTCAATACATTTTCCCAGTTTTTTGTGGTAAAATTAGGTGTCTCAGTTTATACTCGGGTCAGTTTATACTCAAGTATATGTTTATTTGTCATGAGACTGAATAGAGCCCCTGATGGCGCAGCATGTTAAAGAGCTGAGCTGCTGAACTTGTTGACCGAAAGGTTGCAGGTTCGAATCCGGGGAGCGGAGTGAGCTCCTGCTGTTTGCCCCAGCTTCTGCCAACCTAGCAGTTCGAAAACATGCAAATATGAGTAGATCAATAGATACCACTTCAACGGGAAGATAACGGAGCTCCAGGCAGTCATGCCGGCCACATGACCTTGGAGGTGTCTACGGACAACGTCAGCTCTTCAGCTTAGAAATGGAGATGAGCACCAACCCCCAGAGTCGGTCACGACTGGACTTAACGTCAGGGGAAAACCTTTACCTTTTAACCTATAGACTGAATGAAGGTGCACTTGGTAGATTGAGTCCCCTTCTACACTGCCATATAAAATATAGATTATCTGCTTTGAACTGGATTATAGGGCAGTGTAGACACATATAATCTGGTTCAGATCAAACAATGTGGATTATCTCCTTTGACAATCTAAATTATATGACTGAGTAGCAGGAGCTGTATTTGCTAGTGAGAAAATCTGATAGCAACATCCGGGGGCACGGAGTTCAGCTATCCATGCAGCATTAGGATGTTTTTAATATGTTTTTTAAAGATGTTTTTAAGATGTTCTTTAAATTGTTGATTTTAGCCGGTTCTTGTAAGCTGCTCCGAGCCCTAGGGGAGTGGCGGCATATAAGTTTGAAAAATAAATAAATAAATAAATTATTATTTTGCAATGCTTTGGCACTTTGGCGGTCTCGCAATTGCAACTGAAAATTAATATGTCAGGAAGAAGATGCAGAAAAAACTTCCAGGCAAATGCATTTTGTTCCCTCAGATCAATTACAGCATACTTGGCTTCACACACACACAGTTTGCATGTTCTGCCTCTGTAGTTTTCAAGCATTAAGTGGCTGGGATGAACATTTGATTTCAAAATGGTTTTCGGTTCCACTTTCTGCTTTGTATTATCTCTGCTGACAGGAGGCACGCTGTAAACCAAAAGGCATCTTTGCCACCTAATGCTTTATGTGTTTACTTAGAGGTAAATTCCATGTTTAGGGGGCGTATTCCCAAGAAAACAAACATGGGTTGCCTTTCAGGCCATCGTCCTGCGTGTTCATTCTGAATTCAGTTCAAATGGACTCATGCCCAGGTCATTGCCTGGCCTTTGTATCACTTGGGAATGGGGGAGAGCAGTGGGTTTATTCAGGATTGTTTTTATAAATCCTCTCTTTTCTTTGCATTTCGGGCCAACATAGGTGGGTTATTTACCTTATTATCAAGACATTGTGCAAGTGATTCTGGGCCTTCAGGCTACAGTCCTGTGTATACTCATGGATGGGTTCTCACTGAATTTGGCTCTTTCTGAATAGGTTCGCAGTGTCAAGTTATTTATTCAGATCGAAGGCACAAAACGCTTTCATTTAGCAAAGTGCCCCGAATCCTTTTATTCCGAGACAGATATTTCATGCAAAAGATCTATTGCATTGCTTTACTTGATGAATTAGGTGGAATTTAAGTGAGGGGAGAGCATTCAATGAGGCTCAAGAGAAGCAAAAAGGGGGAGACAAAAGTTGATTGGGTTTGGTTTTTGAAAAGACCTCATTGAAGAGAATTTATGTGTCTGCTGCTCTCAGTTCTCCCCACACTTTCTCCTTTCCAGTGCTGTGGCTAAAATAGGTTGCACAACATTTTTCTACCAGTAAAAAAAATGCTTTTGCATTTAATAAAAAGTAATTCCCAACCTATTAGACTTTTCAAACAAATGTCGCAGTGACCTCTGGTGGCTTCTGAAGGGAGAGGCCCCTTTTATGGAGAGAGGAGACTTGGTTGTTCTTCTCTGTTTAAACTTAAGAGTTGTCGGAGAGTGGCTGCCTTAGCCTTGATTGTGACAGACAGTGAAGTAAAAGATGATATATTAGAACAGGACAGCTCTCTCCTCTTTGCTCAGATCATGAATAGAAATGAACTGGATTTGGCTGGCTTTTCATAAGTTGGGCTGCTATGTGAAGACTCTCTGCCTCCACCCACATGCTTTTTGCCTGGAAGAAAGACTTTGGCCCCTTCTACACTACACACCGAAGCTGCTGAACTTGCAGACCGAAAGGTCCCAGGTTCAAATCCTGGGAGCGGAGTGAGCGCCCGCTGTTAGCTCCAGCTCCTGCCAACCTAGCAGTTTGAAAACATGCGAGTAGATTAATAGGTACCGCTCTGGCGGGAAGGTAACGGCACTCCATGCAGTCATGCCAGCCACATGACCTTGGAGGTGTCTACGGACAATGCCGGCTCTTCGGCTTAGAAATGGAGATGAGCACCAACCCCCAGAGTCAGACATGACTGGACTTAACGTCAGGGGAAACCTTTACCTTTACACTGCCATATAAAATCCAAATTATCTGCTTATCTCAGATTATCCAGCAGTGTAGATTTATATAATCCAGTTCACATTGAATTATCTGCTTTGATCATCTGGATTATATGGCAGAGTAGAAGGAGCCTCAGTCGGTCCTCTCTCCAACACAGTGGTGAAGAATATCAATTTATCTATGGGTCCTTCCATACAGCCCTATAACCAAGAATGTCGAGGCAGAAAATCCCACAATATCTGCTTTGAACTGGGTTATCTGAGTCCACACTGCCAAATAACCCAGTTCAAAGCAGAAGATGTGGGATTTTATTCAGCTGTGTGGAAGGGGCCTGGAATATAAAGCAGCATACGAGTGTTGAATGAAAAGTAATGCCTCCACTTTCGTAACTTCTCAACAGATGGCAGTCCTGGTATGCGGCAGGTACTGTCCTGTTCAGTAGACTCTCCTCTACAGGTCCATTTGGCAGGAAGCCTTAGCATTGAACGGTTGTGTTGTTAAAGTGCAAAGTATTGAACCCTGCGCAGACAGGCGGTCTTAAGCAACGTGCGACTTAAGCAACGTGCAGCCATTGAATTCTTGACAGCAGAAGGTGTCACCCCAAAGGAGATTCATCAGAGAATGCAAGCTGTTTATGGTGATTGTGTTGATGTGAGTACTGTATGTCATTGGGTGATAAAGATGTTGAGATAGGAACATTTAACTTGCATGACAAACAAAGAGTTGGATGTCCTGTGACAGCAACCACCGAATTTCACAAGCAAAAGGTTGACAGATTGATTCAAGATGATCGTTGTATCACTCAGAGAGAAATTTCAAGCATAATCGGCATTTCACAAGAACGTGTGGGTCATATTATTGCTTTGCTTGGCTATCGGAAGATATGTGCACGATGGGTACCCAGGATGTTGAGGCCTGAAATGAAAGCGCACAGACTTGAAATTTGCCAGAAACTCCTCTCGTGTTACAAGAATGAAGGTGATTCCTTTCTCCTTTGGTAAGGCTTCCCGCCAAATGTAATTGTAGAGGAGAGTCTACTGAATAAGCCAGTATCTGCCACATACTAGAACTGCCATCTGTTGAGGAGTTACGAAGGTGGAGGCATTACTTTTCATTCAACCCTCGTAGATCCAGGCTCATTTCCAATGACAATTAATTTTTTTGGCCTCTCTTAATTTAGCCAGGAAAGACTGGCAGCCCTATAAGAAGATGCATGTGGAAATGCACATGCCTTTCTTTTATTCTATTTTACATGTTTAACATACCATAAACCTGGCAACAATCGTTTTCATGATAACAAATATTAAAGCAAGGAACAAGTCTTTGTTCTGCAAATGTACATTTGTCTTCTCCAGTGTTGGGCTTGGCTGATGAACTTCAGGGTTGTAGGAAAAATAGGAAAGAGCCCACAAACCCCAGTCTGTTCACCCTTTGGGTATATCACCCCTGACAATGCTCCTGTTGTAATTTATTAGCCCCTGGTCTGTGTTTAGTAGTTTATCAGCTGGTTGCTTGGCAAATGAGGAATTTCTCTCCCCGCATCCCTCAAGGTTTTGGAATGCAGTTGTAGTGTATAATATAGAGGCAATGATTCTGGTTTTGAAGACATTTTTACATATCTAGAGTTGCCAACTGCAGTGGCCTGTTCTTTCACCTTTTGCAATAGTTTGATCAGCAGGAATCCTCAATGGAAGCTTTTCGGGGCACCAAGATAAATATTATTACTGACTCATTGCAATAGTTCAACTTTTGTTATAGAGGGACATCTGGTTGGGTGGGTCTGATTCACAAGCTGGCAAACCTTTGTGGTGTTTAAAAGTGATTGTTGCTTTGTCCATATTTATTATAAGCACATAAAACCTGCTCTACAGTAGGTAGACTGTGCATTTAGATTTTTGAAATGGTTTTGGCTCCTGCTTTTCATTCTGTATTAGTCAAATTTGTATGTATACTTACTCAGGCAGAAGCTCAGAGGTGCCTATGAGAATAAACTTGGCAATTCCATCTGTGTCTATTCTCAAGGAAGATTTGCTGAGTTCAATGGGGTTTAATCCCAGGTGGTACATTACACCCTATGCATGTCCCTTAGGCCCCTTCCACATAGCTGAATAAAAACCCACATATTTTGCTTTGAATTGGAATATATGGCAGTGTGGATTCAAATAATAATAATAATAATTTATTCTTGTATCCCATCTCCCCGAAGGGACTCGGGGCAGCTTACATTAAATAACCCAAATCAAAGCAGATATTGTGGGATGTTCTGCCTTGATATTCTGGGTTATATGGCTGTGTGGAAGGGCCCTTAGATGTGAGGCAAATGGATACCGAAGCACACATTGAAGGCAATGTCATTTGCTTTACATTGTTCTTAACATATTGCAATCAAGAGGATTTAGTGATTTCAGTGCATGGCACTGAAAATTTTCAGAATAATGTGAAGAGAAATCTATAGCTAGAGTCCTTTTTCCACTGCCATAAAATCTAGATTACCAAACCAGATAATCTACATCATCTGTTTTGAACTGGATTATATGAGTCCACACTGCCATATAATCTAGTTCAAATCAGATAATCTGGATTTTATATGGCAGTGTAGATGGGACCATCATTTTCAAGTTCAGAGTGTTAGCCAGGTAAACATGCCATCCTTCAGGCGACTCCATACCTTCAACAAGTTACCCCACTGTAATATACATTTGTTGGACTGGAAGTTCCTTAGGGTCCTTCTACACTGCCATATAATCCAGATTATCAAATCCAGTTCAAAACAGATAATCTGAATTGTATATAGCAGTGTAAAAGGGGCCTAATGGACAGTAGAGCACATGCTGATAGTGGGGCACATGTGAACTCCATCATGTCTAAGGTAAAGGTTTCCCCCTGTCATTAAGTCTAGTCGTGTCTGACTCTGGGGGTTGGTGCTCATCTCCATTTCTAAACCAAAGAGCTGGCATTGTCTATAGACACCTCCAAGGTCATGTGGCCGGCATGACTGCATGGAGTGCCGTTAAGTTCCTGCTGTAGCAGTATATATTGGTCTACTCATATTTGCATGTTTTTGAACTGCTAGGTTGGCAGAAGCTGGGGCTAACAGTGGGAGCTCACCCCGCTTCCTGGATTTGAACTGCTGACTTACAATCAGCAAGTTCAGCAGCTCAGTCATTTAATCTGATGCGTCTTCATCTATCATGTCTGGAAATACGTAAAGCCAGAAAGCATTCATAGAGTATTTTGCCTTCCAGTATAACAAGAGGCAATATGTTTGACTGCAGATTCCTTTACTCCCTGGCCCTGTCATCTGTCCCTTTCATCAACATAATGGAACTGATCAGGACTCTAGCAGGCATGCAGGAAAGGAAGATGAATGGAAAGGCCAGAAAGGGAATGGTCAAAAGCTACAGTTACTGGCTTACTGGCAATATTGGAGAAGTAAAAGGCATATGACTCACAGACTTGGGATAATTAATGTGTGTGGATGCATGCATGCATGCACATGTACATAGTAAAGGTAAAGGTTTCCCTGACGTTAAGTCCAGTCGTGACCGACTCTGGGGGTTGGTGCTCATCTCCATTTCTAAGCTGAAGAGCCGTTGTCCATAGATACCTCCAAGGTCATGTGGACGGCATGACTGCATGGAGCGCCATTACCTTCCCGCCGGAGTGGTACCTATTGATCTACTCACATTTGCATGTTTTCGAACTGCTAGGTTGGCAGGAGCTGGGACTAACAGTGGGCGCTTATTCCGCTCCCTGGGATTTGAACCTGGGACCTTTTGGTCCGCAAGTTCAGCAGCTCAGCGTTTTAACACACTGTGGCACCAGGGGCCCATGTACATATATAAGCACTATAGTACAATGTGCATTCCTCTTCTTTCAGGCTCCCCAGAAATGGTGTACTGCAACTTTACCATATTAGCTGATGTGGTTGACGGTAGTACTTTAAGACCTTTGAAGTGGAGGTACCAAGTTGGAGAATGACAATCTAGGCTGGATCTACACTGCTGTATACCCCAGAATCTGATCCCAGATTATCTTCTCATTCCAGATTATCTGGCAGCGGAGACTCATATAATCCAGTTCAAAGCAGATAATCTGGAATCAGATCCCAGGATACTGGACAGTATAGATCCAGCCCAAGTAGCTATGCTTAATTAATTTTGGAGAATGGCTGACATTATTTAGATTAGAGGCTAAACTACAGTCTTTGGGCTCTTGGAACAGCTTTGCTTGGCTATAATCTGCCTAGGTAGCCTTAGCAATCAATATGGGAGCTCCAACATACCATGATCAGTAAACTCTTTGTGTGAATAATAATAATAATAATAATAATAATAATAATAATAATAGTAATAATAATAATAGTAATAATAGTAATAATAATAATAATAATAATAATAATAATAATAATAATAAACAACTTTATTTATATTCCGACACCATCTCCCCAAAGGGACTCGGAGCAGCTTACAAGGTATTTCAGGGTGCACATATAACACACGAAGATAGGTTGGACCCAAAGAATATAGGTTGTGTGTGTGTGTGTGTGTGTGTGTATGTGTATGTGTGAGAGAGAAATGGGATGGTCACAGTGTATCCCTCTACATGTTATTGGATGGCAATTCCCAATAGCCTTATCTAGTGGTGGGATATGCAGTGCATCAATATCTGTAGGACTGCACCTCTAGAACTATTAGCCCAGTACCCCTATGTGAAATATGTTATTACAATGTAATAAAAAAACCTTTTTGGGTCAAAGATAGCAACACTGAAAAAATGTTATTTCTGCTGTGGAGAACATTTGGACAAACTTCACTTGCTGTGTTTTTTTCCTCTGAGAACCCATACGTTAGTGCTTTTCTATGGAGAGAAAATACAGTTTTCTTTCCTGTCCATCCTGTACATACTAACATTGGAGTAAAGCTGTCAGTTGTAAAAATGAAAGTGTCATGACTTTTCTTCTTTCACGTCTGCAGCGCTATAGCTGAATGAGGCTGAACTGAGGACCCTTCCACACTGCTCCTGTATCCCAGGATCTGATCCCAGATTATCTTCTTATTCTAGATGATCTGGCAGTGGAGACTCATGTAATACAGTTTAAAGCAGATAATCTGGGATCAGATCCTGGAATATAGGGCAGTGTAGAGAGCTCCTGTTTGGGTCTCCTCCATTCTCCCTGCCATTCAATTTTTCATTGTTCACTTGACCTTCCCAAATATTTGTTCTCCTTCTGCAAACTTTGGGATTTCCCTAGGACTACTGATTTCTTTGTGATGTATCACTTTTGGCTGTCTAAGAGTTTGGGTCACTGATAGTAAGAGATATATAGTATGTTTATATTGCCATTCAGCGGTATGGTTTTACCATAATCAATAGATTAACAAAATATAAGCTCTTATAATAGTTGGCAAATCTTCTAAAATAATGTGTAATTCTCCTGTTCACATTTGAAAGGGGACTGGACACTTTTGCTACACAAAGCCTGGCTGGGATCATATCCTGGGATACAGGGCAGTGTAGATCCAGCCTCAGCCATGAAAACGCACTGAGTGACCTTGGCCAAGTCACACACTCTTAGGCCCCTTCCACACGGCCATATAACCCAGAATATCAAGGCAGAATAACCCACAATATCTGCTTTGAACTGGAATATCTGAGTCCACACTGCCATATATCCCAGTTCAAAGCAGATAATGTGGAATTTTATTCAGCTTTGTGGAAGGGGCCTGTGTCTCGGAAAAACCCATAATAGGTTCATCTTAGGGTTAATATAAGGCAAAACCGACTTCAAGGTGCACAACAACAAACTATAAAGGAGAAGAAAATGCAGACAAATAATACAGGGATACTCAACACTATCAAGCATGTCACAAAGTATAGGACCAAACTAGGTAAAGAAATAGCACCACATTCACTCAAACTTCAATTGACTAAGAGATACTTTCACAGAAGAAAAACCAAACTATGGTGGGTTGGTGCATGATGATGTTTAGTTTGGAACAGCAATGCAATAATTTGCAGAAAAAGAGCCATGTGTGATTTGTGTAACTTTCACTAAATTGGTTTTGAAAGTAGTAAATCTTAGTTTGCACTCAATAGGATGGTCAAATTAAGAACAAAACATACTTCTGTATTCTCACATTATGTATTCATACACTCTTGAACCAACTTTGCTTATACAGCTGAATGCTCACTTAGGCCCTTTTGCACACTGTCCTTATATCCCAGGATCTGATCCCAGATTATTTTCTTATCCCAGGTTATCTGGCAATGGAGACTCATATAATCCAGTTTTTTTACTGTGTCAGAAGTGACTTGAGAACATACTGCAAGTCGCTTCTGGTGTGAGAGAATTGGCCGTCTACAGAGACATTGCCCGGGGGATGTCTGTATGTGTTACCATCCTGCTGGGAGACTGATCTCATGTCCCCACAGGCTAGAGCTGACAGATGGGAGCTCAGCCCATCTCATGGATTTGAACTGGCAACCTTCAGGTCAGCAACCCAAACATCAGGTCAGCAGTTCAGCCAGCACAAGGGTTTAACCCATTGCACCACCATGGTTCCATATAATCCAGTTTAAAGCAGATAATCTAAGATCAGATCCTGTGATATAGGGTAGCGTAGAAGGGGGCCTAATCCATTGTTCCTACAAGTTTTCAGAAAAGCATCTATGAACCAGTATATGAACCAGTATAATCCTTCTTAAAATTGTATATTGTGGGGTGTTACTCTGATTTGCTTTCTCTTTATGAGCCATTTTCTCACCAACATGTAAGAAGATACATCAAACATGCTTTTTTCCAGTTTGCTTGTAACTGTTGGACATAATTCTGCCCATCTGGTTCCTTACATTTCTTATTTCTCTTTTTTTTAAAAAAAAGTATGGAGAAAAGGTAGTCTGCCAGCCATATTCTCCAGCTCTGTGTTTAAACTTTTCCATACACCCCTGAAGAGGCAAGCAAGCAATCTGAAGTCTGTATTTTTATATATTTTTTTTCAGAGAAGCCTTGTGTCTTCCTGGAATGAAAACGGAGAAACTTTAGTTGTTCTGCATTCTCTTGAATTATTTTTTTATTATTATAGTGTGAGGACCTCTTTCAATCCCCAAGGGAACAGATTTAGCAAATCTTTGAGCTCGCATTTGTTGAGTCGCCCATCAAAATGCAGTGTTGAGAAAACAGCATTTTAAAACTGTAGTCTTTTTTTTCTCTCTGGAAAGAGAAGAGTAAATGCAGATGTGAGATGCTTTGCTTCTTTTTTAAAAAAACATCTAAACTGTAAAATCTCTGTCTCCACGGACTGATGTAATGTGCAGAAAATAATGTATGCTTTTCCATCATTTTCTCAGGGGTGGGGAATGGCTAAGCTTTGCGAATAAATACAGCCAACTGTTGGGAAGTATTCCAAGGTGTCTCTGAGTGTGGAAACCTGATGATGCACATACACTCACACATGCTTAAAATATGGACTAATTAAAATCTTTTAGAACCAATCATTTTAATTACATTTCATTTGCATTGCTTGCTTTGTGATATTGGCTGGACCACTGAAATCCTTCCCCTTGTTCCAATACGATTGAAGGAACTTTGTTAAAAAGTTTCTAAAAAGCCTTTTAATTTTTCATGGTTAATACTTAACAACTAACCTCTGTTTACTCTGATCCTAATAACATTGACAGTAGCAGGTCCCGTGGATCCCTACTGGGATTATTCCCACATAATAGGATCAGGGTGTTAGAAGATGTGTTATTTCTCTAGGCAATTGGTTCATTTTTAGCTTCACAAGTACAACTGGAGTACCAGTATTGGTATTAAAACCCATGAGGCAATGGTCTGCAATATAGTTTTTCCCAAAGACTTAATCCTCTTGAGTCTCCTCTTTCAAGTTTCATGACGCAGTGACTGGCTTTGTACACAATGCCAGTCTACTGTAGGTTCCAAATTGGTGGATTTGAGACTTTAGATTCTGGTTTGCATGCTTTCAAAGTCCATACTCACTGAGGAACAGACCATATTGGGATATAACCCATTTATATTAGTATGCACCTCATATTTTTTTTTAGGACTGGATGCATACTGTATTGAAACAGGATGCATACTTTCCTCATCACACCTGTTTATTATGATTCTTATAATTTGAAAATACTGCGCTTTGGCTCATCACACCTCGGAAGGCTGGCTCCTCTCAATCCATTCAAAACACCCCCTAGATCTCTCTATGGCCTTTTAAATAGTATTGTTGCTGATGGGATGCATACAGATGTTCCTATCACACACAAAAGAAGTGCTCCAGCAATGGAAACATCCGTAGTATTTTGAAAAACACAATTAGAATTCCATCTGCAAATAATTTCTGTGGCGTTTTGCAGCTGGATTCTGACAGAATATTGACAGGATAGGGAAAACGTCATGTCCGTCATGTCGTGGGACCCATTCACAATCATTCTCAAACAGTCTGGGAAATGGAGCATTTCCTAATGTGATAAGGTCCCGAGTACTGTACTGAACACCAGCAGAAAGTCTTTGGTGTCTACCGGGGTTTGATTCCTGGATCGCCTATCGATACCAAAATCCATGGATACTCAAGTCCCATTACACACACACACACACACACACACACACACACACACACACACACACATATATACACACAGACATACACATACATATATACATATACATGCACACACACACACACATAGGCATGGTAAAATGGTTTCCCTTATATAAAATGTCAAAATCAAGTGTTGCTTTTTGGATTTATTTTTTGGTATTAAATCCTTGTGGATAGTTGAATCTTTGGATATAGAATCTGTGGATCAGGAGTGATGACTACGCTTTATGGCGGGTGGTGGCAAAGTTGGCCAAAGCCAATGATACAAACATCAAGATGGTGCCTGTTCCATAAAATCCACATTATCTACTTTGAACTGAATTATATGGCAGTGTAGACTCATACAGAATCATAGAATCATATACAGTAGAGTCTCACTTATCCAACATAAACGGACCGGCAGAATGTTGGATAAGCGAATATGTTGGATAATAAGGAGAGATTAAGGAAAAGCCTATTAAACATTAAATTAGGTTATGATTTTATAAAATAAGCACCAAAACATCATGCTATACAACAAATTTGACAGAAAAAGTAGTTCAATATGCAGTAATGCTATGTAGTAATTACTGTATTTACGAATTTAGCACCAAAATAACATGATGTATTGAAAACATTGACTACAAAATTGTGTTGGATAATCCAGAACGTTGGATAAGCGAGTGTTGGATAAGTGAGACTCTACTGTAGTTGGATGAGACCAGATGGGCCATCCAGTCCAACTCCATGCCAAGAAGCAGGAAAATCACATTCAAAGCATGCCCGACAAATAATGTGGATTATCTGCTTTGATAATCTGGATCATATGGCAGTATAGGAGGGGCCTATGTTTCCTCCCACCTAAAGTCAGAAGGCAAGCTTAGGAGGCATATGTAACTCTTTCCTCCATCAATTTACTTCCCGAGATTACCATTCTGTTTAATAGTGGAGCAAGTCCTTGGTGGGATGAGGCAAAGGTTCACTGCTCTCACCGTCTGTACATTATGCAGGCCTAAGGCATGGAGTCTCTTCAGAGCCATTAGTCCTAGGAAGGTGGCCACTTTGGGAAGCAGACTCAGGTTGTCAAGACAGGGCAGCAAATGGCTGGTTAATTCAGTGCATTTAACTGTCAGGAATGAAGAGAAGAGTTGGTGGATTTTTCTGTCTCAGGTCTTAAAATAACTCGGCTGGCTTTTGAGTTCTATAAACCTTGACTTGTGATGGTGGTGGGCATGGAAGAAACGAGCATTCCAGTCTGACAGTAAGCCTTCTAGTTGCCAGAAGCAAAGTAGTCACATCTGCAGTCCTCTGACAGGATGGAGTCTACATGCAATTTGCTATACAAAAGCTGCTGATAGTGACTAAACACATAGCCTTACCTACAGAACTGATCTCCTCTCAGTTTCTGTCCTCCTGATGTTCCAGGTGGCAGAGAAAAATGAGAAAGCCTCAACGGCGAGGCAGGAGTATCCAAATGAGGTCCTTTCTTATTTGAATTGAGCAGGTGCCGTAGGCTATTTTCCAGAGGGAAAAACTGGCAGAACTACCTCTGGGTATTCCTTGCCTAAGAAAAACCCTATGAAATACATGGGCCTGCCATAAATTGACGGGCAACTTGAAGGCACATGCACACATTGTCCCGGAGCCACAAGGAAGCCAGAGGGTGAGCAGCAATCCTACTGCCATGGCAGTGAAGAAAGAGCTCACTGACAGGAAGTCCAGGGAAATCTGTGACATTGGGAGACATGAGTCAACAATGTGATTCAGCAGCTAAAACAGCCAATGAGATTTTGGACTGCATCAGAAAAAGTATAGTGTCTAGATCAAGGGAAGTCATGGTGCCCCTCTATTCTGCTTTGGTCAGAACTCACCTGGAATACTGTGTCCAGTTCTGGGCACCACAGTTCAAAAGAGATATTGACAAGCTGGAAGGTGTCCAGAGGAGGGCAACTAAAATGATCAAAGGTCTAAAGACCATGCCCTTATGAGGAGCATCTTAAAGAACTGGGCATGTTTAGTCTGCAGAAGATAATGTTGAGAAAAGACATGATAACCATGTATAAATATATGAAAGAGTCTCATAAGGGAGAGGGAGCAGGCTTGTTTTCTGCTGCCCTGGAGACTAGGACTCAATGGAGCCATGGGTTCAAATTACAGAAAAGCAGATTCCACCTGAACATTAGGAAGAACTTCCTGACCATAAAAGGTGGAACTCTATGCCTTGGAGTTTGGTGGAGGCTTCCTCCTTTAAAAAAAACCAAAACAACCAACAACATAATTTTAATTAATTTTGAATTATTAAAACCTGGTCAGAGTCAGGAAGTACATTTGATGTGTCTGGAAAGGGTGTTAAACTATAGTGTTTTACAGTGGACTCTTTGTATCTGCCGGGGTTTGATTCCAGGACCCCTCGCAGATCCTGAAATCTGTGGATGTTCAAATATAATGGTGTAATAAAAATAGTGCTCCTTATATAAAATGGCAAAAATCTTTGACATGTTTTACTGTTATTGCAGTATCAATACGGAAATCCATGTACATGCAGATTCATTTTCTTAGGGTGCATTTTCACTGCCGAATGAATGCAGTTTGACACCACTTTCACTGCGATTCCTCAATGCTATGGAGTCCCAGGAGTTGGAGTTTGGTGAGGTACCAGCACTTTTTAAACTAAAGACCTTGTAATACTACAACTCCCATGGTTCCTTGGCACTGAGCCATAGCAATTGAAGGGATGTAAAATTGCATTCAATCTACAACAGGGGTGTCCAAAATTTTTTAAAGATGGGAGCCAGTTCATGGTCCTTCTGCCTGTTGGAGGCCCAGACTATAGACTCATAGAATCATACTGTGTTTCCCCGAAAATAAGACAGTGTCTTATATTAATTTTTGCGTTAGGTCTTATTTTCAGGGGATGTCTTAGTTTTCTATGAAGAAGAATTCACATTTATTGTTAAACAAAAAATGAACATTTATTATATACTGTACAGTAGTTGTCATCACAAACCAGCATAACCAGACAAACTGTGAATCTTATCAAGAATTTCTTGTTATTACAATTATTTCCATGTACAACACTATGGTACGTACATTTACCGATCCTGCATGCTCTGGTGTTCTGTTCGTTGGGCCTACTTCCAAACAAAAACTTTGCTAGGTCTTATTTTCGGGGAAGGCCTTATATTTAGCAATTCAGCAAAACCTCTACTAGGTCTTATTTTCTGGGGATGTCTTATTTTAGGGGAAACAGGGTAGAATAATAGAGTTGGAAGGGACCTAATGGACCATCCAGTCCAACCCCCTGCCAAGAAGCAGGAAATCACATTCAAAGCACCCCCGACAGATGGCCATCCACCCTTCTCTTAAAAGCCTCCAAAGAAGGAGCCTCCACCACAGTCTGGGGGAGAGAGTTCCACTGCCGAACAGCTCTCACAGTGAGGAAGTTCTTCCTGATATTCAGGTGGAATCTCCTTTCCTGTAGTTTGAAGCCATTGTTCCACGTCCTAGTCTCCAGGGCAGCAGAAAA